>NW_026294562.1:39521655-40721655 GCF_007827085.1 Peromyscus californicus insignis
ATACACCTTAGGTCCCTAGAAAAATCAGATCAGTAAATAGAAAGAAATCCTTAGAAAATCAAAGTAGAAATTAATGAAATAGAAACAAGATAGTAAATACAGACAATACAGAGAATTAAACAAAGAGCTGTTTCTTTGAAAAGATAAACAAGATTGACAAACCCTTAGACAAAAGAGAAGATGCAAATTAACATAATTAGAGATAGAAAGGGAACCATTACAACAGATATCAATGTAATTCAGAAAAATCTAAATAACATAGTCTACTCAACTGGAGAATTTAAAAGAAATTGATGGATTTCTGAATATATATGACCTACTAAAATTAAACCAAAATGAGATAATATATAAAGATATTATTTATTTATTTTTTGTGTATATCAGTATGTTGCTTGTATGCTAATGGAAGCCAGAAGAGAGTGTTGAATTCCCCAGAACAAGAGTTACAGATGGCTATGAGTCATCCCACAGGTACTGGGAACCTAATGCAGGTTCTCTACAAAAGCATCAAGTGTTAAGCACTGGACAATCTCTTCAGCCCTGAGATAAACAATTTAAACAGATCCATAAAAAACAGTTAATATTGAAGGTATAGCCGAGAGTGGTGGCGCACACCTTTAATCCTAGCACTTGAGAGGCAGAGGCAAGTGGATCTATGAGTTTGAGGACAGCCTGGTCTACAGTGTGAGTTCCAGGACAGCCAAGACTGTTACACAGAGAAACCCTGTCTCAGAAAACAAAACCAATGAACAAATTGAAGAAGTAACTAAAAACTCTCCCTACTAAAAAAGTCAAAGCTCAAATGGATTCACCGGTGAAGTCTTTCCAGGCCGTGCTGGAAGTCTTAGCTATAGGACTAAGATGAAGGAGGAAGATAAAAGGGTGCAATCAGGAAATGAAGACATGAAAGTGCCTCTATCTACAGATGTGATTCTATACATAAGAGACCCGAAAGTCTGTTGGACAACTCTTAGAATTGATAAACAGTTTTAGCAAAGTGGCAGGATACAAAATAAATATACAAAACCCGGTCGATTGCCTATATGTCAATGCAAACAAACTAAGAAAGAAGAAGCCAAGCTAACAATCCCATTCAGTGGCTTCAAAATACATACCTCAGAATAAACCAAAGATGTGAAAGACCAACAAGCTAAGGATGTGAAATACCTCCTCTACCACGGAAACTTAAAGACAGGAGAAAGAAATTGAAGACACTAAAAGATGGAAAGACCTCCCTGCTCCTGGGTCAGAAGAATCAATAGTGGGAAAATGGCTATCCTAACAAAAGAAATCTATAGATTCAATGTATTCCTAATCAAAATTCCAGTGATTTTCCTCACAGAAAGAGAAGGAAATTGTAAAGCTCACATGGAAGCACAAAAGACCCTGGCTAGATAAAGCAATCCTAAGCAAGAAGGGCTATTACCTGTTCTTGGAGGTATCACTATGTACAACTTCAAATTATGACACAAAACCATAGTATAAAAACATTGTGATACTGCTACAAAAACAGAAATGTCGATCAATGAAACAGATTAGAGGAACGAGATACAGTTACCTGATTTTTGACAAAAGCATACATTAGAGAAAAGACAGTGTCATCAGTAACATTGCTAGAAAATACTTCAAGATACAGGCATAGGTAAGTACTTTATGAATAAGTCTCTGATTGCTCAGGACATAAGACTAGTAATTGACAAATAAGACTTCATGAAATTAAAAGACTTCTATATAGAAAAAGAAACTGCCAATTGTAGCACAAATTCTAATTAACTTTAATAAAATCCTGGAGCTAGATATTGGGGTAAATGCTGAAAACCAAAGAGACAAAGGAACAAGTGACAGCCACCTCTCACCTCACCAACTATTCAGCCAAAAAAACTGAGCTCCTGTCTCCTCCAGCCTTATATTCCATTCTTTGCCCAGCCAGATCACTTCCTGTCTCAATCTCCCTAGTCCTGGGATTAAAGGCATGTGTGCCTCCCAAGTACTGGGAACAAAGGCATTGAGATCCCAAGTGCTGGGATTAAAGATGTGTGCTGGCACTGCCTGGCCTCTATGACTAACTAGTGACTGGCTTTGCCTCTGATCTTCAGGCAAGCTTTTTTAGAGCATACACAAAATATCACCACAGCCAATCAAGTGAAAAATCACCCTATAGAATGGGAGAAATTATCTCTGATAGCTATATATCTGATAGAAGATCAGTATCTAGAATATACGAAGAACTCAAGAAAATGAATATCAAAGAAACAATTTAAAAAATGGACCACAGAACTGGACAGAGAGTTCTCAAAGGAAAAATACAAATGGCTAACAACATTTAAAAAGTGCTCAACATCATAATCCACGAGGGAAATATAAATTTAAACTACTTTGAGATTCCTTTACACTCTACTCAGCATTGATTTCATCATGTGGGTAAATGACAGCCAACGCTGGTGAGGAAAGAAATCCTTATCCACTATAGGTGGGATTGTACATTGGTGCAGCCACCATGGAATACAGTGTAGCCTCATTGCTTCCATAAACTCACAGAGGCTTATGGTTTCCTGTACAGGAATTGCATAAAACTAATCATCAATTTCCAAGCATGGTCGGCAGAAGGACTCAAGATGTTCTCCTACTAGCTGAAGAGCAAGTACTTACTGTTGGGGGAAGGATTGTTTTTCTTCAGTGTTCTGGCTGTGAGGACATGAAGCTAGGAGGGGGAAATGTTGGGGAGATCTGGGAGGGTAATGAGGACTTTGGGTTGGATATGATAAAGATATACTATATTAATATATGAAATTGTCAAATAATAAAATAGTCTAAGAGCTATACAAAGATTTTTTAATGTCATATGTACTCGATAATAACTATTATCAAATTAACAAGCATAATTTAATAAATATGCCAGTTGGGAATGCTATTGCATGTAGAGCATTCATAGATGGAGAATTTATGTGTTGGACCATCATTACAGTGTTTTCTGTGGTCAATGTGAATGACTGGCTGCCATAGACTCTCCACAAAATGATACTACATGATAAAGGAGAAATTCTGAATATTAAGTTTGGATGGTCCTTAAGTTTCCCTGGGCTTATGCATGTCAGAATTGTCAGTTTATATTAGGAGTGATTCTCTGACAGAGCATGGGGTGTCAATCAAATCTACCATTCGGCTTTCTTTTCAGCTTCTATCCTGAGTGAGCTGAAGTTTGTCAAGGTTAAGATAAACACCTGAGGAGGTAAAGTTGTTACAGTGTGAGAGTTTGAATGCAGATGGAGACACTATGTTATATTATAAGATGGTGTTATTTTTAGGAATGTAATTTTGGATGTACATTCATCTGTGTTGTTTAGGTTGTGGACACTGGAAATTCTCCATTTGAGCCACAGCCACCCCTGTTTGGATGGCTTCTCTGGCAGTATCCTCAAGGCTGCCTGGTACAAGAGGACATGTAGGTTTGATGTTCTATGGTGGCCCTGGGTTGCATGCAGCCAATGGAACTGTTTCACCTGTCCTGGTGACCAGTCAGCTGTCTTCACTGGCCATGGATGGCTGATAGTTCTTCAGGAACTGTGAGTCCCTTCTCTTACTACTGTGTCTTTCCTGACTTCTCCATCACTTGAGCCCCTTCATTTCCTCATTGCTTGGGCTAGGGATGACAAGAGGGGGTAATTGAACTTTGGTTTGATTTTCCTCTTATTGATTGGGCTCTGTTGTTTTTTAGTGGAAAGTCTACTCACTTTGAAGAAGTGTTTCTATTTTTGGTTATGGAGCTGAGTATTAGTCTTTTATGAGCCAAAGCTGTATAACAACAACCTCACAAAGTCAGAAATTTAAGTTTGTACTCAGTCTCTTTGGTGATAGGTGTGCCAAGAGTTTCTACAGTGAATGTTGCCCTTATGTCCTTAGGTCCCAATAATATATACAAGTAGAAAGGATGAATGCGTTTCTATGGTTTATGATTAATGATATTGTAAAGCTCTGTGTGTTTCTCTTTCTAAACATTCACTTAAATGAATGTGTTCTCTTTGCTGAGCCCTTTCTGCAGCACAGAAGCCAATACTTCACCAGGCCCCTGTTTGTTAACAGAAAACCATGGAAAACAGTGTTCCTGTTGCATGCACCACAGGCAAAGTAGAGAAACATAATTGATGTGAGATGGAGAGTAGAATAAAAATTCTTACTCTTGGGCTGATTATTTGTGATCTGTCAAAAAGGAATTTGTTTCTGTAGTTGTGTGAATAAAATTTCTGCTATTACCAGCAAAGTACTATAGAAACCTCTGCCCCAGGGTTCTGGGGGGTATTTTCTGGAATTATTGCATTGATTCCTCCCTTTTCTTTTTTTCTTTTCTTTTTTCTTCTACTCACTCTGTATCTTCCTCTGGGTGTCGTGCAAGGCAATGGCCATATGTGATTTGTTTGTACTAAAGTTGCACATTGCAAAGTTGAGCCATTGATTCCTCTCAGGTTTGCTATGAAAATTTCTACTCTCATTGTCTCAGGAGGCCAAGGTCTCAATATCAAATATGCGTTTGCTTATTTAGTTTCTTGTCCCCAGCCTCCTTTCAGAACTGTATTCCAGCCTGCTTTTAGCATCTGTTCCTCTATACCAGAAAATCTGTTTTGGCTTCTTCAGAGAATAAGTCTTTTCTTTTCAGTTGAAGAGGGTTTTGCAGAGTGGAGGAAGACATGGCATGCTGGCCACATCTTAAAAAAGACTTAACAAATTCTTTCATATTTTTCCTCCCAAGTGTTTCCTTTTGAATTTCTGATTGTCCCAAATTCTGGGACTTTTGGGCACCACAAAGTGTAAATCAGCTTGACGCTAGCTTAGAATTCAGTTTTCTTTTCCGGTCTGTTATTTTTCATTTTTTTCTCCATCTGTTCTCATCTTCCAGCTATAGAAACCACATACCTCAGTCCTAGTCTCATCTCATTGGTCACAACATGGTCACATGGTTCTAATGTCCCTACAAAAGAATCTGAGGTATTGAGCTTCCTCCACCCTTAAAGAGAATGATCAATACAGGAAGCATAAAATGGAGTTTCTGACCTAATGCTTTTAATTAATACCCCACACTCTTGTTTTAGATGTGTTTATTAGCAAGTCATGGTAGACCCTTGGTTCAGTGGGCACGTTTGTCAGTCTCTCTGTGTTTTGTCATGTACCAAGAAAGCTGTAGTTGTCATTGACTGTCTGAAAACACATAAAAATGGGGCACTGTTTAATATCTGGTCCTGGTCATAGATCTTCATATGCAGAGCAAGTGTGAATGACTCAGAGAATCTGAGTTTGTGTCCAGATTCTACCAACTTCTAGCTGTGTGATCTTGGTCAAAAGCTTAGTTTTCTGTTCTCCAGTGTCACTGATGGTCCTTTCCCTGTGGTCATCTTGTAAAGATTAAGGTAGTTAATACTCAGAAATGTGACCACTTATGTATTAGTTGTGATTATTATATGCTAGTTTTATCATTGATATTGACATGGGCAGAGGGAGACAAGGACTTAGCTTGAGGGTGATGGCTTTATCTGAGTGCTCATTGTATTTAACTGAGTTGTACCAGAGAGGTAGCTGTGCACTATAGAATAACCTGTGTACTCCAAAGAACCCTGAGTCTAAGAGTTCAGCTAGAGTTGTCATTTATATACCATTGTAGATGTGACATGTAGGTGGTTTCATGTACATATCTCCTCCATTCAGTCTCTTGACTCTGGAAGATCCAGCTTTTGTCAGATCCCTGCATTCTTTCCTGGCTCCTAGAAATGCCCTCCCAATTCCCAGAACACTCCATCATTATGTGTGTAGATTTGGCAGAAATTCTTCTCATCCTTCAAGCCCTGCCCAATTCCTGAGTTTGATGCACTCAACTGTTCCGTTGACTTCTCCCTCCCTTAAAAGGAAAACTTTTGCCTCAGTAAGTCTGTTTAGGTTCAGGACCTTTTTGTCTATCCTTGAGTATTTTTTTCAATGAGGTCAGGAACTTCTGGGACAACAGAGTTAAGTGACACCATCATTCTTTTTGTTATTTGTATACACTACATATTTTGAAATTGTGTTGCTGCCAGTCCATATGATCATATAATTGAGACTAGGCAGTGACTGATTGTACAATTGATACTGATTAGTGGTTCTTAAATAAATCAAGAAGGAAAAGGCATGACTCCTTAGCCCTGCTGGATGTCACAGTAATGAGTTTCTCACTATTGGAGAGCTGTTCAGCAGTAGTAGATTTGCAGTGAACTTTCTTGGGCCATGTCAGAGGCTTGCATGCTGTGATTGTTTGAATGAGAATGGCCCCCATAGGCTCAAATATGTGAGTGCTTTGTCTGCAATTGGTGGAACTGTTTGGGAAGGATTAGGAGGCATGACCTTGTTGGAGGAAGTGTCACGTAAGAGTGGGTTTTGAGGTTTAAAAAGTCCACACCATTCCTAGTTCTCTCTCTCTCTCTCTCTCTCTCTCTCTCTCTCTCTCTCTCTCTCTCTCTCTCTCTCTGCCTCCTGCTTGTGAATTAGATGTGAACTGTTAGCTACTGCTCCAGTGCTATGCTGGTCATAGACTCTACTACCCTCTGGAACTATGAACCCCCAAATAAATGCTTTCTTTTGTAAATTGCCTTGGTCAATGTTGTCTCTTCTCAGCAATGAGAAAGTAGCTAAGACAGATGTGTTACAAAGTGAAAGGATGTTTAGTTTCTAAGGAAAAAGTGACAGGGTTTACTACATTAGTATTTAGAAATGGCCACATGGTGCTAAGAAAGAGTAAGAGACATGGGTTTATGTTGATTCTGACACCATTTCTTCTTCCAAACACCAACCAAGGCATAGAGTGGTTGCAACTGGAGTAAGGAGTAAACTGGGGAGGTACTGCTCTGTTTGAAAGGAGAAAAGTTCACTTCATTCTTCGAGGGAAGAGTGAAAAGCAAGCAAGCAATGTGAGCAGGAGTGTTGGGAACCTGAGAGATGCTGTGATCCTGGGAAGTCACATGGAGGGGCCACAGGGAGTCCTGGGTAAAGTATCTAAGAATGTCAATCTTAGAGATGCTATTCAGTTTGAGGTCATTTGTGTTATCAACAAGTAAGCCTCTTTTCTATCCATGGCTGTTTTTAGAAAACTCTACAGTTTATGAAACACCCTGTAAAATTAAGATTCGTTTTCTTGTTTTCATTTTGAAGTTGGAAGGGCCAAGTTCCACATTTTGACTTCTTTGACAAAAGAAATAAGACACGGAATTAAGAGCTAGAAGGCAGGGGTGAGCAAGAGAATGGAAGGAAGTTTTTCAGCCACCCTGAAGAGTGTGTCATATTTGTTGGTCATTGACCTGAGAGGATAGAGCTCTCCCCAATGACCTTCACAGGTAAGGGTTCCATAGCTTATACCTGGGCTGTTTATGTGACTTTGGCTAGTATTTATTAAGTTCCTGCTATTTGTGAGCAATTTTGCTGGATGGAGAGGCGGGCGGGGATACACACAGCATGTAAACACATGAGCAGAATTCCTTTTCTCTGGAAACTTTGTAATTACCAGGGACATTTGTAGCCAGGGTACCAATATTCTGACTGTAGATCCATGGTTTATTCCAGTGGTACCACCATCAATTACCAGTTCCTCCCACTTTCATGCCCCCAAAAAGTGCCAGTTTGGAGATAAATTATCTGATAATCATTCCAAAGAGCTGTGGAGATTTAATGACAAAATTTCCATGGAAAACTTTCTATGAATCACAAAGTTTTATCTGAATGAAAGGGATCAAAGTATTTGAGTTCTTTTATTGCATTCCCTGGTGGAGATGGACAGGAGTGTCTGAAATTGCTGTCTACCTTAGGCCCTGTTATTGCTCTGAGATCTTCTCAATTTTGCATGAGAATAAGCTTGCCATAAGTGAATTTTTATTTGAAAGTAGATTAGTGTGTGCCTCATCATTTTCTAGGTTCCTTCCTTCATGCTACATTCAGGACCCCCATCTGTATACTCGATGTTTTCTTCATTTTACCTTAAATGAATACTTTGAAATTTATGGAGTCTTTCATATTTAACATGTTATTATTCTGATGGGTTTTGAACATGGAAGGTCAAAACCTCCTCGGAATTTTTAAAACCTGCTTTTGAATGTAAACGACTATGTGGTAAATGTGAATCATGAGGGAAGGCAGGGAGTGCTGTGGGATGGTCTGTATGTCAAGTGTGTTGCTGATTAGTCAATAAATAAAACTCTGATTGGCCAGTGGCTAGGCAGGAAGTATAGGCGGGACAAGGAGGAGAATAAAGCTGGGAAGTGGAAGGCTGAGTCAGAGACACTGCCAGCCGCCACGATGAGAAACAGCATGTGAAGATGCCGGTAAGCCACGAGCCACGTGGCAAGGTATAGATTTATAGAAATGGATTAATTTAAGCTGTAAGGACAGTTAGCAAGAAGCCTGCCACGGTCATACAGTTTGTAACCAATATAAGTCTCTGTGTTCACTTGGTCGGGTCTGAGCGGCTGTGGGACTGGCAGGTGAGAGAGATTTGTCCTGACTGTGGGCCAGGCAGGAAAACTCAAGCTACAAGGGAGAGAGCCCCAGAGAGCATCCAGAGCAGCCTCCTCAGATGTCCTTTACATCAACCCACACAAGAAAGGTGCCACCAGGCCAGCAAATACACATTACCTTCCTCCTATGTGGTAGAAATTGTGTACACATGTACACAACGTGTGCAGACAGACGTGACCCCTCATTTCTAGTCTGTCATCATCATGGTCTTTATCTTCAGCCAGAACACCATGTATTAAAGGGATCTCTCTTGGCACTTCATTAAGGGTTTTACTCTCATTGTCAATTAAGATGGTCACCATGACAACAAAAGGATTACCATTATTATCTCAGGTCCATAGAGGAGGAGACTGGGGCTTGGTGAGGTCAAAAAGTGTTCTAGTCAAGGAAAAGTGATGTTTGAATGTGTCCACAAGTCTTGCTGTTATAAGGTGTCATGCCCTCCCTGTCATAAGTGCCCTATGGAGGTGATGGTAGTGGGGCTGGAGGTGGGAGGAGGAAGTGAAGAACACTTGGGATACTTTGACCTTTATAGGATCATTTTTTTCCCTAAGTAATAAGCTTTGGTCTTAGGGGAAAAGATGGTAAGTATACAATTTTCTTTAAAATATTAGCAATGATCAAGTATAGACTATTGGAACTGAAGACTGTAATACTGATAATAATAAATACACATAATAAGTAATTAGTGGCATAATTAGGTATATCTACTGTGAGCTTTGTGAATATGTTTGTATGAATGCTTGAACCCCAGTTAGTATCATTTGACCTGGTTCTTGGTTTGTCTGCTGAATAAAACACACTTTGGAGTACACCATGCATTGGCACTGAATGAAGAATACAACCATAGTGCATTTATTTGAGGCTATAGATTTTTAGACATTGCATTTGATGAGGTTTGATACATTTTGACCCTTAGTACTTCTTTTAACACAATTGTGGGGATTTGCAGTCTTTAAAAGTCTTTGTGAGTTTGAGGCCAGCCTGGTCTATAGAGCGAGGTCCAGGAAAGGCACAAAGCTACACAGATAAACTCTGTCTCGAAAAACGAAAAAAAAAAAAAAGTCATTTTGGACTCCCTTTCTTTTCTTCTTTCTGTCTATAGAATCTCCATTACATGGGTTGCTCAGACTTGGGGGTTGGTAAGAGGGCTCAACAGGCGCTTGCTGCCAAACCTGTCGACCTGAGCTCAAACTCTGGAACCTACACGGTAGGAGAGAACTGACTTCTGAAAATTGTCTTCAGACCTTCACATGTGTCTCCAACCCCTCCCCCAAATAAATGTAATAACTCTGGCCATGGATAAGCTGCCCCATGTCCAATGTCCAGAATTTATTTTATTCCTTTGTCACCCTTGTGACAGTGATAAATTTAGAGATGGACACTTACAAAATCAAGCAAGTGCTCATTCTTCTTAGAACGACTCTGCTGTAATTACAAGGAAAGATGGATCTTTCTGACTGGCATTTTCTGAGCTGGTTGGGTGCTAGCCTGTCACTGATGAGGTTACCTTGGTGACTCAGGGATAGGAGAAAGGCTCAGGGCTGGAGGGCAGACCTTGATGACATCAGTTGAGCCTTAGCTCTTAGCTCTCCTTTTGTCTGAACTGTGCTTACCCCTAGAATGTCTGACCAGGCAAATCTACAAATCTACCAATTTATTTCTGCTTTAGCTGGTTTAAATTATGTTTCTGTAGATAATTTCTAATGTATAAATAGTTCACTGAGTACAGTTAAAGCAAGTTTCAGCTTCTACTTATGATAAGTGGTGATTCTTTGCTCTCTTATTAAAATTGTTTATTTGGCACCTGAAGCTTTGCAAGGCAGCTGGACCTGCTGTATTTGCGATTTCTCCCTGTGTGAGTTGTGGGGAGAGAAGAGTGGGTGAGGGGATGGAGGACACACAGCCCGTGACTCAGACCATCACTCTCAATGGGAAGGGAAATATGATGTCACTTATTGTCAGAAGTACCCATGTTACCCTTTGAAGCCACCCTGGGTTTCCAGGCTCTCCAGAGCATCACTCCTTTGTCCCTTTTTTTCTCTTCATTTGAATATGCTTTATAGGAAAGACATCTGTCTAAGGTGTGGGCAAGTTCACTTTTATCACTTACTAGTGCAACGCTTAAGTGAGTATCAGAAGACTGAAATTCACTACTATATATTCAAACACAAGAAAATTAAACAGCTCAAAAACAAGGGAAGCAAAGACATATTTTCCCCATGGCCACCTGGTTCCCCATCTGCTTTTCCTTTTTACCCAGTGGACTTAGGGAGCAGTGGTTTGCTTCCTGGCTGTCTTCCAATCTAACTCTTGGTTTTCTCAGAAATGTCTTAGAATAAAAATTTGGACTTTACAAATAACCCCTGTGCATTACATAATTGAAAATTAGATGTAATTGTGAAAATTAAGTGGTAAGCCTATTACCTGCCTTGGCTACACACATAGGAAGAATACAATAAACTTAAGAATCTAAAATGGATGTAATTATGTATATATGCTTGATCATCAAAGAAGTCAGCCAAAGAGGTGTCTGATTCCCTTTCCAAATCAAGTAGGTCAGTATCGGGGGGCATTTAGAAGTCTTTGCAAAATAGAGTTGACACACTATAATCATTTAATGGCACAAATTCCCGTTAGCATAACTGCTGCATAAATAATGTTCATTATAGTGATTAGAAACGTTAATTTCTTAGAGCAATCAAAATTTTCTTTCATCTCCTATAGCAGCAGTTTTTAAGCTGCAGGTTTATGACCCATGAAATCAATTTAGTAGAGTACAATCAGCATCCAGGAAATAGATTAAAAGAGAAAATATTCAATTTCCTTGCCTATTGTCCATGTAAACATCATCCCAGATACCTTAATTTCAATTTTTCAAAGTGCAATATGTATAACTACTTGATTATGACATAAACTGTATTTCATTTTGTAAAATATCATGCTAAAAAAGTTGGAAGACAGGTATTCTACAGTATGACAAATGAACTCTCGGGCTAACCTGAAGATGATGCGTAATTTCTAGTTTTACAAATTGTTAAAAACAGGTGTTTTTATCGAACAGTCATGGTCACTATGTTTTTTTTTTTTTTTTTTAACTGATACTTAGATCCCCCTTCCCATTTGCTATGAAATTTGTTCCTGGCATTTGTTGTTGTCAATGAAATGGGGAATATCTTGGTGTCTGTATGAGCTCTCAGGTTTGGACTGAACCCTTGGCTAGCCAGCTCCTCTTGGGCACACTCTGACTGGCTCCATACCTCAGCTTCCTTACTTATAAGTGATTAACCGGTAGGCTCACTATTGGGCAGAATCAATGAATGAATGCACTAAAAGCTCTTCACAGTTCTGGGCACATAGGGAGTCTTCAACAAACGTTGTTTACTGATGCTATTATTTTCCTCATTATCTTTATATGAGAATAGAAAATATCAGAGTTTCTTTTTTTATTTTTTTTATTTTTTTTTAAATTTATTTTGCAATACAATTCAGTTTTACATATCAGCCACGGATTCCCTTGTTCTCCCCCCTCCCGTCCCGCTCACCTTCCCCCCAACCCCCCCCCCCCCATTCCCATCTCCTCCAGGGCAAAGCCTTCCCCACAGACTGAGGTCAACCTGGTAGACTCAGTCCAGGTAGGTCTAGTCCCCTCCTCCCAGGCCGAGCCAAACAATCCTGCATAGGCCCCAGGTTTCAAACAGCCAACTCATGCAATGAGCACAAGATCTACTCTGGTGATGGGATGGCCAAACACCCTAATTGTTGTGCTAGAAACCTCATCCAACTACTGAGGGATCTGGATGCAGAGATCCATGACTAGGCCCCGGGTGGATCTCTGGGAGTCCAATTAGCGAGAATGAGGAGGGTTTATATGAGCGAGAATTGTTGAGACCAAGGTTGGATAAAGCACAGGGACAAATAGCCAAATGAATGGAAACACATGAACTATGAACCAATGGCTGAGGGGTCCCCAACTGGATCAGGCCCTCTGAATGGGTGAGACAGTTGATTGGCTTGATCTGTTTGGGAGGCTTCCAGGCAGTGGGACCAGATCTTGTGCTCATTGCATGAGTTGGCTGTTTGAAATATCAGAGTTTCTTGCATCAAAGTTTTATCTTTGCCTCTGATAAAGGTAGCATAAAGCCCAGAGTGTATTTTGTGGTTCAGCCTAAGCATGGCCCTCCACACGGTTAATTCTCCTTCCCAGCATTTATATTTGTAGTTGAAATGAAACGTCTTACAGAAATGCTCAAGTTGGGCTACAGCACACACTATGAGGGGTTGGGAATCTCCTGAAATGTGATCAGGTGTCTGGTGACTGCGTATAGACACTCAGCGAATGGGCAAGGAAGCCTGACTATCATGTTTGTCTAAGGGTCTCATGTTGTGTAGTGAGGAGTCAGGTATGGTGGACCTAAGTCCAGGCCTAATAATAGTTTTCATTACTCAGCAGGTTACTTCACCTTTGTAGCTTTTATTACTCCACTGGCAAAGAGAGATTAAATTAATTCCTGCATCACATAGTTGTCTCTATGATTGTTTACCGTAGTTGTAAAGAGCTTGGTACAGTCACTGCCACATACTAAGTCCTCAAGAGAATATCGATAGTGAAAGAGGAGTAATGTACTAGAGACAGAGAATGAAGTAACTTCCCCCTTAACTATGAATTATGTAACACCGATTCTACAACTGGATCGCTGAGTAATCCATTCACTTCTTTATCCAACAAAAACTGAATGCTGCATGAATGGGGAATTAAGTACAGTGCCTAGAAGGTGAATGATTAAGACAGTTTTTCTGCTCTCATTGAGTTTATAATCTATGGAGGTCATGGGTAGGCAATGACTAGCCAGGTGATAAGTGCTGCTGCAGATGCGTTATAGAGCTAAGTGAGGACTCAGATGTTTGCAACTGAGAACCACATTCGGAAACATGTATGGTTTATTTGAGAACTGAACAGTCCTAACTTTATTCTGTTAATATTAATTTATTAAAAGTTTTGCCAAGTATAATTTGCTTATTAAGGTGTACTAAAGAGGAGATTTAATGTATAGAAACTGGAGGAAACTGGCCTTTACTTGGATATGGCTCCAAGGATGAGGGCAGGTAGTGAGACATCTTTGAAGGACTGGGGTTAGAGAGTAGGACAAATATCCACCTTATAAATTAAAATCCAATAACCCTAGTATTCCTGTGCATGGTAAGCAGGGACCTTAGAGGTCTGTCTGATGCTCAGTTATAACAAGGAGTATAGGCTAAGTTTTTATTTCTTTCTGTTTTTCTCTTAATGATATTTGACTTTTAATTTTAATATATACACACACATTTAATTTTAATATGTACATCTACACCCACATCCATGTAGATGGCTTTGAAAATAAAGTAGTAATAATAATTACTAAATAAATTCAGATAACTTAGTATTTTACATATTGCATTAACATTTTTCATTTAAATTTTTATGATTCAATGTACCTGAGTTATATCGTATTCACAACTTACAAAATTGAGTCATATGCAACATGTCTGCATTAGAAGACTTCAATAGTGGTAACAGTGTCTTACACGATGGGTCATTGGGCTGTCAGTAATTAGATGTGACACAAAATCATTTGGGGTTATGTCCATTAATAGGAGACATAAGGTGTCTATATCCATTTAAATTACTTTTTGTATTATGTGGATAGAGGAACTCTTACCTTTGAGTAATGCTGTCAGGATAGCTAAATCAATGTCCTGGTGTCCTTCTGATCCCATTCGAAATACTGTGATCTGCAATTTGAGACAAGGAGACGATTAACAACACATTTTTCCTCCAGAGAGAATTCAAATCAATGAAACCACTTCTGAGCAGTGACTATTTCACTATCTCTGAAGTAGGATCTTAACCATAGGGCAAGCATACATAATGAGGATTAGAGGAGTGGGCTCTGCCATTCATTAAGAGAGATGTGTCAATAGTCTCCAAATGGGGACTATCTTACATCACTGTATGGATAGTGGTTATGAAGCAAGACTTTCAGGATTCACAAAATACATAAATTGAAACACAACCATGGGTGAGGAACTGTGCTTAAAGATAGATGGCCACTATGTTCTGTAGAAAATGGTCCACATATGTGCACTATAACCATTTCTACACTTACTCCTTAGCAATCATCTGTGTTGGTTAGTTTTTGTCAACTTGACACAGGCTAGACATATCTGGGAAGAAGAATTCTTCACTGAGAAAGTGCCTCCATAAGATTGTCCTGTAGATGAGTCTGTAGGGTATTTTCTTGATTAATGATTGATGTGGAAGGACCCAAGCCACTGTGCACAGTACATTCCTGGGCAGGTAGTCCTGGGGTATACAATAAAGTAGGCTTCTGGAGTTGGAGAGATGGGTCAGTGGTTAAAAGCTCTGGTTGCTTTTCTAGAGGATCAATTTCAATTCTCAGCACCCACATGAGCTCACAGCTGTTTGTATCTCCAGTTCCAAGGACCTAACATCCTCTTCTGTACTGTGTAGGCACCAAGCATGCATGTGGTACACAGAAATACATGTATGCAAAACACTCATGTATACAAAATAAAATAATAATAAATAAAAAAGAAAAAGAAACTAGGCTGAGGAGCAAGCCAGGAGGAGTAAGCCAAGATTCTTCTGTGGTCTTTGCTTCAGTTTCTGCCTCCACATTCCTGTCTTGAGTTCCTGCCCTTACTTTACTCAGTGATGGAGTGTGATCTGGGGTTTGCAACCCTGAAATAAATCCTTTCCTCACCTAGTTGCTTTCAGTCATGGTATTTTATCAGCAATAAAAACCTTAACTAAGACATCATTCAAGGGTTTTGACATTGGGATGCATATCACTGTTCAGCCCTCTCAGTGACTTTGAATATCCTTTAGAATAATCTAGCACTATATCCAGATGGTAAGAAATGGGCAGAAGGCAGTAAAGTAACATCTTTTTCTTGGTAATATAGGAGAGAAATATAGTCTCTGGGGGAGAATAACAGGAAGGAGAGAGAGGAAAAATCAGTGAGGAACTAATTCTTCCCTGAGACTTGACTGTTGGCAAGAGGAAGAGCTGGGAGACTCATTCTAAAGGAGATGTTTTTACTAGCAATTGTTACTGCTACCAAGAACTAGCGATTGGGAATAATATCTACTTTCATGACACTGAAGAATTCCCCTCATAACCTTAAACTTTGCTGACATTAAAAGAAAGTCCCAAGAAATTTTATTTGCATGCATTCACCAAAGGCCCGGGTTTATGTTTCTAGGAGGGATCTTTGATGGGCACACAGGAAACACTGGTGTCCATATTGATGTGCAGCACAGGATTTGTTTCTAAATTGTGTGCCCTGAGAAGTGAGTCTCCTCAGATGACTTTCTTTTTCGCTTTGTAGAATGCTGACTACAGAGAGAAAGTTTCCAGGATTAAAAGGCAAAGACAAGCAGCTTTAGTTCGTGGCATGGGCACTGTGTTTTAGAGGTAGAATTCAACTGGAAGAGGAAGAAAGGGCAGAAGGACACACGTCCCAGGGAAGAGTAAGACTCATTAGTGAATAACTCAGGAAAGGGTACCTCATCCATACTCCAACTGGTTGTTGGAGATGACAGTGATTTGTGGTTAAATATCATTGGTTTCTAGCAGGGATGAACTAAAGGATGGTTTTGGAGCAAAAATTTGCGTGAAAAACTTAGTGAAGGATTTTTGTAACAGAGCAAGGCTTAATCTATTTTAAGGAATCTTCTTGCAATCTTCATAAAGAGTTAGCAAAGATTTTAATGGGAAAGTATAAGGACAGGGAAGTTTGCAAAATAATACACACCCTTAGCTAAGCAATCAGAAAGTACAATTAAAAAGAGATCTACAGCCAAACACCAGGATGAACTCCAGGAGTCCAGTTGAAGAGGGAGAAGAGGGATTCTATGAGCAAGGGGCATCAAGATCATGAAAGGGAAACCTACAGTGACGACCAAACCAAACTAGTGGGAACTCATGAAATTTAGATCAACAGCTGTGGAGGCTGCCTGGGACTGGACTATGCCCTCTACATAGTGAGACGGATGTGTAGCATGATCTTCTTAAGGGGGCCCTAGCAGTAGAATCAGAATCTATCCCTGGTGCATGAGCAGGCCTTTTGGAGCCCACTTCTATGATGGGACACTTCACACAGCCTTGAGGCAGGGGGAGGAGCTTGGACCTGCCTCTACTAAATGTACCTCCCCATGGGAGGCCTTACCTTCTTGTAGGAGGGAATGGGGGGGTGGATTGGGAGGGGGAGGCTAGAGGGGCAGGAGGATGGAAGAGGGGGATCTTTGGTATGTAAAACAAATAGAATTTTTTCTTAATTAAAAAAAATGCCTTTAGCAAATTATAAAAAAAAATAGGCCACTGTTCAGTAACTGAATTTACAGTTGGTTATAATTTCAGTAAAAACTCCAAAAGTGGTTTTGTGGCTTTGATAAAGTGATTCTAGAATTCAAATCTTCATAATCAGGCATAATTGCCATAGAATGGTTTACCAAATCACAGAATTTAAAAGCAGTATGATTTTGAAATTGGGAGCAGTGAGTAAATTATGAAATAGAATACAACCTGGGGACATTCCAACACATGTGTGAGCTAGAATACAACCCGGGGACATTCCTACACATGTGTGAGCTAGAGTACAACTCGGGGACATTCCTACACACATGTGAGCTAGAATACAACCCGGGGACATTCCTACACACATGTGAGCTAGAGTACAACCCGGGGACATTCCTACACACATGTGAGCTAGAGTACAACCCGGGGACATTTCTACACACATGTGAGCTAGAGTACAACCCGGGGACATTCCTACACACATGTGAGCTAGAATACAACCCGGGGACATTCCTACACACATGTGAGCTAGAATACAACCCGGGGACATTCCTACACACATGTGTGAGCTAGAATACAACCCGGGGACATTCCTACACACATGTGAGCCTTTGTAGCCAGACAAAAGGGTCACTGGAAGTCAGAGGGGAGGAAGTCACTTGTTTTCTCCCTTCTCTTCTCCTTTCTTTCCCCCCTTTTCTTCCCACCCCCCTTTTTTGCTCTCCTCTCTTTTCCTTAGTAAAAGGGTCATGCTATGCTGCTGGTTTCAAAGTCACAATCTGTGGCCTCAGCTCCCTTGATACCCAGGACTGTGGGTTTGAATCTCTGCCCTGAACAATAAGTGATGCTGGGACACTGCGTATTTCCATTTAAAAATCTGAATTTCTTTTCTACCTCACAAATCATACGGACAAAATTATAGATGGAATCGATATGCAAAAATGTATAAAAATTTTTGGTTGTGAGCCTAGCCTTTAACGGCTGAGCCATCTCTCCCAGCACTCGGGAGGCAGAGCCAGGCGGATCTCTGTGAGTTCGAGGCCAGCCTGGGCTACCAAGTGAGTTCCAGGAAAGGCACAAAGCTCCACAGAGAAACCCTGTCTCGAAAAACCAAAAAAAAAATGTATAAAAATTTATATAAAATACAGGAGAATATCATAATAGGTAAAGATTTTTCTCATATAATTAAATTCTTAGATTTATTCCCAAAATCAATATAAAAGTACAGATCATATACATTCACATATTATTTTTGTGTTGCATGTGCTCTCAAAATAGTTTTTAAAAATATATGCCACATTTTAAAATTTTAGTTTTGAGATATTTTAATTATAACATTTCTCCTTTCCATTTCTTCCCTCCAGACCCTCCCAGATAACCTTCCTTGCTCTCCATAAAATTCCTGGTTTATTTTCAACTAATTGTTATTGCATTTATGTAAATGTATATGCATATTTATCCCTAAATATTGTCTCCTAGCAATATCAGAAGTTACACCCCTAAAATCTCACCAACATGACTGTCCAAACATGTTCTAAAAATAGTTATTTTAGAGCTATTGATCCTAGCTGTTATATGCTTTGATTAGATAATCTTCTATGACTTTTTTTTATGCCTGGAGTCTACTAAAATATGTCCTCTTTATGGAGCATGGCACTTCAGTTATGCCTATTTTATCTGAATGTGCCATATGATAACCCTCCTTCCATGTCCCATCCATGGTTTTATTGGTTGACTTCCCTAAATCCTTATGTTGAAACCTAAGGCCAGTGTGATGCCTATAGGATGCAGGGTTTTAGGTCTTGATTAATGATTGCCATAAATTAGTGTCATTATAAGAGAGCCCATAGAGAACTACCTCATTCCTTTACTATGTGAAGACACAGTCAGAAGGTGCCACTTAGGAACCAGAAAGTGGCCTCTACATCTGCGGCACCTTGATTCTGGACTTCTTATCATCAGAAGTAAATTTCCACTATGTATAAGACACCTATGTTATAGCATTTTGTTATAGCAGCCTGGGTGGACTATGACCCTTTTCCCAGTTAGAGAAAGTCCTGTTTTTTTTGGGGGGGGGCATTTTTTATGTGTCAGGAATAGTGATACGTATTTTCAAATACACTACCTGCAATTCCTCATTTTATATAAAAAATAAATGTGTCCATCTACATAAAGATGAACATACAAAATACACAATCAACAAATCATTGCTATGAATATTTAGATTAGATGGAAAAATTAATAACTCTTAATTATCTATGCCTAGAACTCCTAAATATCTATTCAAAGCTGATCATAGAGCCACTTAATAAATCAGATGATAGCCTTGCACAAAACAAGTGATAAAAGCACATTTCAGTGTTGGTGGAGGACAGCTGACCATGGATTTGGCACTAGGAATGTGTGACTGTCACAAAGCTTCATGTGAACAGGGGACAGACACCCGGCAATATGGACTTTGGTTCTGTCACTGTAGCATTCAGATCCTCTGTGTGACTTTGGGCACATCGTGCACATTCTGGGATAGAGGAAGCATTCCAAAGAGTGCTTAACTAACAATGGAGATATTTAATTTCCATGAAGAGAAAGCTATGTTAGACACCCAAAAGGTTATCTGAATCTCCATGGTGAGTTACTGTTGCACACTACTGCACACAGCAATTTCCTCTGTCTATAAGGTGGCATAATAATAATTCTTGCCTATTTTCACTTACATAGAAAATAAACTGTGTAGGTTTTTCTAGCAAACAATCCTAAGTTGTGTCACTGTGATGGAGAGAATAGATGGAACTATAAATCAGTAAATTACCAGTTGCCTCAGACATCTTCTGCCTGCCTAATCAGAGACAAAGTAGCTTGGTGAAGGTCACATGAAAGTTAGAAGGAGAACTCTGAAATTGAGGAGCACCTGCTCTTACCACCCATCCCGTCTAAATAGTAAGACGTGAAGGGAGGAAGAACAGTATTACCACCTGCTTCTTTTGTACCAGCTTATGTCTGGAGGTCAGAGCCTGGGATGACCATGAGGTGGAGGATGTGAATTGAATGGCCTTCTGTTCTGGTTTGAGTTTGAGATGTTCTTCCATAGGCTCATGCATTGAAGGCTTGGTTCTCTGGCATTATTCTGTGGTGTGTTAGGAACATGAGTTGGCTGGGCACAGGTGGGGGAAGCAGGTCACTGGGGAGTGTATCTTGGGCTCTGTCTTGTTCTGTGGTCCCTCTTTTTGCTCCTGGCTGTCATGAGGTGATTAGCTTTTTCTGCCACAACCCTGCCATGGTGTTCTCTCTCTGTCTCATAGCAGTGCAGCCAGCTGACCATGGACTGAAATAATGAGGTAAAGTAAATATCTCCTTTAATTTTTTTCCCCTCAGGTATTTATCACAGAGATAAAAGACTAAGACACCTTCATAGGTACTTGAAATAAAAAATATATAAGAAAAATGACCAAACAAAACCCATCTATGTGGTATATTTGAATTATGGTCACAGCTGGATCTCTGGTAGGGGCTTCCAGGAGGAGGTGTGTGCTGACTTAGGTTTTTATACAGGGTTTCCTTCTGCATAGCCATCTGGATATTGAACCTAGCATTATTGATGACCTCATAGATTCCAGGTGGGAGATGAGAAGTAGCTGTATCATGTTCTGAACTCAAGAAGGGATGCTGGAACAGAAGAAAATTTGCATCTTGCTGGAGAAGGAACCTGAGGGCTGAAGTGGTAATTTGGCTAATTGTTTAAGTTAACTCCAGGGCTGGATGGCCTGAAAGACATCATGCGTTAAACATTTAACTGATGGCAAGATAAGGAATTCAGGGTAGCATTTGAGCTCGTTATTTAAAAGAATGAAAAAATGCAATATCAAATGGGATTCTTTGCACATCTGACCTGCTCATCTTTCCAGTGCCTAAACCTCACTGCATAATTAGAGATCACATTTCAGATGGAAACCCTCCGGATGCACTAAACTGGCATGTTAAATTTACCCTGAAATGTACACTTATCAGTTTTTCATAGCAACAGATGTGGATTGGGGGCGGGGATCAGATGAGTGAGGAGTTTCTAAGGGGTTTATGGGAGAGGCTTGTAGAGGTGCATGGTGTTGTTATCAAGGAGCTTGAGATGGCGTTGTCATGAAAGGGCTTCGTGGACTTTTTTTTAATTGAAGTGTGGGCATGGTTGCTTCCTTGTCCATGTGGCATCCTGGAATGCTGGTGTTGAAGAACACAGGGACCTGGGACTGACACTCTGAGTAAGGGAGCCTTCAGAAGACACCAAAGGAGCTCCAAGGAAGAGCTGGGGACTCCAAAGACATGTTTTATATTATAATTTCCTTTGACTGACCTGAGATGTTAGATTGTTATCACTGTCCTAAAACTATGAAAATGTTGTGAAAATTAATTGCATCGAGCCATCTTCTACCACTTCCAGCGTTGACAGCTTTAGATGCTACTCTATACTCTGCTTCTCCGCTTGGCAGCTGAAGAACAGTGCTCTCAGCTGCAGAGGTAGGCGTCATGACTTGTCATCGACCTAATGTTTCGTTATATGTGTGGACTGTAGTGAATTTAGCCACTATCCCAAGGCAGATTTCCGTCGTCTGCCATTGCAAACATTGTTCCGGTGAATAGCCTCATGCACATGGGGATGAGGGGTGTGCATCTGTAGGTTAAAGCTTGCAGAGCAAAATTTCCTGGCCCAGCTGCTCCGAGGTAAAGTGCCTTCATTGCTGCTCGGATTTTGTCTATAGTGTCTTTACTCTCTCCTTTGTGTATTTTGATTCTCATGATATCTGAAAAGAACGTTGAACTTTACAGTATGTACTTTTCTCCTGTAATGATTTTGAAACTTTAGTTTCTTTTCTTTTCTTTTTGAGACGGGCTTTGTCTGTGTAACATTCCTGCCTGTCTGTCCTGGAACTCACTCTGTAGAACAGGCTGTCCTTGAACTCACTGAGATCCACCTGCCTCTGCCTCCCGAGAACTGGGATTAAAGGCACGTGCCACCATGCCCAGCCTAGATTCTTGTTTTTAATTCAGAAGTTACTGAAAAAAAAATCTTGTTCCTTCACATAGTATCCTCTTCTCTCCACCTACATGCTAACATAAAAGAAAAAAAATTTAAAAATGTACTTATATTTTGGTTCGTTTGTCTCCTTTTGTCATTTGAGGGGCAGAAAAGGAGATACCCAAGTGTGTCACTTTATCAAAAATCACAAACATAAGTGTAATAGAAAATGTAAGCTAAATAGAATGTTACCCTAATTTATTTTATAGCTAATTAGCAAAGGCTGATTTTTTTTCTTACTTACCATAACATTGACATTTTCAACATGAACACTAACTCCAGCACTTGTCTGACATGGCTGCTTACACTTTCAAAGCATTATGGGATACAGGAAGACTAACCCAGTTTACCAGACAACAAAAGAACAAATGTGGAAACCCTTTCCTTAAAAAACGTTTTCCCCCACATTCAGCTTTCTTATGGAAAAACTACCTGAGCTTAGATAAAATTACGGCTTTCATATGAAAGAGAAGTGGAGTTTAGAAATTTACACTTGCCAGGCCATGGGGGCGCATGCCTTTCATGCCAGCACTCGGGAGGCAGAGCCAGGCGGATCTCTGTGAGTTCGAGGCCAGCCTGGTCTACAGAGCGAGAGCCAGGACAGGCACCAAAACTACACAGAGAAACCCTGTCTCGAAAAAAACCAAAAAAAAAAAAAAAAAAAAAAAAAAAAAAGAAAGAAAAAAGAAAAGACAAGAAAAGAAATTTACACTCTCCCCTTATTTTCTGACCTTTCAACCTGGCTGCCAACTAGCTTTACTGCTTCCCTTCATTTTCATCTTGTGTCCCCTTAAAAGTCACAAATTTGATCACTGTACTTCTCACTCCCGAGTCGTGCGTGATTTTGATTCACTGGGCTGTTTTGCGGAGCCTCTCTGCCCAGTCTGCCGAGTGTGGAGGATGCAGTCATGAAGCGAGCAGATAAGATCCGTGCTCTCCAGAGCTGCCATCCTGACAATGGGAAACGAAGGAATAGGTGCAATGTGTGATGCCCTGCTGTGCAAGGTTCTATAAGGCGGCATTGTTTCTGCCTCCTGTCGACTCCGTTCTCTCTGTTCCTGCCCTCACAGCCTTGGTTCAGCCTGTAGCATCTTTCATTTTGTGGTGATTCTGATCCTATCTCTCATATCCTGCTTCTTTCCCATGAGGCTAGTCATGCAACCTTCCGTATTAACTTTTTGAGTGGCTTGCATCCCTGTGGAAGGCAGAGATTCTTAGCAGGGCATTCACGCATTGCTGGCATTGTGCCCCCAGCTTGTTCTTGAACCTCTCTTGCTGACTGCCCACTCGTTGTCATGCCCCTTGTTACCATCTCCACCGTCACAGCCACAACCCATGCCCACATGCCAGACATCCCACTGTGCGGGCAACCTGCTTCTTTTTTGAGACTATGTTTTCATTTCTCGGCTTTTGCCCATTGAGAAGATTCTTAGCAGAATTTTTTTCCCTTTCCCTGCTGAACTAACTATAGGTCTGTGCTATGGTTGCGAGATTGAACAGGTCTTATGTGAAGGAGGGTAGGGTGTGTGACTTAAATGCATTGTTTACTAAGACTTGGTATAAATAAGAGATTTGGAGAGCTGCAGCAGCATAAGATACCCCCAAATACCTTTCACTAAGGTTGTCTAAATCCTTGGTTCCATGTATATTAGACTACACTCAATACAGGAAAAAGACTCAAGGTAAAAATATACGACACAGAAATGCAGCAGAAACATAAAATGACTTAGGGGGCCTAATTCCCTTTTTCTTGGAAATAAACAGGCCTTTTCTCACTGTGAAAATAACAAAATAGAGAGTGTGCGTGCCACTGAATTAATCATGGCCTCTCCATTTTTAAAATCCAATAAGTCTCAGGTCAAACGGGAAAAAGGTATGGAAGAATATACTGGGAAAATTAAACTGACTCACTGTCCAAGTACCTATTTATCAGCTTAATTTGTGACATATTTCTGTCACAGTGGGCATAAAATCTGTGAAAACAGACATAGATATTGAGTAGAGCTTTTGAATATGAAAAAAACCATGATATTATACTGAAAACCGGCATAAGCTGCAAGGACACTGTGGCTCAATCGATCAGAAATAGAAAGGAACATTCCACACTCATATCCTGCTGCTAGCTGTTTGAGAGATGACATCTGAGTTTGACAAATGGTTTGTAACGTGTCTGAGAAGTTTACAGAAATGCTATAACTACAAATAGATGATCAGCAAAGGAAATTCTTGCAGTTTCCAAAAGTCCATCTATAATAATGTTAACAATAGACTCAAGGGCACTAAAATGCCACATGAGAGTTTCCACAGAAGAAAGAATTCTACCTGGAAAGGGTGGAATCCCAGTATCAGGAGGCTGAGGTAGGAAGGTTGCTGTGAGTTCCAGGCCAACCTGAGCTACAGAATAAAACATTGTCTCAAAACATAAACAACAGATACCCCATCACCCTCCCCATAGGACATAACACATTTCTGAAATGTTCTGTGTTTAAATTATTACTAAATTCTGTAGAGGCTTCAGAAGAAGGGATGAATTAGACCCAGGAATTCAATCATCACAATGTAGGCTTTTATTTTATTTTATTTTTTTTGGTGTTTTGAGACAAGGTTTCTCTGTGTAGTTTTGGTGCCTGTCCTGGATCTTGCTCTGTAGACCAGGCTGACCTCAAACTCACAGAGATCTGCCTGGCTCTGCCTCCTGAGTGCTGGGATTAAAGGCATGTGCCACCACTGCCCGGCTTATTTTTAATTTTAATTTTATTTATTTTTTTTACAGTGCTGGGGATCAAACCAAGGGCCTTGCACACACAAGACAAGTGTTCTACCACTGAGCTACGTCTCCAGGCCAGCACCTTTTAAAGTCCAGCAGGTATCATAACATTTCCTCTATGAATCACTAGTATTTAAAATGACTTGAAGCAATTGAATAATTAATAAAAATGCAAAAATATATGCTCATTAAAATATGGGATGATAAAAGGCTGTTGCCAGGGAAAACAGGAGTCTTGTTTGGCAATCAAAGGCTTCTAAGCACACAATGGCTTTAGGTTTCTTTCTGGCATTATCAGAGGTGACTTGGTACAGGGGGAGAATGATGAACCATCAGGAACAGAATACTGGGAACCTGAAACTTGGCATTTATTTCCCAGCCTTTGGAAAGATGAACTTTTTGATAAAATTGCTAAAATCGTCACTTTGTCAAAGTGACCAACTCTAGTAAGGGACATGCATATTAATGTGCAAGAAGGAAGGATATCAGAGGAAATTCAAGTATAATTTTAGATAAGAAAACAAAACAGCATTGGAGACAGAAATGCAAATTTAAAATCAGAATATTAGTATCAGATTTAGTTACTTGTACCAAGTTCCCAATGAGCCATAGCCATCCCTTAGTGTTCATGGGGACTGACCCCAGTACCTCCCATGGGTATCACACTCAGAGGATGTGCGGGTCTCCTTGATTCAACAGAATTGTGACATCTAGACTATATGTAACCTTCCACATAGGTTATATCAACTCTAAATGAATACCTACTGCAGTGCAAATGCTTGCAAATAGCAATTTGGTTGTATTGTTCAGTGAACTATGACAAGAAGTTAAGTCTGTACATGTCCATCACAGATGCAGTTCTTTTCAAATATTTTTGGTCTGCAACTGGTTGAACCTGTGGTTGTGGGACCTGTGGATCCCGAAGGGATACTGGGCTAAGTCTCCATGGAATATTTTTGAACAAGCTTCATATTTTGCGCTGAGCTAGTTGAATACAAAGAGCTGCAGAGACAGAAATTGGGTGACACTAATATAATTCCATCATGTCCTAAAAAGCTTTTGTGTATAAATTTGCATATTGTATAGGTCAGTGATTTTTTTTTTTTTACTTTGGAAAAGGATGTGTTGTTACATTGTGGGCTTCATCCCTTTGACCTCTGATACATAATTTAACTTAGGTTGTTTTTTAGTAGAGGATTGTCTTAGAGAATGAGTCATGTCTACATCATTGTTCATCTCTGTGTTACCCCAAGGAACCCGAAAGACAGCAACTTGGCAGTTAGTTAACGAAGGGAGGTGGAGAAAGATGGGTACTCTAATCTTAGATTCCCTTTTTACCTTTTTAATTCTACCATACTTTCAAAACACTAGAGGTTTTCCCACTAAGAAATGTAGTTAAGAGGCCAGAGGTTCCTTACTACCTCCAATAGGGTGTAGTTTTCTTCTTATAAAGGTAATATGCTTGCACACCTGTCTGCTTCCTTTGCTCCCTTCCTGTCTCTTTCCCTTCCCCTCCCCTCCTCGTTCCTCTCTTTCTTTTATCTTCTCTCTTCACAGAAGAGAAATAGAAGGGAGCATATTTTGAAATATTATTTTGCATGTTATGTTTTCAATTAACATTATGTTTATGGATTGCTGAGAACTCTTCAAGAATATAATTTTAATATTTACAGGATATTTGCTGATAGATATGTTATAGTTCTCCCAATCAATGCTCTATAGTCAATCAATTGCATTGCTTCTAAATGTTTTCTGTGAATAAAGATAGGATTAGAGTTTGGAGTATGGATCTTGTTCTGTATTTAGCATACAGTCCTTAGAAGAAACTCTTACACACGTGGATCTTTGGCCACAACTTGTCTTAGCTAGAGATGAATCTTAACATCAAAGTGGGTTGAAGTCAAAGGAAGCTTGTGTTGTCTTTGACCCTGATTTGCTGTGCTAACACTCCAAACCCATCAATAAAAGCCGAGGGAGAGCTGCTGGTTCCAAAATGATACTGGAGAACAAACCCCTGCCTCTGTTGAAAAGTAAACTGGATTAGAGCTTGTCTTCACTACTACCAGCCACCAGGGGGAGCTTCAGTTCTTAGTTCTCTCCCATGTTGACAGGCCTGATTTTTGTTCAGCTCTCGGAAGACTGCTTAGGGTCTTTAGGCCATTCTGGCTTATATAACTAGGCATGTGCAAGTGAAATCATTCAGTTATCATGCTGCACAGGGACTGTTTTTTTTACAGGACATAAGTCATATCACAGAAAAATTTAAAATATGGGTCAGTAATTCACCCAAGGCTTCTTAAACTCATGACTGGCATATCATTCATCGTTGAAAGAGAGTGCTCCCATCCTAAAATGACATGTAGGAAGGCAGGACAAAACTTCTCAGCTGTTTCTGTGATGACAGTAAAGTGCAGGGTGCGGTGCAACTCTTCATGCAGCCCCCACCTTCTAGAGGGTGGGGACTAGATGGCAGTCTGTCATCTACTGTCTCCCTCTTTCTGTTCTTTTCCTGATGACTGATATTTCCATGTTCACTTATCATATAAATGTGTCCTGTGCCTCACTGGATGCTAATGGGACAGATGTCATAGGACCTGCAGTCACATTTCCAGGAGTTCTTTGTATATCTCATGACAGAATGAAAAATAAAGAATAAAGAAATAAGTGTTATTTATATCTTGTCAGCCAACCAGATGGATAAAAATTAATTTGACCCAAGGTAGTATTTTCCATTTCAGGAAAGAGCATTGCTGGATTTATGTGCAGTTCTTCCATACATGTTTAAAAATAGGTATAAATATCTCCTGGGAGTAATACCCAGGACCACAGATGTGCCCTAGTCTAACGCCATATGTGCTTCTTATTGAGTTACAACAATTTTTTGCCTTTTTTTGTAGCTGTTTTTTCCCTACCCTTTTCATCACACAGGACAGAACCACATTTTTCTTCCCTTGCTTTTCTGTCATCTTTCCCATGACATCACACATTTCTTTAGTAAAAACACTTCTTTGAGACATTGTCACTAGGTGAGAGATATCACAAAGGCACTATGAAGTGCTCCAGACAGAGCAGGTTCTCACTTCTCTCTTCAAGGTAGTCCAGATCCCTGGTAACAGCACCAGTGACAATTTTCAAGTTGGGTATACCAGATGTCCTTAGTTTGCCTCTCTGGGAATCTGCCCACCTGTTACTGGGTCAGCCCCACTTTTCAGACTTGGGTAGTGCAACCCCAAGACTGAACAAGTGAGGGAGCTTTGAAACTAAGGACATTAAGAATATAAATGAATATAAATTTCTGTATATATTTCATTTCTTCTTCCATGTCCAACGATAAGGAATATCAGAGACAGATGTCTTGAAAGTAGGGCATAGAACGCTCTCTGAGGGCAGGGTCTTTGATTTCCATTAGGGAGGCTTTCAGTACCATATCCAGTGGAGCACTGGACAGGAGAGTTGCTTAAATAACATTCCCTTCAGAGCCTAAAAGATTGGTTAGGTGAAATGCTTGGGAAGAAAGAACTTACTTCGGCTTGGGTCTCCACCTTTAGCCTGGGTTCATGGGTTTTCTCTCTATTGTTTGCAGGATGAGGTTAGTTTAGTTTGGCGAATGTCCAGTGCTGAAGGGTCCTGGCATAATGTTCTTATGTCTCAGAATCAAATAAGTTTGACCGGTGGTCGCTGGGGCTCTCTTTTGCCCTAGAGGCTATACATCTTTTTTTGTTCTCAGAATGGCAAAAAATAAGCACCATGATATCCCAGTACAACCTCTTATCTGATACATTAATTCCCCAACAAAATTGGAAGAAGAAATCTTGATTTTTATGGGTGGTACCAACTGAAAAATCACATTTGCTGTCTTATATAGTCCGTTCAATGGTTTAGGGAAATTTTTGGTTTAAACATCTCCCCCCTTATGCTGTGTGATGATTCCATCGTCTTGTTCTCTGCAACAAAAATCATATTGTTGATGGCAGCTCATGCTGGCATGTGACAATCCTTCTTCCACTCAGAAAAACTTGTCATTCTTCAGCTCATACTGCCCCATCTGTGCCCAGGGACAAGGACTCTCCACTGTGAACACTGGCATGTACACAGTCTGGCTCTACTCCTTCCCAATACCTAGGCAGCACAGTCTGTGTTCTCTTGAGATGACAGACCACGAGCAGAACATGGACCCTGAACAAGGTGGACTGAGGAGAGGACGATGCTAGCTAATAGATGCATACCTTGTGTCACCCATGGTCCCTCTCTGAGCTTCAGTACCTTTCTATATGTGTAAAATGCAGGCAACTCTTTATCTTAGTATTGCTGAACCGTTTGATGTGGAGTCGGTTTCTACCATCAGGCATGGGTGTGGGTCATGGCAATTCACCTCCCTCTGCTCTCCATGAAGGTTTCTCATATTCCTCTCTCTTCTCTCGGATGGCCTGCTCCATCCCAAAACTCTGCCTGGCTTTCAGCTCTTTGCTATTTGAGACAGGACTCAAGCATTACTTCTTGCATGCCCATCTTGGTGACTGTGACAATTTCCCTATCCCAATGCAGAGACTCTGGCAGCATTACATTGGTACTACCAATGATTATTCATTATGCATTTGCAATATCTCAAACACTGCACACATGTCACTATCATGACTTCAGCCAGGCTCACAAATACCCATCACTACTTATTATCACTGACCCTATTTCCCAGCGTGAAAATGTATGGAAGGTCATGCAGTTAAGAAAGGTTGAGGCACACTGGAGACTATACTCTTGTGACCTTGCTACAGTAAAATTCCAGATTGAATGTTTGTATTGCTTATGATTAACCTGCAAATCTACAAGCAAAATGAGTCCAGAGTTACTGAGGCTTGAGCTCCTCTAAGGTGAGGCACTGAGCATGGATATCTTTGCTGGTGTGACTGGGGACATTGGGAGGGAACTGTACCTGGGCTCTGGGTAAGAAATATTGCAAAGACACACCCACACTGTGACCAGATCCTGGTCAGCCCTGCCTGAACCCAATTGGGTCAGCTTACCTATGGCTGAAAAGTATAGACCATAAGAAATAGTATTCCTATTATGAGAGGTAGTAAGAAGCAAACCTTTCTGGCCTTGTGGATGATTAGAAGCTCATGGGTGATGGATGTGTGAGGCTAGTGCCTGGACTTTGTGGAGTGTGTATTTGCCCCAAGATAATCCCAAGTTTTGTTTGCTTGAGTTAATATATTTGAAAGCATTTGTAGATGGAGCTATATGATTATATCATTGCATGTTTATTATTGTCTTAAACAAAGACAAATAACGGAGAGCAAATAAATGAGAAAATCACAAAGGCCAGTTACTGGAATCAAATCCAGCCAGACCCTCCCCTGCCTTGATCTGGTCCTGTGTGCCTGGCTTCAGTCCCATGGGCAGAGACTGTTCCTTGTTTATTTACACAATGCTGAGCCTGGAGACACTGTCGTTTTTCTCTTCCTTTTTTGCAGTGTTTTATTTCAACTTGGCTTCCTCCACAGCTTTTTTTCTAGAGGCACTGGAGAAGAATGAGAAGCAAGCGGGGGCTGGGGGGTCCTTTTTTCACATGACTGAATGGAAATACAAAAGGCAACAAAATGTAGCCCCAGTTGGCTTCCCTCTGAAACCAGCTTGGTAAATTAAAAAGGAAGCTGGTGGGAGAAAGAAGCCTTCACATGAACCTGCATTTGCTGGCCCGACAAAGGAAGAGTGTGCCGTTTGTTCAGTGGTAAAAGGGACTATTAATTGGGGGCCACATTATCCTGACCTGCAGTGAACCTTGTTATGAAAACTTTTCTATTCTTTCAAGCTCAGATGGAACTGATTTAAAGAAAGAACAATTTAGTCTATCGTCTTTATTGTTTCTCTGGAAGCCAGAGTGATCTCTCTCCTTTCCTAGTGTCAATACGGACATACAGCCCCACATCCTCCTGCTACTTGGATTGCTTTTATTTTCTATGTCACATGTAAAAAATTAACTGGACCTCCCTGATAGCTTGATGGGAAGTCTCAAGAAGAATGTTTGCCAGTGCAGCTATCACCATTAGTGAGTATTATCCATGGTTTTGATACCTTTATACTGAATCCAGGATTTGACCAATGCCCACCGTTACCAGGTGCAAGCCACAGTCCTCTCTTCTAGGTTATTGTAGCAGCCCCATCAAGCAGCGTCCTTGCTTCCTTCCTTCCTTGCCTGCTCATCAAGCCCATTCTCTATATAACAGCAGAGCACTGAAGCCAGTAGTCTCCGGGGTTAACTCTGTTATGCTTCTCATTGGCTATACTTGCCCCTGAGCAAGTTCACTTCCATCTGGAAACCTCCATTTCCTCATCTGGGAAATGGGAGACATTGCCATTCCCATTCTAGTCATTTTCTATGGAAAGTCAAAAGAGATAATTGCATTTTTAAGTTCTTGGCACAGGCCTACTATGTGTGAGTATTATTAGTGAATTATACAAGGGGGTGAGTTTTGACCTGATGAAAATCTATAGCGAGATCTATAAGGAAACTATATAGATCCCATGTGTAAAATCAGCATTCTACTGTGGTGTAGATTAGTGGTAGAACAGTTGCCTAAGCATGAGTGAGGGCCTGGATTTGATACTCAGTACAGAAAGAACCAAACCGAACCAAGCATAAGTCCACAACTTCAATTCTCATTGGTTCAAAAATTTGCAGACCTTACAGAAAGACAAGGGGTGGAATACATAAAGGGCAACAGGGAGATGACATGGTTCATTCTGTTCCTTCCTTAGTTGAAGTCCTGCTGAATGATGAGTAGCTATGTAAATCCCTATGTACACAGGAAGGTTTTAAAATACATTGGCATACATTTACTGGGCAAAATGATGGCTTTCATAAAGACAGCTTCTTTCAAGTATATCATGTTCTTTGAGCATATTCAGTACCACACAACCTCTCCTTTCCCCCTTTCCTCTATCCCACTCCCAGTAGCCCAGGCACATTGTTGGCTAACACGGCCTCTTCTTCTGTTGAGAAGCTTGAAAATGCCTGGAGAGGAATAAAGACTCAAATACCGTAATGCGTTACTTAACAGCAGCTCCACAATAGAAAACTACACCACTGGGCACCTCCATCACTGCTGCAAGCATCCTAGAGTGTGTGGACAAAGCTGGGTCACCTGATACCTGGACACAGCCTCTTATGTTAACATATTTTTTATTTTTAGTGGGGATTGAACCTAGGGCTTCCCCCATACTGAGAATCAATCTACCACTAAGCTGTCTCCTTAGCCCTTTTATGACTTTTGATTATTGAAATAGGATTATCCAGGCCCTGAACTCACTCTATAGTCCAGGCAGCATTCGGCAAACTTGTGAGCCCCCTGCCTTAGCCTGGGGAGTAGCTGGAACTACAGGCCTACAGTGAACTCAAAAGGAAGGAGGATGCTGTCAGCGCAACACGGAACATTATTTAACAGTGAATGTTTTTATGGGACTGAATATTCCCCAATAATGATAAAAGTATACACACATGAACCAGCAGCATAGTGGTTCATCATTGTTACCAAGTGTGATGTTCCACATGCTCTACTTTTATACAAGTGGCATACACACAATAGGGCTTTACAGCAATGTCAGTGAAAACAGCTAGGAATGTGTGCCCTGATGCCGTGATGGCCGTCATGTTTTTAAGGGGAGAGGAATTTTTCACTCCTGTTATAATCTTGTGGCCTCAGTGTCATTTGCAGCTCAGCACTGCAGGTGTCATTGTTACATGGCATGTAACTGTATAATCAAAACCAGAAGGCACTGACAAAAGCCATGGGGGAATTCTAGTTAGAGAGAGACTTGCCTCAGAGGGACTTGCCCGTGCTTATGGAGAAAGCTGAGATTTGATTGGACCTTGTAAACTGTATTAGAGCTTCAATGGGGGGGAATTTTCTTGCTGGGGAGGAGCTGGAAAGAGAAAGTGTAAGTGAAAATAAGTGAATAAGGAACACCGAAGTCTTATGTCTCAATGTGTACTTGACTGGGGCTGTGGGTGGGGGAAAGGCCATTTGTGATGTAAGGCTGGAAAGGAAGGTCAGGGACAAACTGTAGATGATCCTCATTGTCACAGCATTTGGGCACACTATGCACTATGCCTTGTGCCATTTATATATTTCACTCTATTAGTCCACACATCAGTTTTGTTAGGCTTGGAGAGTAAGTTCGTTGCCCCTGATCACTTACATGATGAAAAAAGAGACAGAGTCAAGACCTGGTCTCCAAGTCCTCAAGCTTATACTAAGATCTTTTGCTAAAGCCAAACACAGTCAGAGACAACTGAAGCTCTGAGGGGTGAGGGGGGACTACAGGCAGGACCTGGCTTCAGGATGCCATACAAATGTCTGTCACAGAGCAATGTACACACACTCAAGAGGAAGACAGAACCTCTGATCAGTTCTCTGGAGTGTAAAACGACAGGGTGGCTTTATCCTCACCCACTGGCCCACCCTTGCTAAAGGTGGTATGCCTGTGTGTATAAATAGACACAGTGTTTCTGTGAGACCCTGGGCCATGTTAAGCACGAACATGCTGCATATGCTGGATGTTGTTCTAGATGCTGCTCTGGTGTGATTTTTACTGTGGCAAGAGAACCAGAGTCTTTATAGAGATTGTCACTGCATGTTCACCACTGCAGTAATTTGCCAGAATGTTCTCTACGTCTCTCTATTACGTTGACTGGGTTACACAATGGTGCCCATTTTATTTACTCATATAAAAGAATGAAGGAATCATTCACATAGAAGCAAATTTTCTACTTAACTATGGATTATTCACTAATGTTAAATAAAAACAAGTTAACTTTCACATATGGAAGTGTAATAGCTATTTAGGCATACTATACCTTGTACTATATACATATCTGTCTGTCTATCTTTCCGTCCGTCCATCCATCCATCCATCGATCCATCCATCCAAAACCCTATTAATCTGCACATCAATTTTGGGTTTTGAAGAGTAAACTAGTTGCTCAAGATCACTTATCTCAACACTATTTTCATTTTTGTCCCAGAGAGACTCCATTATCTTCTTTTGGAATGATTTTGTGAATTTCTTTCTCATTGATGTCAGGGGTGGTGTTGGGTATTGAGGCATGTCTAAATGACCCCAGACTGCTCACATGTAAAGTTCATGTAACACACACACACACACACACACACACACACACACACACACACACACACACAAAAAAAAAAAAAAAAAAAAAAAAAAACCAGAGCAGGGCTGAAGATGATCAAACTGAGGGTTTTCTGTTTTCTGTATGCTAACCCAAATAACGTTCAAGCACTGAGCTAAAACCCTAGCCCTAAATGTTTCTTACTTATTTTTAATATTTTATGGTGCTAGAATTGAACCCAGGGCCTCACATATGCCAGGCAATCATTCTACTGCCAAGTCATACTCCTGCACTATGTGTCTATTCTTCCAGTGTCTTGTCTCTATGGTTTAACAGTTTTCCAGCTCTCAGTCACATGGCTCCTGATTCCTAACTGAAACAAGCAGGATGCTAGCTTAAAATTGAGCAGAGTGTCATGGTTCTGCTGGCATTTGATACCCAGGACTGTGTGTGATCTGGTGTGTGGGTTGTCTGATAATGTCAAAATTCAAATAAATGTTTTTCTTTTCTTTTATTATTTCATGGATCTTGCATGTATCCTAGGTAGCTAAGGACATTATATACTTGATATAAATTGGATATTGCCATATTATTTTCTAACTTTTAAAAATGATTTACTGTATTTTTATGTATGTGTATGTGCGTCACTGTGTTTGTATGTGCATGTGTGTGCAGTTCTCACAGAAGCCATAAGAGGGAGATAGTGTCCCTGGAGTTGGAGTTACAGGCAGCTGTGAACCATCTGACGTGGGTGTTAGGAACCAGATTGAGTCTCCTGCATGAGCAGCAAGTGCTCTCAACTGCTGAGCCCTCTCTCCAGCCTCTCTGACTTTATTTGAGCTCTTTCCTGCTAATATTTATGAGTAAGTGAAGGCTTGAACATATCCAGACTCTGAAGCCAAACACTTGCTAAGTGAAGCCATGTCTGTCCGTTTAAGTGGGAACAGCCAAGCTCTCAGTGACAGCACTCATGGTCATGCTTCAGCACTCCTTGAAGCACTGGGCCCCTGTAAATCTCACTCCCCTCAACAGCACTGAGTGTTATCATTCCTCTCTCTCCAGTGGATCTAACAGCGACTTAAAAAACGCTCATTGAAAGTCAGGGAGGTCGAATTCCCTGAAGTGTAAGCACAGAGTTGGAGGCTTCCCCACTCACACCAGATGACTCATGATGGTTTTATGGATTCTAGAGAGAAGCAGAACAGTTTGATGCCTCAGTGAGGTCAAGGTTGTTCCATATTTGCTGTTGGTAGCCAGTGCTACATACATAGCAAAGACCCTGCTAAGAAAAGGGGTTGGACAGCTGCAGAGCCTGGCTGCTCACCTGGGAGGTCTGGTTGCTCTCCAGCCACATTGACTAGTTGTTTTGCTATTGAAGCTCCTCTCCCCTTTCACAGTCTCTACCTTCCTACTTAATTGGTCTTTGAAAGAAAAACCCACTAACTATGGGGAGAAAGAATCATGCCTGCTGACCCTTTCTTTGCACAGAAATTGTTTTTTTTTTTTTTTTAAATTCCTGGAACCCCATCAGATAACCAGCCAGGGTAAAGAGAACCTTAGTTGGAAAGAAAGCCACAGGGCTACTATGCATCCCTGAGCTGCCTCTCCATGGTTTTGGCAAGAGTGACTCCTGCTTGGCCAAATTACCCAAATGTATTTCATGAGTGACCTTGGGCTCCTTTATGTTGTGTTTCTTAAGTAGAGAATCCTTGTACACCTGTAAAAAGCTCTAGTGTGAAATAAAGCAAGATGCTGAAGAAAAAGTTGAGCTAAAAAATTCAGCATTGTAAATGGCACACTGGCATGGTAAATGGCATGCTGGCATGGTAAATAGCATGCTGGCATGGTAAATGGCATGCTGGTATGGTAAATGGTGTGCAAAGATGTGCATTTATAGTTAGTAATCACAAGTCTAAGAGCTGCACAAAGTAAAATCTAATTACTTTCTGTCCATCACTTGGTATTTGTTTCTGGATTCCAGGGAGACTCTCTCCCTTGTCTGGCCATTGCAACAAAATGCCTGTCAACTTCAGAGTTATATACAGATAGTCACATGGGGATATTTGTTGGGGTGGGGATCCCTGTCTCATGCGACCCTACATTTCTTCTGGCTAGATTTTAGCTTACTCCTCTCTCTCTCTCTCTCTCTCTCTCTCTCTCTCTCTCTCTCTCTCTCCTCCCCGCCCTGTCTGTCTCTCTGTCTCTCTCTCTTTTTGGTTTTGGTGCCTGTCCTGAATCTCGCTCTGTAGACCAGGCTGACCTTGAACTCACAGAGATCCGCCTGGCTCTGCCTCCCAAGTGCTGGGATTAAAGGTCTGTGCCACCACTGCCTGGCCTCAGTCTACTCTCCTCTTTACTCCCTCATTTCTTCCATTTCTTTTTGTAAAACTATTAACTAGGAGTCTTAGAGTGCCACCAGTCTGGTACATTCCCACCATGTTATCTTAAAGACAGTGTACACACACTGTAACCTATACAGATACAAGCTAGTAGTACATAAACACTAACATGTAGGATTCATATTATGAAGATTATGTACATATTGGGCATATGTGCATATATACACATAGTTCCTTTATGGTCATTCTCAGCATTTATCTCACATTTTAGCTATTGAGTAGAAATGACAAGATGAGTTAGTGCATTCTTTGATAACTTAAGGATACTGTCATTCTACACAGAGGAACTGAAATTAATTAGACTTAATCAATGCTTATAATTTCAAAAACATCATCAGAAGAACAGTTTGAGCTTCTAAAAGAACAATTTACATAGTTTTTAGATAATGAGCAAAATGTGCTTTTTTTGGATCATAATTTTCAAAATAAAATATCCTATATTAACAGATAAATGAACGTAGATTTATCAGTGGGGGATATTACAAGATTATGCACTAAACAACGGGCTTCCGAAATCTTAAATAAAAAGAAAAGGTTAGTTCCCTGAGGAGGAATTGGGTGTTATTTTTATCCACTTTATAGAAATGGCAGACCCGATTTCTGTCAGGTTGTCTAATGACAGCTTTGCTGGCTGTACAATTATGAGCCACTCGGAAAGAGGAGTGAAGGCTATACTCCAGCAACCATGCAGACCATAGCCTCATGGGCTTCAGGCTTGATGAAATCAAGGCAGTTTCTAAAGAAAATGAGCTGGAAGCTTTTTCTTGCTAAGAAGTATAAATGATATGTTCTTTAATTCTCAAAATATTGTTTACTTTTTTCCAGTATATGTCACTTGCCATGGTGATGACCTTTGGAGTCCCAGCACTTGGAAGGCTGAGAGGCAGGGGGATCAGGAGTTCAATCAAGGCCAACCTGGGCTACATAGGGAGAACTATCTCAAAAATAAAAAACAAATCCAGTTACACCCAAGTATCTCATTCTCTTTTTTAAAAGGCCACCTAGACCACATCCTTCATGCTACAGGGGATCATCGGGGAAGAGAATCCTCCACCTCTAGCATTCCCAGAGCTTCCAGGAAGGGAAGACTCGGAACGTTTTCCAGATTACTTGAGTTTCAGAGCCCGTCTGTCTGTCAGACTGGTTTAATCCCATGAGAATTCCCAGATGTGACAAGCAGTCAACAGCTTTGCTGGGCATGACAAGTTTCATTTCAGGCAGTTCAACTTGTGATTTCAAGGGGGTCGGCTGCTGTTCTGGGCCCAATCGACTGCAGGTTTCAATTGCTTTTCAAGTCCTGCTTCATTGAGCATCCTCAGCAGCCACAGTGTGGCCTGGACCAGTGTGGCAAGGACAGAAAGACTTCACAAGCCCTTAAATAAAAACCACAGTTGACTAGTTTTTCTAAAATAGTCATCATAAAGCACATAAAAATTTCTTCTCATGAAAGTCTAAAAGTAATTTGGTCATTGCATCATAATTGCACCCATTTATGGGGAGTGATGTGACACTCTGGTATTCACACATTGTGTAATGCTCAGATCAGGATAACCTTGTCTCAACTCTCCAAATATTATATATCAAACACAAGCTATATATCATATATATATATATAAAATAGATCAACACCATTGTGCTATGATATATCATATAAGGACTGCAGATAAGATTATTTAGCTTACTAGTCTTGTTGCTTGAAAGTCAGCCATATTAATGCTTGTTTTCCATCATAAGACACTAGGGAAGTGAATTAACAGCTATGAAATAATGGAAAGGACCTGCTCCACCCCTGGGGAACCTGGGCTAATTGACATCCGTGGTGAAAAGCTCTAGCAGACACGGAGCTGTGCCCACTCAAAAAAGGCTGCTGCTATTGTAAAGAGTCCACTGTACTCTCTGGTAACAGGAGAGCTGGGTCGACTGGCTCACAAATACAGTTTCTTTCCTGTGGTGGATGCTCTGGAGACTGTACTGGTGTGATCAGCGTCGTGTATGATGATAATGTTTAGTGCGAATGAAAGCTTACCCTACAGTGTTGAGAGACCATAGCGAGCAAGCAGGAGTGTGTTTTGTCTTGCTCCATGCAAGTAGGGTTTATGGGTTTGTTCTTTTTTATACTGCTGGAATGATGAAATTATAATAAGTAGGTAATTTCCCCTAGGGGTGGGAAAACATGGTTTGGCTCCACATGCTTTGGGACCCAGAAGGAGTGACTCAGGTCAGTCTTAACAGGGAGAAGAACAGCTTGTCAATTAGTTGTCTGAGCTTCCTGGAGGCTCATTCCGATAAGGTAATTTCATGTTGTAAATCTGGGAGAATGTTTGGACAGGCTGAGGGCCAGTTGTTTCAGTAACTGCTGCTATAAATCCTCCATCCCCCTGATAGTGGTTCTCTCTCAGATACCTCACTGTGCAGAGTAAATGCCAGTCATGGGGCCTGTAGACCACATAAAATTAGGCTTGGGGCTAGTGAGAATGTCTGCTCCCCCAACAAATATTTATCTGTATATTTCTTTGCATTTTAGTTCTACCCAAGTCCAAGGGCTATCTTCCTTATTCTCAAATGCATGGAAAAGTATTTTTAAATAAAGCATTAAAGTCTGGGTGAGTCACAAAGCAGCCAGGAGGACACAAGTTTTCTGTGTATCCACAGTCCAGCGACAAAGCCAGCTACTTCTCAGACATAGTGTGCGTTGTCCACCGTTCCAGAGGAGAAAAGGCACAGAGAAGTGGAGCATTCTCCAGAGGAGGCTGAAAGGGGATTCAATTGGGTGGTTCTGATCTACTTAGAATGGTGTTTGCAGCATCATTTGTGGGGCTTGTACACTGACCCATGACCCCTGCAAAAATAGGTCATTGCTCTATGAATCAGCAGCGGTAAGGAAGCAACCTTGCTGGTCATGTCACACTAGGAAATGGGATTTACAGGGAGACATTGCTGTAGCTGCTCTGAAAGTACACTGATGATGGGAAACACAAATTCCAAGGGAGGTGGGGCTGGCAGTTCATTAGGGAAACACTGCATTCATCACAGCCAGGACAGGCTAGGTCTTCATATTTCTTTTTGTCATGCAATTACTTCTTATCCTGTGGCCCCTTCACTGGTGCTGTGTTCTCGGAACAAAGCTTCTTTGGTAGGCTTTCAGTAAGGTCAAAACCCATGCTGCCTGCCACTCACCAGCTCAGGAAGTTGCCCAACTAAGTGTGCGGACATTAAATAAATTAAAATTCACTGTATTATATGAAATTCATGAGTGGGAAGGGCAAGTAGGAAGGGTCATCTCTGTATTATAAAGTTTGACAATGACCTCTATTCAAATGGTAGAGTCACAGGCAATCTTCAGTAGTCTCCTAAGCAGCACTCCCACACAATTGTTGAGGAGGTCTCTGTTAGGCAGATGTGGGGTTAGCATACTAATCAATCCTAAGTGTTTAGATAGTCCCAATAGGTTCATGGCATTGATATCAGGATGATCCCAATGTTCGTTCATACCTGCCAAGCAGATTCCCTGCAAAGAGGAGTTTTCATAGTATGGTGAAGATGGAGGCAGATGTTAGGGGCACTGACCCAGGGACTCCTCACAATCTGGCATACAGTCTTCAAAATGTACAGCCATTAGGGCTAAGTGTTATTGGTACTTGATCCTAGTTTTAAATTCAGTCTAATGTTTTCAATGGGGGATGCTACTCTGAAATGGAACGACCCAGCCTTATTTCTTGGATGTATGTTTTTGTAGAGTGTGTGTGTGTGTGTGTGTGTGTGTGTGTGTGTGTGTGTGTGTGTGTGTGTGTGTGTCTGTGTCTGTGTGTCTGTGTTGGTAGGTGTGCATGTTCATGCATGTGGGGCCAAAGGTTGATGTTGGATGTCTTATTCAATGGCTTTCCATTATAGGTTTTTGAGACAGTCTCTCATTGAACTTGAAGCTGACTGATTCAGCTAGACTAGGAGGTCAGTGAACTCATGGGAGCCTTCTGCCTCTGCCTTCCCAGCACGGGTATGACAGACACATGACATGGCATTTGGCTTTTTGTTCGGAGGCTGGGGATCAAAGCTAAGCTCTGCATACTTGCATGGCAAACATTTTACCCACTGAACCATCTCTCCAGCTCCTAGAAGATCCAGCTTAAACAAAATTTTGACTAGTGTTCAAAGATATGAACTTTAATTGCTAAATGAAACCTTCACTGTATAACTATCCACTAAATGACTTCAACTGTGTTTAAAAACAAAGAGAATAACCTAAGAAATCACATGTATAAAAAATAACTATTGCTGAAGGAAACTCCAGCCTGGGGCACTCTGGATGGCACCATTCCTCCTTTTCATGATGGTAGTTCATAACTTTTTTATAATCAGCATATTTTTATCAGTATCTATTACACAATGAAAGAAATCAAATCAAAGTTGTATTTAAGTGTAAGTTTCACATTCACTAAGAAATGTGAAATTAGTTTCAAATATGAAAAGAAAGAAACTCTTACTATAGAAATGTCACAATGCCACTAAAATCCCAAAAGACCGGGTGAATGGGACCTGGACTCATCGACATGCATTCCATCTTACCAGCTCACTTGACGGTGAGACTTCTAGGCTAGAGAGTTAGAGTGATGTATGAAGAAAGAGCCTGGGGTTTTTTATTAAGTAATTCTACGTTCAGGTTCTCACAATCCCTATAGTCCTCTTTGTTCTTGGAACAAAATATTTAATCCTCCTAAGCTTTAGAGGTGGGAGTGATATTAATATCTTTTAAAGGTAATTTTTAGATTAAGATGGGGGAGAATACACACACACACACACACACACACACACACACACACACACACAGGTACACGTGTGTGCGCATGCCTGTGTGTATAATTGTCCAATACTTAGTACATACCAGATACATACAGCTATGTTGTTCTTATTACATTTACTTATATACTTGTAACTGAGGAAGGCCGTGAACTCCTTCATCCTCCTGCACCCCCCTCCCAAAGGCAGTGGTTACAAGGGGTTGCGACCATACCACACCATACCTGGTTGTATCTTTCTCACTATGCTGCTCTCCTTATTATTTGAACTCTGATTTCTCAATGGACTTGAAATATTTTGTGTGTGCCATGTGCATGTGTAGTGTATGCATGTGAGTGTGCTGGTGTGCGGATCTGTGTATCAATGAGGCGGCTAGAGCAGGGGCTGCAGGGGTGGGTGTCTTCCTTTGTCACTCACTGCCTTATGGCCTTGACACTGAACTAGAAGCGCACCGGTTCGGCTAGGCTAGCTGGCTAGTAAGATCTTGGGATCCATTTGTATCTTCTACCTAATGCTGGGCTTATCAGTACTGGTTATCATGCCCAGCTTTTTACGTGGGTGCTGGGATTTGAACTCAGGACCTCATGCTTGCACAGCAGATACTCCTACCAACTGAGATATTTCCCCAGCCTCTACCTGAAATATTTTATTTTGGGTTTAGAGCAGAATGAAGATTTACTTTCTCTTTTTGTTTAATTGTGGTAAGCACACCAGAATTTGAAGGGTAAAAGAGGGCATCATTAACAACATTAGGTATATCACTCATTAGGTATAACAACACTAGGTATATCACTCACTAGGTATAACAACACTAGGTATATCACTCACTAGGTATAACAACACTAGTAGTTGGCCCCTCCCTGCTTTTCTTTATTCCTGTCCTCAGGCAACCTTACTCTGCTTCTCTGAGTTTGACTGTTTTAGGTTCTCCAAAGCCCTTGTCTTCCATTATTGGATAGAGAATGGGTAGTTAAGAGCATGACATATTTTCCTAATCGACAAGTGATCTCTCAGTCTCTATAATTCCCTAATTTCTTCCTCATTTTCTACCTTTCCTGAAATTCCTCAAAAGCATTTTATCTTCTTGCTGTCTCTACTCTTCCCTACACCCCCATCCTCCCCGACCTCAAGCTCTGTGGGGTATACAGTCAGGATTTTCTTCCAAAACCATGGAAATTTTACTTATTCAGGTCACCAGTGAGCTCTGTTTTGCTAAATCTGTTGGCAGGTTTTAATTTTTGCAGTGTGGAATGCATCAGAAAAGAGCACTCCTCCCTGGAAATTCTTTCTTCACTTGGCTCCAGCACAAACAGTTCTTTGTGGGTTTTTTTCTTCTTCTTCTGCCTCACTGGAATTTTCTCTGGTCTCTTTTGGAGCCTCGCTTCTCTGCCGGGTATCTAAACGTCCTGGTGCCCCAGGTCTCAGCCTTGGCTCCTTTCTCTCTCTGCATTCCTTTCTCGGTAGCTCATTCTATTCCATGGTGCAAATACAACAAGCATGCCAGTCACACACCTCCCACTCTAATTGTTCCTGAAGCCCAAGTTCATAAATCCATTGCCTTATGGTAATACCACTTAGACGTCCAATATGATGCTTGAAATGAGCCTTTCCAAAATAAAGTCCATTTCTTTTTAAAATTCTTCTCTCACCTTAATAGATGGCAATGCGATTCTCATTATAAGGCCAGACATCTGAAAGTAACCACCGCCTCTTCTTTGCCCACTATTTCTTATCTGGCTTGTCAGACAAGTCGTTAGTTCAAGGTTCAAGCATGACTCCCAACCCAACTCAGTCCCTTTCACAGTCTCTCACTCTAGTTCATATCACCGTCCATTTTGCTGAGATTGCTAGGGACACTCCTCGATGCTCTCCAGGCCTCCATGTTTGCCAGGGGCCAAGATGTCCTTTTGAAGGCCTAAGCAAGGTCACATTACTGCAGGGCTCAAACCCATTGACTGGATCCCATCTGACTCAAAGTCCAAACTCTGGCACGTTTGGTTGGGACCTGCACCCCTCCCCCAGGCTGCTTCTGAAACAACGTCTGTCACCACAGCTCTTGCTAACTTTCTTTTAGGCACACTGAGCTTCTTGCTGTATCTCTAATGCTGTAGGGACCACTGGTGCCCTTGCACCTCTGCTTCAATCTCCTTGGAATACTCTGTCTTTCGATCTTTGACAGTGAACTCACTCTTCAGTGTTTTCCAACAGCAATTCAGCAGTAGATACTGAAGGAGGGCTGCTCTATTTTCCCTTTGCATATGCTCGTCAAATCCATGCTGAGTGGAAGTGATTAGGGACAATAGAAAACAGCATCCCCATCAGGAGTTTTGCTTGCCTTGTCCTATATCACTGATACCTACTAATGCTGCTTCTAAGGGTCCTTTTTCTACCTGTATCACTGTATATTTATCTTAAATCTTCACTGTCTTTTCCTCATTAGAAGGTGGGCAGATTGAAAATACATATGCTTGTACTAGAATAATACATGGCAGATAGTAGACATGCTATGCATGTTTCTGGAGAAACAATTAAAAAATGGTTTGGTAAACAGAAGACTTGTCACAGGCGACTGCGGGGTCTTTCCCTTGTCCTGTGTGACTTGGAAGGGGCTCCGTTCTAGATGGAATGTGAACGGATGCTCCAAGCTGAAGCCTACTCCATGGATGCCTTCAGCAATTCCTGAGTACCTTCTGAACTCCTGCTTAGCATTTTTAAAAATTTGTCATGAATGGTGACTTGGCTTTGAAAGAGATGCCTTTTCTACTTGGATGTTTCTAACAGTGAGCTTTGGTTGCATATGTCCATGTTTATTTATATACAGTGTGTGCTGTGCCTGGCATCTGTTCTGTTTCCTGGCCCTCTGTGTGTCTGGGCCCAAGGGGTATCTGGAACTTTGAAGGTATGTTATAAGGTACACGGAATATCCTTCCTTTGGAGCCCTCTGGCTTATCCTATTAGGTCTCAGAAAGCTATCATGTATTGCTAAACTGAAGACTAGGTAGCTGCAATGGAGATGGAGAGCTCCTGGGAGCTAGTGATAGGGAAAGACAATGAGATTAGACTCTTGGGTGGCAGATGGTGGAGGTCCGGTTAGAAATGGGGTGTGGAGAAACCTTTTGTCTTAGCCAGGGCTCAACATTGGCAGTTGAAGCTGAAAAGTTCTGTTGATCTTGAGAGCTCTGCTGCAGGCCTGGGGCTTTCTCCTCCACCACTCTGCCCTCATTTCTGTCTCTAGTGAAGCTTGCACATTGGTCCTGGTGAGGCAAGGGATTTGGATGGTGGTGGCTTCCAGAGAACTCAAGCAGTTCTCTCTTCCAGAGAACTCAAACAGTTCTCTCTTCCAGAGAACTCAAGCAGCCCAAGGCATATTTCTATTACTTAGGGCCTGGGCATGGTCCTGAAATTTTGGTATTTTGAGATTTCCATATTCTTGGTATACTTCTTGGACCCTCTTGGTGGAATTTTTGACCCTACCTTGACCAGATAAAACTAACCTAGGTCTTCTTTGGGACTAGGAAGACTCAAACTTTACTTTTTGGCTCTCAAGTCAACCTGCCCCCATGCTGAGGACAGAACAGTAACCCCTTGCTTGCTCCACACAGATACCCAGTTTCCTCCTATCTGCAGCCAGGCTGGTGGAAGCAGCAGAGATTTTTGCATGCATGTCTGGACAGTCTGTTTGTCTCTTGGTTCTTCATTCAACACTAGAGTAGTGTATTTTAATAGAGAGTAACAGAGAACTGGAAGGGCAGGTAGAGACCAAGTCATACTTCTTGCTAGCTGAGCAAACTTGAGCATGATACATGCTCCAAGCATGCATTAGGTTTTGCCTATGAAGATGGGAACAGCATTATGTATCTCTTAGTTTTGTGGAGAAGATAAACTTACCAAAGTGACCTATCTGTACAGTAGGAATTGACTCCTCCTTCCTTCTTTCCCACTTCTTTCTCCTAGCCAATGTGCCCCCACTCTGTTTTTTTACTTGTTACCGAATAGCTCATCTGTGGGGTATGCAGAGTCCATAGTGTGGTGGTAAAATCCAATCATTCCTACTACTTATTATTAATGTTATGGCCGGACGCTTGGAGAAAAGATACAATCAAACATTGAAAAATCAAGTCAGCTGGAGCCAGTTCCACTTGATTATTCTGTCTGTCTGCTCTGGCACCAACCAGGCCTGCTCCTGATGCATAATAATTTTTTATTTGGGGTATCATTGGAAAATAAAGGATTTTGTATGGGTAGAATTTGATTACTTTTCTCCTTACAGCAAATGACAGCAGATCCTTTCAAGGCCCAAAGGAAATAAGATACAGAGAATATTTCTAAGCTCCTCCATGTGTAGCCAAGGTTGGGAACCATGACTGTATTATTTCTTTTTAATTTTTAATTTTTATTTTTAATGTGCATTCATGTTTTGCCTTCATGTATGTGTGAGGATGCCAGATCTCCTGGAACTGGAGTTACAGACAGTTGTGCACTGCCATGTGGGTGCTGGGAATTGAACCTAGGTCCTTTGGAAGAGCAATTAGTGCTCTTAAATGCTGAATCATCTCTCCAGCCCCAGATTGTATGATTTCTTAACAGGCCAGATTTCAGTACTATCTAGGTTTCTATGAATTAAAGAAAACATAGCCTATCAGGTACAGTGTATCTGGTTTTATTTTTAGGTCTTTGATCCATTTGGACTTGAGTTTTATGTGGAGTGATAAGTATTGATCTATTTTCATTCTTCTACATGTAGATATCCAGTTTGACCAGAACTAGTTATTGAAGGTGCTGTTTTTTTTCCAGTGTGTATTTCTGGCTTCTTTATTAAAAACCAGGTGCCCATAGATCTGTGGGTTTATGTCTAGTTCTTTTTTTTTTTTTTGATTTTTTTTTCAGAGCTGAGGACCGAACCCAGGGCCTTGTGCTTGCTAGGCAAGAGCTCTACCACTGAGCTAAACCCCCAACCCCTTATGTCTGGTTCTTGAGTTCAATTACATTGGTCACTGTGTCTGTTTTTATGCCAATATTATGCTGTTTTTTATTACTATAGCCCTGTAGTGCAACTTGAAATTAGGAATAATAAGACCTCCAGCAGTTCTTTATTGTTCAGGAGTGTTCTAGCTATCCTGGATTTTTTCCCACCATATGAAGTTGAGAACTGTCTTTTCATGAAGGATTTTGTTGGAATTGATGGGGATTACATCTATATTGAATCTATAGACTGGTTTTGGAAGACAAAGCAGGGGAATAGCCTTGAACTCATTGTCACATGAGAACATTTCCTGAACAGAACACTGAGGGTACAGGCACTAAGATCAACAATTAACACATGGGATATCATGAAACTCAAAAGCTTCTATAAGGCAAAGGACACTGTCATTTGTACAAAGTAGTGGCCTAAGGAATTGGAAAAGCTTTGTACCAACTCCATATCTGATTGAGGACTAATATCCAAATATAAAAAGAACTCAAGAAACAATATATCAAAAAATCAAATAATCCAATTAAAAAGTGGGGTATAGATCTAAATAGAGAATCCTCAATAGAGGAATCTCAAATGGCCAAGATACAGTTAAAGAAATGTTCAACATCCTTAGCCATCAAGGAAATGCAAATCAAAACTACTTGAGATTCCATCTCACACCTGTCAGAATGGCTAAGATCAATAACACAAGTGGCAGCTCATGCTGGCAAGAGTATAGAATAAGGAGAATACTCCTCCATTGCTGGTGGGAGTGCATACTTGTACAGCCACTATGGAAATCAATATGGCAGTTCCTCAGAAAGTTAGAAATTGATCTACCTCAAGATCTAGCTATACCACCCCTGGGCATATACCCAAAAAACACTTCATACTACCACAAGTATACTTGCTCAACCATGTTTGTTGTAGCTCTATTCATAATAGCCAGAAACTAGAAACAACCTAGATGTCCCTCAACACAAGAAAGGATAAAGAGAAATGTGGTCCATTTACACAGTGGAGTATTACTCAGCTGTTAAGAAAACAACATTATGAAATATGCAGGCAAATGAATGGAATTAGAAAAAAATCATCCCGTGAGGTAACCCAGAGCCAGAAAGATAAATATATTATATACTCACTTATATGTAGATATTAGCCACTCAATAAATGATAACCAACCCATAGTCCATAGACCCAGAGAAATTAGGTATAGAGGAAGTGATTAGGTGGGGACACATGGATCTCCTGGGGAGGGGAAATAGAATAGATTTTATTGATGGACTGGGGTTGGGAGCATAAGAATGGGAAGATCAGGTAGGGTGAGGGGAAATAGGGTTGAGGGAGGAAATGTGGGGAGAGAAAACTGGAATTGAGGGGCATTTGAGGGATGGTACGGAAACCTAGTGTAGTGGAAACTTCCTAAAATATATGAAGACAACCCTAATGAAGTCTGATAATTCTGATAATAGGAGAGACAGAGTCCTAACTGGCCATCTCTTGTCACCAAATGAGGCTTCCAGTACTAGGACTAGGTTGCATTCAGTGGAATTGTTGTCTCAGGGGGTCCAATGGAAATTTCCAAACAACCCAGGCTGTTGCCAAGACAATAGGATCCTCTCTGCTAACTGACAGTGGGGCCTATGTTGATGACAACACCCACACAATTCAGTGAACATGGAAGTTGAGCTGGTGCACACATGGAGCCTTCACCCCTATGTTCTAGTGTCTTTGGTACAGAAAGATACTCTGAAAGCTACCAAAAAATGTAATCACCAACCCAGCCACAAAACCTTTGACCTACAATCTGTTCTGCCTTCAAGGTATGCTAGGGCAATCGTGGCACAGAAGTTGTGGGAGTAACTAACCAATGTCTGATTTGACTTAAAGCCTACTCCAGGAGACATAACCCATGCCCAACATTGCTTGGGTGACAAAGAACCAGAGACTAGATAGGCCTAGGGTAAAATCAAACACTACTGATAAAAAAAAAAGTACTAGTAAAATGATTCCTAGTGATATTATTCTATACTCATAGATCAGAGTCTTACTCTGTTGTCATTAGAGAAGCTTCCTCTTGAAGCGACAGGAAAAGATGCAGAGACCAATAGCCAGGCATTACACAGAAAGAGAGTCCTTGAAGCAAACAGCTCTAAATTGAATGACTCCATCAAATCCCTCCCCTCAGAACTCAAGGAACCTCTGGGAAGAAGAGGTGGACAGAATATAAGAGCCAGAAAGAAATGAAATTTGGCAGATGGATGTGTTTCATTTTGCAGAATTTGGAAGATTAAAGTATGTACATCATACCATTGACACCTATTCAAAATTTCAATGGGCAACTCCTATGAGTTCTGAAAAGGCTGATTCTGTGATTACACACCTATTAGAAGTTATGGCCATCATGGGAATACCTGTACAAATTAAGACAGACAATGCCCCAGCATATGTCTCCAATAAAATGAGACAATTCTTTGCTTATTACAATATAAAGCATGTTACAGTTATACCACACAATCCCACAGGCCAAGCAGTCATAGAAAGATCCAATTGAACTTTAAAGGATATGCTAAATAAACAGCAACAGGTAACAATAACTCCTAGAAATAGATTGCATAGTGCTTTATTAACCTTGAATTTTCTCAATGTTGATGAGAAAGGAACAACAGCTGTGGAGAGACATTGGACGACAGACAAAACTCCTGAGCTAAACCAACTGACTTATTTCAAGGATGTGCTGACCTCAGAATGGAAACCTGGATATGTTCTACGCTGGGGAAGGGGTTTTGCCTTTGTTTCTGCAGGAGAAGAAAAGCTATGGATACCAACAAAATTAATAAAAATTCGATTCGAACAGGAAAAACCCCTTGATGAGGAGAAGTAAAAGATCATCCACCAATGTGACATCTCTACAAGTTGTAAGAAAAATTTAACAATCAAAGGTTGGGGTAGGGTTCTGTTTTTGTCTTTCCAGGATAATGGAAATACCCATCTTCCAGAAATCATAAGGCCTTGGATATCTGGATGTTTACAGCAGAAAGAAAGAATCTATTGGTACCAGTCTACACAGGGTAGAATCTCACTGTCTAACATCTATATCTCTATCAATCTAGAAAAGCTGTGGTTCCAATTCAATTATAAGCCAAGCTGGCTTTGGAGATGGAATTGGCTCACTCCTTCTCTAAACCCAAGCATATTGCTAAAAGAAAAGGTTGAGAGATTCTGCAGTCCCATATCAGAAGAGCCCTCTGGTGTGGGACAGAAGGAAACCAATAAAAAGGGACCATTGTCTTCTAGATTCTAATTCTCTGCATGCTTACTCTTGATTTCTCAGAATCCTTTCTTACATGTTATGTCCTCTTTAAATCCAAACTTTCCATTTTGATAAAAAATAAGTTTTTCCAATAGCAATCTCTGAAGTCTCCAGAAGGAAGATGGGGCCCCAACAATAGCAACTCTACCCAATCCAGAATGATGCCATGGTAATCATCATCATACTACACTTCTTGCCAGAACGTCAGACAATCTTACCCATTACTCTAAGACTTGCTGCAGAACCTACAGTTAGTCTAACTGAGATTTAACTATCTGAGCTTTCTCACAGTACCCAACAGAAATACTATCACTCCCTAAACAGCAAGAAGCAATTCTAAGAAAACGACGCCCCTTCTCCCTAAGGTTTCATATTTCTCAGGGTTATGGATGATGGTTATAGGGTTGGGGGTGGAAGAAAATATTAGACTCAGTATTCTCCTAAAAAAAAAGGGAAAAGAAGAAATGGAATGAATAGTTACAAGATATTATGGTAGATTATTGTATATACTAGTAAACAAATTTAGTAAAATAGCAGCCTTAGATAATTTGCACTGTAATTTGCACTGTTATGGATTCTTACATGTTGATACAAATGTAAACTATTTTTATATTCCTGTTTAAGATAATTTGTATATTGATACAAATACAGAACTATATTTGTTATAATGTACATATATTTCTACTCTTATTTGAAATATTTGTATATTGATGCAAATGTAAATTTATATATGTCATACTTTATGTATGTTCTACTTCTGTTTAGGATATTCTGTATATTGATATATATTTAAGATTATTGTCATATTGTATATTGCACTATATATTCCTACCTCTGTTATAATATCTTGTGTATTGTCACAATTTTGAAGTCATTGTTCTTTACCATATATTTGCTTATAGACTGTTTACCTTGTTTAGTTCTTAGGTTATTTTGGTAGATAAGACTTACAGATTTATAGTCACCTATGCTTGTCATCTCTATAGTTATGTTAGTTAGGTTATACAGATTTACAGATATATAGGTCAGATGGACAGGTAATCTTCAAACACTTCATAGACCTTGAGAATATGGCATTTAAATAACTTAGAATTCTGTTGACGTGAGAGACACAGTTGCTCCTGGCAGCACCAATTTGATCCCGGGAGAGAATGTTGGGCTTCTAAGACATTTCCATTTGGAAGTTTGTCTTCTTGGCACAAAATGGCCTACTGGACAAAGAACTGCCCTTGCCTTGACTGCTGACAGTATGAATGCTGTCCTTTCTGGACAAGTGGGACACAAGGAAAGCGATCACTGTACTCTGCCAAGACAGGGTAAGATGGTCTCTCAGAATTCCTGCTTCTGAAAATGGTCTGTCAGATACTCTAGGCCTGTAGCCAATTTGAATGCACCAACGATGCTGAGAAATATTAGGTGACTGTCCAGGTTACCAGCTGTCTCAGTCTACTCTCGCAAGATTCCTGAAAGTTGCTTGCATCCATCTACCATTTGTCAGGTACCATTATATTCCTTCTCAGGTCTTTGATGGGATTGAAGACTAGCAGTTATAGTTACAACTTAGTGTATATATATATATACATATATATATATACATATATATATATATTATCTTAGATAGAATATATTAAGTATTAGATTTAGGTTCTTTAGGATAGGACACCTTTTGGAATGATTTTTGTAACATACCATTTACCTACGCTCTAGACTTCTCTGGATTTTAGTATGTGTTTCTTGCTTGATATTGTTCACATTGATTGTAGTTCCATCTTATCTAGGTCATTATCCCTCATTACTCCTGGACAATATTTGATAACCATTCCTTTGTATATAGTCTTGTATTAAGTTAGAACCTTCTTATTTAGACAAAAGGGGGGAGATGTAGTGGGTAGCCATTCCAGCTTTGGTCTGGAAGTTCCAACCCCCATTGAGGCTTCGGTAACTATCACGCCTACAAGGCAGGACCAAGGGAGGGCCCTGAAGACCTGAGATTGGGATGTGCTGCAGTCTCTTCCTTCTTGGACCCTGGACGCTAGAGGTAGACGGAGGAGAGTTCTCCAGAGAACACCGCCACACTTCGCTGCATCTTTCACAGAACCCTCAACCTACCTATCCCTTCATTTGTAAGTTACGTCATTAAATAAATCTCCCTTTTAATTATGTGGAGTGGCCTTAATAATTTCACCAATAACAAGGTCCTCTTAATTAACTGAGCAAGACTCGCATGAACTCACAGGGACTCAAACAGAAAGCACAGAGCCAACATGGACCCACACCAGGTCCTCTGCATATAAATTATAGCTTTCAGCTTAGTATTTTTATGGGACCCCTGAGTGTGTGAATGAGAGGGTCTCTGATTCTTGTGTCTGCTCTTGAGGCTCTTTTCCTTCTGTTGTGTTGCTGTGTTCAGCTTTGATGCAATGATTTATATTTTATTATATATTTTTATGTATGCCTGGTTGTGATCTCTTAGAAGCCTGTTCTTTTCTAATGAGAGACAGAAAGGGAGTGGATCCAGAGAGGAGGGGAGGACTTGGATGAGTAGATGGAGGGAAACTATAATTAGGATACATTGTATGAGAAAAGAATCTATTTTCAATGCAAAAGAAAAGGAAAAAGAAAAAGAAAATGTAGGTAATCATGGCTATTAGGTTGCCACAGGCTAGTGTGGTGGCCCATAGGGATGGGTGAGCATATCATGATGGAGGCCAGCATGATCTGTGAGCAACAGAGCAAGGCATAGGCATCAGTCCTCACAACTGACAGCCAAGTGGTGGTAGCCAACAGTGTAACTTGGCAGGAAAATTAGCAAAATTCTGATAAGACCAATGAGAAAGGTAAAAAGAGTGAAAGTACCCCTTACCATAAAGAAGACAAAGCATTTAAGTTCCCTTCAAAGGAGAAGATGGCTAAGTAAAGCAGATAAATCCAAGGCTAGAGGAGGAGAGACTCTGGGAATAGCAACAGCCTCTAGGTAGTATATACTTGCTTCCCTCTTGGGGTGCTTTAATCAGGGTTTAGATTTGATGAAGGCAGATAATGAACGGGGAGAGTGTCGCATGTGCTCAGCATCAAGACTACTGGTCCTGGCTACAACCTTGACATCTGAAGAATGCCATCCTTTATTGAGCTTCACCATGAACAAGAAGCAGCCTCAGTGGTGATATGAGGCCCTGTGGCTGAGCTCCCACCGCAGGAGTGTTTTATGTGTATTAATTAGCATGGGAGAGAAAATGATGGGTATCTTGTTTTCAGATCCTAGGCTGACCAATGGCCTGGAGCTGTAAGTGGCCTTTGTAGTTTCTTTTCAGTCCCCCTCTGCTCTCTACTCCCTCCAATCCTGCTGGATCAAAAACATCTTCACAATTGTACGAGTGCAAATTTCAGTCACATTTGGAGGAAATGGCAGTGGAAGATGGCAAAAAGCCTGGAAATATCTCTTGGGAAGCAGTTGTTTCCTAGCTTTAATGCTATGACTTTAGTCAATGGCAGTATTACTGGGAAAGTGTTGAAGAACCAAAATTAATTCCATTATTTTTGTGGGCCTTGGATTGAACCCAGGACCCCATACTTGCTCGATAAGTAGCCAACCATCAGGCAACATGCCAATTCTGCAAAATAAAACCAGCATTGACCAGAGTTTTATTTTCAACATTTCTTTCTCCCTGCTATTGACATGCTTAGAAATCAGGATCTGGAAATCAGTTGACTATAAGAGTTGACATCCGAAGGAGACATCTGGGAAGAATAAATTGATGTGGCATCTTGCACCACTGTAGCATCCCCCTCTGCATCCTTCACCTTTCTGTCACTCTACCTGGAATGCTAATCTGTAAATTCATTTGGATCAGAATGTGTCCTCCATTGGAAGTTAACATATGTTGCAAGGTTAAAAAGCCACCACGCTCTCATACATGGAATAAACTCTGTAATTATTGGCTCCAGGTTCCCAGGGTAGTAGTACAGAAGAGGAGTCTGTGTCGGTGGGAGGTAGGGACCAGTGGTGAATGTGGTGAAGGAAGATGAGAAGTTCTTTTCTGGCATTAAAAGGAAATTGAGGGGGTGTTCATGGGAGCAATCCTTCAGAGGAGGGAATGGAAACTACAGACTTTTCTTATTTCTTTTATCTTTAAAGTAATATTTATGTGTATAGAGATATATACTAATGTATACACACATGTTATTTTTGTGTTGATTCACAGTGGTTGCACATATCTGTGGGGCACAGTGTGACATCTCTGTGTTCCATGACCTGATAAACGTTGTCTACACTTGTCCCAGGCTCTGTAGCCATTCCTCTACTCTCCACTTGTATGAGGTGACGTTTTAGTTTCCACATGTAAAGGAGAATGCGTGGCATTTGTAACTACTTTATGAGGTTAATCATCTTCCAAGGAAGGGGTAGCCCTCTTTTCTTCCCTGTTTATTTCTTGATTTCTTGTTATCAATCTCCACAAAAAAATGAGAAATTCACTAAAATATTTAGCTTTTTTTTTTTTTTTTTTGGCTTTTCAAGACAGGGTTCCTCTGTGTAGCTTTGGTGCCTGTCCTGGAACTCACTCTGTAGACCAGGCTGACCCCGAACTCACAGAGATCCACCTGCCTCTGCCTCCTGAGTGCTGGGATTAAAGGCATGTGCCACCACTGCCTGGCTGATATTTAGCTTGTTTTATGAGCAAATAGTTTCCAATCTGTAAGTAGAACATTTTATCATAGGCCATGGATAAGCTGACGACTTTCTGAAATGCATGCTTGACTATTTCACACAAAAGAGATTACCTCTGCAAACCCTGTCAATGAGAAAGGTGAGGTTTACACACTTGCTCAGAGAATGTTAAATATTTATCCAGCTACAGTACCTTTAAAGGCAATGAGGAGTTAAAGGAGCTTTTTACAAAAGGATTTTAATTAATTGATTGATTAATTAGTACATGTGGGTGTTTGTGCATGTGTGTGTGTGTGTGTGTGTGTGTGTGTGTGTGTGTGTGTGTGTGTGTGGTGACAGAAGGAGGTCTGAGATATAACCTGGAACTGGAGTTACAGGCAATTGGGAGCCACTTGACATAGGCGCTAACAACTGAACTGTTTGGTTTTTTTTTATAAGACAGTGAGTGCTCTAAACCGTGGATCCATCTCTCCATCCTGTTGAGAAACATTTGTGGCTTCTGTGATCCTTTACATCATGCAGCACAGAGCTCTCTGTTGCAGTGGCTCTTAACTCTTGGGAGTTACTGCTACCTTGGGACATTGGAGACATATGTATATTTTCCCCCAAGAAATCATGCACACAAAATCTTGCATTTCTTTTCAGAGGGTTCACAGGAACTCCCCAAAGACTGAATTGTTGACTAGGGATTGCTGCTTTAGTGACTGGAGGGAAAACATCAACCTATGAATAAAAGAAAATTCCTCTTTAGCAATGGCTGTGGGGTAAGGCTGGAGGATCCAAACTGAGACTTAGTGTATTCAAGATCTTAGCAGAGTCTGGAAATCACTTGAATGTAAGAGTTGACATCAGAAGGAGAAGTCTGGGAAGAATTGATTGATGTGGCGTCTTACCCCATCATAGTCTCCCCCACCTTCATTTCTTGTCTCTCTGTCATTCTACCTGCAACACTAACCAGTAAGTTCCTTTGGATCAGTGTGTATCCTCTATGGAAAGTTCATGTAAGTTGCAAGGTTAAAAAGCCACCCCACCTCATACATGAAATAAACTCCGTGAACACTAGTTCATGTCAAGCATGAGCCTAAAGTCCTGACCCTCCACTGTCCACCTTTGGAGTGGCAGGGATTACATTATAAGTCTATGCTTTCCCCACAGATACAAATGCTAGAGACCCTGTAGGGCCATCACATGGGGAATTCAAGAAGGTTCCACAGTATTATAAAAGAGGAAGACAGGCCATCCTGTAGAAATGTTGCCAGAAGATAGGAAGCAACGATTTCTTTTTATTTGTTCTCAGATACTAAACACTAATTATGTGAAGGGACATTGTGCTAGGTCTTTAGGGGACACAGAGATGTAGGAGGCTGCCGTTTTCATTGAGTTGCATGCTATCTTACAGCAGGCAAACTTTGCATCCTAATACGGTAGGGTTGAGAAGAGTCCTCTGTGGCCTGTATTCTGCTTAGATTCGCATCTACATTTGTCCCTCGGTTGTGCAGTGCTGGGGGAAGGGAGCATGCCTTTGTTTCCTTGTCTGTAAAACACAGATCATACTCAGGGTGAGTTAGTGTTCTAAGTTTGTTTACTTTTTGGGCCTGGGTCTCATGTAGCCCACACTGACCTCTAATTCACTGTGTAGCCAAGGATGACCTAGAACTTCAGGCTCTCCTGTTTCTGTCTCCCAGTGCTAGTATAACAAGTGTACACTATCTTACCCACTTTTTAATTTCAGTTATTTTGGTGTCCATGTACAGGAGAGGTATGAGCTTGCCTGTGCATGCACATGTGGAGGTCAGAGGTCAAAGTAGAGTTTCCTTCTCCATTGTTCTCCACACACTGCATATTGACATCTCCACAACATAGCCCCTATACCTAAGGCTCAGGGAACATCATTGAAGAGGGGCCAGAAGATTGTAAAGCCAGGGGACCAGGATATCCACTGGATGATAGTGTCTTCTATGTATGACAGGGAAGCTGTACCTGTGACATCCTAACTATCACACACACACACACACACACACACACACACACACACACACACACACACAAGTAACACTGAATGGACTCAGCATATTGTATTTATATATGTGTGCATGTTTATAACAACAATGGAAGAAGAGGCCATGAATTTGAGAAGGAATTGTAGGGACACAAGAGGAGTTGGAGGGCAGAGTCCTCACATGTGAAATTCCCCAAGAACTTAAATAAAAAAGACAGGGTCTCTGACTGAACCTAGAGTTCACTGTTTCGGCTCCAAGAGCTAGCCAGCAACTCCACTATCTGTCTGTATCTACTACCCAGGACTTAGGGTTTCCACTTCCCATGCCTGACTTTTGTGTGGCTGCTCTGGGTCTGAACTTACACAGACAGCACTTCACATGTTGAGCCATTTCAGCAGCCCCTATTTTATCCTTTATGTTTTCTTACCTTAAACTAGTGAGAAGAAACAACAAAGTGATAACTCTGCAAGGCTGGCCCCTTGTGCACATGCTCTCCAGATGTCTGTTCCTATGGTTCAGACCCAGATCATTAACTGTGTCCCAGAAGTTGTCTCTGAAAAAATTTTAACTTTATGTATAAGTGTGTGTGTGCCTACTTCTCTGTATGTGCATCCCATGTGTGCAGTGCCCGCAGAGGTCAGAAGAGGGCATCAGATCCCCTGGAGCTGGACTAACAGACAGTTGTGAGCCACTTGATGTGAGTGCTGGGAGCCAAACCCAGGACTGCTGAGTTGTATCTCCAGACCCCAGAAGTTGTCTTGATTCCCTCCTGGTAACCTTCAATCTGAGATATTTGACTAAAGCTCTATTAGACACTTTTGTTCCTTAAAGTTTCAATGATTTTTCTGGCTCTTAAAAATAGGCAAATTACTGAAAAGTATATTTGCTTATTATAATCACATTTTTAAAGTCATGGAAAAAAAATCACACATATAGCTAAGTTTAAAAATCCTAGGGTATGGAAATATATGTAAACAATTGCCTCAATTATGTAAAAACTATGCATAGAAAAATGTATTAATGCAATAATGATGTGTATTTAAAGTTCTCATTTATTACCTTTATTCTATATAATTCTATGCTTAAATATTTTTATAATTAGAAAAACAATGCAATTATTATTGTCAATATTATTAGTTTATGGAAGTCCTAGGCTTATATCTTGGCTTTGCTGCCCAGAACTTCAAACAACAGTTAGACACATCTTTCAGCATCTCTCAGACAGGTTACAGGTAAAATAGTTCTTTTGTGTGTGTGTAGCTTTTTTGAGACAGAGTTTCTCTGGGTAACAGCCCTAGCTGTCCTGGAACTGGCTTTGTAGCTCAGGCTGGCCTCAAACTCACAGAGATCTGCCTGCCTTTGTCTCCCAAGTGCTGGGATTAAAGGCAAGTGCCACCACTCCTGGCCACTCAGTCAGGTTTTTATGGGAACAAAGTAATACCACATGCTTATTCTTATGTGTAAAGACATTTATGTTTTAATTTATGAAGTAAATAGGGTACTTATATTTTCCCAATCTTTCTACTGATATTTTCTTTTATGACTGTGGATATATGAGGCCCTAGGCATTAAAATTCTGCATTTTTAGCAGCTAGAAGCTAGAACCTTATGACGCCGATACAAAGAGATGGAATCAAAGTGACATTTGCCATTCACTCCCATCCTCTTTCCAATCTATTTCCTTGTTCTGGTTAGATGAAGAACAGATACAATTCTGGCTATATGGTTATGTGCTTCACATGACACAAGGTGTGCAAGGTAATTTTGTGTACATAAAGCATTTACTATGTAATACATACATCACATGTGAAAAGTTTCACTGTTGCCTGCTGTCTTGACAAGGAATGCTCTAAATGACATTACCTTCAAGTTCCTTTTTTTCTTTCAGTGAGTATTGTAAAAGCATAGGAAATTGGACACTGTACATATGTGATTCTCAAAGGAATTTTATCCTAAAACATGAGGGCAGAGGGCATGCAGGAATACCAAATAGCAAGGGAGTTTTCTTTCCAGGAATCTCAAATTTGAAAACATAGAGTGGTGTCTTTAAAATGACTTTAACTTGTTCATACTTGCCAGTTAGAATCTATAGGTGCAGAAAGATGGCCTTAGTTCGAGAATAATTTCACTAACTAAGGAAATGACATTGGATCTGTTATTTAGTATCTGTTTAGTGAGTGTTTGTTTCCTTTTGCAAAGTGGTGCTATTAATAGTGACCTCAGCAAAGTTTACTTTAGTATCACATCCTCTAATTTGAAATGCTCCTTGTTAAATATCAAGTGATAGACAAACAACATTGCCATCAGTTGCAATACAAGATTTTTTGAGTGATTATCATGTTCTTTGCAAATGTTAGTTCATTTTATCCTAATCTCATGATTTAGATATTATCACTTCACTTTTCTGGAGGGTGAAGCAAGGGCCTGAGGATCCATGCCCACATCACTTGGCTGACATGGACAGCATTTCATGGAGGACCTGAGATTTAAAGCAGGCAAACAACTCTCAGGCCTGCATCATCTTTATTCCTAGAACATTTCAATTGCCTCAGAGTTTCAGAACCTCCAAAAATATATCAACAATCCCTGGTGTGCCAGAAGATGGTTTTCTATATTTTTTAAGATTTAAAATACTAACTATGTGCATCCATGTGTGTCTCTGTGTGGGTATGTGGGTGTGAGATGGAATTATAGGTGGTTGTGAGCCACCCTGTGTAGTGCTGAGAACCGAACTCAGGTCTTTTGCAAGAGCATTATGAATTCTCCACCACTGACCCATCTCTCCAGCCCTGGAAGATGTTTTCTAAGAAGCTGTGCCCTTCCGTCTCACAGGCAGCGAGTGCTTATAACTTCAATTTGGTGTCTTGCCATCCATCTGGAATACAAGTTTAACTGAAGCAAGGCCCTGTCACTCTTGTCAATCTCTAGGCAGACATCTCACCTAAATGATACAAGCCAGTGACCAGAGACAGGATCTTGCTCAACAGACTGTGTTTTCAGCTTTCCAGCTTCCTTTAAAGGGACCATTGAAGCCGGGCGGTGGTGGCGCACGCCTTTAATCCCAGCACTCGGGAGGCAGAGCCAGGCGGATCTCTGTGAGTTCGAGGCCAGCCTGGACTACCAAGTGAGTTCCAGGAAAGGCGCAAAGCTACACAGAGAAACCCTGTCTCGAAAAACCAAAAAAAAAAAAAAAAAAAAAAAAAAAAAAAAAAAAAAAAAAAAAGGGACCATTGAGGTATTAGCTGATGCAATTAAACTAACCCACACTCTGCTGCCTTAAATAGAGTGCTAGTTTCTGCGCATGCTCTTTCTTTTTCTCTGCCTTGCTCTCCTCATACACCACAGGATGGAGGACTATTTCTGGGCTCATCACACCCTCCTTGCCCAGGATTTGTAAGTAAAAAATATCTGAACTAGTTTTCTATTGCAGTGCTGTATTGAGTGTGTGCCTTTTATGCAAAGAAAGATGGGATGTTCCTGGGCATGCTTTTCCCTGGGATGACAGGTGGAGTAAGGTAGGAAAGTTGCAAGATCTGGTTCCTAGTACCAGGTCCAAGTCAGGCCACGGCCCCCAAGAATATCTTCCCAATATGAATACTTTTTTTCATAGAAGGGACCCTACAAGAGCCACCAATAGCATCTGTCTGCATAAACTGCTTGTCTTGTGTGGAGGACTCCTACACTCAGGGCGAATAGCTAGCTAGGCCTCTGCCCTCCACCAGGTGAAAGAAGTAACCTGTGCGAGACCCACAGTAGATGTCCATCTCTCTTCATTTCTCTTCAAGTCAGGCTGGGTAGCTGCTCTGATATTGGACATCCTCTAACTCATTGGGAGTGTTTGAACTTAAGTTATTAAGATGAAGGTCAGGCCGGGCGGTGGTGGCGCACGCCTTTAATCCCAGCACTCGGGAGGCAGAGCCAGGCGGATCTCTGTGAGTTCGAGGCCAGCCTGGGCTACCAAGTGAGTCCCAGGAAAGGCGCAAAGCTGCACAGAGAAACCCTGTCTCGAAAAACCAAAAAAAAAAAAAAAAAAAAAAAAAAAGATGAAGGTCAGATAAAGTTTAAGTAGTTCAGGGATGGTTCATTATCTGTCTCTAAAAAAATTCCCATTTCTTCCCAAACATTGGGCTGCATAGTACTGGTCTGAAGCTTGATCCATGACTGAAGACTCTTGTCTCAGAGATAAAAGGTTTCTTCCCATGGCCATAAGAAGCTTATGGACTGTGCGTGGTCATGGGAGTTATGTAAAACTTGTAGAAGGCCTTTGACTTGGGCTGAGTGTTTTTGAATGGGGCTCCAAAGACCAAATCAGTATGAGTTTAATTACAGCAAGTGAGTTTTGCCTGGTTTCAGGAGGCCCTATAGCTGATGAACTCAGTAAGACATAATCAGTTGTTCACCAAGCTGTAATCAGTTGGCTTGCTGATTGGCCAAGGTGTAGTCAATTAAGTTTTCTGTGCCTGGTGTCTGTTAGCCTACAGATTGTGAGCAGATGTGTTGAAGGGTGTTTTCAGAACTTAATGTAGTCTGTGATTTTCCCTATTTGTGAGACCATGTTTGTTTTTCTTTACTCGAGCACTACTAAGCTTAATTAGTCTAAGGAACTTTTTCTTCTACAATGATTTGATAGAAGATGTGGAATAGGAACTTGAGTGATAGCCTGCTCCAGCATTAGGTAGCCAGGCACAGGCATCTCCGAGTCCTCTGTCCTCCTATGTTTTTGCTACAGCTGAGGACAGTGGGTAAGTACTCTCAATTTTTATGGATTTGTGTGTAGAGTTTTATGATTATGCTTGAACAAAGCTTTGATCTATATGATGTGCTTGGAATTCACAATGAACTGGCTTGCATTCTGTAGGAGAGGCCCCAGGTGTCTCAGTCAGACACAAAGCTAAAGTGTGAGGTAGCCAAGTGATAGGAAGGCATGGGTGTTCTGAATTTCAAGGAGTCTAGGACTCCATTGCCTGGAGCCCTACTCCAGGGTAGTTTGTGCTGAGGAGGAACATGTGACCTTGAGCAGGGCACTATGGGTCACTTTGTGGCATATAAGGGCTTGCCACCTCCTGGGGTTTGGTGTTGTTGCTTAGGTCAGACAGAAATTGCATTGAGTCCAGCATCTGGAATGTTCCATTTTGGAACTTCAGTAAATTTCATGGATGAGAATTTCTAGAACTCCTGCTTTATTTTTCGAGAACTGGGAAGAAATAGAGAACCAGAAATATTTTGGCATTTCAGTGGCTACAATTTGAAAAATTCAACTTGTGTTAATGATTGTGCATAAGGCTAAACAGCTGTACAAAAATGATGGAATGCTTTGCCTGGGGTTGGGGGAGGTGGTCAGGAGGGAAGGCAAATGTTTTCCTATACAGCCCAGGCTGGCCCTGTAATGCTGCCTCAGCCTTCCATGTTTTGGGATGGTATGCATTTAACAAAAAGGTACAGAAAAACTTCGAGAGGACCAACGAGGAAAACACACTATAGAAATTCATCCCTCAGACCACTAAAGCCTTCATCGTGGAAGTGGAGAGAGGTGTCCTAGCCTGGCATGAAAGATGCTTGGCCTGACCGACTTGTTAGGAGTTCTGCTCTGACATCAGTTAGTTCAGAAAACACAGGCTGAGCAGGGAAGGGGCTTAGCTTGTTTTTATCATTTTGAGTTCTATTTTAGTGAGAGAAGCTCTGAAGCAGGGACATCTCCCATTATACACTGGGAGGAGGGCAGGGGAAACCACTGGAAGTATTTCCAGTGGAGAAGGCAAAAGAATTTCGGTCTATAGAGTAAACCCTATCTTTGACTTTGACTTTTTTTCTTGACTTCTTACTCATACTTATCATGATGACAGAGGTATTCCTAGAGGAGAATAATTAGGCAGGACAACCAAGAAAATGACAAGGGTCTGTTGACTCACTCCCTTGCTAAAGTCAGAAAATTGGTGTGTGTTGGGGGAATTGTATCTTCAGAGGAAATGGTCTAGGGTAGTGGTTCTCAACCTTCCTAATGCTGTGGCCCTTTTAATACAGTTCTTCATGTTGTGGTGACCCCCAACCACAAAATTATTGTGTTGCTACTTCATAACTGTAATTTTGCTACTGTTATGAATTGTAATATGAATGTCTGATATGAAGGATATCTAATATGTGACCCCCCCAAAAAAGGGTTGTGTTAGGGAATATTATTTTAAGGTGTGTTACTTCTGTTTATGTTGCATTGTTTAACTCTGTGAAGCTATGTTACTGTGCCTGTCTAAAATACCTGATGGTCTAATAAAGAGCTGAATGGCCAATAGCAAGGCAGGAGAAAGGATAGGCGGGGCAGGCAGGCAGAGAGAAGCTATTGAAGGAGGAATCTGGGTGGAAGAGAGAAGTAGCCAGAGAAGGAAGAGGACACCAGGGGCCAGGCACCCAGTTACACAGCAAGCCACGGAGAAAGAGAAGAAAGGTATACAGAAGTAGAGAAAGGAAAAAGTCCAGAGGCAAAAAGGTAGATAGGAAAATTTAAATTAAGGAAAGCTGGCTAGAAACAAGCCAAGCTAAGGCCAGGCATTTATAATTAAGGATAAGCCTCTGTGTGTGATTTATTTGGGAGCGGGGTGCCCCCTCCCCAAAAAAACCAACAACAGGGTTGTGACCCAGAGGTTGAGAAGGCTGAAGATGGTTTGTACAAGGCCTATCTGAGTCTCTGGTGAGTTTCTTTCCTTTCTGCCTCTAAGTTCTTGATGAGGGTTAATTTTCATAGTATTTTAATGGTGGTGGTTCTTTGCAGGGCCTATCTATCTATAAGCAAATAGAGAGGGGCTTAGCAAGGTTTGCATATTTCTGTTTTCAAGTATTTTGGTCAACATATGAAAGCAATAGGTTTTGGAATAGCATTTCTTGGGCACTTTCAATGGCTAGCTTTGCTTAATGAAAATTCCAAACAATTAAGATTTGTTAAGAATGAGTATACTGGTTGGGTGGCGGTGGTGCACACCTTTAATCCCAGCACTGGGCAGGCAGATCTCTGTGAGTTCGAGGCCAGTCTGGTCTGCAGAGTGAGTCCCAGGACAGTCAAGGTTATACCAAGAAACCCTGTCTCAATAAAACACAAACCAAGAGAAGGAAAAGAATGAGTACACTGGATAATTATAAATGGGGTAGAAGTCTGTGGATGAACTTGTGGTTTCAAAAACTTTGTGTTGTGACAGTCTTACTGACCTGGAACTTGCTATATAGACCTGGCTGGCCTGTGACTTATGCAATCCTCCTGCGTCTGCTTCCCAAATGCTGTGATTGAAGACACGCATCACCAGTGCTTTGAAGTCTTGGATTCATACTGTGGTGAATTAACTGGTATAGGGTTAAGAGCGTTTCCTTCATTTTTGAGTTAAAATACTGAAACTCAATCATTCTGACTGTGTTCTGTGTCAGAGGAGGGACAGGTGACAGAGCCGGGATCCATTAGATTCTGACCAGTGGGGATTTCCAGGCTACATGGGACGGTTGGGTGAACTACTAGAAATTTTTCTGAAGGTAAGATGGCTGTTCAATGGCTTCATCCAGAAAACATGGAGTGCGTCGACTAACTTGACAACATGAATAAATGTGTTCACTTCGTAGGTATTTGACTGTCTTTTATGGGTAGCAGTTTCTCCTTGGGGCAGGATACAGTGACAGTTAAGGAAGCCACAGTGGCCTTCCTGTGAGGGGCACAAGAGAAACAAAGGCAGGCACACCACAGCGTAAGAAAATAAAGACAACTAATGCTATGGACTATGAGGGTAAGGATATGCCTGCCCTAGTGTCTGTAAATACACAGAAGTTGAAATGAGTGCCTTGAACAAGCCACTTATGGTGATCTGTCAGTCTCATACTACATTGTTTGATAATGAATAAATTAAATGGTATACATCCACAAAATACTCATATACATAAGGTCAAAATCACTTCCTTCCCAGATTTTCAAAGAAATTAAAACTACTAGGAGTTAATATCACAAATAAATAAATAACTGGAAATAACTCCTTATGTGAGGAGAGTCAGGCATTTTTGTGGTAAAAGTTCAAAAGGTTTCCGCTGTCTTTTACTTATTGCAGAGGTAAAGAACAGTTTTCCTTATCTGGAGGCTGCTCAAAGTGTTGCAAAAAGTGAATAAAACTGAATGATGGTAAAAGGAATTTTGTGTGTGAACAGGCTGGCTCAAATTAGAAGGGAATTGTACATTTTTCTTAGAATTGAATGCTCATATCCAAAGTACATGCAAAATTAGGATTTGGCTCTGTGTTGAAAAGCAAGTTTTATTTATTTCTTTTTAAGGACCTGTTTTCTGTCAATAGGGACCAGAACAATATTGGGTCATTGGAGCTCTATGTCCATTTCATTGCAGAGTGGAGCCTTCTCCTGTGGCTGTAGGGCTTCAATATTTGACTTTACAGATTACAAAATCTGTAATTACAAAACCTGTAAAGTCAAGTAATGTATGGAGCCATTATTGGATGTGTTGTTAAAATTATCCAATGTAGGTAAAAGTCTGAGATCTGTACCACAATGCCGTTACATATTTAAACCATTTTGTGCAGTGGTGGTGATTGGTTGCCTTGGCAGTGGGCCAAAGTCAAATCTCTAACTATGGCCACTCTAAGACTCTGTCTCTCAGTTAGTGGTTCGGTTCTTCTCTAATGAAGGTTTAACTTGCTTCTTTTCTTGTCATCTAGAGGTGACCTACATTTCTTATAACTTGTCTATTAAGAGGACGAAGGAGGAAGGAGGGAGGGAGCATGATGATGTGACAGATCACTGGTGTCAGGACTGGGGAAATGGAGACATCTGGGCATATACTTTGATTAGTCTCCATAGCGACTCATTGAACAACTGTAATGACATTAGCGACTGAATGCGTCCTAGGAGCCACACACTTGGCTAACATTCTGTAAACATGCTGACTCTTAAGTCTCCCAACAATCCAGGGTGGGAGTACCAATGGTCCCTGGGAACATTTACATGATGCTGAGGCTCCAATCTTCCAGGCCACACTAACCAACCTTGTTAATAAAAGTCTTGCGTGCATATATTTTTGTAAGCAATAGACATTCGGGGATTTGGGTTTGTTTCTCACGTATGTCAGACCTTATCTTCAGTAGGAGATGGGACTGTTTTAGAGGTCATGCTTACTTGGCTTTAATGAATCTGCGAAAGGAAGAGTAGAGTTGCCCTAATTTTCCTAAACACAGAGACTTGCCCTTGAATGCCAGCACCATCTCCTGCTCTCATTGAAACAGTTACTTTGACTGTTGTCCTCTCTTGTCTTACCTAGGGAGAGACTCATCATCTCCAGGGGCTAGGAATCTTTTGCAGAGCCCAGGAAGACATGCAACATCTGGATACATTTTAGCTTTGTATTTGGTTGGGGATATTGGACTTGAAGAGCCCTCAGGGAATCCTTAATCTTCTAGTAGATTGATGTTTGTCTTACTGAGTTTGGAAAAAAAAATCAAAACGGGATCTGGATCAAAATGGAATATAACAGATTGTAGAACCCAGTGAGATTATTGTCACTCTGTTTTAAAGCTGAGATCCTGAGAAATTGGGTAAGCCACTACAGCGATGAAGCCAGGATAGAGTCCAGGTTTGTCTGCTTCTAGAGCTTGCTCCTCGCAGTCACCAGATTAGATGGTTTCCCGCAGGTCAAAAGACTAAAACAGATGGCCTGAATCAAATCTAGGTCAGAAACCAAATCTGCAACTCCCCAAGGAGATATGCTCTTGTTAGCAGAGATTTTATGAACTATGTGGATTCCAAGCGTTCTTCCCAACCTGAATTGTTTCATACAGAAATCCAGTAAACAAGTATTTATTGAATATCTGCTATGTATATACTGTGGCACTATGCACAATTAGGCCTGAGTGAGTATAGGGAAAATGGAATAATGGATAAAATGTGGATTTGGTTCTTAAGAGCTTATATAGAATGTTTATATATATCTATATGTAAATATAGATATTATATATGAATATATGACAATGGAGATAAGAGTTATAAAATGGGTGTTAAGAGTTAAATGTATTCCAGGTGTGTGTGTGTGTGTGTGTGTGTGTGTGTGTGTGTGTGTGTGTGTGTATGAGAGGGAGAGAGAGACAGACAGGAGAGGGGGGCAAGAAGAGAAGGACGGGGAGAATGAGGGAGAATCTGGTGTTGAATATGGTAAGTAAGAGTGCTCCACATATGAAAACATGTAGGGAACTGGGAAATAAAAACAAGAAGGTCAGGTCACTTTGGTTGTCAGGAAGCATTCATAAAGAGTGAATGGGTTTTCAGACTGAACTGCAGGAAAACATCACCATAGTTTATATTCAAATAAGTGATATGATTCTCTCTGTGTGTCAGCAAGGAGAGTCTGCATTATTCTAGCAAGGAGCCAGCACAACTCCAACTGTTGGTGAACTTCTATTAATGGCTTGTTTTTCTGTGGCTGAGAAGTTCAGAATGGCTTTAGTTTCACAAGGTTGTTGAAGAGCAAAAACATACAGAGTGTGCCTGGTATGCAAAACCTTACACACTCTCTAGTCTTATGGAAATTTACCAGTCCATGCAGTGTATAGGTAAGGATAGTGGATCCCAGACCAGGCTTCCACAGAGCAGCAACAGTCAAAGCAAGGAAGAGTGAGGGTACGAGCAAGGAGGTAGAATGTGGATGATAAGAATAGATGTTTGTGCATTGACACCTAGTCTTAAGGCAGCAGAAGTTATACTAGCAAACAAAAGGAAAAAAAAAAGCACAAATCAACCTTTGATAAACATCAGCTTATGGAGCGGGGAAGGAAAGGGAGGAAAATGGAAAGTGAAGGTGAATTTAAGAAGTACAAAGAAAATGGAAAATTGAGAGTCTAAATTAGACCCACAGGAGAGTTTCACAGGGAAGAGAAAATTGAATGCCAAGAACTTCAAAGAAGGGTCTGAAAAGGAGACAAAGTGGTGACCTAATGTCCCTGCTTCCATTTACTCCATTGGCACATTGATTTTTAACTTTATGTTTTTGGGAACTTCATACATGAACACCATAGCTACATCACTCTTGACCCTCCTTCCTGCCTCTTATCGGCACATATTGTGTTTCCTTGTCTTTCTTCTATGTTCTACAAGGGAGACTATGATGCTGATGAAGTATTACAGCTTCAGCTGCTATGAGTAGACTACTGACCTAAACCATCTGTTGAGCTTATCTGATTGTGTATCCATTATGTTCTAAGTTAAAGGTAGATATAATGTACCCTTCCCCACCCCATACTGCTCTTTTCCATGTTTATTAGCAGATGACTCTAGGATTGCTGTGCTGAATATTGGTGACCTGCCCCCCATGTTTCATATATTGAATCTTAGTCACAGACATGATGGTGTCACCAAGTGTGGTGCTTGTGAACTTACTAGGTCATCAAAGCTTCATCCTCATGAATGGGATTAGCATCCTCAGAAATGTGTTCTGAAGAAGCTTGCTTGTCCCTTCCGTCTAATGGAGGCTCAGCAAGAAGCCATCATCTATGAAAAAGTCCTTCCCAGATGGTACCCGCTTCTGGTACTCGCTCTGAAATTTACCACCTTCCAGAACTTTGGGCAATAAACTTTGTTTATTAGCTACTTAAGTGCAGTTGAAATTGACCAAGAGTGGATAGTAGTCCTTAGATACTTTTTAACTGATAAAGTTTAAGGAAAAATTGGTTCACTTTTATTCCTGTCTATCCTAATTTGATAAACTGGATAAGTGCCCCAATACCATTTCAGTGTTTATTGATTTTAGAACCATTGTTGCAAATGAGAACTGACTATAAGGAAGTAAGTGGGACAGCCATGCTCCCAAGTTATAAAGGCTGTGAAGTGCATCATAGAGCCTCTCAAATACTCAGAAAAAATGTTAAATTTTATCATCAGCAATAACTAAGAGATTCCCATTCCCCTTTTAGCTTCAAGCCACCAGATCTCCAATAAGTCTCAATATACAACTGAAAGGCAAAACAAGCTATTCTCAAAACTGTAGGTTAGGGGTAAGAAATAATAGTGGCATAATTACTACAATTCTTGTAGCTTTCAACCAAAATCATGTGATGAAATAGGAAAACTGCATAGTCGTCTAGATTTCAAGATATGAATATAATTCAGATTCCCCCTACCCTGTAATAACTCCTAATCAAGTAGTACTAGGAAGTCATCTTGGACAAAGCAATAAATGAGTTTTAAGTCATTAGTCTTTTATTTATTTTTATCTTCCAACATAAATGTGGAGTCACACTTTGTTTTTATGGGGAAATCTGATGTATGAATACTTTGAGAGAAATGGCATGAGCAAGATGTATTTATTCCTGATATAGACTCAATGGGTCATTATTAAAATCAACCTTACAGGCTCACTCTCCGGCCACTGCAGTCAGGTATCTCATTTAAAACACGGGCTGTTTAATCCAGGCTATGACAAAGACAGCTAGAGGGTACACAGGGTAAATGGTGTAAGGGACCCCATGTAAGCTATGATGCAGAACAGCTTCCACCATGAGCAGCTTAGAAACAGGCTCCAAGGCAATTGTAATCTAGTCTCTGTTCTTTCATGTTGAAATTGTACTTAACAGTTATGAGATGTCACAACTAGATGCTCTCAAGTGCATATGATTTGAACAAGTGGAAATGACAGCAGAAAGAATGGTTTGTTTTGATTAAGGGAACTGGGGAGAACGTAAGGGAACGGGATGGTCGAACTGGAACAGGGACGGAGTAGGAGAGCAATGAAAGAGATACCATGATAAAGGGAGACATCATAGGGACAGGGTGAAACCAGGTGCTGGGGAAATTCCCAGGAATCCACAGGATGACCCCAGCTTAGACTACTAGCAATAGTGGTGAGGGTACCTGAACTGGCCTACCCCAGTAATCAGATTAGTGAATACCCTGTTATCATACAGCCTTCATCCAGTAACTGATGGAAGCAGATGCAGAGATCCAGAGCCAAGCACTAGGCCATGCTCCAGGAGTCCAGTCGAAGAGAGAGAAGAGGGATTCCACGAGCAAGGGGCATCAAGATTATGATGGGGAAACCTACAGAGACAACCACACCAAGCTAGTGGGAACTCATGAACTTTAGACCAACACCTGTAGAGCCTCCATGGGACTGGACTAGGCCCTCTGCATAATTGAGACAGTTGTGTAGATTGATCTGCTTAAGGGGCCCCATCCCTGGTGCATGAGCAGGCTTTTTAGAGCCCAGTACCTATGGTGGGACATCTTGCACAGCCTTGATACAGGGGGAGGGGCTTGGACCTGCCTCTACTGAATATACCAGGCTCTGCTGACTCTCCATGGCAGGCCTTACCTTGCCTAAGGAGGGAATGAGGGGGTGGGCTGGGGAAGGGGAAGGCTGAAAGGGCAGGAAGAGGGAAGAGAGGGGGATCTATGGTTGGTATGTAAAATGAATAAAAAATTTAATAAAAAAGTGAAAAAAAAACCAAAACAAAAAGGGAAATGGGAACTTGGGAAGCCTGGATTACCTGATGGAAGGAAGGGTGGTAAAGGGAAGTGATCATGTGGTAATGAGATGCCCAGAATAAGAAGGTACATTAGTTTGGACATAATGAAGGTAGCCAAGCAAGGGGATGACAAAATCTGAACCGAGCTCCCAAAAGATGAGGGTAGGAGCAGTGTGTAGAAAGCTTAAAGGAGAAGAGAAAGGCTCTCTTCCAAGATCAGGAGAAACAATCCACATAGTCCTAATGAAGGAAAACGAGAACGGTGGCTACTGGAATCGGGCAAAGCAGCCAGACACCAGACAGTGTTGCCAAAGGAACACCAAGACTGCCTGGCGATGCTTGGCTGGGGTGGCAGAGCTGGGGGAGAAAGGGAGGGCCTGAAACTCACAGGACCGAGGAAACACTGAGAGCAGGAGGGTGGGGTGTCGTGGAGATGCAGGAGTGGGCATCTGAGGGAGCTGGGGAGATGCTTCTAGACATTAAAATTTGCAGTAACAATGGGAAACCAAGTCAGGCATCCAAAGCAAGATTCAGTTATGCTTCTGGTGACAAGGAGAGAGAGGTGAAGGCCAGAAACACAGTTTTACAAATAACATCCAAACAGGTTATTGTTGAAGCCAGCAAGAGGTGTGAGTTATTATCAAGAAAAAGGGGCGCTATGTTGAAATACTTAAAGGAGGCTCAGCAGATGAGACTGTCTCATTGACTAAATAAAATGTAAAAGAAGTTTATTTAGGGCCAACAGCTCAGAGTACATGCTAATAGGCCAAGTTTACTAGATTAGCTCTATTTAAATATTAAAATGAAAGCTATGTATCATGAGAAATGCACCTAACAGTAAGGTATAGAAAGATTGGAAATGAAAAAAAAAAAAAAAAGGAAAGGAAGCTTTCATTTTCCAGGAAAGTATGAACGGAGAGAAGCTGATGTAATTGTATTAATACCAGATGAGCTGAAATGCAAGGCCATTGTCAGGAATGAATGAGGTTGTTGAAGAATGGCAGGCAATGATTCACTAGGAAATATAGCCAATCGTAAAATCTTATGAGCCTAGGAACACAATCTCCAAACACATAAAGGAAAAATTTGACAGAGTTTCAAGGAGAAATTGATGCAATCTCCCATGGTAGAAGGTTTGAAATTCTCTTAAAAATGACACAAAGCAAAAATAACGAAACTTCACATGGTGTGGCTTCAATGGGTGAAAGCCACGAGAAAGGGAAGGGATAGAGGAGAAGAAATAGATGTTTGAGGATGAGAGGAAAATGGAGCCACCGAAGGGCTGGCAAAGTGGGAATAAAGGTGGAACCCCACAAATAGAGCAACAAAGAAGGTTATTGTTAAAAAAAATGCTTCCTAGAGCAAGATCACAGAGGAAGTATGATGTGAGGGTGTTGTGTGGTCTATGTTGGGAGAACCATCTTAGAATACCCTGATACCAGATAAAAAGGAAGAAACATAGATCAGGCTATTTTGCGATGGAGGGGAAACAAGTGGGTAAGTTTATGGCCTTGATTTCTCTCAAAAGCAGGCCTCTGCTGAATACGAGGGGGATGAGTCATCAATACATTTGCTGTTCCTATCTAGTAGTGCAGTTTTGGCAATACAACTTTAAAATTCACGTGTGAGCAGAGGGCAAACTAGCCAGCGATACTGGAGAGGGCTGGTTTCTAGGGAGGATAGTATTTTCTTACAAGATGACAGGTTTTGGATAAGCAGAGGAGAAATGAATTTCAAGAACTCTATGAAACTAGGAGAATGTACAGTACCTCTGAGATGATGCCAAGCAGGGCTGCCTCACCTGCTGGAAACATCGACAGACCCATCTAAATAGGTGTTCCTAGTGATGCCCTTTACTGTGTGAGTTAATTGGCTGTGGTGAGGAGAAGGATGTTGCATTAGCCATAGAACCGGGAGCCTTAGCTGAATTGGTTAGATTTGCCTAAGAAAATATCTCATGGAGCTTTTAAAAGACAATCAAAGGGCAGCTGAAGGATAAGAAGGAAGAGGAATTTCACCTTGCAGTGTCTTTTTGCTCTCTATGCCATGTGCCTGGTGAGTGGGGATTACTTTACACCAAGACCCTCCCCACTGGTTCTTCTGGATTGTATGCAGATGCCTTTCCTGAGTGAGGTGATACCCCAATTTACTCCTCTGCTTTTACAAAAAGAGAAATTCCTACCTTCTGTTCCCCTCTTTTGTAAAGCATCTAGTGCTGTCCACACTGTCCCTCCGAAATGGAAATTATTTAAATTAAGTATGACTTTATGAATCCTTAACATTTCTGCCCATATGTGGAGAGATGAGCACTTATTGCTTGCTCAGAATACATTTCCTTAGCCTGGAGCTGGGAGGGTGTCCCATTTCTTAATTTGCCTAGAAATGCACTCAACCTTTTCCTTGGGGTTCATAATGAAATGACAATGATCCAGCAGGATCCTACAGGGCAGTCTCATAAAATACCCTGACAAGTCTATCCAGTATCATTTACTTTTATAACCTCTAATGGCTCCTAGAAATTTTGCTAGAATTGCCTTTCTAGGAAATTCCAAGGCTACTGAAAATTCCAGTCATGGTGAGGGTTCATCATTAGCTTTGGCCTCAGCATCTAACTACTATCAGAACTCAGAAGAAAATCTCCTCATCTCATAGAAGGAACAAGCACAATAGTCTCATGGCCATGGACTCTAATTGCTTGTTTGGCAGGGTATGTACTTGGGCATGTAGATATTCAGGAATTAGAGGTGTCTCCAGTTTCTCTGTTGTCACCCCAAGCCTAGAAGCTTCTAGAAGCCTTGATTGACAAGGGTGTGTGGATGTCTTCTATGAATGCCCTGCTTCCTGAACCTGTTATTTCATCTAAACATTTGGTTGCCTTCATCACCAGCTCAATTGGCCTTTGTTTCCTGAGAGCCTGATGGGAATCTTCCCAGAGTGATTTACTCTGATGATTTGGATGCGACAATTGCTGAATAAAAATACTTTCCACACTGACTGACCATCACTGGTTTTACATCTCATTACTCATCAAGTGAGCCTGAACATTCTCAAGTGAAAGGTAAAGGTACCATTTTTTTCCTCCTACGGGAGAGTTGTAAAGATCACTTGTGTTCATAGACAGGAAGACTCAGCTCTCTGCCCGGCATATATTAAAGGCTCCCTAGTGTTAGCTCATGCTGTCTCTCTTCACCCTTCCAGAGTGTCTCTGGTATCTCCACATCTGGAAGACACTTTGAACTGATGTAAGACACGTTTAAGCAGCATCTCAATAGCACTACAGGAACCTTACACCGATGTTCCAGAGCTTCTAAGGTACTCAATCGATTGTCCATCTGTTCTACTTAACATATTAACATGGATGTTTTCTTACTAGATGTGTAGTGACAAGAAACACCCAGTGACTGTCAGTTTACAAGCAAAGTGGAACCCCATCCCTAAGAGAGGCTCAACTGAACATTCCCAGGAGGAAACTAATTTTATATTCTCCTTGGCTCATTTGGTTGAGATAATCTGAAGCATTTAGGTGAACCCAAAACAAGAAAAACGCAGGAAACTTGGCTACACATACTACACACACTTCATTAGAGGCAACACCAGAAAAATCCATCAGTGCTGGAGCCAGTGGCACCTCTGGAGAACTGTGAAAGCAAGGCTGGGAGGAGAAAAGGGCACAGGGTTGAAGCAAGCATTTGGAAGCATGGAGAGTGCCCTGCCACCTACGGGGCTGACATACCAGTTCCTTCTTCTTCATGCATTCCATGAGGATGATGAACAGGTGCTGAGCTTGGGTGCGAGTGTACGTGAAGGTCTTCTGTATTGTCACCAATAGCTGGTCCCTTAGAGATTCATTGATAAGTCTGCAATGCAAACCAAGATCAGTCAGGTCAACACAACTCCTGTTCAGTGTGTGTGTGTGTAGTGTAGTTTATCTTAATTTACATATAATTGCTCATAGTTGATAGGGTGATGTTTCAATATACTAGACACTATGGACTAATAAAATCATCAAGGTATTTACTGCATCCAGCATTTTATACATTTATCATTTCTTTGAGGTGATAACACTCAAACTCTCCCTTCTAGCTATTTCAAAACACCCAGCACAGTATTCTTTACCATAGCCACCCCACAGTGAAGTTGGAACATTATAGAACACGAGAGAGCATTGGGGATTTATTTTTAATCAGAGTTACTTCTTCCTGTGGTTTTCCCACAACAGCTGTTTTGAATGTGTCAATTTACAAAGCAGTGCATTTGAAAATAAATTCATGCCTCAGAACCTCACAGGGTGAATAGGAAGTGGCCTTAGTTGTTTGCTGCCATTTCCCCTTTCCCATAGTCACGTGTTCAGTGCCTGCTACCTCAAGTTCTGCTATTAAAGATGCCTTCAATTGTGTTTGCTACATCTAGGAAAGGATTTGCTGTGTCGTTTCCCCACAAACTGTAATTTATAACTAATTATGGGAAGAAAAGTTACATCTCAGCAATGTATTTTTCAGCATCCATATGTGGTGATATTATGTTCCCAATATATTGTGTACCCTAATAAACTTATCTGGGGGTCAGAGAACAGAACAGCCACAATCTTAAACATAGAGGTTAGGCAATGGTAGCACACACACCTTTAATCCTAGCATTCTGGAGAGAGAGATCCATCTGGATCTCTGTGAGTTCAAAGCCACACTGGAAACAGCCAGGCATGGTGACTCATGCCTTTAATCCCAGGAAGTGATGACAGGAAGCAGAAAGGTATATAAGGCATGAGGACCAGGAACTAGAGCCTGTTAAGCTTTTAGGCTTCTAACAGCAGTTCAGCTGAGATCCATTCGGATGAGGACTCAGAGGCTTCCAGTTTGAGGAAACAAGATCGCCTAAGGAGTTGGCAAGGTGAGGTTAGCTGTGGCCTGTTCTGTCTCTCTGATCTTTCAGCATCCACCCCAATACCTGACCCTGAGGTTTTTTTTTTTTATTAATAAGACCCTTTAAGATTCATGTTACATCAATGTAATATGTGGACATCAGTAAAATGCTTATTGTACAAACATGAAGACTGGCGTGTGATCCCCAGGATCCCTGTAGAAGCCAGGTGTGACACACACCATCACCCAGGAGGCAGACATGGAAGAATCTGGGGGTCCCTGGCTATCTAGCTAGCCTAATCAGCGAGTCCCAGGTCCCAGTGTGAGACTGTTTAAGAAAATGAAGGTGGATGGCTCCTGAGGAGTGACACTCCAGGCTGACCTCTGGCTTCCACATACATGTATACACAGACACATATGTGCACATGTATTCCCCCAGAGAAACAGGCACATACCCCCAAGTGGAAATAGGAGTTAGGTTGCTACCTTAAGAGCTTTAAATGTTTTTTTTTTAATTAAAAGAAGGTTTTTGTTTTCTAGTGAGCCAAAGTCTGATTCATAGGAAGCAGCATTCCTAAAGCCTAGTACTGTTTACTTCAGTGTATCTCGTCGGTGCACATTTAGGTCTCAGCACTAATTTTTAACTCCTCTCACTAGCCTGGTGAGAGGGGCATCTGCCAGTCACCAAATGGCAAGGGCATCAAAACATATTTTGCTACGAAGCAATAGCTGTTCAAAACCGGAAGGATAAAAACTCTTTCCCACTCTCTAGGACAGTGGTAAAATAGTATTTTCTGCCTGTCACTTGTACATTTTATACATGACACATTGCTTTCATTACTGAAGTATCAGCAGCTCCTAGATAAGATAGAATATTATTTCATTTTATGCTGGCAGGAATCCTGAAGGCAAGAGATTTGTTTAATTTTACAGGCATAGATTTTAACCAGGCTGAGCCAAAAACAGATCCACACAGCCCATAAGGCATGCCAGAAACAGAATACCACCCAGTTCCCTTTCATGCCACCTTGCTGCCTCTCTCTGCAGCTTGGGCTTCACAATGTTGCCTCCCTTCAGTGCTGTGGCCACTACAGCAGACAGTTGAGATTTCCTTCCACTGGGAAGCAAGACAAGAATCTTGAGGATGCCTTTCTATCGGGGTTCGCAGGAGCACAGAAGGTTGTTCATTGTAGTATCCTTACTTTGAAAAATGTCTAAGCCCAGGGATCCTGAAAGTCCTTTGTCTGAGGATCAGAAGGTTGGATCACCTCACATTCACTCCTCACTCAGGAAGAACAGTGTCGAAGAACATGCATGCTTAGAGAAAAGCGAGTTCAGGTGAGGGTGAGAAAGGAAATCCCAAATGTTCTTTTAAGGTTAAGTGATTCTGTATCACTCCATGGCCTTAGCATCAAATCAGCTTGAAATCATCCCATCCATCCATCCATCCATCCATCCATCCATCCATCCATCCATCCACCCATCTATCCATTTACTCACCCACTCACCTACCCATCATTCACTCCTTTAGAAAATTCATGTGGACATCTACTTGGTAGTAGGCACTGTGGTATATGTCAGGGATGTATAGATAGATGCAGTATGGTTATGCCCAGCCTCCAGTGGAGTAGAAAGACATGGATTAGGCATTCAGCCACAATTGTCAGTGGTAGAGAAGTAGAGGAGCTGGTGAGAGGTGACCTGGGGAAAACTGAGGACATGAAGCTTTCCCTGACACTTGCAGAAGAATGAGCCCTAGAAAAGGTTGAAGGTGATAAGGGTGGGGAAGGACAGACAAAATGGCCTGGTTTGGAGAAGGGAGAAAAGGGTAGTATGGCTGGAGCATGTGAGTACCGCAGATACAAAATGACCCCTAATGGTCTCTCTGATAAATGTGTGGCCTCAGCTTGGTGCTAGTGGGAGATGGAATCTCAAAGAAGTGGTTAGAATGACAATGTTCCTTATAGCCTCAGAAGTTTGAGCACGTGGTCTCCAGTTGGTGGTGCCTGTCTGGGTTGGTTTAGGGGTTGTGGGCTTGCTAGAGGAAGTATATCACTAGGGCTGGATTTTGAGGTATCAAAGCCACATGCTACATGCTCTCTCTGCTTCCTGCTGGTAACTTCAGACATGAGCTTTCAGTTTCAGTTCCAGCTGCCATGTCTGCTGCCTCCTCCCTGCCATGGTGAACTCTTAGCCCTCTGGAATTGTGAGCTCCAAACAAAACCTTTCTTCTATGAGTTGCCTTGGTCCTGGTGTTTTGCCACAGCCACAGAAAAGGAAGTAATATGGAAGCACTGCTTAACAGAAGGTTTGAAGATGCTGGGAGCGTGCCCTCAGAGGGATCCAGGCTGCTTTTCATGTCCCAGCCATGAAGTTGGATGGCTTTGTCCTGTTCCATGTTTCTGCTAAGATCTGTCACCACACCAATGGGCCAATTATTTATACCTTCAGATGTACAAAACTGACTCCCCCAATGCTTTCTGCTTCTATAAGGTGCTTATTTCAATTGTTACAGTAACTAAAAGCTATTGGGGGAACAAATTAAAAAGTAAAAAAGATGAGAAGGCTACAGAGAGAGTTAGCCAGGACAAGATCATGGGACCTTTGAAGACTATGTTAGAGTTTATTTAGTTTTTGACACATGGTCTTACTATATATCCAGGCTAGCCTCAAATTCACAATTCTCCTGCTTTTACCTCAAAGTGCTAGAATTATAGGCAAGTGCCACCATGTCCTGTGAGATCTGTGGCTTTGCCCCCACAGCAGTGAGAAGTATTTCAGTAGGAGAGAGACCCATTTATATTTGTGGTGCTAATTAATTCTCCTAAGACTCAAGGCATGAACAGTCATACCTGGTCATATGTCTACTTGACAGGCAACCCAAGAGGGTAAGTCTAGAGAGTTCTTAAATATCAAAAGTGTATAATGTAGCACATGATTGACTACAGAAGGGATTCTTCTGATTAGTCACTTGATAGGTCCAATCATTCATTGGCAGGTGTTTAATTTTGATAACAATTCAAAATTTGTTCTCTACTGACAGCCATCTGTAATGCAATCTGAATTCCCTGAGATCATTAACTGTTTGAGAGAGCTCTCTGTCAATTCTATCCAGTCTGCCAGTTTGCGAATTAAAGAATGATGTGTAATTGACTTAGGCACAGTGTTCGCTAGTTAGGTGAGCTTAAAGACTCTTATCTGACCAAGAGGGTGGCTTCGGCTAAATCAGTTAGCAAGAAGAACCATACAATGGGAGCAATAGCTTGTAGCTACAAAGTGGAGAGGCTCGTCCCTGATGGAACAGAAAGGATGGAGGAGAGAGCCATCACCCATGGAACGGATGTGACTGGGGAAGCAAAGGCGACATGGTCCATCTGAAGCATCATGTTATATTTACTATACTCCAACCCTGCTTCAGTTTTCCCCCACATCTTTCTGATTACATCAAAAGGAAAATATTTTTGTTGTGTCTCTGCTGTTAAAAGCACTCCATTGTTGCCAATCTCTTAACAGCACATATGAAGCTCAGGTGCCTTTGGCTGAAGAGGTTTAATGACACTGCTTTAAGAACAACCCTATAGTACACATTTCCTGTATTCACAGCACCTCCTGGTCTACCCCACTCCACAGAACTAGTGGAAGAACAATCTGTGAGGCAGGCAGGTGGCCTGTTTTGCAGAAGAAGGAACTGGTGAAGGTGCTGGAGTGTTAAGTCACATAGCTTGGACCTCAGTGTCTGGTCTGCATCTGTTTATTTCACTCTTGTCCCATGGTACCAGTTTTCCTGTGTCTTATATCACCCTGTCACTCAGTTTCCTAATCATGTGCACCACAGGGAGAAATGTCAGCTCAATTAGTTGTTAGAAAATGCTTTTCCTTTGTCTATATCTATAGGAATATGTATATATGTGTATAATAATGTCTGAGAGAGATCGGTGGAGAGAAGAGAGAGAGAATGAGAAAATGGGAATGTTGGAAGTGTTCTGACTGGCTTAGGGAAGGTGAGTCTAAGTGGGGCCTGGTAAATGAAGACACAGAGCATTTAGCTGCTCAAAGGTTTGCCTGGCTTTAGACTCTCCTCTGTATTTTCCTGCTGAGCTTCTGCTCCCTATTTGCAACAATGGTTCACTTTGTTTCCCTGTCTTATTTTGTGGACACACATTTTTGTGTCTTTGAGAAGCCTGCTTTCATGAAATGCTGATTTCTTTTTAGTTCTTTCTGTTTTTTCCCTACTATAACAGCACTGGAGAGGAGAGATTGAAAGCTTTTTTACCATGCTATTTGAACATCAATGGATCTAGAGACAACCCCTTGTTAGATTTCTTTTTATGGCACTAGAGTAGTGATTGAAAACTTCTTGACATCAAAACATGGTTGTAGTGTTACATGAAACTGTAGCTTTAGAACCAGGTCTGTGACAGCGTGACTTATTTATGGAAACCACTAATTTGTGGCTCCATATGTATCAGTGTTATTTTAGGTACACCTCAAATTAGAGGGCTTTTGCGACTGAGGAAAATCTCTGTACTGTGGCATTTGTGGTTCCATTTAAATGCCTCATGTATGGCCTGTAGTTTTTTAGATGAGTCACAGAGTAATTTAAAATAGGTCAATGTTTACCCAGGGCTCAGGATAGCCAGCAACACGCCCCCTACTTTGTAATTAGTGTTCTATTCAAATGCTGTGTATGCAGCCCACATGTAGAAATACTTCTCCCAGAATAAATTTAATTATCTGCAGTATCAGATTTTTGTTCCTAGATTTGAAAATTAAAAAAGCATCTAGAATTCAGTAAGACTCCAAGAGCTAATCTTAGGTTAATTAACAGCTTTCGAGGAGAGCGGTCCTCCTGAGACCCTTGCAGATGCTGTGAGATGCTGCAGACACAGTGTGAGAAATTTTCCTTATATAAATAAAACTGTGAATACCCACACTTGCTACTTAAAAGACACCATTTCCAATGGAATCTCTAGTTTACTAAAGGAAACAGAAATTTTGTCATTTATTTGAAGCCAAAGCAAATGCCTAAATGTTATATAAAGGATACTCAACATTGTCCTTGATGAGATCCTAGAGAATAGTGATCTCTTTGATTGCCCCTCTTCTCTTTAATTTTCCTGTCCCCCTTCTTTTGATAAAAACCACCACTTTCTTTCCAGGGCTGTACCTCTGTTGCCACACGTCACAGTACAGCTCATTTGTAGAGGCCGGACAGCCTTTAATAGGTTCTCACCCGCTGGCTGTGTGGTCATAAGACTTACTCAGCTCTTATGTATCCCTTTCATATATGTAACATGGAAGTGATGAAGCATTTTTCATAGACATGTGAGTTACATGAGTCCATCCTCATCAAGGGCCTGGTGTGTAGCAGGCCTCGTGGTGCGAGCATTTGCTGTTATTCAGATCTTATTATGGTGTCTTTAGGGAAGAGTCATTGGTAGATTCCTTTTCGTTAAGTAGAATGGCCTGTGATGGCAGCTGGTCCTGAATTATAATTTCTGAAGAGAAATAAATTTCCCATTTGAGAGAGATTAAAGAGCTGCAGTTCTTTCTTTCTCTTGGGAAACTGAGATATTTAGATTTAGAGAAGCTTAATTAAAATGGAGCTTTGCAAGCACCCCATGCAGACGTTTGCATGCTCATCCTTCCATTCACTCACTCATTCAACAAATCATACTTAGACCTGTTGCTGTCATAAGAGTGGGTCGAGAGAGGAGTACTGTTCAGTCTTAGCATCAAGGAACTAGTAATAGTATTCCCTCTTGAGTAGCTGATGTCCTTAAGAACCATGTGTCCTTAAAAGTGGCCACCTAACCACTTATACACATTTCCAAAATACTGTTACTTAGTTCTGTGTATAAAGCCTTCAACCTCTTCCTTTTGATTTAGGTGATTATCAACATTTATTCAGTACTCATGGTGTACCAGGTATTTCTTTTAGACTTTGTTATCTGACCAGAGTCCATTTTCTATGGATGTCATTCTCATACTTTTATCCCTGCCAAAAGCTTTATGTAATGGACAGTTGTAGTAAAATCTGTGCATGCTTGGGCCAGCTTTAAATGACCAGGGTAAGTCACCACCAAACAGTAGACTGTTTCCTTCCTTGACTTTATTTCACGTTGGAGTCTGCTTGGGGTGGTGAGTTAACAATAGCACCTGTAGGCTTTAACAACCCCTGTTAGAAATGCCAGCACAGAGAGATCTGAATTACTGAAATACTGTCCTGGCTCACCTCATCCTCCATGAACCTTGACTTGGATCTGTGCTATCTTATTCATCTGGAAGAAAAGGACTGCTAATTGGCTTCTTCCCTATCCTCCTCCAGTCCACCCTGCATGGTATTGGTTAAATGGCTCTTCTGTAGAAGGATCATGTTCTAGAACACTCTTAAAATTCTGTAATAGATCCCCATCACCAGTCAGATGGCATCTTAATTTGCATATGTCGTTTAAGATTATCTGTGGTATCTCCCCTAACCTAGGCACTCTTCTGTTATCCTTATATATTTTCCACAAATACAGACTCTCTGAAGCCAACTGGCCTCTTGAATACCTCTGTGCTCATGAACGTGCTCTAACTACTGCATGGAATGGTCTCTGCTCCTGAACTCTTTACTCAAAGCCTATTTAAACCTCAGTTGAAACTATCTTCTGTGTGAAAATCTCTGATTACTAGATACCCTGGGAAAAGATTGTTTTATTCTCATATTGCATAGGGCAGTTATTCTTAAAAATGCTCACCATCTGAAGATATTCAACATTTCAGTAATACTTAGGTAATTTTCCCCACACAGAGCTTAGCAGCTTTGGCAACTGGAAGTAATTTTATCACACAAATGTCAACACAATAAATATATATATAATAAATAATTGGTAGAAGATGTAGTGATATAATTAAAACACTTTGATATGGTGCTTCTCATTGGAATCCATTTCCTTTCTTTCCTACTGAGGGCTCTGAAATAGATTATTTGGTTCTTTCAGTCTCTATCTCCTTATTTGTTAATAGATCTGGTATATGTTCTTAAGGTTGATGTTTTTAGATCAAAAGGTCATGTGTGGAAAAATACCAAGAGCTACCCCTCACATAGATATTGATTAATTAGGAATTTTTTTTATGTACCTGAGAATTTTTCACACCTTCGGGGGGAGTCCTAATGAAACCCAGCTCAGAGCTGAAACAAGACAACTAGCATGCAAACCATCCACATGGTGAAGAGACTGTAATGTTTCAGTAACAGTTGGATGAGACAAGCCTTTGAATGAGAAGGCAAAGCATCATTGAAAGCCACGTAGCTAAGTTCTCACTGGGGGAAGCATATCAGGTGACATGGAAATAGGCTGGTGATGAGAAGGCCCCCAGAACTAATCTATGTCATCCCAAAGTCAAACAGGTGGGGATCAAAACTCATGAAACTCTACACCTCCTGATTTCCCAATTTTGATCCTTCTGAAGTCTCTATTTTCCAGGGAGGGCCTTACCTGGAAGATTCTGCTGGAGGGATTTAAACTTGGAAGAAAGGAATGATTCAACTTTAATCATTTTATGCATGGAAAAAATGTGAGGTCTTTAGAGGCAAATGGACTACGTAGCTTGTGAGAGCTAACTGGGCTAGGAAGAGACTGAGAAGGGAAGAATCGGATAATGATTTATATGAACCTCTATGTACAGGCTCACTCAGTGTATTGATGAAAAGTTAAATGTTTAAATGGCTGGATGCAAGTATTATCTTCCGCTATATACATGAGGATGGTCTGTAGTCTATGTATAAGAAAATTCAGTAATGTGACTCCAGGAAGCCACTGTGTTTCCAGTGGAATTCCTTGTTTTTATCAGCTGCCCAAAGTTCCTTTAATTAATTGAAAGCCACATAAATATTTAACAATTAGAATCCCTAAGAGCAAGCCTGTTGCTGTTTTTCATAAAAGGATGGTTAGATAGAAAGTTGGTATCGATGGAATGGAACACAAATGTAGGTTGGCTAGATTGTCTCTGAATAGCGAATCTACTACAAAACAGCCTCTATCAATCAAGACAAATAGCAGTTCTGATCTTGGCTTAATGTCTAGCCTAGAAGAAATTGTTTACCTGGGCTATTCCTGAGGACTCTATCTACTTAGTGAGGTAGAACCTGCCTGTTATGAGACATGACATATACACACCGGTGGAACAGTATACTCTCTGATAAATTTCATTAGTGCTACCCACAGAGGGACCATTTCCTATTTAACCCTCACTCCTGAATTCCAAAATCTGGAGCCATGTATGGTAACACAGAAGGCCCAGGCATATATACTGAAGGAAACGCAAGTGGCATAGGGGTATTGAGAGTGGCAAGTGAGCAACTGGTACTTCTGATAAGAACAAGCTTTGTACTCTGTTTTACAGGTGGCCTTTCATAAGACCACCTAGACTCTACGCTCCTTGGCTGCTTGGATGGCATGTTCCATTACCCATGTATTTGTGTTCTCTTCTCCCCTTCCCTGAAATGCCAACTTATTGATGATCGAAGGCCTTTCCACTTTGTCCTTTGTTGATCCCATAACTGCACTTTCCCTCCATGCACCTTCTAAAGTACTGTTTCTTTTTTTATCATCTATCTCACTCTGCTAGATGCTAAGCTTCCCAAGGGGAGGAAATTTTGGCTCCCTTGTGTGTTTTTGCCAGTGTCTGGGCTAGGGCTTATACTATAATAGTTACTCAAAATGTATTTCTCAAATGAACGAATAACATTGAATGAAATATCAAATAACATGGGAAGTCTATCAGAATTCAAGCATTTCTAGTTTGGTGAAAACCCACTGTGGAAATGAACTTCAGAATTCAGTCATTAGCTCTGAGGGACCATTTAAGATTAATCATAATTTAATTCAATTTCTTAGCCATAACCCAAGTGCTCAGGGCCTGTTCAGTGGATGGCACCGAGGCAGATTCTATCATTCCAAAAAGTTCTGTTGGACAGCATTGCTCTTGAGGTTAACAGCATTGCCAAATGCTCCACCTTGGGCTAGGGCTAGGGCTAGGGCTAGCAGGATATTTAAGTACAAAACTCCAAACAGAGCTGCCTTTGTGTACGCCATTTCCCATTTCCCCTCTTCCCTTTGCCTGTGGCTATGAATGTGCCCAAGAGTGAACAGGCAGCACTCCAAGGAATACAGCAACTGCCACATGGTCAGGCAGATTTTCTGCCAAAACTGTAAGTCAAGCAATATACTCTGAGTCCATTCCAAGTAAAACTGATCAGTGAACACCACCCATAGCCAGGCGGTCAGGATTTTATTGTTTTAGGCTCTGCATCAAAGTCAGAATCAGAGCTGGCTTGAGGAGTATATGGAATCCTTGGGGAGGCTAAGCTGTGGACACACCTTCATTGGATATACATTAAATGTTGGCTCAAGATTTATTCATGACGTTAACTAGCATGTGAGAGAAGAAAAAAGCTGGATGCATTCTACTTTTCATGTCTGAAATAACTCAACTCTGGGATAAGCAGGATAAGCCTCCTACAGTCACTGGGCCATCTTCCTAGGATACAATATGGCATGGGTGCTGAGTGTAATTCCTGTCCCCGCCTGCCTGGGAAGACCATGGTGCTACTAGGAGAAAGTTAGCAAATGACATGACCTTGCATCTTACATTTCCTTATTTCTACAATGGGATCAATATCATAATTACCTCATATTACAAAATAATATATTTAGATCAAGTTTTTGCACGTAGAAACTTTGCAGTGATATATAAGAGACATACTCATATTTATAGATACAATTAACTCCAGCATGTCAAGGATGTTGTTGGAGATAGGGGCAGAGGTGTTGGAGAAGAGCAATGCTATGTTATGTCTCTAAGTAGTTTGTCAGATTATTTCTTTGCACCTATTTTCTTCTTCCACATGGTGGGATAATGCAAGTTTTCTCTATTTTTGTTACATATTCTACGATGGATTGATTCCTTGCTTTAAAATTTTCAAACAACTTAGTTTATATTATGCATATGAGTGTTTTGCCTGCATATATGTATGTGTACCATGTGCGTTCCTGGTACCCAAAGAGAATAGAAGAGGACATTGGATCCCTTGGAACTGGAGTCTAAGATAGTTTCAAACCACCATGTGGATGCTGAGAGCTGAAACTGGTCCTTTGCAAGAGCATCAAGTGCTCTTAGCTGCCGAGCCATCTCTCCAGCTCCTAATTCCTACTTTAAAAAAGTACTATTTCTTATGTATTATCAATAGTAAGTTGTGTAGTCACCCTGTCCCTCATTCCATTTCCAACTGGTTCCCACTAGTAAGAAGTTTCTGGTCCTTCATATCCCATGCCTTATCCTTGTATGGAAATTCTTACATGGCCAGATGATTGAAACGCTGATATGTTTTAGCATATTGATCAAAAAGCAACTGTTTCTTGTATCCCAAGTATCTTTGAAGTAACTTGGGTTCTTTTCTCATTGTGCAGATAATTTCCTGTACTACTTGTTACTCACCTTTAGTCTTATAGATATGAGGCTACTTAAGAGTGTCATTTTATTCCAGTGCCAAAGTAGATATTCACAACACATTGACTGTGAGGTCTTCTCTTTGTCCAATTTCACTGTTAATCTAACACACTTGGTCCTTTTATCTGAGCCTAGATATAGCCTCAAAATCATTCTCAGTGCGTTTCAGGAAGCTGTCACTGACTGATGTGAGTTGATGCTCAAGAGGAAAATGGTTTCTGACTCTTGTACCAGAAATGATAAAACTGAAGCACACCATCAAATGATGAAAACTAAGGTGATCGCAGGCTTACAGAAATCCAAATCTTTGGCCTATCCCCAAACACGGAATTATGTCTACCATGGGTTTATAGGAATAGATTCTTTAATGCTTATCCCAGACCTATAGGAGCATCTCTTTGTGATGAAGAGTTGTGTTACATAAACTATCCAAAGAACGTATAATAAGCATGAATATCCACTCAGTAATGCAGGAAACAACTGGAGAGGCTTTTGTTTCTTGTTTCTTTTGGCAAGATTAGTACATGTATCATTGGATCCTGCTTTCAGTGCATTTTCCCTTTTTTCTGTCAAAGAGAACTTTATAGCAGGTTGTCAGTGCTGTATACAGTGTATGAAAATGCTGTGGTCCATGATCAATTCTAGAATTCCATGTGGATTCCAGGCAAAACCTGTTAAGAACATTCCAAACGTTTATTACTAGTGGTGCCTTTGGTGGCAAGTTAAACCAGTATAGTCTCAGCAGCAGGGTCAAATGTTTATTAAGATGCTTCAGAATTACCTTCTTCTAAAGGACAGGGATTAAATTCAAGGTTGTTGTTATCTGTGTACCACTGTGTGTTTGGTGCCTATGAAGGTCAGGAGGACACAAAATTGGGGGAGTGGGGAAGTAAGGGTGGATCTGGGCATAATTAGGGCAGGAGTTGTGGGTGAATTTGATCAAGACACATTGAATGAAATTCTCATTAATTTTAGAAAGAATTAATAAAAATTCTTATTTTTAAAAGTGAAAACCACGCATATGGAAGGTTGGGGCTGGTTTTTCTCCCTGATGCCCAGGGCGTCAATGACAAGTGAGATGGGATGGCGCCCATACTGAGCTAATGCTTGTCCTGCTGTCTGCAATCTTCCCGTCACCCAGAGCATTTCCTCTTCCAGTACTGCTTTTCTCATCTTTTCCCATTTGTCCACCTTTTAAAATTGGCCGTGTGTTTTCACTAGTCAGAATATACTTTGAAGGGAACCAATCAGAGTGGAAGCAGAGGGTCCAGGGGAGAAAAGCAGGAGGGGAGACAAATCACAACACATTATGACACACATATATGAAAATGCCACAAATACCAACTTAAACATAAAAAACCCCAATAATTTGCAAAAGAGTGGAAATGGACACAGATCATCTTAAGAAATCTATGTAAATAAAAGGCCTAAAGCTAATAGTTCTATCAAAATGAGTATTTTAGCAATCAAATTGTCTTGTAGGGGAGGATTTTCAAATCTGATTAGAAGCGGGCACAGCTGGCATAGGAGGTGATTCAAGGTCAATACACTTTCGGATTTAACTGGGTTCTGAAGACCAAGTGTGGCAGCAGGTGCACCGTGATTGTGTCAAGGGTACAGTGACTGGAAGAGAATGTGCACCAGGTACAGAGACTGAGGAAGCTACTTTGGAAAACACTAGAGGTGCTGTGGGATGGTCTGTATGTCAAATGTGTTGCTGATTGGTCAATGAATAAATCACTGATTGGCAGTGGCCAGGCAGGAAGTATAGGCGGGACTAACAGAGAGGAAAATTGAGAGAACAGGAAGCTGGGGAAGGAGACGCTGCCAGCCGCCACGATGAGAAACAGAATGTAAAGATACTGGTAAGCCACGAGCCATGTGGCAAGGTATAGATTAATGAAAATGGATTAATTTAAGCTGTAAGAACAGTTAGCAAGAAGCCTGCCACGGCCATACAGTTTGAAACCAATATAAGTCTCTGTGTTTACTTGATCGGGTTTGAGCAGCTTGGGACTGGCGGGTGAGAGAGATTTGTCCTGACTGTGGGCCAGGCAGGAAAACTCTAGCTACAAATGGCGCCCAACGTGGGGCAAGAGTTTCCACCTAAAAACTGAGAAAAAGGATTCTAAAACGGAGCTAAAAACAGTTCCTAATGGTCTCTCTCAAATGAGCGGCAGCTGCCGGTTTGAGCTACTGGCGGGTTGCTGGCGTGCGCGCTCGACCTGCAGTATGGCGGGAATGAGGTCTCTGCAAGTGGCACATTAAGCTGCTTGGTGAATTTAGCCTTTGCTAGTACAAAACAAAAAAAGAGGTTTCTGGGCTACACGCTGCTTGGATAAAAGCATAGACCCACAAAAGCTCCCAGAGCTGGCGGAAAACTACAGTAGCCGCCATGTTGGGAAGCTGAGGTGGGCGGAGCCAGCAGCCACAGCTCCTGCATCTTAAAGCAATAGATTCACAATAAGACAGATTCAGATGTAATAGTTTAAAATGTGTGTAAAATATACGTAGGCTTGAAAGAGACAAAAAAAGGTGATATATACAGTATAGAAACAAATACATGATTTTAAAAAATAAAGTCTTTAAAGAGACAGTAAAATTAATATAAAAAATAAGCCACATGAAGATGAATATTACACAGAGAGTCTGGATTGTGTTGTCTTTGGGATTCTTAACTACAGAGAGATATTTGATTGTAAAGGAAGCTGAGTTAAACCAGTATGTATATTTTAAAGATACTTTGACTTCAAAATTTGGATGTAAGGATATGTTGCTTTGGAAAAGAGTCTCTTTTGTTTCCACAGAAAGCCAGAGGCTATGGATTTGCTCAAGATTAAGACACATCAGGTTTGACCAGCCAAGACCACCTGAAAGGTCTTTGATGACACCATGGCCCAGATGATCCAACATCCAGAACCGTTTCAAGGCAACTGGCTCAGATGATACAGCCTCACAGACTACTCCATGATCCTAAAATTTTCTTTGTTTCCACAGAAGATACAGCGCCCCCCTCCAGCAGGAAGTAGTAAGAGAAGCTACGCCCAAATTCCCAAATATACCAAGCTGACTTTGGAGATGTGTAAAGGTTAAAACCTTCCTTTTTAAGAAAAGAAAAGGGGAGGTGCTGTGGGATGGTCTGTATGTCAAATGTGTTGCTGATTGGTCAATGAATAAATCACTGATTGGCAGTGGCCAGGCAGGAAGTATAGGCGGGACTAACAGAGAGGAAAATTGAGAGAACAGGAAGCTGGGGAAGGAGACGCTGCCAGCCGCCACGATGAGAAACAGAATGTAAAGATACTGGTAAGCCACGAGCCATGTGGCAAGGTATAGATTAATGAAAATGGATTAATTTAAGCTGTAAGAACAGTTAGCAAGAAGCCTGCCACGGCCATACAGTTTGAAACCAATATAAGTCTCTGTGTTTACTTGATCGGGTTTGAGCAGCTTGGGACTGGCGGGTGAGAGAGATTTGTCCTGACTGTGGGCCAGGCAGGAAAACTCTAGCTACATAGAGGTATCAGAGAACTTTAATCTTCATCTAATCTAAATGAGTTTAATAAAATGGGGTTCCTGGATTTTTCTCGTTGGGATTAAGTGGGGCACATGAATTGTTATCATTGGGATTGTCTGGGGTTCTGGTTTTAAACAGTTCATTGAGCTTTGCCTCCAGTCCATCCAAATCAGTACGTAAAGGTGTATGGTTAGTAGACACCTCTGAAATCATCCCCTACATCGATGGGTATTCTGGCACCTGCGGACAAGACAAGACATGTCTCTAAAAAGTGTTCTCTTCAACAATGGTTTGTCCAGATACTTTCTGATATAGTTGGCTCTTCATGTTCAATGACATATTTTCCCAATGAGCCAAGAGTTGGGCAATTTTAAAGCATATTTAATGTAGGGAGCTGACTGGCCAACTTAGATCAATCAAACCTTTCTCCTTCATGGTATTTTCTTCTCTATGCTTGAGATATATATTTTTTTAAATCCATGCTTCATCCTCCCCACTTTGATACAGTATGGGGAGATTTAACAGCAACCTGTCACATGAAAGTTTTATTATACTTTGTGCTTTCTTGAATGAACAGTTGTTCTAGCCACATAGAATGTGGGCGCTATGATGAGGTTGTATCTTTATTTCCCTCTGAGAAAAGCAAGTGATGCTCTCTCTCTGTGGTACCTTCTGCTACCTCAAAACTCAGGATTATTAATACATTGAAAACTATTTGTTATATTTGTTTACATGAGATTGCATACACATCCCTGGAGGAACATTGTGCTTTCTATAAACACTTGGTATCTAAAACAATTATTAGAAAATACCCAGTGATTTATTAATTTGAAAAGTCATGTTATCAGTCTTCTATTTAAGTCTTCAATTAAATCACTTGGATGTATATATAAAGATATAGGTACTTATATATAATTAAGTGTGAATAAATATTATGTTAATTATTTTACTGAATTTTATTATATTTCATACATTGAAAAATATATAGAAATCAAATTTAATTACATACATGCGCACGCACACACAATACTAGCACACCAGCTCAAAAAATTTCTCTCCTTGACCATTTATAGTAGTGCACACTTATAATCCCTGCTCTCAGGAGGCTGAAGCAGGAGAATTTAGAGCTTTAGAGCTCAAGGTCAATTTCAAAAATAACATTAATAACAAAAAATAGTCTCCTCTGCCAGTTCCTTTCATTTTGTTTGGATTGAATCTTTTTTCAGCGTTGTTACACAGAGAGGGCCAAGTATTTTTTTCTTCTTCTACCATCTAGGTTGATCCTCATTCAACACAGATCTGATGGAAAGGGGGAAATTGGAGTAGATTGATTACATTGGCATTTATGAATAACTGACATACCATTGAACTCTTGTTGGGAATGCCCTACTCAGTGTTTTATCCTGTGCTGTTTAAGCACTTTGTGTCCTTATCAGAGCCCATGTGATCCTGTAGTCATGTGTTTGAATATTCATTACAGTGTCTCTGAGAGCCAGGGCTATGCCTTGGTCATCTACCCACAGCTCTATGCACACAGTAGGTACTCCATAAATGATGTCTACAGAAGTAACAGTAAAACCACTCCTATTCTTTGTCTTTGATGTTTCTCAGATTTCTTCCAAGCAAAGTATGAAAAAGAACCAGTTAGAATTTCTTGCAGAAAGTTCTAGAAAAGAGACGAGGCAGATGAAATTAACAAAAACTAGAGTGGACACTTGAAATCAGCTCAGTTGACATTGGTTTCTTTCTTTCTTACTTGACATTCCAATTATGTCTATATCATGCTGGGGTGCAGGCCATCCAGATCAATTACTTTTTGCAGAAAGTAATACAGAAGAATGATAGGGCTTTGACATCCTTCAGTGTGAGCTGAATCTTTGGAGCAGCGGGAGTAAACATTTGTGGTCATTGCACAGAATGACGTGCCCCTGGGAATACTGACTATTCCTGGGTTCCTAATATGCTGGATTTTCTGATGACTTTCTCTCATCTTTGGACATATGATATGTATTTGAAGAGAAATGCTCTTCACATCTCTGTGAGAAATTTGCAGTCATAAATTGGAAACCATGCAATTTAGTTTTCCCTTTTCATAGCTAGTTGATGTTCTCATGCCTTTATCCTAGCTGATTAAGAAAACCTATTTTCAATTAAAAAAAAAAGAATGACTAATATCAAGGAAAAGAAAAAGGAAAGAACCCATGAAAATTCTTATTTAGTTCTCTTTAAGCAGAAAAGTCTGAGAATATTTTTAACACGCACATACATACACACACACACACACACACACACACACACACACACACACACACACACACTCACACCCCACACAATCTCCTACACCATTCCCATACCACACCCAACCCCCATCCCATACAACATATACTTTCTCACATTCATCACATCCCCACTGTTACTATCCCTCCGTACCTCCACACAGCCTACACACACACCACACATATCCCCTCACATCCAAACACATCCCCTCACACCCATCACCCCATACCACACCCATCTCTCCCCGCTATGGGCCCCATACCACATAACACACCACATTTTTTCCTTCTTCTACTCCCAAGAGTAAGACTGCTCATGGCTGGGCGGTGATGGTACATGCCTTTAATCCAAGCATTTGGGAGGCAGAAGCAGGCAGATCTCTGAGTTTGAAGCTAGCCTGGTCTACAGAGGGAGTTCCAGGACAGCCAAGGCTACACAGAGAAACCCTGTCTCAACCCTCCCCCACCAAAAAAAAAGGGACTGCTCCTGCTCACATGTTCTTCACAGCCAATCCATAACTAATATGCCACTAGAACATTTGGTGTATGCCTCACTGATAATTTCCCAATAGTAATAAACAAATTATTAAAAATCTTTTAAGACATGCTTTTCTTTTTGGATACTAGCTGGTTCTGCCTCTTTTCTAGAGTATCTACAATTTGATAAATCCAGATGATAAATTTTGGACAAAAACCCTAAAGTAAACATAAGCATTGGTAATGAAATTGTGATGGATGAGGGGTGCTGACTCAGAGCACAAATGTACTCAGATGACATCTCATGCTGACATTGTCCATTGTCAGGTACTGATTCACTGCATGACAAATGAAAGGCCAAGGTCCCATTTCTCTGCAGCCCGAGACTTGAGGTTGACAATTGTAAGGCAAAGGCATGTCTGATTTCAGCATCAGGAAGCTGCATCCTGAAAGGTGCTCCAGACACCAGGCAATGCTGTTCATCTGCTTAGTCAAACATGGGAAAGCAAGGTCTTTGTATTTTAAATTCTAGGTAATTAAATCTAACAGTTCTTGGTAGTATTAATATTTGTGTTTATGGGATTTAGTCATTTGCCATTAAGAAGAAAGCTTTGATAATAATTCTAGAGTAATGGAATTAATTAAGGAAAGTGCTTACTGATCCACTCTGAACTGCGACAGGTAAACAGAAAACCCATTATGACAATGAGGGAAATATGGACTTTTGACCATTTCTTCCAGGTACCACATGTCACAGAACAGATAGGGAGGAAAAAGAGAAAACACAGAATTCAATTTGATCCTCAGCACCACACACAAAAAGCATTTAATTGAGATTGTCTCCTAGTATGTTCAAACCCATTTGCGCTGTGAAGACACAGTCTGTCTCTTTCTATCTCAAGCAATCTCATTCATGGGAGATAATCAGTTTTGGCAATTATAATTCACTTCCAAAGTTATTCTTTTCCAATGCATATTCTCTTTCCAATTCATATTCTTGGAAAGCAACTCAATGACAAGCTAGACAGGTCACAATGTAAGGGGAGAAAAAGTCATCCCTCTAATTTTAAAATGTAAAGCTATATACTGAATGCACACTCTCATAGTCCTTATGCCTCTATTATTTAACAACCCATAAATGAAATTAACTTTAAATATTTAAATAAATTCTCAAATAAAACAAATCAGTAAAAATATTAATTTAGTCTGAAATAAAAGCTTTGTAATTAGGATGTGTATGCTCCCTATGTCTAATTTTATTTGGACAGTAACACATTTACTTACATAAGTTTGTTTATATGAATATGTATGTACATATGCATGTAGTAGAATGTTTGATTCAATTGGATACTCAAAAATCAAAGAAGAAATCCTTTCTGGTGAATGAAGGCTAGCTGTACCAATGTTTTTATTGCTTGCCTTCCTTCCTTCCTTCCTTCCTTCCTTCCTTCCTTCCTTCCTTCCTTCCTTCCTTCCTTCTTTCCTTTCCTTTTTTTTGTACATGTAAAGAAAGTTCACTGCCACAAAATAATGTTCACTGGAAATGACTTTAAATTGCATGCACCTTGTGGTGGTATTTTACTTGTACTGAAATGTGATTTTAATTGTATGTTAATAAATAAAGTTGCCTGGGGGTCAGAGCTATTAGAGCCATAGCAAGTGCATGGCGGCGGTGGCGCACGCCTTTAAGGACCTGGAGGGCGGTGCATACAGGCAGTGACAAGGCAGTCACGTGTTTGGGTTTACAACCAATGAGAAGGCAGAACAGCTAGACTATATAAAGACATACACACAGGAAGTACGTCCCTTTCGGAGAGCTCTCTTGACTGAAGAGGATCGCTGAAGCAGGAAGGGTGAGGCTCTTAGCTCTGACCTCTTGGCTTTCTTCTCTGAATCGGCTCTGTGTTTCTTATTTAATAAGATGGTTGGTTACATCTACAGCACATGTGTGGTTAAACAATTTCTTATCAAGCTAAATAAGTGAGGCTAATCCCAGCAGTGATTCAAGTGGCACACAGAAACATTGACTTCATTTTATCATGATAAATTTACCGTTGCTTTCCTGAGAGTGTAGGTTTTCATCATAGCACTATGCATAGCATCTCTCTGGGTGTGACTACATGTCAGTGACTTCATGTGAGTGACTTCAAATTCTTTGATAACTGCCCATGGGTCACATGTTTATGTAGATGCTATGTAGATTGGGAATTTTGCATACTTAGACTATAAAGTAGTTAGAACTAAGAATGCCCAGTGAAGTTAGAAGTTCAGGGTCCTTTTGAGTCTTAATTTGGGCATGAGAAGGGACTCATAACTTGGACACAAGATCATAACCAGGAATGTACTAATTTTATATGTTAGCAATACATATGAGAACTAAAAAAAATTAAACATAATTATTGAAAAAAAGCTGAGTAACTTTTGTGCTCTTAAAGTTTCAGGGAGTCATTGATGCCCTTCATGAGCAGAATAGAAACGTGTCATGAAACACACTTCAGTGGATTTTGCTAATAACCCAGATGGATGGCTAGTTTGAGCTCATGGGTTGTGTGGACTTAGAAAAGGCATTTACTTCTTGTCCAGTAGATTAAATTACCCACTGCCCCTTCTAACTCTAAAACGCATAATTTTCCTCATATATTTAAACAGAAATAATTGGAGATAGCTTTATGCGAGATTTCCATATGTTCAAAACACACAGCCTAAAATAATGATAAATGAGAGGCAGCAGACTCTGACTATCACTGGGATAGCCCCAGGTAGCCAGAAACACTGGAGGACACCTTCCTCTTTCTTTGGTTTTGTTGGAAGGAAAAGGAAAACTGCATTCCAAATGCAAACCTGTATCTGCTTTGTGGGTATATGACAAAAAGAGTCGGCAAACACAGTGGGTCAACAATCAGAAACTAAATGCTATCTAACTCCATTTTCAGACAAAAGGAGCATATTGCTATATTTAAAGAAATGAGGACTATGACAAAAATTTTAATTAAAAAACAGTTAAGGTTATAGAACACTACATTATTAGTCAATATAAAGACCACTGGGCAAATGTCCTCTTTTCAGGTGCTCAGTTACAAAATGGGTCAGTATTTACACTCAAAGAATACAATGAGGGCAATTTAATTAAATTTGACAGTGAGTAAGTTTTAGCTTCAATGAGGATTTTTTAGAACTATCAAATCTCTAGGTATCAGATCACTGCCATGGCATTCAGTGCTGGGTTAGAAGCCTTCAGCCTTCCATTACTCTCTACTTCACAGACGTTGGTTCGGGTATAAACTAGGTAAACACACTGTTTTTGTGGCTGCCAAAACAAGGATTAAGATAGGGCAAGGGGAAATGGTACTGGCTAACAGGTGGAAGAGGGAGTGTCCTCCACTGGGTTAGTTCATCTGTCATTTCATTACTGTAGGTGAATGCTTGTCCACTCACCAGCCTTACTAGAGCGTTTGAGGGTGGTGACTCCAGGTTGTTTTTTATGTCTCAAGGTTTTGCACAGTTCATGGCACCCACTGGACACCTACTCTAGATTTATAAAAGGCCCTATGGAACTTCTTTCTCTTAACCACTTGCTAGAAAAATTGGTTAAGAAGTTTTTTTTTTTAACTTAAATGTGTGTGCATGTGTGTGCATGCGTGTGCATGTGCACATGCATTTAGGATTGACCATTAAGGATTTGGTAACTTATCAGAGGGCTTGATTCTCTCTCTCTTTCTGCAGCCATTATCTGTCTGTCTGTAGCTCTTCATACGAAATTCTCAAAACAAACGAAGAAAAAAAGCAGAACAACATCATCCAAAGGCAGAAGTTAAGTGACTCCCCCTGGTTGTGTTCCTTAAACGTATTCATGCCTTGTTTCAAATTACTCTCATGATCTGCCAGAGTGCTCGGACCTCACTATGCCACTGGTGGAGAGACCTCCTTCCAGGAAGGTCAGAGCTTTGGACTTTAGAGAGTAGTATTTAAAAGCTGGCAGTCCAAGCAAAACATATAGGGGTGGGGAGTTCTGGGAGCAATTCACAAAAGACCAGAGCTGTTACCAGTTATAGAAGTTTTACCTTCCAGGTCAATAGAGAAGTACCTGATTACATAATTTTCCAAAACATAGTCTTCTGGCAGCTTGGCCATGATGGGTTTAGACTCATGCCCAAAGGTACCCAGCTTATTTCAGAGGCTACCCTGCACTGTTATCCAGATTCTGTTTGCTTCATCTATCACAACCCAGTGCCTGGTTCTCCTTCCTTGGGGGAGGAAAAGAGGGAAGGAGAAATGAAGATACAAGAATACATCCTTTAACTTCCCTTCCCCCCTCATCTTCATGTGCTCTCAATGTAGCATTCATGGATTTCCCACTCCGGGGGCATTTTAGATGCTGCCCTCTGTTCTTCCTCTCTGCCATCCCACAGTCAATATTTAGATAATCATTCATAGCTGGCTAGGATGTGAGGTCTTGGCTGAAGTGCAGAGAACGTTCTCTGATGCCCTCTTTCCCAAACTTTAAACATGAGCTTTGTACTCAGGAGTCTACCATGGGACCTGGTAATTTACCTACCCGCCTTCTTCTGAATATTTATGCCCAAATGCCAGGATGTCGGATGCCCGTCCACTCCCATCACAGACCACGACTGGTACAGGAGGGGTGTCTCGGAGGTACTCCAAAACAATCGAGATCACGTTGGGTCCTCCTTCCACTATGAGTGCCACCACAGGAACCCCTTGGCCGATTCCTGCATTAAAAAAGGAACAGAAAAGGAAAAAAGGAGAAAAGAACACAAAGCCAGCAAACCAAATAAACAAAAAGAGAAAAAAAAAGCACAAACTAAAATTACTGAGCATGGGGGAGGTAATGAGATACGAAAGGATAAAATACTGAGTGACATTTGTAGAAAACTCATTAGTAGAATTTCCACCCCCAGAAAGTCCACATGGCCCTGCCCCATCCCCACAACTCACAAGATGGATATTACTTCACTTCACACCTGACCACCTTGGATACATGAAGAAGGGAAGTGGCCACCAAAGAAAGACGGGGCCATTAGTCAAAATGTTGGAAGCCATATTCTGATTGTAAGTAGTGTCTTATCTATCTAGTAGTTCAGTTGTCTGTGTAAAAAAGATGTAAGTTAAAAATTTCCAACTTCCAGGTTATCACAGAAGTATCCAAATAGCTCTTTTCATTAAAAATAAGTCAGTAGGGGATGGCTGGATCCACTGCTGGCTGCAGTATGCGTCTGTGTTCTAACCATAGCTGGTCAACTGAACAGCAGTTCCCAGCAACACCAGCATCATAAAAAGCCACCACTTTGGACACACGGTTTTCTGCATAGTTGGATCCTGCAGTACTGAGTAAAGTGCCATGTGCGTGATGATACCCACTACACATTTGTTGCATTCAGTTGAATTAAGGGGATTCAGAGGTATTTTCCAACACATTTAAGTTATTTATTTCAAGCCACAAAACACTGTAATTTTCATGTAAAAACTTCTGTAATGTCAGCATTGTATGTGTGATTCAATCTAACATGTCAAAGAGAGAAGCACTGAAAACCAATGTCCACAAGAGAAACAATGGGGCCCAGGTTTAGTTTATTTTAAAGTGACATTTTAAGTATCATTAGTGTCATTGAATAACTTACTTTTGTTCAGTTTGGTATCGCACTGGGTTAAACTGAACAAGATAAAAGTGAGTTGGTTTTAGGATGGGTGCAAAAGTGTTCTTACAAAAGACACAACTGAAACGTTGTGTAAACATTAATTTATATAAAACAAAACAAAAATAAGACCAAAACTTTGGTCACCTGAGTTTTCTGTTTGTTCTTTGGCTGTCATTTTATCTTGTATCAGGAAACTGCTTCCCAGTGATAAGTAATAGTTTGGGATTTGGTTTTTGCTCAATTGGTAGGAGATTTTCTTTGACTTATATGACTTGTTTTCCTTCTAAAACATGAGTGCGCCAGTCTCACAGGGTCTTATCAACTCTAAGTTACAACAGATAGACTTTTTTTTCATAGTTTGATTTTTAATCTTAAAGGAAGGGTCCACAATGCTGGTTGCACTTGAATAGGTCTTGTTTTAAATCTCCATCAAAAACATGTAGAGAAAATAATGTCTGCTGGTCAAGGTAGGAGGCTGTGTGTTCTCTGATGAGAACTGGGGAGAGATGAAGCCTGGGTCCCACCAGTTTTCAGTAGATGGGGAGGACTTTAGGATTATTCTGGAAAATCTGAGAGGACAGTGAAACATCCCATGGCTCTCCTTTCCAGGAGCCCCTTCCAATCCTGACACCATATTTCTTAAGAAGTCTGTCTGGGTGTCTGTGAAGAAAGAGCCTTCCCAGTGCTGTGTGCTGTGACTATTAAGCAAGTTCTTGAAAGGTATTTGGGAGAGAAAAAGAAGAACCAGAGACCTTCGTACAGCACACTTTTTTTTAGGGGAGGCTTTGCTGTCATAAAAACACTCATGCTGTGGGGGATTTGTATATTAATGTGCATTCAGAAACACAGCCTCTTTTTCAGAGGATAGACCTAGACTCATTCTAGTCGGGGCAATCAGTCTAGTGGTGTAGCACTGGCCCAGCATCCACAAGGCCCTGAGTTCACCCCCAAGTATGGAAAGGAAAATAAATTCTAGAAATTTCTAAACTCTAACTTTTGAGCAAAGCTTCTGTCAATGTGACTTCAACTCAAACTAATAGACCAGGTGAACTTTCCTTTAAGAACCATGTGGTGTCATCATGGAGGGAGAGGTTCTAGCCTGGGTCTCTAGAATGTTCCAGTGTTTTAAGGCCTAGTGGAAAGCAGGCAAAACAAACAAACAAACAAAAATAAAAAACACCCCCCCAAAAAACAAACAAAACCCCTGGTAATCACTTTTCCAAAAGGATAGTCAATTACAAGGGATCAGTTTTTATGGACTCATTTGAGTGTAATAAATTTCAAGTATTTCCTGAAAACCTATTTGTCAATATATCAATGTTATCTTCTCTAGAAATACAAAAATATGTTCAGGATAGTAAGATTTTCTATATTTGGAATGAAATAGGTAATTGAATAATTCAATTAAGTTCAGTGCTAAAAAATTGGATATAGCAAAATATTGTCTCCCTTTTCATAAACATTGTATATACCTATACTTCCAAATTCCCTTTCCTTTGACAACAAAAACATGAAGTTTTCCTACTGGTTAAAGAAGTACTTAATACTTAAAAGCATCTGGAGTTTCTTGTGGCAGAGACACTTGCTATGCTTAGAAATAGTTTGCTTAACACAAATAGAACTTGCCAAGATCTGGCAACATTAAGATGTTTTTTCTGGACACACATGTGCACATTGGTTGTGAATTTGAGAGGAGGAAAGGATATTAAATAAAAAGTGATGAGCTGCCGGGCGGTGGTGGCGCACGCCTTTAATCCCAGCACTCGGGAGGCAGAGACAGGCGGATCTCTGTGAGTTCGAGGCCAGCCTGGACTACCAAGTGAGTCCCAGGAAAGGCGCAAAGCTACTCAGAGAAACCCCGTCTCGAAAAAACAAAAAAAAAAAAAAAAACAAAAAAAAAAAAAAAAAAGTGATGAGCTAAGCGATGAGTGTTAGTCTGGTGGTGGAGCAAGCTTGATAGAATACTTGCATGAATGTGGTGAACATGAGAAACTCTTGCTCTACAGAAGGAAGTATATGTCTGAACAGAAACAAAGATGTTTCTAGGCAACTTCCTGGGGTTCATCCATGAATATGCACATAATGGACTTTATGAACCACATTGAAATATTCATGCATTAGATTGTTACTTTGTGATCCTCACTGGGACAAGTTCTTAGATGGGTTTTCAAGCTAAATTCTACATCTGAGGAAATTATATTCCATTTTATTGCTCTTTTACATTGATTGGACAAACCTTCCTGGTAAAACACTGTAGGATATAGCCCTTCTCTCTTTCCATCCACTCTTTCTCTCATTCTTTAATTTTTCCACCCACACTTTATTTTCTAAACCACATTTTGAACATAACATATTTAGGAAAATCTCGAGAAAAATGAACAAATTAGAATCTGTTGGATGTTGCTACATAGGATGAAATGGCTTTTTACAAGCCAAGTGTCATGCATTTTCATTAGTGACACAAATGGAATGTTTTGGGAATTACTTTTATCTGCAGCTGGTCTAGATTTGCTCAGTTCACTACTTTCTTCTTTATGCCTATCAGAAATAAAGTTCCTTTAAAGGTCCTTAAAAAGCTGTATCTTTTTCAGCTGAAATTGTTGGCTGTTTGCCTCCTAATCCCTCTCCCAAAAGTTACTCAGATTTACACTGGGGAAAAAACATTATTTAGGAAAAAGTTTATGTAGATTACTGAGGATCTCTAGATTACTCCTCTTTTGGTTTGGGGAGAAAGTAGGTTAATTCCTTAGTTAATTGCAATCATTTAAAATTTTCTTCTGTATCTTAAGACTTATAGTAGTTCTTAGGAGATTTCTATTCCAATGTTAAGTTACCTTAAGCAAGATGATGTGATATGCTTGTCACATACTTCACCTTTAGCATTTTGTCATACCCAACAAAAATATGAGCTCAGGAAATGGATGTGAGTTCAGCAGGGTCCAGTTGACCTGGACTCTCTAATTATATCAGGGCCCTAGTTCTCTCTGCACAAGGTAACATATTTGACTTTTGTGACATTTTTTTTTTTTTCTGGCTGGTATGCAATTCAGAAGTGGTTCCTTATCCCCATGCAGGAAGCATCTAAATTGGGGTAAATAAAAACTGAATTGAGTTGAGCGTTGTGCAGGAACAGAAGACTTAAAATTCCAAGTCATTAAAAATTATTTTTGTTACTTTGTGTGTACGGCTAAGTCTTGCCTGCCTGGATGTCTGTGCACCATGTGTGTTCCTGGTGTCAGCAGAGGCCAGAAGCGAGCATTAGATCCTCTAGAACTGGAGTTACAGATGTTTGTGAACTGTCATGTTGGTGCCAGGAACCAAACCTCGGTCCTCAGGAAGAGTAGCCAAGTGATCTTAACTGCCCGTCCTTCTAGCCCCCCCTTTTTAAAAAAGCTTCTATTTCACCCCCTCTATCCCCTTCCCCACCCCTCTGACATGAAACCATCTTCTATCATCAGTTCAGGTACTTATAAAAGCATTTGGTGTGTTGTACAAAAATGGCTGGTTGCTGAGAAGAATTTGTTCACACTAACACTCTGGTTCTATGTCAAGACTATCAGATAGGATTAAAGAACTTATGAGTCTATGACTCATTTTTTTTTCTGTTAAAAGATGGTTCATATTTGCATGAAGGTGGAACACACAAGATTGATCTTGACCCAAGTCTCAATGACCACAGGCCAAACTTATGATATTATAGTCTGTGTCATTCAGAGAGGAGGTTCCCACTCCTTGTATGAGACAGCTTCCTAAAGACAGTGCCCAGTTCAAGACCAAGTCTGTCACTGGTGGGGAACCAAGCAAAGCCCGTGGCAATAACGTGCACATAGTTAATTTTTGGCTTTGTCAGCTCTGCGAGTATGTGATTCCTAGTATTTTAAAAACTTGCTTGGAGCAAGAATTTATATGTTTTGAAATACTGCATATTGTCAGAATTTATCAATATGTTTTATGCTGCACAGATTTAAATTTGCATAATTACAATTATAATTAAAAAACTTCACCCACCCACTAACTCAAATACCCTGGGCTTTAATTTAGCAGTTGATTCTGCTGATTAAAACATGGCCACCATCTCCTATATTTAGATTATATGAGTGGCCAGCAGAAGCAAGCAACTCCCTAAATTGTTGCACTGTTCAAACAGAGTCTCCGATACTTTTGAGGGGCATTAACAATTACTGTAGTGATGGAACCTACATAGGACCATAGCTTTTTTCATTTTAGATTCTCAGTACTGTTAACTAGGTATGACATGTCTTCTGTGGTCTGCAAAGTGTGAAATGGATGTAAGACAATTAAGCAAAATTGTCATCAGAGCCAATGAGATGGATCAGTGGGTACATTTGATTTCAGGAACCCATACAGTGGAAGGAGAGAACTTACTCCCAAAAGTCCTCAGACCTCCACATGTATGTTGTAATGCACACACATGCACACATACACACACACACACACACACACACACACACACACACACACACACACAGAGCTGTTGATTGGTTGTGTCTAACTGACAAAAATGTATTCTCTTTCTCTCTAGGCTTAAGATAATTCTCGTTAGTTTCTCTCTCATAGATAGATAAATATTCAGGTACAATTATGGAAATGTTATATACAAAAATGCTAGTACAGTAAAACTTTCTCCAAAATGAAACACTAGGAGTCTCTGAGGTACTTCAAAGAGTTATATATTGAGGAATGTCATAAGAAAAGAATACATCTTGTTTTCAGGAGTATCTCTTAGGTCCTTATGGAAGCAGAGGCTTTAGATATTGCCTTGGTTTTTGGCAGTGGTATGTAGAGTACATTCAAGATAGTGTATTTACAATTGCAATGTGTAAGGCCTCGCTTGGGAGGGTGTATGTAATCTGGCCATGTATGTTTAGTGAATTGTGATCTCAGCTGATGACTGAAAAACCCAATACGGATTAGTCCCATTCATGTTCTATCATTACAACACATTTTTCTTCAAATAATTCTACACTAAAATTGATGTGTGTTTGTGGAAATATAAAATGCCATATAAACTAGTGATCAGTCAAAATAAAACCACATGTAACAAGATGTGTCACTAGTAAATATTCATTGCTTTTTAGTAGGAAGAAACTCCTTGAGAGATGGCCAGGGTCTGTCTTTGAGGTTGGGACTATCCAGAGCTCACATATCCAACCCACTATGATAGAGTAAGGATAAAAATAGCATGAATGTTGTCAATGTCCTTTCCTGTTGTTGCTGGACTATAAGAATCCCTGTATTCAATTGTACCTTAAGAGGAGTCCCTCCATAGACAATTTCTCCATTAAAGTCAAGATCAACCCACCAGAATAAACATCTCATGTATTTTATCTTGATATGTGACATCTCAAATTTGGTTAGAGATAAGGGCTTCTGAAGATACCAGGACAGAGAGCTTGGATTGATAGGACTGCCTTTCCCATACAGTGATAAAAAATGGAAAAATAGCAAAGCATAGCATTTATCTTTCAGATGGAGACCATAAAAATCTATTAATATGGCAAATTCAGTCTTCTATTTGTTCTCCTACAGCTGCACAGATCTATTTTGGGCATTATTTAGGCTTCAACTATTGCATAGGAATCCTATCCTAGTCCCTAGTGGGTGCCTTTCATTTAGGTATGGTCTTCTTATTCTGTGTTTACATCTAGCAATCAAAGGCCAAAGGATAGAATAGTGGAGAGACTTGGGGAATAGATGAATGGGAAATCTGGTCAGCCAGCTTAAGTTCTGGGGAGAGTCCACTGCAAATGCTCATCACCTTATTGGGGAAACCACTCTTTACATAGCACTGCAGAGAAGGCCTTGTCTGACTTCCTTTAAGATCAGTTGGACACTAGACCTGCATCAGGCCAGATCTACCATCCTGGAATTAGTGTGCTTGAGGCAAATGCCTGGCAGGTGGGCTGTGAAAGCATGCTTACAAGGAGTGAAGCCTTGATTAATAGTGGCTCTGATGGATGCAAAGGCATCATGGAGGGAGAGATCACATGGCCCAAGTGAGACAGAGGAGGGGAAGGTGGGTATATGATTAAATAAGATTCAGGGAGAGTGGGGAATAGTTTGCCAACCCTTCCTATAGATATATTTCCTTCTCTTCACCCTGACTATTGCTATAAAATACTCTATGGCAGTCTTCAACCTTCTTTACTCTGGAGAGTCTTGGGGGCAGGGGCATTTCTAAGCATAGAAACCTCAGAGGGAGACTATATTTGTACTTGAAAAATATTTTTGTAAGAGGAATTTGGGGGTAGAATTGCAGGGTTTTTGTTTGAGGTAGAATTATAAGAAAAATACAGAGGCCAATGGTGGGTGTTCAGCTCTTGTCTCTGCTGTATCAAGTTGGCAGGGGGAGCTTCATGTTGGGGCATAAGTGATGATTAGGTGGGAAGCCCATGTAATGGTCATGGTTTGCTGATGGACCTCTCTCACTGAAAAAGAGGAGTTGCCCGTGTGCACCCTAAGAACAGAAGGGAGAGGGGGATTCAACCCCATCTCTCTGTAGTAGTTTAGAGCACTGCCTGTGGCATTAAGCCTATGGGTAGGACCTCCATCCCTCTTCTGAAAGTCTTAGTGGTTCCTTAGAGAAAGGGACCTATATCTATACCCCATCATAATATGCTGCTCCCTTTGTAGCAAAGCGAGCAGGACTTATATCTATACCCCATTATAATATGCTGCCCCTGCATAGCAAAGTCTCTCCAGGATCGGGTCTTGCTTTGACTTCAGTGGCTTTCCTAGGAGGATGTTGCTTCACACGTGTTCCATTTTTATTTCATACCCTGGGAGTCTTGATTAATACTCTCTGGGAGGACTCTTTTTTCTTAGGCTCGGGGTGGGGGCTATCTATAACTGGGCAGAATCTGTTACCTCCTTGTTCTTAATTCCATGATGGACAGACCTTACCCTCTATCCATCTTGGGCTTCCCATACATTCCTATTTCCTTTCACTGGCTCTCAGCCAATATGCCCGTTTCTAGCCTATTCCTGCCTTAACTGCCACTACTAGACCCTTATCAGCATGGCTAGACTTCATATAGCATATTAGCTTGACCTAATTGTCTTAGAAGGTGAAAAAGGCAACTTGATGGAATAGATGTACTAAGAATATATTTTCCTATTTTTTACAGTATGTAGCACACAGAGTAGGTCCCTGATCATGAGATCATCAGACTGATAAAAGGAGCTATTATTTATAAAGCACTTAGAACAGTGCTTGGCACTCACTAAGAGCTTTCTGGTTAAACAAACACAAATATAAAGATGCTTATTTATATTTATTAAGCTTATAAAAGGTTTCTTCTTTAAGTATATAAATGATTCATAAAGATAGAAGAAAATGAATGCAATTTATTTGTTTAAGCCAAGCACATATTCTGACTTCTGACAGTGAAATACTGGGAAACATGCCACTCTGAAGTGTGCCTAGTTTCTTGTGCAGATGAACAACATATTAAAGCCATATGCATTTATGTTGTATCCAAAACCAAAAACCACCTTCTTTGAGGCAGATGATCTTTTAAATTAAATTAATCTTTTTCCTAGTTCTCAAATTATTCTTCTTAGTGCCTCACTCGGTTTATTAAGTCTTCTGAGTGTGTTGAAAAAAAAAGAGATGTAAATACCAAATAATAAAACCAGTAAACCAAATCCAAATATTTTATATGCTTTCAAACTCACTTAGCTTTCGACTTAATGGGAAAAGTTATTCCCTTATGGTCAGACTGCTCTGATTGAAATATTCTTCTATTAATGTCAGTATACTCCTAGGCCATGCAAGTGGCATTGCTGTGAATAATTTCAATAGAAAGGGACATCTGGTCCCATGGGCTATAAAGTGGATATTACTTTCAAAAAGGGAAAAGCCAGCATTATTTTCTTTGGGGTCATTGTTTGAAGACTGAATGTTTTAATGTAATTGATCTAAGTCAACAAGAAAACTCATCCAAACAAAGCTATAATCTTTGTCTCTGCGCTGTTCAAAACACACATCAAAAGGCTGACCTTGCCTTCTCAAGTGTGGGGTAACTGGAGAAGTTAGAACTCATTTTACTTTAAAATATTTTGCCAACACTTTTACAAATGTGTTGGGATCTAAATACACAGGCTATGCAAGTGCCTGTGCTTTGTGGCAAGATGAATAAAGAACAGAGCTGTTAAGGCAACTGTGGGTTGTGAACCCAGGGGAGGACCTGGCCTGTGATGCAGGGAAGAGCTGATGGAGAGGGTGATGGGGAGGTGTTACTGCCAAAGTGTATTTATTGGCCATCCTCAAATTATCTATCATCTATCTATCTATCTATCTATCTATCTATCTATCTATCTATCTATCTATCTATCTCCTTTTCTTTCTTTCTTTCTTTCTCTTTCTTTCCTTCCTCCCTCCCTCCCTCCCTCCCCCTCCCTCCTTCTTTCTTTCTTTCTTTCTTTCTTTCTTTCTTTCTTTCTTTCTTTCTTTCTTTCTTTCTTTCTTTCTTTCTTTCTCTTTCCATCTGTTAAGGGAGAATGCGATTACTTCCAAGATTATTTCTTCCTTTAGAAAATGCTTTCCTCCACCCCACTCCTTTCTATGAGAAATTTATCCTTCTGTTTCCAGATTCAAAGATAAGTCTTCTTAAACCTCTTCCCCTTCATCACTAGGCAGAACTAAACATTTTGCTGTGTTCTTTTAGAACTTAAGAAAGAAGTCTCCTTCAAGAGGATGCCCTATAAATTTGTCAATCAGCCACAGTAATCTAAAGAGGAAGGCTCTCATGGCCCCTTCTGTGTCTCTTGAGATTTTTGTCTCCTTAGTTATGTATCCCAGCATCTCTTTTCCCAAAGAGACTTATCTTGGTAATTCAAACATATCACACAGTGGTCTTCATATAGTAGTTGACCACTAAAATTTGGGACACAGAAGAGCAGGAAGGCAGAGGGTTTTTCCCCGTTCTGCCTCAGTTCTATCCTGCTGATTGTAATGACAATACTTCCTCCCCCAGAAAATTTTAAATATTTTATAACATGAGTAATTTGTCCTCAGTTAACTGAGATATCATTTCCATTGCCCCAAATCAGGAATGCAAATGCCCCATATCTGTGTTCACTGGTTTTCCTGTGCATCATTGAAGGCCCCTTTAGTAAATTCCAGGCCTTTGTATGAGTCTTTATGTAACAGCTAGCCATTATTCATAACTATGATCTTTCATTGAAAATCTGGGGGCTTTCACTGCTTATAGGAAAAAGCTGAAATCCTTCTGTGTGGTCTATGAGGCCCCTCTTCTCTCAGACTCAGTTCACAGCTTCATCTTCGTCTTTCTCAGAGTTTTTCACTCTGTTCTCACACAGCATCCTCAGGGTCCTCCATGTGGGATTATTTTTAAGCTTCCCTTTTAGCCACCCTAGACTTCAGAGAGGACTATCTCTCCCCACGACTGTCTTCAGGAGGAGATATGTTAACAAAGTAGTTCCATGGACTTTTCTCTCCCCCCTGGTACACTTAAAAAGAATATTTGAGTTTGGTCAGCCAAGCCCAATACCTTTTCCTCTCTTTTGCCTTCATGGAGCAGGGCTGAGGTAGGGTGGGTTGGGAATCTCTCAGGTCCTCCAGAGGTCCTGCCCAGGAGGCAGGTGTGAGGTGAGGGGATGCAGCATGATGTAGGATTCTGCTCAACTCTGGGATTCATCCAGCCTATTTGGCCAATGACCCTAAAGCCATGTTCTTTCACTTTATCCTCTAAGCAATGGACAAGGTATTTTGGATACTATACTCTAAATATTTTTATTTCTTAATATTGTTTGGAACTTGGATAAAAAAGGGCACTATTTACTGTTTATTTTGCGCCCTCTGCCCTGCTCCCCACTCCAATTTAATTGTCAAAGTCTGGTTCAAATGTTATCAGTTCTTAAGCCCTACCCAACCCCCTCAGGCAGCATTAATTTTCTGTGCCTTTGTGGTTCCATTGTTCATTTAAAAAATGTCTTTGGGCAGTTACTCTGCTTTGGTTTAATGAAAGTTGATTCCACCCCCCCCCACCCCCATTATAAGCTCTTTGACAGTGATTCCTGACACTCATCTTAACATACTGGCTCCCAAATAATTCATGCTTAGAAGGTAGTTCAAACAAATGCTTGTAACATAAAGATGAAATGCACAACACCTTGGAACAGTACAGATGAAGGGACGGGGCATACTAAGAGTTGCAACTATCACACCTCAACACTACTGAGGCATCCTGCTGAAAGTGCAGATGGCAGCCATTTAGGTGGCTCTAACAGCATCCTATCCCAGACCTACAGGGCTTCAGCAGTGGTCAGAGACCACTGGGTGGGTCTCCTACTGTAGTTGTCCATCTGGAGTATATTGGAAAAGCTCCAGTGTTTAGAGACGGAAATACTATCTGTACTTTTAAGTGGAGGCTGTGCTCTTTCTCAGGACTGGATCCAGCTATAGAGACAAAGCATCTCAGCCACTGGGGAGAGAGATGTAAGCAAAGGTTTACATTCTTCCCCTTGCTAGAAGGATGTCTGCGAAGCCATTACTTCCTTTGGTTGAAATGAAGAGAGGCTATGTGACTGAAATTGAAACCAAAATGTCTTCCCACTGAGCTGATTGATATGTTTTAGCAGTAGACTAGGGATGACCTTCACCAAGAAGATATCAAAACAACTAAAATAGTAGACTGCCATTATTAGACAGAAGACTAAGGAAAGGCATTGGTTATCTTGGATCAATTATTATTTAGATCACTCTGGCTCCTCAATTGTGGGTCTAATTTTGGACCCAAAGCACAAAATTGGATAATAGTTTTTATCTGATTATCTCTTCACCTATAAGTTATATCCAGTCGGCTCAATCTCTGATGATTCTTCAGGGAAAACTATGAGACTATATTACAGGAAATTTGTTTTTCTGGTTTCATGCTTCCATGCTCAGGGATTCCATCACCATTACTGCAGCATACCTACCCCTGATCGCCCTGTTTGTTGCTTGCTTAGGATAAGATTTTATGGGTAGCTGAGAATGGACTCAAATTCATGATTCTCTTGCTCTTGGGTTTCAGAATTACAGGAGTGTACCATCATGCCCAGTTCTATGGTCTGCTTCTTGACTAGGGAGGGCTAGTTTCTGAAAGTCCTTTGATGAGTTTTTAGCTCTTTCCTCTTTTTCATTGGGGGATGAATGTCAGTCAGCTACCTAGGTAAAGGTGAGTGCTGCAGATCCTGTTTCTTGACTGGTGGGGTATGTGGGAACTGACCCCCCATACTACCTTAATATCTTCAACAGTATTGTCATCAATGAAAACGACACTTTACTTTTCATCTGCCTGGCTGTGGTGCCCTTATCTCATTATGGTTCTTGTATTGTGTTGGACTTCCAGCTCTAATACTGTGAGCTACGATACTATCATTTCAGCTCCAGAATCCACTTTGCAGTAGCACTGAGATAACCTGAGCCTCTGGTTCCACTTTGGGAATGTAAATCTACTTTTAAGTGGAAAAAAAATACAATTTTCCTTGCATGAGATTTGTTTTTCTTGATATCATCATAGCTTTTTACAAGCAAATGATGGTAATATACTTTTTTTTTTTTTGGTTTTTCAAGACAGGGTTTCTCTGTGTAGCTTTGCGCCTTTCCTGGAACTCACTTGGTAGTCCAGGCTGGCCTCGAACTCACAGAGATCCGCCTGTCTCTGCCTCCCGAGTGCTGGGATTAAAGGCGTGCGCCACCACCGCCCGGCAGTAATAACTTTTTAATGAAAGTAATTATAAATGAGTCAACACAAGGCTGCTTGTAAACTTTGGGATTGTAGTGAAGTGCTGTCTTACACTAAAGAAATAATTTGATTTGCCATTCAATCAGAGCACGTTTACAAGTATGTGTATGTGTCCTTATTGATAATTGTAGTGGGTAGCCATTCCAGCTTTGATCTGGAAGCTCCAACCCCCATTGAGACTTCGGCAACTGTCACGCCTACAAGGCGGGGCCAAGGGAGGCGCCTGGGGACCCGAGATCTGGATCAGCGGCGCTCTCTCTGTTATGGGACCCTGGATAGTGGAGGTGGACCGAGCAGAGCTCCAGAGAACACCGCTGGACTGTGATACACCTTCCCCAGACTCCGCGACCTACCTATCCCTTAATTTGTAAGTTACGCCATTAAATAAATCTCCTTTTAACTACGTGGAGTGGCCTTAATAATTTCACCAATAGATAATTACTTTAGTATTTCAGCTATAAACCTGAACAGCTTAGTTCTGGACAAACTGTCATGTACAGTTGCTCTACTTGTGATCTCAAGGTCAAGTTAGTTCTTAAAAGTAGATAGCAATTTCAGGGTGTTTAAAAGAGGCCCTGGGTTTGTTCGAGGTTGAGGGCCTCATTTCAAGGGTTCAGTTTTCGGCTGCTTCTAAACACAGCTGTTCATTGTCGGGGCTATTCCTCTGTCTGCATAAGGAGAGATGACTCTCCAGAGAAGGATTTGATCATTAAGCAAAGGAACACAGCAACAATACAGAGGCACCTGTGCCAATCCCTTCAGGGGAAGATATCAGTTCCAAGCTTTTCTCATGGTCTACCATATCCTTGATGGTGCTGGAGATAAGTCCCCCGCTACATCTCTTCTGCAGAGGAATGCTGGATCACACCCTCGTTTAAACTTACCCAGTAGGATGATGAGAAGTTGGGAGAAAGTTATGGCCCAGAGGTATGCAGTAGGTTCTCTGAGCTGTCAATCATGATGTATTTAATCCTATTATCTTATTCTGTGTCTGTGTGAAATGGTCTTTTGTAGCTGCTGGTACCAAAAATCCATGTGGCTGCAATAATAACTCCTCACCTTATTATCTAAAAGAGGGCTATCTTCAGATTATTATTAACTAAGCACATGGTCCTTTAAGGACTGCCTTAAAAATTGAAATCCTCATGTACACAGTCATTTGCCCAGTTGAAAATAATCAGAAGAAAGGGTGTACAGAAATCTCATACCAATGTCTGTGCTGGGACGAAGGCTATTATTCTAAACCCAACAGAATCACCTCCGGGGGGCCACTGCTTGAAAGCACAGCCTGCCCCTCCCTGCGAGTTTCCAGTCAGTGCGAATTTGTGTTTCAGGGCAGTTTCCAGGGATGCTGCAGCTGTTGTTCTGGGGACCACACTTTGAGAGCCAGTGGCTTAGCCTAAGCTGCAGGGGGAGGTAACAAAACAAACCAACTGACATCTCAAATGTGCCCCACTCAAGCAAATAAAGGAACAGTTCACGGAGTGAGGCAGAAACCATGCACACTGCTCCTAGGAGTCTACTTTAAAGCATGAGCCACCAGTGAACTTCTTCCTTAAAGGGTCAGAAAAGCCAGTATTTTGAGCCTTGCAGGCAGGATGGACCCGCTTAAAGGACTCCGCTTTGTGATTGTGACATAGAACCATCCAGAGATACTTTCTTTAGCACAGCATGTATGTTGTAGTAAATCTTTATTTATAAAAATAGATGGTATGCTGGATTTGGCTCTGGGGCTACAGTTTTCCCACCCTTGGGCCTAGATAATGTGCTAAAGAAATTCATAGAAGGAAAAGATCTGTTCATTTATCCTGAGTGTGTACTGGGGAATGACCAAGTTGGAAACATGGATGTGCGAGCCCAGTGTTGATGGACTTTCAGTGGCATACTGCTTTCCTTGGCAGATGAACTCCCCAGCAATTCAGCCCCTAGACCTGGCTACTTGGGACTGTATAAAATCCACCCCCCCCCATTATAATAGGAGTTTCACTGTGCTAGTTAAATTTCTCATGTATACTTGCATTTTCTTCTTGGTGTTTGTTTATAAGTAAAGGATATAATTACGTATTTCATCATTTAGGAGAATTTATGGAGTTCTGAATTAAATTTTGTTTTTCATTTGTTTTTCCCTCTCCTCATTTCACAAAGAGCCATTTGGGTACATTTCTTCCCACTTCATGGCAGGTTTGTGGTGTTTACTAGAGCTGCTAAAAGCAACATTACTTGAAGATAAGCTTTCTAGGTGGCTTTTGTGAAAGACCAAACTCATGCCCTGAAGGGGATAAGAGAAAGGGGAGTGTCTTTGAAGGGGCCAGGTGTGGCCAGGTATTAAGTAAAGGAAGAATATGATAGTGGGACCAGGATAAGAGATTCAGCTCCCTGACGAAGTAGCCGGTTTGGTTCTCAGGTCTTCTTACTAGTCTAAGAGCCCTAGGAGCCTAGTGGCCATCCCGCTGATGGAGATGCATTCTTCCCTTGACTTCAGACCGTCTGCCACCCTGGACTGCTCTCACCCCTCTAGCTGCTCCCCACCCCCATCTCTTGGGTAATTCCTTTTCTCTCTCTGATATCTGACATCAGGGCTACCCTAAGCCCTGTTTTTTATTTTCTTTTCATTTCTCATTTTTTTTTCAACTCCCACTGCCTCTTCATGTGTTCCCCACGCCTCTAGTTAAAATTATGGGATTCCCCGTATGTCTTAAGGAGTGCCAGAGTGGCCCACCATAGAGTGATGGGACATATGTGGACAACTTCTGTATCATGGCACCTTGAGTGAGGGAACTGAGAGCCCCTCCTCAATTTCCTAAGTTGTCTGCAAGCAGGAGAGAGTGAAAGTTGGGGAGCATGTGGGAGTGCTACAGATGTGATTCCCCCAAGTGCATGGATTAAAGTCTCCAGAATGGCACTAACTAGGACATGGGGAAATAATAAAAAGTATAATAAAAAGGAGCTCTTTAGATCTTTGCAGGCTCTCCCTTGAAAGGGATTGTGGGAGCCTTATCTTTCTCCCACTTCCTAGCCACGAGGAGCAGTTTTGCTTGATCATGACTCCTACAGTAATGTACCGCCTCATCATGGGGCCTAAAGCAATACAGCTAATCACTCAGGAACCATGCATTCAAAATTAATTCATTTTTAAGTTGATTTTCTCAATTTTGTTGTGTTTCTGAAATGGGATCATGCTCAATAGCTCAGGCTGTTCTCAGACCTGAGATCTTGCCGTCTGGGCCTTCGAAGATGTACAGGTGCGCACTGCTGTGTCCAGCTCAAATGCTTCTCACAGTGACAAAAAACTAAATAGTACACGGTTGGGGGTGATGAGCAGACTAATATTGATGGCAAGTTTGAACTTAACAAGAAGTATATGGAGGGGATGTTGAAATTTATTTGAATTAAGGAAAATGTTATCGTGTGACATTTCCAGTGCATCTAAGTTTATGAACGTCAATTCATACCGCAACAGTTCTTAGTATTTTACTAATGGGAACACACAAATCAACAGGGCAAAACAAATGTGGTCATGTCTCAACAGGCCTGGTTCTGAGGCCGGCCAACGGGGGTGCAGGGAACTTTTCATGCAGGCATGCTGTGTTCAGTTGCTGCTTGCTCCCCATCCTCCCCTGGGATTTCATAACAAATCCTAATGTGCAGCACAGACGGTGCCCACTTCCTGTGTTCTCCCTCTGGGTGGAAGAAAGGCTGCTAATGAGGCAGAGCTCAGCTCGGATTTGTTTGATGACCAGGAAAGCTGACTCTTCAATCGGCCCCCTCCCTGTTCTGGCGCAGGCACACCTAGTCTTTTTTTTTTTTTACCCCCACACTGCTTCTTTGCAGCAGGAATTGCCCACAGATCCCCATGTGGACCCTGGGACGCCAAGGCTTGTTACGGTCGCAGATTCTGCTGCCTGTGCTTCAGGACTCGAGTGTTTGCCTGCTGGGCTGTGGCATGTAGACCTCTGCTGAGTTTGGAAATCTGGCCTCCAGTGAGGAACAGGGACAGCCTGTTCAGTGAGAGAAGAGTGCTGTTTTATTTCAACCACAGGTGCCAAAAAAGAGCGGGGTGGAGAAACCTGCTCCTTGCCTATTTGGCTATTATTATTAAGGCATGAAATCGCTTATTTTCCTCACTTTTTTAAGGGGTTAATGAGCTGAGAGCTTAAGGTTCAAATATTTTTTTTTTAATTGTTGAAACAATGATAACTTCATTAGCGACACCCGGACCCTTATTTTATTCTTCAGAACTATATGGATTCCATTTTCCTTTTTAGATTCTTTCATTTCAAGAGCTTGAAATGTTCCAAACAATGTTTTGCAGGGATTAAACAAATTTTTAACAACCCTCAAAAGGGACTTTGGAGGGCCTGTGCTGAATTCTTCAGCTCTAACCATCTTCAGCAAATGAGAGTTTCAATCCACGTTCCTTGGAGACCCCTAGGGAATGAGATACCATCTCTTCTCTAAATATATCTAACTGTGAGTTGATGATTATGGCAGAAAAGCACCAGTCAGCACAAGTTTTCCCATCTATTTTCTGTTTGCCTAACTTTATAGTTAGCTTTGCATTGCTACCAAATGAATTGATCCTAATCTAGACTGAAAAGACATGGGTGACTATTACTTTGGATCAGTGGGGAGAAATCAATAGATATTTCTTTTTCTGTATAAATAGAAATACCAAAGCCATGATGGCATTGGCTAATGCAATTTTTTTTTTTTTTTGCCTTCTAAATGCATTAGTTAGAAATGGTTTAACAATAATCGTCACAGGATAGGAACATATTCAAATTTCCCAGACTGAATGTTCTGTGCCAGTCATGGTGCTCATGGTGGTCTTTGTGTATACACCTTCCCACTCAGTTTTCTTCTTTGAGTCTCTCTGTCACGTTACCACCTCGTTTGTCTTTTTCTTTCTGGACTACATTGTCTAAGCCCTCCAATTGCACGTCACGTCAGGCTGGAAACCAAAGCTGAAAACAAGGCTGGGAAGACTAAGCTTTGCCATGTACAACAGTGCTCTGCCAGACACCCATTTGTGTGTGCCAGGGACTGAGTTCAGTTCTTAGGATGATAAAAATGCTTAAGACGCAGGTTCTGTTTCCTACAGCCTCAGAGTTTGCAGGTGACAGGCCGCTGAGCAGGGAAATGGACACATAATCACTAATGACCAAGAGGTACTACCAGAGAGTTTTATAGAGTAAAGTGGGGATGTGGAAGATGTGAGGAATGTGGACCTACGAGGTTCATCAAGGAAGGGAAGAAGTACTTGGAAGGTAGATTCATAGGCTGAGAGATTAAAAGAATGTCGCCATTAGTAATAGGTGAGGGCTGATTCCCAGCAGGTATCACAAAGAGACAAAACATACCGAATGGGGTATATTATTTCAAGGAAACTGTAAGCATCTTGGAATGAGTGGATTAGAATGTCCCTGTGGCATTGTGGGAAAAAGAAGCTAGGAGAGAAACAAGAAAAATATGGAGAGTCTTTCACTTAGCAATGAAACAAGAAAGGTCCTGTTATCATGAAAAGAATCTACTTTAACTGGCCAGCGGAAGTATATTTGACTGATCTTGAGAACAAAAATATCAATTATTTCCAACCTAAATCTTTCTAATCTGCAAAGATTTCTCACCATTCTTCACTCCATGGAAAAGTGCCTCGGGGATCCCATTTGAACACTGGGCAGATTACCTGGTCAAACATGTGTAAAAGAACTGTCCCATCCCTGAGCAAGTAATTCCAAAGTGAAAAAGTTCCTTTCCTCAAAAAGAGAAGGATCCTAGTTTGACTGGAAAAGGGTCAGATGAGCAAGACAGGCAAACACCAAGAAAGCATTTTCCTCAAAATTTCTTCTATTCTCCAAAGTTGTTTTGACTTCATTGTTTTGATTTTCAAAGTGACTTTTAATTAACAAGGATGGCCAGTGTTTTACACAACCAACTTGTGCCAAGTCATTTCGCCAAATGGAGAGAAGTCAGGGTTGAGAATACTGTTGCCCTCCCCCTAATTATCCTTTAGATAGAAAGTCCTCTAAAAGGCAGAGGAAATTTTGAATAACCCAGGCCGTTGAGCATTTGAAAAATGGCATAGTCATCACAGTCCCCAGTAACTGCCCATGACTTGGTACTTACAACTATACTCAGTCTTGGCCTTTGGTTGAGACAGAAGAAAGCCTGTGTGATTGGTCTGGACAGACCAGAGCATCTACAGAAGGCACTAGGATGTTCTTGATATACATGCGACCAGCTTGGAGGAAGCTTAGTCTCTTTTACCAGAGTTTGAACTTGGGGTGGATAATATGTGAGAGTTTAATTCACTCTTTCTCATTTCTTGACTTCCCTGGGTAAGGTTCTATTATGTATAGAGTTGTTACCCCCCATCTTGGGAAAGTTATGGGCTCAGTGATGGAAAATTTCATGTTATGGTTATCCTAATGCATTTGATGATGGTGCAATGATCAAAAAAGATGCCAGTGATGACAATTGAACGTCCCTTTGCCTTCCCAGCCTCCTTCATATATTCTCAGGCATAGGATGACAAAGGGAAGTCCACGAGTCACATGAAGAAGGACGGTAGTAGCCATGCACACGGTCAGGAGCTGCTCCGCTTGCCTCCGTTTGCCCTTCCTTGGTCACCCTCTCTTTGCCTGCTCGTGCTGTTTCTCCAGCATCTGAGCCACTGACCAGCATTCTCTCCCCATCTGAGTCCTCATGGATGACTCTCATTCAAAGCAATGATTAACCAACGAGTACTGAACAGAGTGAGTCCTCAACTAGGTGCGGAATGAAACAATGCTCTCAAGCTTTCAAAGGTAGCTAACTTTTACGGAGCCGCCTCTTAAGTGAGCTAATGCTTTGCATGTGGATAGAAGGGGCCATAAAAATTTGAGAATCACAGCAGCCTAGGTATATACCTGGGTGCCCAAGTAGTTGGATATAAGATTAAAGGTATAATCTGTCTGAGATATCATTTTGTAACTATAAAGAGCCACGTGATTTCTACCTTGGATGGATTTGTCAAGTATTAAAAGAGACAGTATATATGGCAATGTCTTGCATCGTGTCTGAGACTTGAGTAAATGCTTCCTTCCTTTTAGTCATATCTTAGAATGCTGCTAAGCTGTTCTAGGTGGCTTCTTTAGGATGACAAGTAAAAAGGGATCACTAAGCTCTGGTGGGGATGGATGTCTTAGAAGAGATGAGCAGCAGTCAGGAGAGTGACATGGTTAGGAATTTTTAAAAGAAATGATAGTTTCTATGGTTAATTTTCTTGGCTGGGGTTTAAGAGGAAATTCAAGGTTCTTGTTAATTATACTTACCAATTGGGTCTAATTGGCAAGTACCCCAAAATGAGTAAAACAAGCGGGAGTCAAGAGAGAAAAACGGCAGGCATCCTGTCAAAAAACAAAAGCTTTGAAATTTCTACAACCCAATGGTTGGATACACATTTCATTAAAGCAGATGGACCACCCGATTTGTGTAAGTCTGTGTGCATGTAAGCCACGCCACACATGCAGAGTTGTGTGAAGTATCAGACAGACTTCTTAAAACCAAACACAAGCAGATTCATAAGACCAACATGCCTTCTGCTGAAGGAAGCCTATTTTGTCCTGTTCTAGTCCAGGATAGGTATGGGAGGTGAAGGGATTAAGATACATTCATATTACATGTTTATTCCAGGGCTTAGCGTTGGTAAAACCCGAAAGTGTTGGTTGCTGGTGTATCAGGTAAACTGATAATTACACTCTTTCAGTTCTGTGTCTTCTAGGACAGGACAAGAAGCAGATTCATGCCTCTGTCTTGTTTCTTCCTTTTAGAAACATTTCTGTGATTTTTTTTAAAAAAGAAACCTTCCATTGTCAAACAATTATCTACATTAGCTGGTCACATGCTAATCTAATTGATTTGTTACTAAGCATGAACAATGTTACTTACTGAGGATTCTCATTCTGCTTTTTCTCACTCTCTCATTGGCTAGCCAGGGGAATGTCTGCCTCCCCAGTGCCCTCTCTCTCTGCCTTTAAAAGGTATCACAGTCATTTCAGTATGTCAGGTTTCCTACCAAGCTGGCTTTTCTGCCTCCCACCTGAGAAAGGCACTCAATGGTTAAGATCCTGTCTGGCGAGTTGCTCACTGGCTAAGTTAGCCAGCATTTGGCTAGGTGGCTCAAACAGCATCTGCTATCAAATATAGGCCTAAGGTAGCAAGTCTGTATTTGTCTTCCTGATGCCCTTACCCTAGAGCAGCATATAAGGGAATTCCAGACCCCAGTTCCTTAGGATTGAGCTAGACTTCTAGAGAAGCCCCAGTTTGTGGCAGTTGCTGGGACCATGGGCAAGGCAGGGATGGATGGTTGGTCAGAGGCACTGTGCCTCTTTTCATGGGTCATCACTGAGCCATTCCTTATGTCCACCTCTGATAAAACTGCGTTGTTAGAACAGTGAACACATTGAGAAAACCACAAAGCAGTATCCCTTGAAACTCAGGACGTGGGTTGCTTCCTTTAGATTCTCTACTGTTTATAAGGTAACAATCCAAAATTAACAATGTTACATTTCCCAGAGTATCCATAATTAGTGTGCTTCTGAGGATACAAATTTAGCTTACAATTGTGTGTGGCCATCAAAACACTTGTTAATACTATAAGCAAAGCTTCTAATAGATGGCAACCATACACCCCCACCCCACCCCAGGTATTTAGTGTAAGTATTGTGGCTGGAATTGAGCAATACATAAATGTATATTAAAATTAAATAAATCTGGCTTTGTTACATTGTTCCTGGAGTGAATCATGTGCTGGTATTTTCAGTTTATTCTTTCCCTAGATATATGAATGCCTCATGAAGAAAAATCTCAAAGGATGCTGTGCTAAAGGGTAGGGCAAAGAGTGGTAGGAATGTCAAGGCAAAGGGATGCATTGATTGCATCCCTGGTTGTCTTGCTATTTCCTTAATGACCCCCAGGACACAGCAGAGAGATGATGAGTGAGAAGATGGGGGGATAAAGGAATAAAGATTTTGTACTGAGACAGCATCGATTCCACAAGAGCCGTGTTGGTATATGTTGCTGAGGTGCATAGAGTTGTTTTTCCTCTGAATTCCTAGGGCATTGTACCAAACAGAGAACCATCCCTCAAACTAAGATAGTGACATGCTTGAGCAGGGAACGACAAGCTGTGTGTAGTTTGGGTTCAGGTAGAAGCTCCGTCAAGTCAATTCACTGTGAATTCAGGTAGAACCTTTGGTTTTCTCTAAGTGGCTTTTCTATAGAGAGAATGAAAGCAGTTAACTAGATGAGGCCTACAGATTGTCTATGTGTCTGTGCGGCATGTGAGTGCGCGCGCGCAGCGCGCGCGCGCGCGCGCGCGCACACACACACACACACACACACACACACACACACTCTGTACTCTTTATGTTCTCATTCTGTAGTCTCCTTTAGTTTCTCCCTAAGACTCTGTGTTAGTAAAAGGAGTGAGGCATACATGCCTCTCCTTATGAGTTTAACGACTTTTATGTTTTAAAAAACTAACTTGAATTCACATGCTCTCCATGCGTGCCGCAGAAAATTTCCCTGTGCCGTTAGAGGATAAGACTTAGGAGGAAGGAAACAGGTTTCAACTCTAGGTACTGCACTAAATTTCTGCCCATTGGAAGTGTTTGCCTGCGTGCCATGTAAGCGTGCTGCCCCCATTGTGCCTGTCAAATCTTGCTTGACAGGCATTCCCATGAATATTCTATCCAGAAATGGTTTTGTCTGAATGGCCACTGCATTTTGTATCACAAAGGGCATGGAGCTCTTGCTGTTCTATAGCACCGCCTCTGCACACACAGCCAGCCCTTAGGAGCAGGTTGGTACAGGTGTGGGCTCAGACACAGACTTCCTGGGTCTGCCACTCAGTAACGCTCTGATCTGTGGTCCAGTCCCTGGCCCCTGCACTTCCATTGGCTTACTAAGGAACCGATGAAAAATGACTGTTGTCGGGATTAAGTCAGCTAGTCCTTGTAAATGCTTTAGAGTAGCACTCGGGGAACACAAGGTTTTGTTGACTTCTTTGAAACACTAAGTTCTTCAAGCACAAAGCTATGCCTTCTGTACCTTGCAGCCCCTACAGTGCTTTATGTAGTGTGGGCACTCAGGCAAATTTGTGAAGAAAAAAGCCCCAAAGAAGCATTGTCATGGGAAAATGGAACGGCGCAATCACTGTTTGGTTTAAAATGACAGTAGGTTTTGCCACGTTTTAAAAAAGTGAAGAAATTCAGTGTACATTTTGCCTGCATAGGAAATGTCTTAAAATCATACTGAGGTAAAGAGTGTATTGGAGACACTCTGCTACGGTGAGCATATGGACAATATTGAACATGAAACATCTGCCAAACGGGCTGCAACTTAATGGGAGAGAGGGAGCTGGACTTTGGGGGTGCCCAGGAGTGTGATGACAGAGAAATGACTAGTTGTTGGGCTGCCGTATTTTCCTCTTGGTAGGGACACAGATGTAGAGTGTTTCCAGTCTCCCCTCTGTAACAGGACATCTATTTATAGTTTAGTACTGGGAACGTGTTTAGGCCATGTTGTCATCTGCCAACTCCAAAGCGGGAATATGACTTGGGCTCTGATTTTAGTTATTACTAAACACAAGCATGAAATTTGTTACACTGGCCCCATCATTTTTATAAAACCTTCATATGTGACTTAAAACTATTGTTCGTGTGTCTGTCACCAGACTCTTTTCCCTTAAGTGTCCTGAGTGGATCGTTTGCTGATTCTTTACTCCTAAGGCAAAGCCAAGACTGCATGGATCAGGGAAGAGGTATTTTGAATGCAGTGATGCAGGTTCACATTTCCTGGTCAGGTCTGATGGGGGTCACCCTAGAGCTGGGGTAGGAGAACCAGGAGAGGAGAGCTAAAGGCTACAACAATTGAAAGAACAATTTAAAAAAGACACACAACATGAGAACTACAGTAGACGGTGGTGTGCTGTAGTTAGGAATTTTGCCAAATGAGTAGGTTATGGCAATGCATCATAGGGAGGAGATAGGGAACTATGTGAGATGGTTTTATGATAAATGTGTCTTATAATTCTTCTTTGCACACCTCATACATAACACCTATTTTAAAGCATGGTGATATATATATATGTGTGTGTGTGTGTGTGTGTGTGTGTGTGTGTGTGTGTGTGTGTGTGTGTGTGCAGGAAAAGAAATTATCAAAGTCCTGTGTTACAGGGATAGGGGGACTACTTCTAAAGGCTTATTCATATCCTCTTTGGCAAAACTTGTCTCTGTTTACTGTAGAATTCAACATCAGGCTGGCTAGTCTGATGCCCACTTGACACAAGTTAGAGTCGTCTGAAAGGAGGAAAGCTCAACCGAGAAAAGGCCGCCATGAAATCCAGCTGGAGGGCATTTTCTTAATTAATAATTGATGGGGGTTAGCCCAACCCATTGTGGCTGCTGCCATCCCTGGGCTGGTGATTATGGGTTCTATAAGAAAGAAGGCTGAGCTGGGCAGTAGTGGTGCACGCCTTTAATCCCAGAACTCGGGAGGCAGAGCCAGGCGGATCTCTGTGAGTTCGAGGCCAGCCTGGTTTCCAAAGCGAGTTCCAGGAAAGGCGCAAAGCTACACAGAGAAACCCTGTCTCGAAAAACCAAAAAAAAAAAAAAAAAAAAAAAAAAACCAAAAAAAAAAAAAAAAAAAAAGGAAGGAAGGAAGAAAGAAAAAGCAAGCAAGCAAGCAGCAGGCAAACTATGAGGAGCAAGCCAGTAAGCAGCACCCTTCCATGGCCTCTACATCAGCTCCTGCCTCCAGGTTTCTGCCCTGTTTGAGTTCCTGACCTGACTTCCTTCAAGTGATATAGAAACTTAAGACAAATAAATACTTTCTTCTCCAAGTTGCTTTGGTCATGGTTTTTCATCATAGTACTAAAACCCCTGACTTAGACAAACATCAAAAAGTCTTAAAAGTAAAAAGTATAGGTATCACTTCCTATCTTTTGTCTCCTATCTGGTTCATTGTGAAGTACTATTTTTCTAGAACCCTAATTATCCTAGAATATTTAGGCCTATTGTATAAGCATATGAGTATAAAATGTCAAAATGTGATTATAGTAAGCAAACAATTGTGTTATAGAATAGACTTTTGACTTAAAAGATAACTTTAGATATCTTAAAAGATACCTCTAGGTAGCTTCCTATACAAGCCCAAATAGAACTATTTCATTATTTATAATAATTTTAGGATTTCACTACGTGTCTCTATAATTTTTTGAACTATTGAGTAATGGTTAGGTTATTTCTGTTACTGTCAACAATATTATAGCAAATATATACAGAATAAATTCCTAGTAGTGAAATTGTAGACTCAAAGGATTTGTACACTTAAAAGAAATGGCAGAGTATCTGCTAAATCACATTTACACACATAACGAAGATGTTATCCTTTCTTATTTATGTGGTATTTATTGACATTAGATTATCTTGACTTTTGATTTTGCCAATTTGATCGATAAAACTTTTTCATTTGTTGAATGATGGTTAAATCTTTATTTTCTTCCCCACGACCTTCCTATGGATATATTTTGTTCAATTTTCAATAGGATTTTACACATTTTTCCTTTTGATTTATAAATACTTTGCATACTATGGAAATTGGCTCTTTGTCATAGTTGTGAATATATCCTTTATTTGGCTGTCTTTTGAAAGCATTTTTTTTCTAATGGGATTTCTAAGCATTTGTTTTCTGTAGAAACCTGTGAATGTGAAAGTCACAATACTTACAATTTTTGGTATTGGTCAAACATCCCTAATCTGAAAATTTGATAACCCCAGTTTTCTGAAATCTGTAACACAGGCATTTTAGATAAGGAATACTCAAGCTATTTTTATAAAATGATAGTGGGAAAGGATACACAGCCAGAAGTGGAACAAAGACATTGTTGTAAACAATGGAGTATAAGAGAGAAAAGAGAAAGCTTATTTTTAAAGTTCTTGCTGTGGCTTCATTAAATGTATAAGGTGATACACACACCCTGGATTTGTTCACTCACTAAGCTCGAACAGAAACTGCATCTACATATAGATCTAACACTTAAGTTTGGCTGAAAATGCAAGTTAAAAATCAAAGGAAAAATTAGGGTTGAATTGATAATGACATGTATATGATCTCTAAAACAAAGAACCCAGTGAACTAGTTATGAAGATTAATTATAGCCATAGATTTTTTTTGTAATTGTCATTAGCAGACATACCCATCTATATGATTATTAGTCCTCTGATGGCTTCATCAGCACTCCATCTCCCAGTGGCTTTATCTTGTACAATGACTAGTTATCACTTCAGAATTATTCAAGTGTAAGAAAGCAAGCCTGGGTAACCGACATGAGGTGTTAGCACACCTCCTCATCTTCTCTTCAGTTTCCTCAAAGATTCCCTCCACTGAGTCAAAGAATGGGCTTCTCTCCTTCCCTAATATAATTCTCTTTTCCTTCTCACAGAGGGCCAAGGCATTTCTGGTCTTCTCCTGCCTATTGCCAGGACAATAGCCATGTGTAGGTTACATGAGAATTGCTTTCTGGGATTCATCTTTGAGTCGTCCCCATTAGGAATAAGATGTTATAGAAGCACAGCATATGCCTTCATATTTTTACTATTTTGTTATTTAAAATGCTACTTAATGTGTAACCACACATTTATGCATTGCACAGTATAGATGATTATTCTGAAACTAAGAGGATCTTCTCTTGGATTAGTTAGCTTACAAGGTTAAATCAGGGTTGAGGTGTAGTCTAGTTGTCATAGGATGGCTTAGTCTCAATATGATTTCTACCATATGATACTAAGAAGCTTAAAGGTGAGGCAGGAAAGAGCAAGCCTGACTCCTATGCTATAGGCACTATTTAGGGTAACTTCCCCAGTGAGCATCCTGGGTAAGACAGGCATGGTATTTATGAATGACAGACATGCTCTTTTCATAGGCCAATCCCAGCCAATAGCCAGTAGCTACTTGGAATGTTTGATTTTAAAGGTCCAACTGTCTCCCAACAGTTTTCCTGTCCTTCCTAGTGATAACATTTTAGTTTTCTGCCTATCTCCTGAATTAAGTCTGTATCTATAATTAGTGGGTGACACAAGATGAATATAAAATATAAACCAAAATGGTATCACTTTCTTGTTGAGCCTCTAAGGTGTGTGTGTGTGTGTGTGTGTGTGTGTGTGTGTGTGTGTGTGTGTGTGTGTTTTGTGGGATGTGTGTGTCGGGGGGGGGTAGGGGGGTGGAGGAGGGATTTGTTTACAACCCTGAGTTGTTCATTTTTTCAGATTCATTTTGGCTAGAATGTACATGTGTTGATGGGAACCACGTGAATGGTGATGTAGAGCAAACCAAAGAAGGATTTTGAGTCCTGACACCATGATCCTGTCATTACATGTGGATTTGTGTTCAGAATGACATGTAAGTAGGAATAGTCATCTTTGATCCCATGTATGCCTCTTTGCTTCAGGTCATTGTCACAGGAGCAGGGCCTAGGTCCTAACTAAGACCAATGGTTGTGAGTTATAACAGCATTTATCAGAAAAAAGTGATCTGGGAGGTTTGTGCTATAGGGTGCTATAGGCCATCTTTATTTCAATCATAGTGCCAATTGCTAAAACACACATATACAACTTTTTTTTTTTGCCATAAAAAATTAACTAAAAATTTAAAATTAGCACACATTCTGGCTAGTTTTGGTTTTTTCGAGACAGGGTTTCTCTGTGTAGTTTTGGTGCCTGTCCTGCATCTCACTCTGTAGACCAGGCTGGCCTCGAACTTACAGAGATCCTCTTGGCTCTGCCTCCTGAGTGCTGGGATTAAAGGCGTGTGCCATTGTCACCTGGCTATTCTGGCTAGTTTTAAGTTGACAAATTAGAGTCCCCTGGTGCTGTGGGATGTTCTGTATGCTCTAAATGTGTTGCTCTGATTGGTTAATAAATAAAGTGTTGATTGGCCAGTAGCCAGGCAGGAAGTATAGGTGGGACAAAGAGTGAGGAGAATTCTGGGAAGTGGAAGGCTGAGGCAGAGAGATGCTGCCAGCCGCCACAATGAGAAGCAGATGTTAAGATACCGGTAAGCCACGAGCCACGTGGCAACTTATAGATTAATAGGAGAGGGTTAATTTAAGATATAAGAACAGTTAACAAGAAGCCTGCCATGACCATACAGTTTATAAGTAATATAAAGTCTCTGTGTGTTTACTTGGTTGGGTCTGAGTAGCTGCGGGACTGGCAGGTAAGAGAGATTTGTCCTGACCATAGGCCAGGCAAGACCAGGAAAACTCTAGCTACAACCTGGGAAGAGGGAGCCTCAGCTGAGGAATTGCCTCAACCATATTGGATTATGGGCACATCTATGGGCATTTTCTTAATTGCTAGTTGATTCTGGAGGGCACCACCCATACCATCACTAGGCAGATGGGCCTGGGCTGAACAAGAAAAGCAGTTGAGCAAATCAGAGGGCGCAAACCGGTGAACAGCATTCTGCTATGGTTTCTGCCTTGAGTTCCTACTTGGTCTTTCCTCAATGGTGGACTGTAAACTGTGAGATGAAACAAACTCTTCCCTCCCCAAGATGGTTTTGGTCAGTAGTTTATCACAGTAACAGAAAGCAAAGAACACAAAAGGCATTAGGTAGCATGATGGTATTTCTGGAACAAAGTGTGTTTGAGTGCATTTTTCTTTCCTCCATGTCACATGTATCTTTTTTGCCCTGTCCCCATTCCTTAGCACCCTTTAATTTCTTTTGGTCTGCTCTTCATTTAGATATTACATGTGTACATTACAAACTTGGATAAAAACATGAGTGAGAACATGTGGTCTCTTTCTGAGCTTCCATCACCTTACTTGAGGCAATACTTTTCAGAGCCATCTATTTTCTGCAAATTTCATTTTTCTTTGCACATTAATAAAATTTCACTATGCATATGAACCAAATAGTCATTGTCTATTCCTCTGTTGATAGGCATCTAGGCTGCTTCTGATCTTGCTTTTAGGAATAGGGCAGCAAGAACCATGAGCGTACAAGTACCTCTGTGATAGGATATGGATCCCCTGGGGCATATGTCCAAGAGTAGTATAAACTAGATGAATTCATTGCTGAATTTCATCTATTTTTTAAGGAAGATATAATACCAACACTTCTCAATTGTTCCACAGAAGAGATGGGAAGGAACACTACCAAATTCTTTCTACGAAGCTACTTATTTTGATATCAAAACCAGATAAAGGCAAAAGAAAAACAACAAAAAAATTACAGACCAATCTTACCATTGAAATAGATGCAGAAATTCCCAACACAAATCAAGAACATTTTTAAGAAAATCATATATTATGATCAAGTGGACTTCACTCCATAGATCCAGAATTGGCTCATCATACACAAATCAACACATATAGTGGACCACTATATAATTAAAAAATAGAAATAAAACTAAGGACAGAAACCATAAATCATCTTGTTGCATGAAGAAAGGCACTTGATAAAGTCTAACAAGCTTCCGTGATAAAAGTCCTGGAGATATTAGGAATAAATTTAACATAACTTAAAAAATAAAGGCTATATCCAACAAACATAGCCAACATTATACCAAACGGGAAAAAAGTGGTAAGAACTTGCTTTTAAAATTGGTTATGAGACAAGGATGTCTATTCAAACCTCCCTTATTCAGTACAGTACTTCAACTCTCAGCTAGAGAAATAAGACCGAGGGACTTTAAAGTGATAACACTAGGGGAGGAGGAAGTCAACCTATTCCCATTTGTAGACAACACAGTTTTGTACTTAAGAGTCTGCATACCTTACCAGAAAACTCTTAGAACTAATAAACAATAATGCTGCAAGATGCAAAATCAATGCAAACAAAACAGTAGCTCTCATATATACCAATAGTGAGCTCAGAGTTCCATCTCATTCATAATAGTAAAAAGAAAAAAATATCTAGGAATAAACCTAACCAAGCAGTGAAAGACCTCTATAGTGAAGACTTCCAGACATTGAAAAACAGAATCTTAAGAAGATGCAGATGATGGTAACATCTGTAACATAATCGATTAGCATAATGAAAATACTGCTATATTGCAAAAAGTCATCAACAGATTTCATGAAGTTTTCATCAAAATTCCAATGTCATTCTTCAGAGTATTAGGAAAAAAATTCAGACATCTGGAGTTTTCACATTTCTTACAGCAATGTAGCTGGGTAGGTTACTAAATGTCCTTCATATCCAAGTGGTGACTACTGCTTAGCATTGCTGCCCATCAGTGTTAGTGATGTTGATAAGTGTATTGATGAATTCAAGAGGTTCTTTGATTGATATCAACCTTTCAGGGAGAATTGGCTCCATAGTTTAATAATAGAAAATATGAATATATGTATATACATGTGATCTACTATAGTCTAGGGATATGAAATATATATATGCTAGTTGCTAGATATACAATGTAAATTTTTTAGAAAAATTGCCTCACAGTGCTCGCTTCATGAATTACTCATTCGTTCAAGATTTACGTTGCTTCCCTGCCTCTAACTTCTAGAATAATTCTAAGTAATTTATAGATTAAAAAATTAGTATTTTTATATATTCACATCTGATATATCTATTCTGGTGGAACCCTGATTTATTAGACTGTTCTCTGGGCAATGTCATCCAAAGAGTGAGCTTGCCAGGGCCTCAGAGGTAAAGCAATTGCCTTTCTGGGTTTTGTCTCATCCTCATGTTAGCTGACAACGGTATACTGTGGGATTTCTCTGGACGTCAAAGGCTGCGACAGGAGAGCTCCCAGCCTGGAGCACCAGAATCACTGGGCCTGAAACATCCAAAGCAGTGGTCTAGGAGCGGGTGCTGCTGAATTGGAAACTCTGATTTGATTTGCATCATGGGCTGGTTCTGCCTGTTGGGCAAATCAGTGTGTCTCTTCAAATAAAAAGCAGCTTTTATACAGCCATGATGGCACAGTGGTCAACTCAGGTTCATTCCCTGACTCCAAATGCATCAAGGGTTCTAATACAGAGATGTCATTGTTCATCTCTAGGAGAGAATAAGCTTTATTCTCAGCACTAATGAAGTTAGATATTACAGAGAATTTCCCACAAACATCCATCTTGCATTAGTGCTTTAAGGGTATCAAAGTCCTTAAAGATTGTTAAATATTTTTAACCTCAGCACTATTCCTAAGTGATGTTTCTTCTACATGTTTTCAAATAGCAATACATGTTTCTTTTACATGTATTCAAACATCCTAAGGGATGCCATTGGCTGGGAACCAGGAGTTCATAGGAAGTTGTCTTACATATTGTAGTATGTTAGTATTATTACCCCTCTTCCATGTCATTAATTAAATACCAGAGATTGGGACAACTTCAGATTCCCTCTCTCATTTTAAGTGTCTATTAGGGGAGTCTGTACCACCATAGATGAAAATTATGCAAAGGCCATCTTTCAGAGTGGTCGCCAAGTATGGTAGTAAAGGGATCAGGATATAAATGACACAGTCATGAGTGTTTACTTCTAATTATAAAAACCTCACTGTCATAAATTGCTTTAAATTGGTGTGTACCTCATAGGCATATAGCAAACTTCAAATCCAATTTAATTTTAATTTTAACCAACTGGACTTCCCTAATCTCTTTTAACCAACTGACTTTTTACAAAGCTTTGCCTTACCTTGTGGACCAGTGTGTTTATAAGACTCATCTCAATGGAAAGGAGAAATGCTCTCCACAAAAAGCTGGGATGTATTACAGATACCATTCCATCCTACTGAGACACACCCCTTTCATCACCATTATTTTTGTAGTTTGTGTGAATAAGTACCAAGTTATATATGAATAGGTGTATTACAACAAGAACTTTATAAAAAAAATTTTCCCTAGAGGTTTCTAAATTCCTATATCATTTGATCATATTTTAAAAATTTTATAATCATTTCTGTTCCTTGTTTACTTTAAAAAATAAATGTCAAACTCATTTTAATCTGCTCCTTTGGAGAAAAGTGCTTTGGGTGGCCTCATCAGTCAAGGCCACAGTTAAATGTCAGATGTTATTCCAGGGGGAACAGCATCAAATTATCTTTCTAGAAGCCTGGCAGTGTGGAAACCCCAATGCACCCAGTGACACCTCCATTAACTAGACCTCAAAGCATGTGTGCCTGCAGTGGGCTGCCATGAGAGGATCCCTTAGACTGGATTTAGCCTGATGGAGAGTTCTCATTTAATCAGAGAGGAAAAGCCAGGGAATGCTAGTTTCATAAAGATGTCCTAGATTGATGTGGGCAATATAATGATGTGTCCAAGCCAAGTAAAATTGCCATTTGGTGAAATCTAAAGTGGTGAGCCACCACCACCTTTAATCGAATGGATCCCAAAGATACCTTGAATTTGTTATTTTTTTCTTACAATCTCCTTTTGGTAAATTATCAGAAGAAAATCTGAGGTTTTAGATATTCTGGGTCGATTTGCAGCAGCCCAAGTTCTTGCCCTGACACAGGCAGAATACTTGTCAGCCTAACTGACAGTCACAATCTCTCCTACACAGGGACTCAGCTTCAGCCTTCTCTTCTCCTATTCTGCAGACTCAGGCTCTAGTGACACTGGATTTTCAACTATTCAGAGAAAACTAGAGATTTCTGGTTATTACTGCAGAGACCAAGAAATTCTACCAATTACCACTTAATAATTAGTGTTAGTAGATACTTGATGATACATGCCAGGATATATTTTTTGGCCTCTTTTCTCCCTTTGGACCCTCTCTATAATTGAAGGGGAAGGTAGACGCTTGATTAGGAGAGCCAGGCTGGAGATAGTAAAGATGTTCTAATGAACATCCTGGCTCTGACAAGCTGCTGAGCAGAGGCTCAGAGTCATGACTGGACCTAAGGCAGTGAGGCTATGTAAGCATGGTCTGTGGTTCTACTGAGAGGACCAGAAGGGGACCAAAGGTTTGAACTGCCGCATGGTACAGTTCTTTTATGTGTTCAGCCATTTAAGCACAACTGTGTGAACTATCATCCTGGGCTCACAGATTCACAAACATCACTTTAGGCAAATTGCCTAAAATCCTAAAGTTCTAGGACTATGATAATCTGCTCTCCCGTATCTACCCACCATTGCCGTTCATAACACTTGCAATCGGCAAAGACGTCCTGTTCTCCCCAAAGTAGTATTCCTTCTTTCAGACTCTTAAAAGAAAGTTACAGCTTCTGGGAATTTTCTAACCTTTGTTACTGAGAACTGCAATGTCATTTTTTTTTTTTTTTTTTTGTAAGCTGAGGGTAGAATTTGGCATCAGAAGAAAGGGCTGCCCAACTTTCAAGATACAATTTTAACAGCAAAATAATATACTTTAAGTACTATTTATTCTTTGAAAATTTTATACATGTATGCAATGTATCTTGAGCATATCTATGGATGTAGTTGTGGTCAAATAGTTCAAGCAATGGACAAGGAACTAATGTAGTTTTACTAAGAGTATTTGTCTTTGTGGAGTACATGGCTGTCAGCCAACACAGGTATTCAATGTAGTAATCAAAGTGGAGTAATAAGGATTTCCATGTCTTCTGACATTAGTCATTTTTCTGTGGTAGGGCTTTCAAATGCCTCTTCCAGTCATTTCAAGACAAGTGGTAAGAAGCGTTAACCAAGAATTGCCTCACTGTGCTACAGCAGACCAGAATGAGTTCTTCCCCTCTCTATTTTGGTGCCCTGATATTTTCATTCTTAATCTTTATTTTTTTTCATGAAGGAAGTGGATTTTTAAGTATTTCTAGATTACTATTTACCATTATGCTACTACTCAGTTCTAGCCCATGAATGGCCAATGTAAAATAGAAGTATTTTGGTATTGAGATATTTCTGGCTGGGATTGTGTGCTGTCTGGACTTCCTTCCCCATTGTCCAGAGGATCCAACAGGTGAGCTGTGTACTAAGGAAACAAGAATGGCTTTGAGTTGGTAAATGCAGGTAATATGTAGTACGTGTTATTGACAGTCAGAGTGATGCCTATTCCATCAAAACATGCTCTAAGTTTGCATATGTTTGGAACTTTATTCTGAATCATACCATGAGGACACTTAGATACTCCTTTCTAGAGCAGCCCATCTATGTTTTACATCCTGAATCTGACCAGGCTTTCCTCCATGTACTCAAAAAAACACTGTGTCTGTCCTACATTACTGTGAGATCCTCCTAAATGCATCTCTGGCTTTTAATCTTGTCCATCACCCCAATCAAATCTCTACGTGCCAGTGGAGTGCTGTCTTCAAGCATAGTGATAATCATCTTTTAAGTTCTTAGATCTAAATTCTGTGTAGTTAAATGTGAGCTTTCACTAAGCTTTTCATGTCTTCATGGGAGGCCATGAGGTTCTGTTTCTGCATGCTACCCAGAATGCTCCTTCCACAGCTGTCCCTCTCTTCATTCAAGCCCCTGCTCCAATGTCATTCCTTCTACAGGCCACACCTGACTAATATAAATGACCCTCCATACTTGTACATGTGCATGCCCACGGACACCTTCCTCAGCTTATTTTTTTTTCAGTAGCACTGATTACTATCAGATAACACATATTTAATGATTTTCCTTTTACCCTCTTTGTCTTTGACTTAAGCTCAATGAATTATTTCTGCTTTTCCAGATCTTAACAGTAGGTGTTTACTAAGAGTTCAGTAGATATTTATTTACTAAAAGAATAATTGGCATTGTCCCTAATAGGTTAAATTTGCGGTTTAAAAAATTGCAGATGATTGAGTATTCTAAAGCAGGCAACTTCTCATGTCTAAAAGAATTCACTTTTATAAACAGAGCCCTCAATAATCCCTGACAATGCTTTTCTACTGACTGGTAGAGAGGGATGTGGATGGGATAATGGATGTCAGAGTGCATGTTAAATGTAAAGACGTTCAGTGCTTTTGTTACTAATAATTGGCATGCTAATGAGTAAAGGCTTACGGGTCTCCTGAACAGGATATACTTTATGTTTAACAAATGTGTTCTCCAGAAGTTGATGCCATTTGTGTAGGTAAACAGGCTTGTGGATAGGTTACTGCTTTGAAACCTCTCTCTGATTGATGAGGCTTGGTATTCCAGTAGGAGAGTGTTGAGTGTGCCCTGCCAGTCCTAGAACCACCATGGGTATAGGAGTGGTGGGCGGGATTGCTGCCACAGAATGTCTAATTTTCAGGCAATTGAGTTCTTTGTAATTTTCATTTTGAAATGCAAACATAAGTGGATTTTTTTGAACTTGTAGAATAAAACTTAATTATTAAGAGGATGAATCACTAATTGCTAATTATGATACAAAGCAAAAAGGATGCTCAGATAAGAAGATAGAATGGTTGTTTCAAACACGGAGCGGGGTGGTAACAAATGCTGATATTCATAGGCTGATGTGTGTTATGACCAGGTCTGCCTTGTGCCCCTCCCCAGTTCCGGTCTTGGGGCTTCTGTGGTTGTCATGGGCAATTTTACATGCTGCTAAGTGAATGGAACCCTCTCAGGAGGCCTAGGTCACTTCTCACACCGGAGAAACCTGCTATTTTCTTGTCCCTTTGGGTCTGAACACAGTAAAAAGTGAAGTCTACTTTCTAACTTAGGAATCACTCACTCACATAGTGACTTCTTATCTCAGGTTTTTATAGACCAAGGGGGTCCAGGGACAATGCCAGGTAAATGTCAATGAGTTTAATGCCAGAATGGTAGGTTCTAACTCATGACATTTACTGCAGCTCACGGATATATCTCTTCTTAGCTTCCTGTGACTTTTGGGGTCTACTGGGCTTCTGTAATCCACTTCTTGCTACTGCTCATACTAGGAGAGTGGGCGGCTGTGGGTTTCTATGATGCCTCAAAATCCATCAATGAGGTAAGTCCTTCAGCAATTGGGTGCATGCTCCTCCTCTATATGCACATCCTTGGTGTGGGTTCCCACTTATGAATATGAACCCAAACTGCTGCCTTCTTTGATTGTAAAGCAGCAGTCCAGAGTTTCCACAAATAAAATATGAAAAGTCCCTGATAAGTTATCCCTCTAAAGACTGCCTCTTGTTGTTCTCCTCTTCCGTCCCTAACCATCCCCCATGGTCACCCTTCACCCACAGGAATCTGGGCTCTGTTGCTCATTGGCATGAGGTGATGGTTCAGGATCCTCCCTGCCTGCTCCTTGCTCAGTCCCTCCTTTTCCTGGAAGTTGTACATTCAGCACTTTAAAAGGCATTCTTCCAGGGACACAAATTATATACCAAAAGATGTCCTCTCTGGAATGGACAAAAGCCACCCTATCGCCTGGGCAGCTGTCAAGCTTAAGGCTCAACTAATAGCCCTGGCTGGTCTAACTCCAGATTGCATACCCTCAGCTGGGTATCTACCTTATCTAACCACACATCTGCTTTATACATGATTGCATGGCTGGTTCAGGAGCCACTGGGGCCTGTACAGGGATGGGCTTTGCTGGTCTAGAGAGTGTTTCGCATTGTCCTCTACTCAATCTGACCTTGAATGATTTCTTGTGTCCTTGCTCTCCTGTATTTCAGTTTCTAGCTCATTTCTCATTAAACTTTCATATCTAACCCAATAGCAGAGAAAAAAAAGTACCACTATAACCTAAAATGACTTAAAATAGTACTAATTATATAGCATCTCCCCATTCATTCTTTCAAATTCTGAGGTGAAGGGAAGTACTAGTATTTTCAGCAACGCTTACCACCTGGCTGATGACAGTGCTTTGTCTCTGCCAGCCTCTGAATCAGTTAAGGTGGGTTTTTTTTTTTTTTGGTGTTTTTACTGTGCTCTTCCCCCTAAAGGCTCCCCTTGGGCTATAGCTGCAAAGATTTAAGAAAGGAGTTTTCTAACATAATTTTTATTTTAGATGAAACAAATTTATTATTCGAGATTTCACTCTGAATAGGATGAAAGTCTGAAGTTTGGCTAAGTTAGCAGCAGGAAGGACAGCAGAGAGGAGGGCCTAGGAAGGGAAATGGAGGCCAGCAGGGCCCGACATCCCAGCTCTGTAAGGATGGTGGCTGTATGAAGCAAAATCCTTCTGGGGCAAAGGCAGAGAATCCAGGTGAGATCTGGGCCAGTTGAATCACACAATGGCACTGAGCTTTTGAAAAGTAGCCAAAGAGAATCTAATGTTTCTTGGAATGACAAACTTAGGAATTGTAATCAACTAAATCCAAGTTTCCATGATATAGACAATTACACAGTCTGAACTTTCCAGTCACTGAAGCCTCACATGCCACTTTGTGAAAATAAAAAGAATTTTATTCTGAGAGGATCCTTAGCAGATGATCAGGGGAGCATCCATTCTTTTTACAGCCAAACGTTCATATGACAGTACAGAGCTCACAAGTCCCTAGGACAAATGATTATAGCCATCAGATGTATAGCACGTGCCATACACAAGTACCCACATACATCAAAGTGCATGCGTAGCTAGAGACAGTGAATGCATACACATATAAGTATAGAAACAGTGGTAGAGTTTGAGCAAGATGTCTGCCCAGGATGTTTTAGTTTAGAAAACCATCCAACCCCCTTGAGACTCCTCTGTGCAAAGATCAAAGCCTGATTTGTTTTGCCTTTTTTAGTCATTAAAAAATGGCTTAATAAATAGCAGCTATTTCTCTGGGGTGCCTTTCTTCTCAGGGGTACTGTGAAAAGGATGTAGGAAAAGTTTGAGAGAAAGCTTATATGCATTCCTAAATCCCAGATGGGACTGACTTTTGGATGTGTAAAAAGCTGAGCTTGAGCCCATTAATTCTGTTAATGTCCTCATGCTTCTACTCATGCTCCCCTAGATAACTTCCTTCACTCAATACACTGGCTCAGGGAGAACAGTGGCTGGTGCATTACAACTTCCTTGAATTTCCCTATCATCGATGCACAGGCTGCTAAATAACAGCATATTTTCTGGGAGGCACGGTAGTGGAAAGAGTGGCTTGCTTACTTGTGTTTATCTTCTGGAGCGAAATGTGCTTTTCCAGTTGTCTGCGAAGTTTCACCTCTGCTCCATATTTTCCCGTGGTCCCATTGTCAGCCAGGATGAAGTGGGAATGCATGCTATTGAGAACGGTGAGCTTGCTCATGGGGTTGGACATGGTCTGGTATGGCCGGACTACCTACAGGCAGCAAAATGAAGCCAAAGTCAGAGAGGAGAACACAAGATGTGAGACAGAGGATGAGAGAGATGGAAAGAAAGCACAGTGGTTCTCTGGTAGAGTTAGGTGCCGCTGACACCCTCTTTCTGGAGCTACTTTGAGCAGGAGAAAGACTAATGGTAAAATTCCATTCGAAGGAAGACTATTCTTAAAGAAGTCTTTCTTACCAGATCTACAGTTTGTGCCTTCATTGTATTATAGAGTTACGCACTGATGACTGTTTCATTCAAAATTGATATCTTGTAACTGAGGCAAACATAATTTTTAAATTTAACATTTCTTTCTTCGCTTCTCTGTCATGTCCATGGTTTAATAGGTACTGTAGAAGTTGTTAGTCTGGAGAACGGGGGTTGGTTTCAGAAGTTGGGAAAGGGGCAGTTTTCCGTTGATATTCTGTTTGCTTGTTTGTTTTTGTTGTTGTCCAATCTTACTTATCAACCAGAAACTGTTATTCAAAATCAACAATATCCTTAATAACACCCCTTAAGTACAAAACAGCTTGATATAAAATAACCATCTCATGAGATGAAAATGAATCAGGCCTAAAAATTCATCTCTGTTCTCTCTTTCCTATTTTTATTAATTTCATAATGAATTGCACTCTGTAAAATAGAGTAATTTCAACTGTCTTTGCTATCAAAAGCCCTATCTATCTCAAGCTGTTGCTTTTTATATAGGATCTGCATTCCATGTCACAATCCTACCTGACACATTATGTTTATTTTGTAGATGAGGAAGTAAAGAAATAGATAAACGAGTTATCCAAAAAATTTAGACAAATAATCAGAATTTGCATCCAGGCCTGATTCAAAACTCTGAGCTTCTGATTTTTTCCCCCATGCTGCTTAGAGCAAATCAGACATACATTGTATTGGTAAATGATTGCTAAACTATCTAGGTTAGAGCTTCAATGGGACAGAAAGAAAAGAGGCCGTTCAATAGACTCACTGTTGCACAGTCTCAGCATGGTGACTTCTGCACAAAATCACTGAAATTGGCAGGACAGAAACAGATGCTACCGGGCTTTATTTTTGTGCCTTTGTACAGTGCACCCATTAATTATACAGATGAGATGCACTTGCTTCTTCCAGCATGTAATAACTCAGCATGCAATGCTGGATGGAGTAAGATTGAGTCATGTGTTAAAGGCATTACAGAGTGATTTAGTGAGGGCAGTTTTCAATAGCAAAGAGCTCATGTAAGTCATTTTTTAGACCTTGATCCTGATTCAAAAACCTACAGTGCCATGAGCGTAGAAGATGAAATGTACTCAATAAACTGAACGAATAGGTAAACCTGAGACAGGCATGCTTTTGTTCAAACCTGGGAAGGCAATGGATCTCTGCAGAATTGTTAGGTAACTGATCTGATTTAAATTTAAAATGTGTACATGATTCTGAGATTTTGAAATGGTCTTCCGTCCTGTTATATGTTTTCTAGTTTTTAAATATAGCATTAATATGATGCCAATGCCCAGTTTCATTTTAATTGCTCCTTATTGATTTTGAAAGTTGATAATCTTGATTATTGCCTTGAGTAACCTCATGGGCAGTGATCAATTGCTGTCTTGTCTAGAACAGTGAAGTGGGATTCTTCTAGAAGGGCGAGTCCTGCATTGGGAAGCCTGTCCTGCAATCTGTAGCACTGGAAGAGTGGGTAGCTTGTGGTTGAAATTTCCATTTGTTGCCACTCATATTTGATCATAAAACATTCATCCTACAGGGGAGTGCACGCTAATAAATATTAATGATTTGCTAGAAGGCTTAGCAGGAAGACTTTCCCCTGTTCTGAAAGTGCCTCTGTACTGCACATTTGGCAAAGGGAAATGCTTTAGTTACAGTGCTGATTTTCAGTGGCAGGTCCTGAGGACTGAATGCCAAGGGGTACAGACGGCACAGCAGCTCTATAAGAGGTAAGGGAAACTGGAGTTTTGAAGGTTAAGCAATGTGTGATAGTCATTTGTGTTACCTATCTCCCTCCCTCCCCTCACTTTCATGTCTGAATCTACTAAAAGACTATCAGTGAAAGTAAAAATTTCAAGCAGGGCAGGGGAAAGGAATTAAGATCACTGTGAACTCAGCTGAGTAACACATCACAAAACAAGAGGCAATCACACTGTCTTCCTATGACCATCACATCTCTTTCTTCCATTATTGAATCCTGAGTCCACTGGCGCTTCAGCCTTTGGACGTGTGACAACCCTCTCTTGTGAAATATGGCCCAGCAGTACTTAGAGAATTCTATACATCTGCGGATTTTGATTTCTTCATTATCCAAGTCCCCTTTCTTTTGATCTTATGTGCAGCAAGTTATAGGTTGCCATATTTCGGTGGAGAGGTTGTCTGCTGAACAATAGAGGATATAAATCTGAAAAAAAAAATGAGTAAAATTCCCCAGTATTTCTCTCTTCTTTGGAGGAAGCTCTACAGAGTCCTGGAGCATCCCCAATAACATAAATCAAGGAAAGAACTGCAGTTCTGTGTATGGCTGTTGAAACCTGAACCTCTTAATTTGTAAAAAGAAAATAATAACACTGCTGACCTCAGGGGGACTGGTTTAGATTACACGTGCAAAGTACCAGGCACAATGCCCAGCTCCTACCAAGCTTTCTAGAAATATCGATTCCTTATCTAGCTCTGCTCTATCTTACCAACTATATACTTCCAGTTGTAAATCAGCAATCAAAACATAATATGGGATAATGACTCACTTTTGATTCAAATCAATGTAAGGAGAGGAAGAAAACCACCCATCTGTTGGCAAAATATGCAATGTATGTTTTAATTTCACATCCCCCAGGCAGCTAAGAAGGTGATGGCGTGGAACTATTTGTTGATTAACTGAAAGTTTGGAAATAATTTCCAAGTACTTCAGAGAAACATATTTTGATCTAACTTGCCTACAAAATCTTCATTACAAACATGCCCGCAGTCTCTTTCTATTTGAGTTACAGTCTGAATATATACAAATATTTCCTGATCTTTCTGGTGTGTTTTCCAAATAGAACAAATACTGCTTTTTAAATAACAGGAATACAAATGAACTTCTCCTTCTGACAGGATTTGGAGGCCGCACAGCCATTTTATCGCCAAGAGCTCTTAGAGGAATGTATGTTGGTACGATGGTGATGTTTTCATGGTATACCAGGTGACTGTGGATGCTTCTCAGTGGGGACTTAGTGAGAAAGTTAAATCATCAAGAACCATAACCTCCATGGGATAAGAGGTTCACTTTCTCTCCTGAGAAGTCAGGAGAGTCAAAGCCATGTACTCCTCCTTGGAAGAATTGAGAAGGCAGACACCCAAATCATTTTTTGAGTTTCATTCTTGAGATTATAACCTGAATGGAGGAGTCTTGCACAGTGTCTGAAAGGCCTTTTAATCAGTTTTCATGATTGGTAAATAAGTCTAGTTAGACGTGGATTCTAGACTCTTGCTATTCTCTGGTCATCACTGGCCACAGTGTGTAGAAGTAATGAATTTTTTTTCTTGTCCCTCAAGAGTAAGTGAACACATCTTAACTGGTTCACCCGCTGCATACCATTTAGTACTGCACTTGGTGTTTGATATAATTCTGGTTCATGCCTCTATATACACCTTAGTTCTGAAAGAGAACACCTCTGAGGAATGGAATTTTGCAAGAGTTTATACAAGTCATTAGCAGGAAGTGTCCTTTATGTGCTGGTCATAGACTGCTACATGAGTATTCTGTGCATGGGCTTAAATCAGCCATTTTCAGGTTGGTCTAAGATAGCTGTTGTAGTTTTTCTAAGCATTTTCAGGCATGTTATGGTCTCATTTAGGAGTATTTACAGGAAATCAACTTATAGGGACTATAGTTTAGTTTCTATAGCTACTACCTTGTAACCTTGGGCAGATATCTGAATTCATTGCTCATTAATTCATACATTTCTTGAGGAAATGCAGCCTGGGATGGCACTATGCTGACCTGAGGACATACATGATCATATGTCAAGATAATGTCTTCTAATAAATGTTCAAGATATGTTAAGTTTTCTTATCTGTAAATTACAGATCTCTAACTTCTGGAAGGTTCCCTCCTCTAACACCCGAGTCTGTATAAGCTGTGTTGGAAATCACACTTCCTAATTCAAGTCAGTGGAGAGCAATGGCCTTAAATGAGTGTTGGCTCCAAGAGCAAAGGCACATCCTCTCTCATGCATCGAAATCTTGTCCCTCTTCTGATGCTTTGTATAGTGCAATGGCAGTTTGGTTACCCGACATTCCTTTTCCTAACAGAATTGAGTTAGGATAAATTAGGTTTTTATGCCATCAATCAGAGGCTGTCTGCAGTTCCAAGTCCGTTTCCTAGTGATTTGTGTATCAACATATCCCAAGCAAACAGCAGAGTTTGGGACATATGGCCTAAAGAGTCATCTTCTCCTAATAGCAACATAGTTTTAATTTAAACCAGAAGAAAATGAGCATTCATTGACCATGTCAGCATGCCATGCTCTGTGAGGACAAGATCCCATGGAGTAATGTTTTGTCTTTACTTTATCCAGAGAACTGTAAGGTTCTGAGATGTGAGATGTTTTGGCCAAATGTGTTCCACCATTCATTCATGTCTAGATCTGAAGTTCCTTTATAAGTCAGCACATATTAGGAAGGAAAACACAGAACTGTCTCATTTTAAATTTATAGAGGATGCTGTTGCCTTTGCTGCTGGGCATTTTTGTTACTGGCTTATCTGGCTTTGGAATCCTTCAGACAACTAAGCACACTGTTTCCAGTAGAGCCATCTAGAATGGCCATTTAGGAGATCAGGGGAGGCACCAGCAGGGAGCCAGATGGGGTTGACTTTGGTGAGAGACAAATGAAAGGTGTGTTGAAATTCTCTAAGGATCTGGCATCTGTGACTGCTGGGGGAAAGGGGTACTGTTGAGAAGTGGGAAGCAACCTTTGTGTCAGACAAAAAGGAGCATGGAGACTGACAGAATGAAATGAGAAAAAAAAGGCTTCCCATGCCTTCACAATCAGAGGCGTCAGGGAGTGGGGCACTGGCTGTGTGTTTTATATTTAATCAGTGCAGCTGTTAAGTTTAGGGATAAAGCAAATGACCCTGAAATCCAGGCACTACCTATCCGCTCAGCAGTCCACAGGAGTCAGTCAACCCCAGGACCCATTTTCAAAGAGCACTCATATCCCTGAGCTGTGGGATCCACACTAAAAGCCACAGGTGCATCCATTTCATCTTTCTGCAGCCCTTTGAAATGTGTCCCTCAGTGTGTGTCACACAGAGTGTTCTGTGGCCCTCATTTTATACACTCGGATGGACGAACCTCCCTTTGGCCCCTCCTGAGGGGAGCCATGTGCCACTCACTGCAGTCTGTGAGAAACAGCTCTGAAGAGGGGGTTCCTTTCTCCAGTAGTCACCATGGCCCTAATGGGGGTGGATTTAAACAGTATTCAGGAGTTCCTTGAAACTCTTCTCTCGGTCTGTGTTGCATGCAATGACTCACTTCTAAGTGATAAAGTAAAAACTGAGAGTGTATAACCATAAAAGGTTTCCCTTCCATCAGATCATTTACTCTGGAGAAAGCTGGTGCCATGTTGGGAAGATGGTTTTGCAGCTCGATGAAGGAGGTACATGTGATCAGGAACAACAAACAGCAACAGGCTAGTGAGCGAGCTGTGAAGAGGGCACAGTAGTCTCAGACTACAGTGCTGCCCACCTGCCATGTGATCATTGCCTCAAGAGACCCACATCCAGATCTTTCCAGATAAGCCATTCACAAATTCCTCCCCCAGTAGTGGAGAAACTAGTGTTGTTTTATTACTTAAGCCATTAAGTTTGAAGGTTGCTTTTATGCATCCTTAGATAAAACTATCTTGTATTACTATTGTCTTTTTTTGAGACCTTAAAATATACCTTCTCCACCTTTTTTGGACTAGTTGGTGTAAATAATTTCATGACTGCTGGTACTCTCTGCCTCTAGGCATGATTCCTCATTGTTGCCTGGAATTCCTGCCCTGGTCTTTTGATCAGTTTTGATGTTTGTTCCCTGGGTGGTGACCAGCATCCTCCAGTCTCTTCATACTGCTGACCAGAATTCCTCCCCTTTCTATTTGGCAGATGGTCTGACTTCTGTTCTTGCTAGTTGGTTAGACTGACTCTATGAATTGTATGTTTTCTGTATCTCCATATATAAATTAAAGCTAGTATTACAACCACCTTATGGAGATGGTTCAAGTTGTGATTTTTCAACTTTATGAAGGTATAAAAAGCAATACACATTCTGTAGAAACTATCAAGTTTTTCTGGGTTAGTGATATTCTATCATGATGCTTTGTAGTGGCAGCAAACCATAGCATCGAGGTATGAATATGATTGGAGAGGTAAGGGGTTGATTTAGTACCCTACAGTGTCCTGTGGCCACTAAACTATATGAGGTATTCAACCCTTCAAAATAGGCTCAACTGTAGGCTAATGTAAGTATTCTGAGCAGCTGGCCTAAACTATGATGTTCACTGGGTTAGGCACGTTCAATGCATTTCAATTTATACTATTCATGACTCATAGTAGGATTATGGCACATAACCCTACCACAATCTGTACTCCAAAGAGTAACTGAGATATAAACCTTAAAGAATGATGTACTCAAATCAATGATAGCTGTTATGATAGAAACAATAGTGCTTAGCAGGTACAGTATTGGTGGCATTGATTTAAATCCCAGCCACATCCTTCACTGGTCATGGAACATCTGGGAATTGATTTAATCTCTCTTTTTGAAAAAAGTTTTGAGATTTTACTTATTTTATGTGTATGGGTTTTTGCCTACATAGATGCCTGTGTAGCATGTATGCAGTGCCTTGGAGGCTAGACGAGAGTAACGGATCTCCTGAGACTAGAGTTATAGACAGTTTGAGCTGCCACGTGGGTGCTGGGATTCATACCCTGGTTCTCTGGAAGAGCAGCCAGTGCTCTTAACCACTGAGCCATCTCTGTAGCCCTAGTTGACTTAATCTCTTAGTGATTAGGTTTACCATCAATAAAATGGCTGTAATGAGTGATAATTATTTATGAGCACCCTGTGGAGAATTAAATGAGTTTTTATGCAGGTAGCTAGGTATCTGGTGATACTTAGTAAGCAGTACAAAACTGTTAATATAATAACTGATAGTGATAAACTTCCATGCTAAACCCCTGTAACATCTTGACACATCCCGTAAGTGTAGAGTCTTCCCTCTTCCTCAGTTACCTGTATACAAATGGGTTTTTTTCTTCCTCCTAAACTCTGGGCTTTTTACCACCACATGACTGTTCTAGGATAATTTTTGCAGAATTATCATCTGTCTTTCCATAAATCCCTTTCTATCACCAATATATAATGAAACTCAAATCTATGTTGTCTTGAGGAAGGATCCCTCAAAGTGTGACTCCCATGGACTACCCTGTCTATTTTCCTTATTCTCCGAAGCACCAATACCATATGTTGCTTTAATTCCTTACACTGTGCCTCCCATAGACAACCCCATCTCTCTCCTGTTCCCTGACACAGCAGTACTGTCTGTGCTGCTCCAATCCCTCATGTTGTGACTCCCGTGGATGACCCATCTCTCCTCGGTGCCTTCTATGCTGCCTTTCTTCTTGTACATGCTCCTGCCTTCTTGTCCTGCCACTAAAGCAGTTGTGACCAATGTGCCAGTGATGCCGAAATAACAGCTCCACTGCCCCACCATCCTCAGTCTGCCATTAGCACTTGGCTCCCTCTGCTCTGTCTTTCTGAAGCACAGCCTTCCCCTGGTCTCCATAGCTTACTCTTCAGTTCCTACATCTCAGTCATTTACACATTCCCTTTGCTGGCTCTTTTCCTTCTGCTTGACTGTTAAATTGTGTTGATCATCAGGATCGAGGCTTTCTTTTCCTCACTGTCCACCTCCCCATGGTGATGTCAACCACTGAGATGGCCTGATTACCGTCCATCTGAGATGACTTCAAATCCAAGCTTGTAGGCAAATCTTTCTCCTTTTGCCTCCCACCCTGAGTAGTTTGCCAGAAATTCTCCTCCTGGAAAATGTCTCAAAGGAACTTCAAAGTGAACATGCTCAAATCCAAATTCATTATTACTTTCACCAAAACTTCATTCCTGACAGAAGTGATCCTAACCGTTGCGTTGGCAGTTTGCCCAGAATCTGTGTGGTCCAGGCGCAGCAAGCTTTGGCTCTGTCCTGTATAACTGACAGATGTAGGTGGGTTTCCTTGCCTCTGACTCTTTCCTCTCACATCCTCTGGGTACATCTTATCTAACCCAGTCATAGAAGTCCAACAAATCCCATGCTGGGGCCACCGTTGGGATGTTTTTTAAATTTATGGTATGAAATCATATTTGGCTTGCCCCCGAGAAAACCAACGAATGTGCTGAGTTGATAACTACATTCAATTTAGTAATCAATTGTGTTACTGACCTTCATGGTTCTTGGCTTAAAATGCAAAGATAGCATTAAAAGGACACTTTTCATAAGAATTCCCAAAGGTTATAAAAACTGAAGGAGATAAACTTGTAATTTATTGAAGTACAACACTGAATAGAGAAATAGTTCAGTAATAAGATATGTCAGAAAATCTGCCAAACATAATGTTCATCCTTAAGTTAAAATGAAAACATAGCTTTGCTTCTGATTATAGATTTTTTTTTTTTTTTTGGTTTTTCGAGACAGGGTTTCTCTGTGTAGCTTTGCGCCTCTCCTGGAACTCACTTGGTAGCCCAGGCTGGCCTCGAACTCACAGAGATCCGCCTGGCTCTGCCTCCCGAGTGCTGGGATTAAAGGCGTGCGCCACCACCGCCCGGCTTAATTATAGATTTTTTAATTTGGTATGTTTCTGGTTAATTTGGTTTAGTTGGAGATACAGATTTCAGAAAACTTTCAGTCACCTCCTGTAATTTTGGCTAAGTTGTTTTCTAAAGTAAGGAATATAAATTTAAAATGTGTTAAGTGAGAATTGGAATTTGCTAGAATTTCTTTCCTGACTTCACACTGGAGGTACTTTTATAATTATCTATCTAAGCCAAGGTTTTTTTTTTTTGTTTTTTTTTTTTAGGACAATGAAGGGTTTTAGTTATCTACTGAGTATATTTTTTAAGTTTAACTTGTAGGTGTTAAGAAGATTTTTACCAGTGTCCCAAATAATAATCAAAATATTCTATCATTGAGAATTTTTTTAGGTCTCTTGATATGATAAATATTACAAGAGTTGCATTTGGGGTTCTAGTTCATGGTTCATTTACTTAACCCCGGCAAAGCTACTCTACTACAGGGCATACTCAGTAAATTACAATTAGCTTTTCTAGGTATAATCATGATGATGCTATGTAGCAACAGAAAAATCATTTTTACAATTTACTTAGGGATGAAGACATTAAGTGTTCAAATTCCTTGTATTCTCATGCAAAGTATTATACTAAGGTTTAATAAGAAACTAGAAAAAATTGCATTTTCCAGGCACTCTTACATTGGAGAAATGAATTAAAAGTTTATGTCCCCTCCTACCCCAATCTTAACATTGAAATCCTAACCTACAAGGTGATGGTGTTAGGAAGTGAGGTCTCTAGGAGGTAATTATGTCATGAGGGTTGAACCCTCAAGTCTGGAGACAACTTGGATTAAGATCCTATTAACAAGGGACTCCGGAAAGATGAAATTGTCATAAAGTAGAGAATGAGGAAAGATATATTGTTACATTTTATATTATTTTCTGATGAAGTCTAGGTCCCATCATGCCTAATTTACCTTAATTATGGAATACTTATTAAGATTGAGTCTCTAGGTTGAGTTCTGGTAATCCTGCATCTGATACATGCTGCCCAGGCTATTCTCAAATTTGAGATTCTCTAGGCCCAGCCTCTTGGCTGGTGTTTATAGGCATGGACCACTATGGTTGGCCTTTTCTTTTCACAGGAACAGTACTTTTATTCAATGTGAAACTTGAAAAACAAACACTTATAACAAAAGAGCCTCGTAAATTCTATGCATCCTCCAGCTCATCAGCTTTGTGAGAATAAAGCAGCAGAGGGGTCAAAATTCGATAAACCTTGGTCACAGATTTATTGAAAAACTAGACTAGAGTTTTTTTCAGCGCACTGTGTAACCTGACATTTTTAACTTTTATTGAAAAGAGAAATTTTGACTATATATCTTTTAAAAAATGCAAATTGAATATACAAGTTGATTATCCATACTAGTAGGGTTCAGCATGAATTTTTCTATGTGCATATAGCATGAACTGATCAAATCCAACTTCCTCCTTTTTGATCACCCATTCTTCCTAATCTCTAGTGGTCATTTTTATATCAACATTTTTAAGACTTCTACATATAAGAGAGACCATGGTGTGCTTGTTTTCCTGTGTCTTGCTTATTTTACCTGATGTCACCAATTCCATTTTACTGCAAATGACAGGATCTCATTCTTTGTGGCTAGGTAATATTTAATCATACATACATTATATATATATACATATATATATATAAATGACACATATAGTATATATTATCGCTATATAGGATACACACATATATACATATGCATATATATTCAATCATTCATTTCTGGGCATCCAGACTACTTATTTATCTGTTGTGAACTGTACTGCAGGCTTTGGTATACTGATTTCCCTTCCTTTGGATATATAACTAGAAGTGGGGTAGCTAGATCCTCTGGTATACCTATTTTTAGTTTCTGAGGAACCTCTATATTGTTCTGCATAATGGTTGGGATAATCTGTATTATCATCACCAGTGTATGAGTTTCATTTCTACATATCTTGGCCAGAATTTGTTTTATAATACCTGTTTTCATTGTAGTTAGGATTTACATTTCCCTGATGGCTAATGCTATTCAGTGTTTCAATATGTTAAGTAACTAGATTAGTTTCCCATTTTAAAGTTAATGATTTGCTCAAGTCTTTTTTGGTTTCTAAGTATTCTAGCTCTTACCCCTTTGTCAGAGAAGTAATGGCAAATATTTCCTCTCATTCTGTAGGTTCCCTGCTCATCCTGTTGCTTCTTTTACTGTGGAGACATTTTGAGTTGGATTTCATACCAACTAGTCAAATTTTGCTTTTGTTTCCTGCCATTACAGGTCCTCTGCTGAAACCCACAGCCCCTGTGGGGGCCTAGAAAGGCTTTCTCTTTTTCAAATTCTAGTGGCTTCAGATCTCACATTTAAGCCTTTGAGCCCCACCCCCCACACCCCATTTCAATGATGTTTTTTTCCTTTTTTTGAAAATAGATTCTTTTCTTACATGATATATCCTGATTATGGTTTGCCCTTCCTGTATGATTCCAAGTTTATCCCATCTCCCCTCCCATCTGGTTCCATCTCAAGCAGAGAGTGAGAGAAGAGGATCCAATGGGAATCCTTTGTTTGGGGATGCACTCTTCTGGGCACCATTTCTACAGTGAGTGTTTACGAGAACTCTGTTAAGCAATGGTTATGTGTGGGTGCATGGCATCTCTGCTCAGTTGCATTGTGCCACTTGTTTCTTTTGCCAATGCCATGCTGTGCAGGACATGCTGCTGCATAGTAGATCTTGAAACCAGCTTCTGAGATGCTTCCAGCTTTTATCCTTTCAGGATTCTTTTGGCTTTCTAGTTCTATGAACAATGTCACTGACATTTTGCTAGGGCTTACATTGAGTGGAAGGTATAGTTAAAGAATATTAATTCTTCCAGTCCACAAACATGAGAAGATTTTACATTTTTAAATGTCTTCTCAAGTATATTTCATCAGTCTTCTATAATTATTATTGAGTTCTTTCACTCCCTTGATTGATTATTCCTCAGTATTAGTTTGGTAGATATTCACTCATTGCACTGTCCATAGTTCACACAGCAAGTGCCCGTTGGGTTCTTTCTGTGTTGCAATACTAATCCTTTAATAGACATCTAGTGTATTTAGGTCACAGTCAATCTGGGATGCTACAGACCCCTAGCATGGACTTTACAACCATAAAAGCAGTTCTGACTCAAAACTGAGCTTATAGCCCCATTGGTATTTGCTGGGAGAAGACTTGGTTGTTCATTAAGAAAGAGGTAAGTGCTAGGAGCTTCTTCTCACATATCTTGGATCTCATACTTTTATCTTACCTTTGTTTCTGCTCTCCTAGTTCTCTGTGAGCTGGGGATTGTTTTTACTAGATCTTTGGGAGCATGAAGGATGAAGACATACCATTTATGGAGTATACGAGTAGCTTTCCATACCTTCTGGGCTATCACTGAGACCGTTTTCATTGGGACACTAGAAAACAAATTTCAGCCCTGTCAACATGTGTACATTCCTATTTGCATATAATGGAGAAGTGATAAGAGGAAAATGAACCAAGACTGAGTTTCCCAACTCACATGGGAGAAATCTCTAACAGCAGTCTTACTTCCTGCCATCCTTTGGCATTCCCAAGGTCAACAAACATGGAATAGGAGAGGCCAGCATTCTTTACCTGTGCTTAGGCCAGTGAGGTTATTATTTTGTTACTGTGTCTTGAAAACAAAGTTGCAGCTATCACTTACTCATAGGTTATATGAATGAGAAAGTTCTAGAACCACAACCCCAGCTGAAAAATAATGAATGTCTATGATAGAGATAATAAAAGCCATGAACCTTCCAAAATGACTTCGGAGCCATCCTAACATTTGAAATAACTAATGTGTACCTGAATATTTGCTCTACTTAAAAAAAAAATCAGCATTTACTTAAAATCCAACTTGGAGTTTGAGGCAAGTTTAGTCTGTAAAAAGCTAGTCTCAGATACTCTGAAATGTTACTAATAGCTACTTTCCCAGTCAGTCCTGCCTACCTCACAGTTTGGGGATTGCTGGCTACAACATGCGAAGATACGAAGATATGAAGGATCCAGGAAACTTTAGGTAAGAAACCCCTATCCTGATATCTCTGTCCTCCATCTCATGTCTTCCTGCTAAATCTGCATTTCTATATATTATTTGGTAGTGTTGGCCATGCATACACATTTGGTATCACTTTAAGAATCTGTACTTCTGTTTGATGGCATCCTCTCTTGTGTTGCATTAAAAAATGTCTACATGGTGTGAGAACGAAGAGACTGTACAGGCTCAATAAAAGAATCAGTTTTGAACCAGTTGATTCTCAAGGCTTTAATACCTTATTTTGGCTCCAAAGATCTCTTGATAAAAAACTGTTTAGTATAAATGTTTTACTCTCTGTCAGGCTTTGATTAAAGTTCTAGTAGACTGAATAATGATAAAAACTTTATAGAGTTATTGGAGAAATAAACTATACTCACCTGCTCATTAGTTTATCAATTCTGGTTGATGGACTTTTGAGAAGTTATATAGAGGGCAATGTCCCTTGGAAGGTGGTAATATTGTTTATATTTTATAAGGAAATTCCCCAGAAAAAAAACCAGAAATAAAATCATAACCTAGAAAGAAAATGGGGGAAAATTCTCTAGACTTCTACTGCTGGTTAGTGTGTGGCCCTGGACATAAGAAAAAGAAACAGAGACTCACACTCACTCTTTTGTATTTTGGTCAGGGCATTTTAAATCATAGCCAAGTATTTAGCAAAAAAGGGGCCAACAAAGGAAGTCATAATGTTGAATAAAAGGCACTCCCTTTGGCTTTTCTCAATTAGGAAACGAGCATGTTAATGCTACAAAAGCCACAGCCTTGGAGTGGGAAAGTCCTGCTCTGATGGAGCACCACTCTGATGGAGCAGCTAGTTCATGTTGCCTGATGTTACGTGTCATAAATGCAGTTTGATATAACCATGCCAAGAACATGTGGTTTAAGCAGAGGCAGAGTGGTTGGTAGGTCTTATATCTGAATTTTCTTGGTTGGGAAATTTGATAGGGAGTTTATCTAGCTAGAGTTTGGAAACCAGGTAATCATTTAGTAAACCTTTCATAATACAAGTTTGACTTTGAGAAATGGACTCAAAAGTATCATCCTGTACGTATTACAGATGCTAGGAGAAGTCAGATAATAGAGCACTCTGCAGGACTTACATCTCTTCCAATCAGGTCCTCCTGGTTTTCCACAATTCCCCAGGGGGCGATACCTATGGTACATATCTTCCCTCGAGACTTAGATGCATGGTCCTTCAAGGCATCTCCAACATGACGAATGACGCCTAGGAGCAGAGAGAGAGGTATTAACTTTATTGTTTAAGGGCAGTGACCTTCCTATCATTCTGCAGGAAATTAAAGAGTGCCTTTAACTTGGTAGAGAGTATTAAATATACAATTTTGATATATTTCTATAAAAACTACGTTTAGAAGAGACTTCATAGCTGGGCGGTGGTGGTGCACTCCTTTAATCCCAGCACTCCGGAGGCAGAGCCAGGTGGATCTCTGTGAGTTCCAGCCAGCCTGGTCCAGCAAGATCCAGGACAGGCACCAAAACTACACAGAAAAACCCCGTCTTGAAAAACAACAACAAAAAAAACCCAAAAAACAACAACAAAAAAGAGACTTCATAAGAGTAGCTATAATGCAGATATATTTGTCAAATTCAATAACAATTCAAACAATGCATTTCTTTAATTCACATGGAAAAACAGAGATTATCTAGTGCCTATAAGGAAGAAATATAATTAGAGGACCCTTTTCTTGTAAGCATAGTGATTTATTAGTATCCTTGCATCCTTGGAATAAAAAGCACAAAAAGTTAATTTATTCTACAGCCTGTGAAAGAATCAGGGTCATTTCAGTAGTTATTTACCTAAGATTTTATTAACCTCAATTTCCTCTTCCTATTTATAGCACATAATGTGGAAAGCCTAGTAATAATGCTGTCTTACTCAATGGCCAATTTATGCTAAAATGTGTAAGTGCACCTTTAATATTCATCTTTCTATTTGTTTCTTCCTTCCGTTAATGATTGCCTCACAGTTAAAAGCAAGGAAGTCCAGATTACAGCAGCAGGGAACCTGATCTTACTTTAAGAAAGCACTTAAAGAATATACAATTTCTAATCTTTTATTTTCCTTCTTGGGCGATCGTTCCTATACATGGCACGTAAGATACATCTTCTAAGAATTTACACTGATCAACATTCTCCTCGCTCCCTAAGAAGCATTCATCCTCAGGGCCAACCCTTCTGCAAACATTAAGGTGGATATAATTTCTTGCACATCTAGCAGCTTGTGAGTCCCCAGCAGCTCCACGTTTCACTGCTGCATCCTCCAGTGATGCCTAACAACATGTGAGATGTGCCCTCTGATGGGAGGATGGGATGGTCAGTGTGCTACTCAGCTTGTGGGCCATGAGGGACAGTCTGACTCCAAACAAGGTCTCAGAAACCATGCATGAACAGGCAGAACACACCAAGCAGCTTCTCCATGGAGACATCATATATGTGTCAATAACTTAGTTGTGACGTAGACACGAGATCAGACAAGAGTTTTCTTTTAGGAATCAAATAAAACTATACTTGAGCCTGAAGAGACACTCTTTTCACCTGTTGGCTTGTCTATGTATCATCTAAGTAAAAATATTGCTGAACACAACTTTCAGACAAAAAAGAGTAAATCCATAAATACTAATGTTAATATGCAAAATACATCAGGGCTGGGTTCAACAAGAAATCTAACTTTATGGTATTCCTCTTTGTCTGCCATGGTTTTTTCTACCTGCTACCAGCTTTAATAGCCATCATTAAAGTCCAATATTCTGAACTAGAGATGAGCTGTTTAATGTTTGGTATTTAGTATGTAATTTCTCCCCCCTCCTACTTTTGAATGCATTTCATAAAACAAGAAAAACAACTAGCAATCCAACTTCCTAAATATAGAAAATTGGTTAAAATTTCTTTCGAGCCTTTTGAACTTTGCATTGGGTGGGTCTCTCTACATCAAGAAAGTAAAAGACTAAACAATTATAAGCAAGCACTTTCTACTTAGTGAAGGTGAAAATGTGGAGGCTAAAATCTGAAGAGTCACTAAAATTGTTCTTTACAGGATCAACAATAAGAGCAGACTGAGCAGGTCACTAGAAGATGTTGCCAGCTGATGGGCCAGGTTGGGATTTTACAACACAACACTGGGCATGGAACATCTGCACAGTTCACTGCAAAAACGTGCCCGTTTAGCTGTGTGTTGACTGCTCACGAATTCTAGCTATGGAGGAGGTTTTACAGTTTTGGTGTCACTCAAACATCATCCAAGCTAAAACACAATTATTATTTAATAAGAACATGTTAGTTCGTCTAGAGTTATATACTCTGGATGTCCCACTAACTTTAAATGTGCTCACATGTACCAGCTTTGAGCCTTATGACACATTTGCATTAACTTATTACAGAGTTGCTAGGGTACTTTTGCTGTTGTTTTGGGAGTCTTTCCCTAGCCCCCTCTCAAGCCCTGGCTGTCCTGGAACTCATTGTTGTAGACCAGGCTGACCTTAAACCCACAGAGATTCACCTGCCTATCACTTCTGAGTTCTGGCATTAAGAGTATGTACCACCATGCCTGGCACTGGTATGCTTTTTTTTTTTCCCCTGAGATGGGGTTTCTCTGTGTAGTTTTGGTGCCTGTCCTGGATCTCTCTCTGTAGACTACGCTGGCTTGAACTCACAGAGATCCACCTGCCTCTGCCTCCAGAGTGCTGGGATTAAAGGCGTGTACCACTGCTGCCCAGCTCCATTGGTATGCTTTTAATAGGAACTCAGGGTATCTGGTAACAAGTTTACTCTATTATCTGTAGACAAGAACCTAACTTTAAGTGGTTATTAGAATTGATTTGATAACATGCCTGTATCATAATATGGAAATTTATATGCCAGGCAGGAAAAAGTATCTGGAATCCATGGAGGGTTGAAATTAACTATCTATTGATACAGAATATTTTAAGAAACATTTAACAGTATAAACACACATGGGTCTGGAGAGATGTTCAGTGGTTAGGAACGTGTACTGCTCTTGCAGAAGATCTGGGTTTGGTTCTTAGTACCCATGTTGGGCAGTTCACAACTACCTGTAACACCAGATCTAAGAAGGATCCAGTGCTTTTGGCTTCTGAGGGCACTACACTAATGTGCACAAACCCATTCAGACACACATGCATACACAGAAATTAATAGTAAAATATTTTAAATAAGCATGTGATAATCTAGACTTAACCTTATCATTCATGCCCCAAATGTAAACAGTATTTAAAAAAATTAGGGCTGGGAAGATAGTCAATGGATAAAGCACTTGCTATATAGTATAAGGGCCTGAGTTTGAATCACCAGAACCCATGTAAAAGCCAGGTACAGTAGTAGTATGAGCATCTGTAGCAGACCTATAGTGGCAGAGAATGGAGAGTTGCCAAAGGCTTACAGGCTGGCTAGTCTGGAGTATAGAGGAGTGAACAGTAGATAAACCCTGCCTCAACAAGACTGAACAAACAACAGAGAAACCCTGCCTCAACAAGAGTGAACGATAGATAAACCTGCCTCTACAAGAGTGAACAGTAGATAAACCTGCCTCAACAAGAGTGAACAGTAGATAAACCTGCCTCAACAAGAGTGAACAGTAGATAAACCTGCTTCAACAAGACTGAACAAACAACAGAGAAACACTGCCTCAACAAGAGTGAAAGGCCAGGATTGACACCTGAAGTTGCTGGACTACATATAGTAGTCATGCCAAGTAGTGGCTATGGCATGTACAATCTCTTTCTCTCTCTCTCCCTCTCTTCCCTTCCCCCGTCCCTCATGCACACACTTTAAAAATGGTATTTGGTATCAACTGTGAACTTGCTTAAATAATGAAGGCAGACATTCCAATTTAAAACAAAAAGTTATTCTTTAAAGAGTTAGTGGACAGCTATGAAAATCTCACCTACTAAAAACACCCTGTGAATTTCCCTTAGTCATGTATACAAATTCTCTAAGTCATGAAATAGCAAAGCCATTTCTCATATGCAGTTTTTCTTAGTTGAAAATTGTCTGTATAGCTGTCCCTTAGGTAAAGAAAGGAGGAAAAGAGGGATAAGCAGGAAGGTGGACACATATGGTAGAGATGAGGTGTAGAGAAATATGGACATTTTCAATGAGGCAAAATTATTCTAGCCACAACATCATTGCAGCTGCCTTTCTTCATTGCACTATGATTACCTGTGTTGACCCCTCCAGTGAAGATCCACGCTCCAGTTGTCATGGCTGCTTTGATGAGCCCTTTCCCGAAGACTTGCTTGAGTTTGGGCTGGAGTTCAAAGTTCTGCAGCCCTCCGTGCACAGAGATGAGAAGCTTGGGAAGCTCCAGCTGCCATTCCTTGGTCATCAGGTGTAGCAAGAGATCAGGTTTCGTATCAAAAGATACTCGGACATACTAGAATGAAGATGAACAATTAGAGAAATAGACAGGACTGCCTGGGGCTGTTTGTCTTTGTGACAGTTATGTGTGCCTGACTTGAAGAAAATGTCTTCAAATGTGAAATCAAATATTTTAAGGAGAGGGGATTATTTCCTTTACCAAAGAGGCCTCAGGAGACAAAGGGATTCCCACTTTTAAACGTTTTGTTGAAATTGAGTTATGCCAATTTGAAAATTGCTTGATTTTTATAAAATGTAGTTTAAATACAATTTTCCTGGTGTGATCTTTTCCTAAAACAAATTATGTTGATATTTTACCATTGTTTATATTTGTACAACAATTCAAACATTACTAATATTTTCAATACGATCAATCCCTTTAAATAAACTAGATGCCAATATAACTGTCTTTGTGTTTTTGTGATCCTGTTATGATTTTGAGATTCCAGAGGACTCTAAAGTTCTACATTATACAATGAAAAATTTAAAATCAGGCAACAGCAGGTTATATTTAACTATAAATGTATCTCAAATGTCTATCTATTATCTACCTACTTATGCAAAATCTATATCAATATCTATCTTCTATCTATAATTTATTTATCATCTATGTATGTATCATTATCTACCAATCAATCATCTGTATTTATATAATTTTTATGATACACTATGTAGCTAGGGCTGGCCCGGAACATGCTATTCAGATTAGGCTGACTTCAAACTCACAGTGAAACTCCCGGTTCCAGCCCTCTAAGTGCTGACATAAGAGAGATGTGGCACCACATCCAGCTCAAATATTTTATCTTTAAAAGACAAGTGACAGAAGACAGGCCAGCTATTCCTATATTCAAAAATGAAACTTATAGTAGAAATCAAGGTTTTTCTATACACAACAGGAAATTCTAAGTATATATAACAAATGCTATAAGTACAAAGATAATATATAGGACCATATACATGGACACATAAGTTTTAGTTCAACTACATAGTTGATGTACTGGGCAATGATAGAAAAATCTTTTGAAATATACTATTGACTTGGCATGCCATGCAGAGATACTCAATTCCTAAAGAAAGTCTGCTTGGGGGCACAGAGCAGGGCTGGATCTAAGAGACTCTCCCAAATCCTGCAGCCCTTCAACATCTGACCTGATGACTTTCTGAAGTCTGGGGGAGTCCTTGGGGAGCCCCACAGAAAGCTGGTATACATTAAAGTGCTCAACTCTGAAACGTTAGGAGGAAAAACTAAGGAATTGTATAAAAGAAGGCTGTAGGAAACTTGCTTATCTCAACCCTGGAAGACTGAGGTAGGCTCTGGGTGGACTGAAAAAAGAATTTGCATTTGATTATTTTTAAAGACAAGCAGGTCCCTACACAGGTTTGTCATCATTACTTAGTGTGATTTGAGAACTAGAACAAGGTATGTTAATGCCAATTGTTTTGATGGAGTGATGGCTCCAGGTAAGCAGCAGAGGCAAACACAGACCCTCTGTGAAGGAATGTGTAATAAATGCAGGCTGGAAATAATTGCATGGCAACAGATAGCTGAGCTAGACCCCCAAGACTGAGAGATGGTCATGGAATACAAAACAGACACATGTAGCATCTTGTAAATGGATATCAAAACAAGGATAAAGAAGCTATAATGACCACGGGCATCTGAAAACCTAGAGCAACTTGTAGAAATGAAAGTGTAATACTGTAAGTGAAAATCGGCATGGAAAAGGAACATACTGATGATGGTGCTTAAAAATCAGCCACATGCAGCCTAGGAAGATGAAGGTTTAGAAAAATACACAGGAAAAAAAAAACAGCTAAAGATGCTCAGGAGAGTATGCAGTAATATTTTGTGTGTGCTCTAACAAATAAAGCTTGCCTGAAGATCAGAGAAGGAGAGCAGCCAGCCACTAGAAAGACTTCTTACCTCTAGGAATCCTTAGACTGAAAGCACCAAGCCCCTGTCTCCACCCCACTTTATCATTTCTTCTCTCATGCCCAGCCATATCACTTCCCATTTCCTCCTCCCAAGTGCTGGGATTAAAGGTGTGTACCACCACTGCCTGGCCTCTAGTGGCTAGCTCCACACTCTGATCTCCAGGCAAGTTTTATTTGTGAGAGCACAAACAAAATATCACCACAAGAGTGCATTAGAATTTCTAGATAAACATGAAGGAGGCACTGCTTAAGGAAGCATTGGTAGGATATTTCTCAGAAATACTGAATTAACCAACTCTCAGGTCCAAGAGCTCAATGGATCCCAGGAAGGATAAACAGCAAGAAACCTCAGTCGTGATGTATCACAGAAAGTACCAACTATGAAGACTCCAGACTGGAAGTCCACTCCTAAACTGCAGTAATGGAAGCTAAAGCCAAGAGAATAGCCTGTCGGTTTAGAGCTCAGGTTTAGAGCTCAGCTTTTCTTTCCAAAGTGGGAGAAAATAGAGCCATTTTATGAATGCCAACCGTGAGTTTCCCTCTGACAGTTTTCACTGAAGTAAAATTGAAGCTTATATGATTCAGGATGATCTCAAACACAGGATGGGATATAACTAATTAGTAACTACATGGTAAATATAAAACCATGTAGATTGCACAATATGTAACAATAATCATGACTAATTTATAGTGCAAATTGATAGAAATAAAGCATTAGGGAATAAATTAATAATCAAAATTACAGCATTCTTAAGTGCATATTACATGGGGGATAGGTAGATCTCAGTCATGGAATACCTGCCTGAAGCTCTTGGTTTGATACAGGGTATGATAGTGCATGCCTGTAATCCCAAGATTTGAAGGGTGGAGGCAGGCAAATCAGAAGTTTGCAGCTATCGTGAAAAATAACAAGAACAAAAATAAATGCTTGGGTCCTTGAGATGGCTCATGAGTAAAGGCTCTTCCTTGACACCAAGCCTGAGGACCTGAGTTCAATCCCTGGGACCTCCTGGTAGAAGGAAAGAACCAACTCCCACAAGTTTTCTCTGACCTCTGTATGCCCACTATGGCTTACACACACATGCACATGTGCACTCATATTACACACACAGAAAATTAATGTAAAATGAAAATTTAAAGAAGTTCCACGGGAGAAAAAATAATTGATTAACTAGGTTTGTTTCACAATACTGAAATCAGCACTTGTAAGGTGGAGGCAAGAACTTCAGGAGTTTGCCGGGCGGTGGTGGCGCACGCCTTTAATCCCAGCACTCTGGAGGCAGAGGCAGGCGGATCTCTGTGAGTTCAAGGCCAGCCTGGTCTACCAAGTGAGTTCCAGGAAAGGCGCAAAGCTACACAGAGAAACCCTGTCTCGAAAAACAAAAAACAAAAAACAAACCAAACAAACAAAGAAAAGAACTTCAGGAGTTCAAAGGCTAGCCTTGGATACATAGCGAATTTGAGACTAGCCTGGACTTTATGAAATCCTGTGTCAGAAAACCCCAAATTATTCACTACCTTTGGCTCAATTAGATTCAAGTCTATTCTTTGTGTGTGTGGTGTATGTGTGTATATATTCATTTGGGTATGCACACGGGCCTGCAAATGTGGACCATAAGTTGATTTTGAGTGTCTTCCTCAGCCACTATCTTTTTATTTTATACATTTATTAAAGTATTGTGTGTGTGTGTGTGTGTGTGTGTGTGTGTGTGTGTGTGTGTGTGTGTGTGTATGCATGTGTCACAGTAGATGTATGGAAATTAGAGAACGGCTTGGGGAGTGGGTTCTCTCCTCCCACCATGTAGGTCCCAGGATTCGATTCAGGCCATCAGACTTGCTGGCAAGTGTCTTCATCTTCTGATCCACTTTGACAGCCCTTTTGTCCATCTTAAATTTTGAGATAAGATTTCTCTCAACTTGAAGCTCAATGGTTTGGCTAAAGTGACTGGCCAGATGTAGCCTAAGACATCCCCTTGTCTCTACCCTCCCAGCACTGGGATTACTGGTGTATGCTATTTCAGGTTTGGTATGTGGGTGCTGGTATTTGAACTTGGGTTTTCATATTTGTGTGAAATTTCATATTTCAACTTTACCAATTGAGACAACCCATAATCCAAGCCCCATAATTCAATAATTTTGAGGTTAGTACCAAGGACCACATGTATAGTAACTGACTTATAAACTAAACTATTTTATAGTCAACTCTTCAATAGTACTCCAAAATGAGGACCAAAGCACAGCATAGAAAATACACACACCAGTAAAATAACCAGCAGTCAAGTATTATCTGTGGCATATGACTGTATAGTCTTTGCTTTTTTAAAAACAAATAGGCCTGGTAGTATAATCACCATACACCATACATCACCACACATCACCATACACATGAACAAAATGTGCTGCTTTTTGACATTATACTTCATTCATGCCACTAAGGGGTGGCGTCTTTGAGCTCCATTGTACATATATGAGCCCAGCATCATACATATGGTCCACTGTTGGCTGAAAGGTCACTCTGTGGGGCCTGAATTCTGCATTCCAAGTACATGTGTGCTAAGTGTTTTACACGTTCCATCTCATATTCTCCAACATTTCCGAAAAGATAGGATCCATACTGTTTCCAAGCTCACACTACTAGTGGGTCATGAGAGGCTCTGGACCCTAGATTTGAGTCTACAGCCTTCTCTTGACCTTAAAGATACAACTTCCTCTTACTCCTTCTCCTTTTCCTTTACATAAACCAGCTAGTCACCAAGTCCTAAGGCGGCGCTTCTCCGAATGGTGTTTTCACCCAGGCCTGGTCTTGGTTCCTTCCACAGCTGTGTTAGCAGTCTATTCCCTTAAATGATGCAGTTTGGGTTCTGGTACAGCCTCCTTGTGGCTTTTCTGGACCTCAGATGCCTAGAAACGCTGACAGGTCAATGGGCTGACTTCTTCCTTTGGTCATACTATTCTGAATTTAAATCATTACATCTTTTGTAAACTCTCTATTTGGGCAAGTAAGTTTCCCCTTAATTTAGCCTTAACCCGCTATTGACAGCTTTTCCCACTTTTCTGTGCATTTGACTAATGCTAATCCGCAAGGCCTAGGGTAATGAATGCACTCTGCCCTGTCACTCATGGAAATGACACTCACCTTTTAAAGTTTGTTTCAGTCCCAGTGACCATTTGACACTGCAAGACCGTGCTGATGCAATGGCTTCAAGCTCTTGCTGAAGTCCAGGGTGATACTTCTTTTTGAATGATTCTTTTATGAGCCATTATATCTTGTGTGCTACAGGCCTTTGAGTTCAGGGTCTAGTTGAGCTACCCATGGATTCTGGTCAACTATGTCAGTATTGTTGTGAAGCAGCCACAGTATTGTGAGAGGTAATAGGAATAATAAATAATAATAATAATAATAATAGAAAGGACTAAGTCAACATGTCTGTTATTTGGTTTGGTGCCACTGGAAAGTAAAACACACTTAAGTTTTATATGGAAAACGAAGAGATGGTGAGGAAGAATTAGGCTACCGTAAATGAGAGAAAGTACACCAACTGCCAGGCTGCTCAAGGCATCTCTACTAACTGTACCGTCTTGACTAGGACCAGTTCTTATGCAGAGAAACCTAAGATTCTGTACAGACCACGTCTAACTATCCAGAACCTGGTAAAGGTCACAAACATTTGCTGCCTTGGCTTTTAGCTATTGTCCATAATCTATGCCTTGTTCCTCCCTTCTCCCAGAAAACAAAAGGCAAGTATTTAAGTACATCAGCATGCTACTTTTTTTTTAATCATTTTGGCTATTGTTTAGAAAATCAAATAAATGGTTTGGGAGGTCAAATTGGTATTAAAATCAGGGGTTAAGCATCATCGTGAGGTTACCTAGAGATTTCAATTAAATAGAAAATCTTCAGGTAGTATTCCTATGTCTCTAGAAACCACATTGTTCACCGTATCTCTTTCTCACTTATGTATAACAACGACCTCACTTGCTGAGTAGGCAGGTTCACACTAATTGTGCCCAGAGAAATTAAACAATTCCTATTAAATTGTTAATGTGATTTGAAATTAGGAGCTATTTTGGTTGTCATGAGAAGCAATTTAACTTTTTTTTTAATTTTGGGACAGGGATGGCACATGGGATGGCATTCTTGTGGAGGTGAGAGAGCAGCTTGTAAGAGTCAGTTCTCTCCTTTCACCACGTGAGTCCCAGGGATTGAACTCAGGTCATCAGGCTTGGTTGCAAGCGCCTTTACTCACTGAGCCATCCCTCCAGTCTATGATAAGCAATTTTGAGGTCCATTATGAGTCTATTCATTGCTAAGGGATCATATTGCAAATAGCAAGATATCTCCCTAACAAGCATTTTAAATGAGGTCACCTAGGCATTACTCTGGCTTGGTGCTGTTTAGAAATTTCCAACTCACTCCATTATCAGATGCTGACAGTATTGGTCATTTGGACAATGTGAGTGTCTGACCTGTTAAATGAGACCAACCCTGACCACTGCACAGGATACTATATGGGTTAAACTGTGGAACACGTAATGGCCAAGAAGCTCCAGTAAGTGCAAAGTGGGTAAAGATTCCTTACCATTCAGACACAGTGTGCCTGCATATAACTGATTCAAGTCAATAGTCTTTATTTCCCACTCTAGTTTTGTGGGGATGGGGGAGGTCTTGCCCTGTCATTACAATGGTCCTTTAGGTTTCTAATTGATCAAAAGAGAAGCTGAGATCAAGTAAGGTTTCCATCTTTGTAACGACCTGTCCCTATCTCTTCCTGCTGTTAGCTCTCCTGTCTGATATTAGGAGGCCTGTGCATGTCAAGTGGATGGTTTTGGAATGTTCTGTGTAAGACAGAAGCTAGATTTAGTTGAAATTGTATAATTTTATGTTCTTGAGTACCGTGGAGGTCAATGAATCCAGCATTATTTTCACATGAAGATATACTTTAATTTCCAGACAACAAACTAGAAATTACATTTTGTGAGGCAGTGAGAACTTCTCTTTCATTTGAATGGAGAGGACCTTGGTAATGACATCTGTAGAGGGTCAGCTGTGCCTGATCTTGGGGTTCCTGTTCTGGGCAGATGATTTTACTACTGAATTGGCTGTTACTATGTCATTATCCCAAATGCTTCTGCTCACTCATCAATGCTATAGAGCTTACAGAGTGTCCTCACCAAGCAGTGTTCTTATCCTTCCATCATATCTACAAGGCACAAAGGCTGGATGGGGTGAGGATGCAGCCATTACTGCTTAGAGCAGATGGAGGCTGTTTCCTTAACCAACCAACCAAACACCTCCCTAAACTGCTGTGGATATTGTTCTGTATAAATAAAACACTGGCCAGTGGCCAGGCAGGAAGTATAGGCAGGACAAGGAGAGAGGAGAATTCTGGCAAGAGGAAGGCTGAGTCAGGGAGACACTGCCAGCCGTCACCATGACAAGCAGCATGTGAAGATGCCGGTAAGCCACGAGCCACATGGCAAGGTATAGATTTCTAGAAATGGGTTAATTTAAGATATAAGAACAGTTAGCAAGAAGCCTGCCACGGCCATACAGTTTGTAAATAATATAAGCGTCTGTGTGTTTATTTTATAAGTGGGCCTTCAGACTGCCAGGGCTTGGCGGGACCTGGAAAGAAAACTCCAGCTACACTAAACTTCCATCAGCAGTCACCTTGAGCTTCACAGAGCATTTGGTTCTGCTAATTCATCAGCCACCTCTTTAGCCCTAGATTTTTCACCCATGTAACTTTGCCCAGCTGTTTTAATGAAAATGGAAATGGGATGCAGTACAATAAATCTGGCTACACTCTTGGAAATGTTCGATGACAAATCCCCTCCTTTCACTGCAAAGCCATCATTAATTCTTATAAAGAACCACTTGGTACTTCTTAAGCAGTGTTTGTTCTGATGAATGGACCCACCATTGTGAAATCTGTTTCCACAGTCCTGGCAATGCCTTTCTTTCAAGCTCATAGTGGGAAATGTGGCCCATTTTCTCTATTGAGAAATGTGACAAGCATCATTTCATTTCCCAATTTTTGGAGCCACATATAAAAGGGGGGTACTTGTAATTAAAGCTGCAGTTGAGCACAATATGTCACATCAGAGATAATTCTACTGATAGCAGCTTCCCAGTTCCACGGAGCTTTTGCTTTGCCTCGAGTTTATTGCTCATGGTGGTTCAGTAGAGAGAAGCAGCTCACCAGAAAGGAGATATTTGGAATAACAGTCAATGCATTCCAATTTCTAGTTTGATAACCCTTAAAACTCTGGAAGTAAGCCGGGTGGTGGTGGTACACGCCTTTAATCCCAGCACTTGGGAGGCAGAGGCAGGCGGATCTTTGTGAGTTCGAGGCCAGCCTGGTTTGCAGAGCGAGATCCAGAAAAGGCACAAAGCTACACAGAGAAAAACCAAAAACCCTGTCTCGAAAAACCAAAAACCAAACAAACAAACACAACAACAACAACAACAAAAAACCCTCTGGAAGTAAAAGTGTCATTATTTTTGCAGTTTCCCAATGTTAGATAGCAGGTGTTTATTGGATTAATGTTGATAATGGGAAGCTCAATAGTGAGAAATAACATATAATATCACTAAGCACACACAGGGGTCATGGGAGCTAGTCTATGGTATTTCTGTCAGAATTATTATCTGACAGATATTTCTGTCAGAATTATCCCAGGAAGTGGGATAGTTTCCTGAGGAGATTCAGCTTCCCCTACTTTGTATTCCTATAATTAGGATGGGAAATATCAACCATATCGTCTATCTTAATTTTGTTATTTTTTGTTTTTGTTTTTCAAGACAAGTTTTTTTCTTTGTAACTGTCCTGGCTGTGTTGGAACTTGTTTTGTAAACCAGGCTGGCTTCAATCTAACAGAGATCCTCCTGCCTCTGCCTCCCTAGTGCTGGGATTAATTTGCACCCTGACTCTACATTAATTCTTACTTTCAGACAGGCCATCTGATCCTGTTGCCAGCTCAGCAGCCTTCAGACCACAAGGTGCAAATTGGAAATCAGGGGAGCAATCTCAAGGTTTCTCCACAGCCCTATCAGGCTGTAGGAAGCTTTGTGTTAGCCATAGTGCAGTGATTGTTTGTTCATGTGTGTGAAGAAGGAATCATTTAATCATTTCCTACTTGGTGTGTGTTAGTCTAGGGTTCCCAGATCAATTTGCAGAATGCAAAGAGAGACAATTTTTAAACCTGAAATTCAGTCCCTGAAACTCTCGAAGAGTACATGGTTACAGATGCCATGCTAACAGGGGCAACCTCCCTACTGTGTGGTCCCCTCCCCCAGAGCTCAGAGAGCAAGGCTCTCACTCCTGTGGCCTTAATAGTTAGAGCTTTCAGTGTGAAAACAAGGGCTTGGGATAATTTTCTAAATTATATGAAAACTGTACTAAGAGACTCCACATGAGCTAATAGGCAGAGTAAATAGCAGAGGAGAGCCAGAAGAGAATTATGTGACTGGCCTGAGAGGTTTAACTGCACTCCCTTAATTAGGTTTAGTCTTACCTGGCCCACAAACCAGTTCTGCATTAATTAGAAGAGATGATTTGTAAACAAGTGAGTCTATATTCTGCTCACTTTGTAAATCATGTGGAAGCCCTCAAAGACAAGAGTCTCTAAGAAACCTCACTATGTCTACTGACAGGACCATCTTGCTGTGGTCCTAAGGTGGTTTGTGAATTATGAGATGTCCCTAGGAGCAATCTGGTCCTCAGAGAATCCAGGGTAGTTTAGGGCTTGTCATCTGGTAGGATGCATCTTGGGAATGGTCAGGAAGTTAGGCTCCTTCCCTCACTGTCAACTTGGATTGGCTCCTTCCTATGTCAGTCTCTCTCTGCAAAATGTTGATTTTCCTCGGGCTGGTTAAGCTTAGACACTGAGTTCTGAACACCACAAAGCACTTGAAAGAACTTGGCAAATGATTCTAATGATCTAAGATGTAATTTTACAAAGACTTCCCTCTGCTCAAGGCTTTCAAGTTTAATTAACCTCATTAAATATTAGTGATTTAAAAATCCTGCTGCAAAAAATTCTAAAACCCCTATAAAAAAAAGGTAGATGCACAATAGTAATTAGCTTCCTTTCAATCACCTCCAAATAACTTCCAAATAAAACAGTGACTGTCATCTGTTCTAGGCACACATGACAAGGAAAAAAGAGAATGGAAAGGGGGTCATTAGGAAGTTAGGTTCAAGAACTTTCTCTAGGAAAACAATTTACTTTCTGGGGCTTCAATTATTTCATCTATAATGTAGGTAGTGGTGATGGAGATTAAGCTTTCCAGGGCTTGTTGCACGGCAGAATAACTGCTATGTGTATATCCAGAGATCTTTGGATGCCCATGCTTTTGTCCAGGCTATTGAATGAGACTCCAGATGTGAATCTTACATATGGCCATTTGTAAAGGCCTTCCCTGTTACTTTGTGTCCCCAAGTCAAGAACCACTGATTATGACCCTCAAGTGCCTTTGATGCTTAAGGGTCCGTGATATATTGCTGTCCTACACACGTGATAGGACGGACACCTAGCTATGGCTCTCAAGTAACTGGAGGCATTTTGGTAATGAGTCTATTCCTCCTGCTGCCTGCCCCACCGTGTGCAGCCCACCTTGGCATTTGGAAAATGCTAGAGCTGGATCCTGGGCTGCCTTGAAGGAAAAAGTTAAATGTTATATCTTACCTTAATTAAAAAAAAAACAAGTCAATCTTGCCCCTAGAGTGTTTGGATGACTTTGCTAACACTCACTTCCAGGACTCCTTTCAGAAGCAATGGCCCAAAGGCACATTAAGTTTACTGGCCTGTCTAACTGCAGTTTTGGAGAATAATTAACCATACAGTGCTCTCAGGAAGACTGGCTTCTTTCACAGGAAGTGGGTGCCAAGGCTGTCTGTCCAAACTGCATGCTGGTTTGCTCAAGAGGCTGGGAAGCAAGGGAGGCTCGGGTTGGCAAGTATCCATTCCCCTGCCTCATAAAATGAGGCCTGACAGCACCACTTCTTTGTTTAGACAGGAGAAGCAGAGTAACTCTGGGGCAAGCTTTCAAAGTGCACAAGATGCTCGTTTGTGTCTGGACGAATGCTGGGGATTTCCACTCGCTAAATACCCAGTAGTAATGAAAAGAAAACTGGCCTTCATTAGGCTAATTAGGCTTGGAGAGAAAGAAAGGGTTGCCCTTAGAGTGACTGCCCTTTAGGCCACCTAGGGCCACTTTAACCTCGGGGTCACCATCACAGTATGTGGAAAACAGTGCTCAGAAGGGCAGTGCTTAGAGTTCACTTCCCTGGGTTTTTGTCTTGAAATTCTTAATATCTGAGGACTGAGATGTAGCTCAGTGGTACGTACTTGAAGACCATGTGTGAAGATCTGGGTTTGATCACAGCTCTGAAAAATATTTATCAATATGTGTTGGAGAAATGGAATCCAAGGGGATTGCAGAACACTTGGTTGCTCATTTATAATCACGACTATTATTCATTATAGATTATGAAAGAAATTGCCAAAGTATTTTGCTGACCATTTTGAAGGGCACATGCTAATAAACTCATTTTGAGTTTTGGTCTCTAGGCTTCTGGGGCGGGGGGAGCGTGTCTCTCAAATTCACCAGAAATTTTCAGGAGACAAAAAGAATTTCCAGTAGAGGAAAGTTATACAACAAAAGGGCTCTTGCTGTGTTCACTCTGATGTCACACTCACAGCAGGTTAGCGATGAAAGGGGACAAGGACTGAGATGGGAAGGACCCCAGGTAATGTAACTCATTCTGATTTGATGGTATGAGTGACTGCCAGGGCCAGAGAGAACGTGGATATCAGTTCTCAAACCTCTAGCTAGCTTTCCTGATGGTGGCTGTCACTAACACCGTTCTTCACAGAACAGAGCTTAAACTGTGGGTACAAGAAAGCTGATGCCCTTGTGAAAACACTCTAGTGGGTCTTTGGGCTTTCGGGAAGTACAGGAAGCTACTTCCCTGACCCATTTCTGTCATTTTCATACATATATTGAACACTAGCTGTGCATCAGGTGTCTTCCATCCTCATGAGCATCACAGAAGGCAACTTTACCAGCTTTCTAGGTAGAATACTTGAGGCACGTGTATATTAAATGGCTTAACAAAGACTTTCCAGTAAGAGAGAGAATTTATCTAGTTCTGTGACTTCAGGAGCACACATCTATTTTGATTGGTAACAAAGTTTCCCTCGGAGTAAACCCTTCTGCAGCTTTAGCACCAGGCACCATTTAAAGCCCGTAATACACAGAGGCACTGTTAATCCCTGAGATAGCCCTATGAAGTGGAAGTTACTACCCCATTTTACACACAAGGAAACTAAAGCACTGGGCTTAAATTGAACAATCACACAACCAGAAAGTGGCAGCACCAGGCTATGAATAAAATGCCAGTGGGTTCCTAATCAAAAGGCAACCAGTAAGCTACAGGGTCCAACCTTTCAGAATTATACATAAGCATTGCCTGGAAATGTAAATTAAAGTATATGAACTAATAGGGGCATAGATCAAAGGAGTGTCCCTTATAGGATGAGTCAAATGTTTCTCCAGGTTCTTTCAGAGCCTGGGGAAAATGAGAATATTACTAACACCAGCTAAATTAGTTCACACCCATTGATACATCTAGCACTGTGCTGATGTCTTACATCTATTGTCTGACTCTTTCAACAGCCAGAGGCAAGTCTGCTGAACTACAAAGCTTCCAGAATTTTCAGAACACATGCTATACTCTTAATTCTTTGAAAGGTCTATGTGGAGTCACATTAAGTGTAGTCCATGGGAACTATGGTTCAGATATGCAAAATTTCTATACAGTTCTCAAGTCCTTGCTAAAGATATTTTCCTTTCCCATTGAGAATATTACTAACCCAGCTACTTGGAGAGAAGGTGCCTGATATGGATGACAAGATCTCTGTCAAAGCCAGGAAGGAAACAGCTTGGGAAATGCTGTTAATAAAACAAAATAGAAACCTAAAAGAAACATTTGTTTCCTCTCTCCAAAGCTGGGGTAAATGATTTAGAAAACGGCTATGTAGATGAGACATAGAAAATAATGTTGCAAACTGTAAATAGTTACAGGAAACAAGCCAGATTCAGAAGGACAGGTATCACCTTTTCTCTCATACATGAAGGGCAGAGAACAGTGGATCTGAATGTAAGAGTGGTTAAACGCAGAATGTAAAGGTGCTGGTGGGTTGGGGGTGAATAAAGAGGTGATGGATTTGGGTAGAAAGGACATTGTAACGCACGATCATATACAATGAAAGATTTTAACCAAAGTAAAAATCAGCTTATCATCTGATCTCATACCAATGATTTAAAAAGTCCTGGGGAAGGTTTTCTTGCCCCTACTTTATAGACGCCCTACTGCCAAGTGACAGAGGCCAGGCTAGCTTGAAACCTACATCCCAGGCTCTTAGCAGTTCCCTTATAGGATGTGGAATTGTATCTGGGAGTGAGTGACTGGCTTTTTATTGTTATTATTACCATGGCTTTGTTGGAATGGCCACCTCCTTGGAACTCAATGGTCCCAAAAGCATCTGTTGGGCTGAGCTGAGTGTGTTTGCTGATGGACCACTTCTCAGACTGGATGTCATTGCGGGAGAGGCGACTCTCATTTTTCTCATTCTGAAGCACAGAGATACTGGGAGTGAGTCCGACATGCTGGCCTATTAGGCGCCCACAGCAACACCTATAACATGAGAGGTTAAAGTGAAGTGAACCCCTTGAATCAGCAGCCATTACAAGAACACACACTTAAGCAGCCTGTTAGAGAAACTCGCAGACCATGTTGACCCATTCCAGTTAAGTGGTGGGTGAAATTCCAGATGCAGCCTTATCAGAGAAATGGTGGAGGGAGGCTTCCCACAACACCCCATCTACTGCTCTTCCCTGCCACCCAGTTTATCTGTCAACACACTCCCTGACCTCCTCCACCCACACCTTTAAGCACTTGGCATACTGCTTGGGACAGGGCAATTGTGGACAAAAGTTCTCTAGATTTTTCCACTTTTAATTGCTCCCATCTATCAAATCTTGCATGAAGGATGCTGAAGAGCTTCAAGGGAAAACTTTTAACATGTACATTTAAATGAGGAATCTCACTTATGTGTGAGTCACAACCTCACTTGTCTTTCCAGTTGATATTTACTGTCAAATATTCAATTCTGAGAATAAAAATCTATACGTTTTTCTTTGAAGAAGAAATGAAAAAATAAAAAGGAAACTTAAAATTGGTTCCCTCTGTCATCAAAATGTCCTTCATATGTTATGATGACCACTATCACAATTATTAGTAATGATAGTTACATAACATTCTCTTAAACACTAACAATTTAGGATACACTGAAAAAAATGTTGCAGCACTGAATCTTAAGCAATGTATCCAAGATTACGTATCTAGCCTATGGCTGTAAGATCTGTATTTTAAGCAGCTGTTTAGAATTGCCCATTCAAAGGGCATTTCTAGATCACAATGGACTTTTTTAGCTCCCTGCTTTATAGACTGCTGGTTTTCAGGAAGGAAACTACAGTGCCAAAAGACGTGCAGAGGAATCTGAAGGTCAAACCATACATAGTCTCCTAGGAGTCTTTCATTCAAGACTGTCTTGTTCACTATAGCAGGACATGTTGGTACCAATGAAACAGTTTGACAAAATGTTAAGGTGGGAAAATAAGTAATTGCAACAAAAATATAGTATACTGTTATATCCAGGGATCAGTCTTTCTACAATAGTGGATCTGTTTCTCTGTGTACGGACACTTAGTTGAAGATTAACTTTAACCATGCATATTAAGCAGTGCAATATATATTTGCTTCAAAAATATATTTAATTTGACAGTGGTTCCCTTTCAGTGGTAGTAATTACTATTGTACTCTATGCCTGTAATTTCTACTTCACATTCTTAATACATTAAAGACCATAGGATTACCTATGGGGGTCTTTGGTGCTGGGTATGATGTGAACACATTCTCTTTTATAAAATGCTCTTTCAATCCAGGATTTCTGAGCCTGAAAGAGAGAGAGAGAAAGAAGAAAAATGAATATAAATTTTAAATCTTTTTACCACCATGCAATCACACAATACACTAGTATATCATAAACGGATTCCAAACTGCATATCATCCAACAAGCTATTCTCAGAACCTGTTGACTGGGTTAACATTATAATGTTGAGAAGTAAAGGAAATTGTCAGGCTGGAAAAAGTGTTAGTAATGAGATCGTAGGCATGTTCATTATGGTTTCTAAAGGACAGAAACACAAGGCTATTCATAGAGAAAATGAAATTGAAGGAACAGACATTGCATTTATAATCTTACAAGAAAAGCAAGATTCAAAAGTCAGAGGAAATACATCTAGTTCAGTAACCTTCATGGTTGAGGCTTCTACTAGATTCTCCTTACAGAAAGAAAGGATGATGGCAGAGGGAGTACACATTCAGAATCCCTGCTACATCACCAAGGTTCCTTAAATCCAAGTTTGTGATACAGAAGAACAGAGAGGGAGAAAAGGGAATGGGAAGACAAAGAGAATAAATGTAAGCACAGCCTCAGTGCTCCCAGGTAATGCTTGGGAAGGGAATAGGCACATTTCCCTTTACATCCTACACACATGCACAAAAATATGGCTTCTTAGAAAAGGTGTTGCTAAAACCATCCATCCAGAAACCCTGCCATCTAGATGGGATTCCTAGATGGACAAAGGATGTTCTGTCTACCTGAAGGGTATTTCCCTGCTGCAAGCAGCATCTATCCTGCATGTACAAGCTATAGGCTGTAGACCACGTTATCCAACAGTAACTGTGAATGAATGCACATTTGCATCTGCACATTTGTAGATGAAAACATCACATCACAATGCCAGAAGTCTGGAGACCCTGGACCCCTTCCTTCAAAAGCATTTGAAATGGAAGAGAAGTCTCCATGGAACCTGCTAAATTTCTTAGAAGATTGCTTTCCTAAGTATTTAAGATGGAAGTTACTGGAGCAAACCTTAGTTACTTCATATGGCACTATCTCACTGTCACACCTAAAATTATATTCTTAAAATATTCTGGTCCAACACACAATTGAGCTGTTCACTTGACCTGTGTCAATCACTGGTTGGAACTGTTACCAGATTCCACTTATTGGGTATAATTAGTCCCGATTCCCTGGGCACACAGGGCTACCCTGAACCTTGTGAGTTCTGGTGCACACTTATCTCCTTGATCTCATACAATGTAGGTCTGTGTATGCATGTGACGTCCATAGCAGTAGTTCTTTGATATTTACAATAATGCATATTCTACACATGGCCACACAGAGGATGGTTGAGAGCCCTTAAGGCACTGTATTCTGTTTCAGTAATGGTCACAATAGGGTCACTTAATTTCTGGTTTCACTACATTGTCTTCATTTAAAGGAGCAGCCCACACTGCCTCAAAGTTCTCCAGGTTCAGGCGAACCTCTGTACCCTCATGCACACAGAAGGCGTTGTAATTTTGTTTGCAGCAGGACATGAAAAAAAAAATCTCAAAGAGTTTCCCTCTTAAACCAGTAGAAAAAGCTACTGGCTCCATCTTTGCAACAGAAATGAGCTCAGCGGCAAAGATAACCTGCCTTTATCTTTGAAAAAGCCTGTAAATTAAACTATTCATAGCCCATGGTACTGAAATACTGAATACTTCTGTCGATGTTATCTGACGTTCCTCACGACATCTGAAACCCACTTTCCCTACACCTTGGGGAACAATGAAGAAAGAGTGTACTTTGTAGCCCGTCCTGGCAAGCCTTCAAAAGAATATTTGGGGACATCATCTGCCTGCTTCAGTGAGTGCTGCTCCATGTTCCAGGAGAGGAAGTTGGAAAAGCAGGATGTGTGGGATGTAAAGTCTACAGCTGAGAAAGGAGCATGAGTTGCACTCTCGTAGATGGGAACAGTTAGGAATTCTTTTATCTTCAGTTTTCCCCATCTGTATGCTGGGCACAATAATAATGCTTGGCATATTGGGTTGTTATTATTTGGGGAGTACCATTCTTGATTTCAAGAAGAGAGACCGATCTTGGCTTTAGTTTGTTTGTTGAGACAGGTTCTCACTCCGTAGCCCTGGTTAGCCTGGTAATCATTCTTAAGTCTAGCTGGCCTTAAACATGCAGCAACCACTATCCCAAACTTCCCTAGTACTGAGAATAAGGCATGCACCATCATGCCAGACTTCTGGGCTGATCATCATATTATAAATTTATATGGAAAGTCATACGAGGGTTCTATAAAATACTGGTAGAAATGGCCACCTCTATGTTTGAATCATAGAGCACTGGAATGGCCACTAACAAGTTATGAAGAACTTCTTCTGAGCCTCATGTATAGCATATTGATCCTAAGCTACTATGGGGTGTTTTGTGATGATCAGACCCAGAAGTTGATCTTACCCACCTAGCACATTGTAGGAGCTCAGCAAGGACGCACAGTGGCTAACATTTGTTAAGGGTCCATCATGTGCTTGGATCCACAGAACAGCACTGATGGGGAGGGACCATCTACAATACCATATCTATTTTATCAATGAAAAAAATAGAGCCAGAAAGATACAGCAAGTGAGTTCCAAAGCCACAGTTTGACCTTGAATAATAGCTTTACCCCAGGATCTTTTCTCTTACCCCTGGAATACACTGCTTTGCCAGAGGAGACAGTACTGGTTCTGAATGTCCTTTATGTGTGCAGTGCCATCTGAGATGCCTGGGACTATTTCTGTGTTTGGACCACCCTGGACTCCTAGTGGCATGTGGAGAACTGGGTCAGACTTGTTTCTTCCCCTTTCTCCTCCTGAGTCTAGCCCTCACACATGGGGATGAACTCTCCGCCACCTGTTCTTCCTCTCCCTTGGGGGTAATGGATGGGATAGCACTTAAGGAAGACCCCAATATAGAAGGCAGATATTAAAGAAGGGGGAGGTCTTATTATTTCCACAGCAGCAAAGAAATGGAATCGCCACTGGGCTTTAAAGTTGAGAATATGGGGGGCTGTGCCCAATGAATCAGACTCTTTGAGGACACTGTTGTTATTAGTTTCAATTTGGGAGGTCCTGCAAGCTTCAGAAAGATGGTGTGTAGGAAAATTATTACCTATGGATGGTCAATTTGTTTGTTAGTCTTTCAGGGGAAGGTGTTTTGGCTTGTGCGCAGTCCAGCAACTTCATTACATTCTCCAAGAAAAAAAGCAACCTCTTTGTGGGTGAATGGACGAGAAACCACCTCTGTTTCTTAGCATTAGCAGATTAATCAGTTCCCTGGCCAGGGCACAAGTGGGAGTAAAAGAGAGGTGAGGTAAAAAGATCTTCCCATCATTCATAATGAACTTTGACTCCTTTTGTTTATGAGACAAGTATAATTTATCATAGGAAGAGTGTATGCATAACAGTCAACTTAGGAATTCTCCAAAATATGCATAATTGGCTCTGCTATATTGTTGGGTTGGCTTCATTGTGCTTTTATTCAGGTTGTTAGTGTGGACAGATAGTCGTTTAAAAAATTTTTTTTTGGAAAGGTCATATTTTGATGTACAACCATGGTTTAACTTGTTGCCTAAATGAATTCCCTTTTTCTTTTGTTCAAGGGCTTTGAACTACTCTGCATGAAGCTTTAGACTTTGCTCCAACATGCAACTAAGTTAGCACAGAGTGATTACCCTCATTGTTAGAAAGCATGAAATAAATCTGACATGCATTTCCTGATGACTTTTTAATTCCCTTCTAATGCAAAACTTTGGTGGAGAGTTTGCCCTACTAGTTTCGCTTTTTAATTATGCCACAGAAGTCTCCTGTCCTCCTAGAGAAGGTGGGTCCTATCAGCCCTTGGAAAATCACTTCTGTACATTATTTTCTGGAGGCAGAACAGTCAGAGAACCAAACTGACTTTGTCAGGGACTGTTTCTTTCTTGTCTTTCTGCACTACCGGCCATGTGTGATGTGTAATAGGGAAACGTCTTCAAAGGCTAATAATTAAAGGACATCTTTCTCAAAACAGAAACAAGGGTGTCTACATTTTGAACAAGGTATAATGGTTACCCTAAGGAATAAAAGCAAGAGCTTTTTCTTTTTTTTAAAATTAAACATGTAATCAATAAAACATCAAGATGAAAGAAGGCAAGACAAATCTGTAAATATTGTCTTATACCAAAGAAACATCGAATCATTTCATTTAAACAGATTCACTCTTTTTCACCCAGGCTCTGCTACTGACCTTAAACCACCAACAGCTTTGCTCTGTCTTCCTTTACCTCCCTGCTAGCTGTAGACTGAGCCCTTCCCCAGGAGGGAACAGATGTAACACAAACTTTGCAGCACAGTAACCCAGACAGGCAACCCCAAGATTAAAAAGGAAGTAAGATGAACTTCTGGAGACAAATTATGAAGGACACTTCTCTGTGTTGCTCGCCATCACAATCTCCAGTTTCAAGAGGCCACCCAGTCTTCATTAGAACAAAATACCGAAATAGATGTTTCTTTCCCCCTCTGTTTTCTCTCCACCCCCTCTGTGTTTTCCTTTGCTCTTCCTCTAAGTCCCCACATCCAACCTGGAGAAGGAGAACAAGAGAAAGGTCAGCTGAAATCATTTACCTGCGCACTGACTCTGGCTGGTAGCAAGGCAGTCCCCCTGCGCAGCGCCTCCTGCTTTCATTTTGCTGTGACTGGGGCTGGCCATCCCGCTAATAATGCTCGGATGACCGCCCACTGGAAAAAAAAAAGTCACTTGCCAGGCTCTTCCCCCAAGAGACATTTCAAGTAAGCAATGAACTTGGGCAGATTGGCCCCTTGGAATGTGCTGGTGCTCCAGGATTAGCCTGGCTAAGAATCCCATGGACATTCCCTCGTAGTTCTCAAACACTGCTTGATTTGAACATCTAATCTGAAGCCAGAAGAAAAACAAATCCCTGGGGAGATCGGGTTTAACCAGCACAAGTCCTAACTGCTTCCTACCCCACCCCCACCTTTTCTTTTTCCATTCTCAGTGGGGGAAAAAAAAAGCTTGCAAGAGTGTGATAAGGTGCTCTGAGTTCTGAAAGTTCAGCTTTGGAAAGTGAATCTCTCTAAAGAAATAGTGTATCACTGCTGCCAGTAGTTTGAACACACAAGCGGCATTGTTCCCCTGCCGAACAGAATGGAGTGATAGTATTTCTTTAAAGAGAAACTGTTAAAAACTTCAGTGTTTCAAAGGAATGCTCTGGTCCCTGAACATGAGCCTAAGCAGAATGCAGTTGGGGTTGGCCAAGTTGTTCACCTTCTGCAACTAGATGTCAACAAAACTTGCCTGATCACACTTCTTGTCCACAGCCTTTCCCTGCCCAGCACAAATGCACAAGAGACCTGCGTTCCCTGTTTCTGTACTGAAAAGCAATCAACTGAGCATTCCAAGGCTGTGGGTGCAGATAGAAAGTGGAGAAACTGTGATGAGCCGGCTGTACGTCTTCACTAGGAAACTATTGCTTGTATGAGGCCACATAGAGAGGGCATTTTCAGAGATCACCCAAGAGAGAATGTTTTTGATGATAGATATTAACTAGATAAGCAAATACACTGGGGAGAAAAGAGTTCAAATTTCAATAAGGCAAACAAACTCTCATGAAGTGAATGTCTAAGCACTATATCTCTTTCCAAGGGTGACGGTCACTTGAGAAGTGGCACCCTTCCTCAGTAAGCCTTCAGGACTGTAGTCAGTGAGGGCAGTGGGGCTTTGATTCATTTTCCTGTTACCTTGTGTCAGAGTGAATAGTACTTGTCATGTGTATGGTATAAATGACAATGGTAACCAAGTGACTTATTTCACACTTGGATTAGCCCATGAGTTGGCCATCTTTACTGTCTGTGCTCTTTGCAGGACTGATTCCCATATTTGCTAGCCTTTTTCACAAAGTCATATTTCCCCAGAGATGAGGGACAATCATCTACCTAGTGACTTTCAGTGGATGAAACATGGTAAAAAAAAAAAAAAAAAAAGACTTAAGTGAATTCTATCAAGCTTTACTATGAAACACAAGAGGGAATGCTGGGAGATGGATTCAGTGGATAAAGACTTTGGTGTGCAAGTGTGGCGACCTGAGTTTGAGTGCCCAGAACCCATCTGAAGCTGGACACCTTGGTGTTCATCTGAAATTTCAGCACTCCTATGGCAAAACGTGAAATAGAGATAGGACAATCCTTGGACACTCCTTGGCCAGTTAGTCTGGGATATGCAGCAGCAGACGACAGAGACCTTGTCTCCAACCAGGTGGAAAGGTAGGGACTGGCACCCGAGGCTGTTCCCCGACCACCGCACTTGTACAATGGCATATATGTGTTCTCGGGTCTTTCTCTCTCTCCAACTCCTCACATTTTTTTTGTAAAAGGTTTAAACATCCCTTACCTATCTTTAGGAATTAGCCACAGCCTTAATGCCATGCAGCCTTTTTTTTTTTTTCTGTGCACCTGTGACCCTTAAGTAGTCATTCTAATGGAACCATTAGAGATTGTCTCTACAGCATTGTTTAGACTGCAGAACTGGAAACCAAATAAAATATGTTTTATGCCATTTGATGATCACAGCAAGATTTTAGGGAGAAACATACATTTTCGTGTTGCTATGTGGAAAAAAAAGTAACCCACAGGAAAATAGGAGGGAAAAATGACAAATTTTAAATAGAAAGATGATTGGCAACTTTGCTAGCTTTCATTTCATTCCATTTGCTTTTCAGTTTCTCCTTGTCATCGTGTGCATATGGAGTCAGAAGAACACTCTTTTTATTTGCTTTTCAGTTATCAAGTTCTGTCTTATGCTCCCAGGAGGGTATGGGGAAGGTGCTCAGAAAAGTATTTAGAAAAAAGTTCATGAAGAATGAGAAGAGGGCCTCCACAGAGAGATTCTGGAAAAGAAAGGTTTGGGCTTTTGTTTTTGTCTCAGTACGGGGTGAGATTTCTGGAGAGACACAAAGAGAGAAAAGAACAGAGAGGTGAGAGGAAGGAGGTGGAAAGGAATAGAGACAGGAAGAGCTAAGTGGGCAGACAAATACTTGGAAAGACCTACTGGGATGACAGGTAGCAGCAGTTGGCTGTGATACAAAATCCATTGGTTTTCAGTAATCTTCCCGATGTAGAAAGACTTAACGATTCACTCCCTTCAACATCTTTTGTCAGTAGATCTCTCTGAACTCACGATTACCATAAATCACGAGTTCAATGAAATAGTCTTTTTATCACTTTTCTATGCATTTATTTTTATTCTTTCTAGTCCCACTTTTGGTTTGGTTTTGCTTGCTTTTCTTTTCTAAAAAGTATCCAATAGAAAATAGAGTATGAGTTGGCGTCCATGAAATTTACACCAGAGATGAAAATATTGCTACAGAATCCTGGGCCTTTTGTGGAAGTTGAAACAGGAAGCTCCAGGTGAAGGCAGCCGAATGGAGCTTTCATAAGAGGTGGGGAGGACTCTTTGATTAAGGAAGGTAATTAGCTCCAAAGAGACCTGCAGCTCAGAGCTACTTTGCATATGGATCTCTTCTCACCTACAGCATCATTACCCAAGATGCAGCTCCCGGAAGGGTCTATTAACAGGCTGCTTTAGGTGTAGTTTTTGGAGAACTTGAATTCTAACAATAGAAGGCCACGTGCACAGTGGTAGCTATGGCTATTCCTCACTTCCACGTTAATGCAATGGCAGAATGACTTAGTCTCCAAATTTATCATTAATTAAACATTACATCTGAAAAGACTGTACTAAAAAGGTTTTGTTTGTGCACAATTCTTTAAAAAGTAAAATTAGATCTTTCTGTTGATAAAAACTAGATTTTAACATGTAAAATGCATATTGCATTGCCATAAGTAACTGCAAAGAATCTGTTCTTTGATGCTTACATCTGGCAGCAATGATAAAGAGCGTGATACAGATTAGAGGGTCAGCAAACATTTTCAGCAAAGGTCAGATGGTACGTACTTCATGACATCAGAAAACAGTAAGTACCCACCTTAATACTTAACTGCTTGGCTATCATAGCCACAGACATGGCCATGACTGAGCATACTTTATTTCAATGAAGAGGAAAGTGGGCTACAACTGATGTATACTGGTCAACTTTTGTAACAGGAAAAAAAAAAAAAGATTCTGCAGTGGGTCAGGTGGACCTCCAGGCTTTGTAGCATCATCCCTCACTTGTCTCTGCTCTTCTTCCTGCATGGCGGGCAAGTTCTCTTCAGTCACCTTTGCTTCTCTTGCTTTTTCCTGTGATAGGTCCATCCTCAGAGAGCTCACTCCCTAGCGGTCTCTGGCCATCCTAGCCAAAGGAACACTGTGTTGTTCTATCAAGTTACGCCCCTCCCTGTGTCTTCTTGCACGTTCCCTGCTAGGAAGTAAGTTCAGTCTGTTATCACCACCAGCATAGCACTTAGAACTGTGGCACTTGGGGGGCACACAGATTCTAACTAGAAAAACATTCCATTTCCTGCAGAATAAAACCTTCCCTTAGAAATGGATGGCATCTGGGGCTGGAGAGATGACTCAGTGGTTAAGAGCACTGGCTGCTCTATCTACCACAGGACCTTGGGGTCAATTCCCAGCACCCACTTAGCAGCTAACAAGTGTCTGTAACTCCAGTTCCAGGGAATCTGGCACCCTCAAACAGACATAAATGTAGGCAAAACATCAATTCACATAAAATTATTAAAAAAGAAATGGATGACTTGTATCTCCAAAAAGGAGACTTGGGAGCTAACTAGGTAGGCATTTATGCTGGGTTTATAGCAATGCATTAATGTATAAGAAAGGGATATACCTGATAAAATATTATCTGGAAGCTATATATTTTTTTCTTATTTGGAAGTGTTAAAAAAAAAGAATCCATCAGAAGTATTTATCCAAGCACAGTGGTGCAGGTCTATAATCCCAGCTGCTTTAGGAGGCTGAGGCAGGGATATCTTTAAATTCAAGGTTTACTTGAGCAATAGTGTGAGTTCAAGAATCACTTTGGCAACTGAGGGGGACTGTCTCCAAATAAAAAGTGAAAAGAGTGCTAGAGGTAGAATCCACTGAGAGAGTACGTGTCTAGAATTCATAAAACACTAGATTCAATCCTCAGTACTACAAAGAACAGAGAGATGAAAGTCATGATGTTATCATCATAAAGTTACTGCCGTTTGGGAAACACAGGCAGCCCCTCTTAAATGCCCTGTAAACCTTAAACTCCTTGTTTTTATTCCAATGCATGAAAACAAACGTGTTGTGGTTTTCACCATCTGAGTTGCCATTGACCTATAAACAATGCCAGAGGACACGGCAAGACCGTGCTTCTGGATCACACCGCCACCAGCATGTCCCTCCCCAGCAACTGATCATGCAGTCCCCTATCAATCCCCTTATGTATCATCCGAGCCCAAGCTTTCTATCAGCTCAGTATAGAAGGGCTTCCAGATCTGACTCTGGAAGTATTTTAATCAAAGCTTTTTCTTCCATGCAAGCCTCAACACTCTTTCTGCTCAGGTCAACCAAAATATGGAGGGTGCCCCTGATCCACCAAGCAGCTCCACACTTCTCAGCCATTGGGCATGTTTTGTTATTTCCCTTGGAAAGTTAGAGTATTCCTTTTGCACCAAGTGAATGCCTTTGTATTCCCAAGTCTGCATAAAAGACTGTTCTTCAAGAAGCTAGCCACTGCAAGCCAGAACAACCGCGACCTTGTTCTACTTCCATACTTTGCTCTCACTCCAATCAGTGACTGGCTCATGTACTGTTCTAATGACTTATTTCCCGTTCAGTAGGTGCACTCACCCACTTCCACAGTCTCCTGTACCTACCCCCTTCTGTGTCTACTATGACACAGCTAGAGCTTGGACCTCCCTTAAAAGAATTCTCTTCTTCCGAACCCTCGCTTTACTTTGTTTCTAGACGACTGCTACCCCCTCATTTCTAGAATTACCTTTTGGAGAATAATGTGGCTATCGACTGAAATTACTTGAAATAGAACTTACTTCACGACATCTAAATTTACATGATGTATTTCTTAACATACAGTAAAAGATCTATTTTATCTATTTATCTTGAAAATATTCAGTAAATCACACTTTCCAGTTGCAAATAAAACTCATCTTTATAAACAGGCCATGCTGTGAAAATTACATTTAAATATGATCAGAATTTGCATGTAGAATGGTCATTCTACACAGTCATCTTGGAAATAATCTCTCAATATATATAACATTGAAAACTTCTCCACTGTGAAGCAATTAATCGTTGCTTAACTAACCATGAGACATTATATTTTCACAGCATTCTATTACCCACAGAATGTTTTTCAACATAGCATTTCACATAACCTTTGAAGTAACTTTATAAAAGAAACATCACAATTATAAGTGAAAACTGGAGTTTACTCAGATTAAGCATCCTGCCAAAGTTATATACCAGTGATTGGCTTAGCCTGATGCTCTTGTTCTATTGGTACTGAGGTCTCTGCATCCTTATTCTGTCCCTGATTTTAAGGATGCTAAATGATGCTTTTCTTTTGGGTGTGGTGGATTAATGTCATCAGAATCATCCTGAGCTTGTTAAAACACACATTTATTTCATCAGGCCTAAAAGACTCTGATGAAAGAGTTGAAATGAAGATGTTGGCCTCTACTTCAAAATTATCCCATAACCATCAAGGGTTAGCCACAAGTTTTGTTACAGTACCTGTTTACATACTTAAACATTTATATGCTCCTTAGGAACATGCACACTTAGGAACTAACTGCTGCTGTTGACCCCAAAACAGGACAACACTGCTCTCTATGAATCCCTTTCACATCCTAAAAGGCAACAGAATAAACTTTACCCCCAAGAAAGAGAAAATGAAAAACAAAGTTATGATTAAAAAACATATGTATCTCATGAGACTAAAGCCTGGCATCTGCCTCAGGGGCCAGGAACTTTAAAATGATAGATCACTGTTAGTAAATCATATCACTGTGATAGTGTCAGCACACACCTGTGATGGGGGGGTGTTCTGTATTCACAGAAGCTGTGCTAGTAACTTTGTCATTAAATGCAGAGATGGAGCAGTGCAACACCATCCTTTAAGTGCTCAGTTCTTTAGAGTAGCTCATCCTCGCCTTTGTTAGGAGGCATTGACACACACACACACACACACACACACACACACACACACACTCCCTGCTTTCCTGCCATTGTGCTGGGTCTTAAAATTAGGGCATTTCACATAGAAATGTGGATGGAATTTATGTGACAAGCCACATCCGGTTTAGAGGCCCATTTTAATTTTGTTTCTTTTGTCCTGGAAGGATGAAGATGCTGAGAAAAGCAGAGAATGAGAACAGATAAATCATTACAGTCCAATTTTTGGAGCGTTTTCTTATCAGGATCGACTGCTGGGGGAAATCTCAATCTCTGTCTGTCTGGGACAAATTTTATTTTATCACAGTCCTAACTACCTTTAAGTATTTTGGGTTCAATTTTAAAGCAAAAAATTTTACTTATAAAATAGAGTGCAATTTGGCCATAGGATTTTATTTCTGAAATCCCAATTTTCTTTATCCATTTAAAGTACTAAGGCAGGGTCTGGTGGAGGAATGACTGATCAGGACTCTTGAGATACGAATCCTGGTCACGACTTAGAGGTAACCAGGTTCCTACTCTTGGAGAGTGGCATGCTCCTGGAGACCTTCAAGGTCAACTGCAGGTCTTGGGGATGAGGAGTGTGGAACACAGAGACCAGCACCTTGGTTTTTAGTCCCTCATTAATGTGTACAAAGATGATAGGGAGACTGTTTTGAAAGGCTGAGATTTTAAGTATTTACACATTCGTGGAATTGTTATTCTTTTCATAACCAAGCAATGAAAGCATTGCAGAGTGCAAGGTTTTTGGTCTATTCAGCACAAAGTACATAAGAAGATTTGAATTAATAAATAATCCCTGAAAGAATTCTCACCAGGCTGTAGCCATTCTGAAAAATGTCCCCGGCTGAGCTATTCAGCACATATGTAAAACTGTAGTTCTGTTTCAGTGAGAATCCAAGTGTTAAGACATTGTTATGATTAAATGATAACTTGGTGTTTTTGTTCTGCCTTTTAGAGAATTTCTAAGACTGGAACATGGTGTTCCCTTATCCCCTTTGCTTACCAAATAATAAACCAAAACTTAATGTTGTCATTCTAGTCAGGATTTATAAAAAAAAACAACAAGATTTATAGGTCCTCCCCCCCAAATTAACAATCAAGAATAACTGAATTGGAGGGTATTTGTATCATTGGAAGCAACATACAAGCATACAGGCCCAGCAACGTCAATGTAACATTGTTTCTATTATCCTTTGGGAAATGGAAAACTTTTATTCAGTTAAGGCAGTGTAAACAAATGTATCTATCTCTATCTGCTAGTCACGCTCTCTGCCAAATTGCTTAGTTGTTAGGTAGAAAATAAAGCCATTCGCATAGACTCAGCCTTTGGGGAAGTGCTAATGTGACAGTTTTCATGTTGTTGAAAGTTACCAAGCCTACCTCCAAAACACAGTGAAGGCCATCTTCCCTCAACACTCACTGCCATCCTCCGCATCTTACCAATTATGTGTTTCTTCATTTGTTAATATATAACCTCTTTGGAAGATTTTAGATCCCGGGGTAGATTCTAATCTATATATTTAGCCTTCTCTAAATACATTTTACATTTGATATACAAGTAAATGAATATGAATTCAAATGTATGCATGAAGACTCTTAGGAGGTGGCACAAAAATATAGACATAGGCTCATATGCAGACCTTAGCTTATAATGTTTCTATGGAGATAAGTAAGTGAGTGTGGATATAGGCTATGAAGTTAGAGAGGAGACCACATGAAGGAAAAAGAGGAGGTGAAGATGGGAGAGGAGTAATAAAGCATATGGAAGCAGAAAAGAGGCCATGGGGAGTGTGGAAGGATAAAAGGGGTTAGGAGAGAGAGAGAAAGGAAAATTACTAAAACCAAATTTTGTTTGAAAATGCCACAATGAAACCTACTTATATATATGCAAATTAAAAAATTTAAAAAGAAAATATAAATAGAGGCTCAGCTGAGAAGTTCTAATTGTATTACTATGTCTTATTAAAGCCAGTACTACCTGGATCGTGGCCTTGAGTCAGTTCCTAGAGAATTTGAAAATGGGCCATCAACGCTGGGCTCACTGTATCTTTTAAAATTATATTGTTTGGTTATTCATTTTACTTTATGTGTATGGATGTTTTGCCTATATGTATGTATGTGAACCATGTATACATCTGGTACCCACAGAGGTCAGAAGAGGGTGTCAGGTTTCCTGGAACTGGACTTACAGATGATTGTGAGCCAGCATGTGGATTGCTAGGAAGCAACCAAACCCAGGTCTTCTGCTGGAGTAGTTAGTGGTAAGCTCTCCAGTTCCAACTCACTTTAGTTTTCAAGTACTTCACTTATTTACACACACATACACATATACAGTGAACATCACCTGTGCAAATTGGGACCCCTATGAGCTCTGCTTACTTGATTCCATGGGCCATAAGGGTGTGTGCCACCGGTTGAGGACAGCAGGAGAACACGGTCCACAGATATTTACTGAGTAGAGCTCATAGGAACTCACAGAGACTGAAGTGGCAATCACTGAGCCTGCATCTGTCTGAGCTCAGTCCTCTGCATATAAGTTATGGTTATTAGCTTGGTGTTTTTGTGGAACTCCTAACGGTGGGAGTGGGGGTGTCTCCCATTCTTTCGTCCACTGTTAGGACCCTTTTCCTCCTACTGGGTTGCCTTGTCCAGCCTTGATATGAGGGTTTGTGTCTACCTAGTCTTATTGTAACTTGTTATGCCATGTTCAGTGGGTATCTCTGGGAGGCCTACTCTTTTCTGAAGGGAAATGGAGGAGGAGTGGATCTGGGAGAGAGGGGAGATGGGGTGGGTACTGGGAGGAGTGGAGGGAGGGGAAACTGTGGTGAGGATGTATTGAAAACAAAAAATAATTGTTTTAAATAATTTAAAAATGTAACAAAAACTCACAAAAGAAGAAAAATTCATGAATATGAATGAAATCTGGATTAGAATCAGTAAAAAACTTCAATTCATCATAAACCAATAGTTTATAGAATACTGTAACTTGATGCACTTGGCTTGTGGGCAATGTGAAATTGCTATGGCACTTTCAAGATGTTTATTCTCAACCTCTGTGCTCTGAAAATTCACCATTGGCTTGAGGGACAGCATCTGATCACGGGATGCTAGACACAAATCTGTGTGCAGTGGACTGTCTGACTCTAGCCACATCAGCACGATTGGGGAACTTGTTAGAAGTGTGGCTGCGTAAACCCCACAGACCTCTAAACAGTACTAAGTTAATGCAATTCTCAGGTGACTGCTTCACCTTAAATTTGGAAAAACAATGTTCTGGGGGAAAATCAGGTACAGTAAAGACCTATTTAGTACCAGTAGCAATAAAGAACAGTTTCACTGCTCTTGAAATAGGCCATTCAGTGGTCTAATTATTGTCAAGTCTTTACTCACTTGAGCCTTCTCACAAACATGTGAAGCAAGTGTTTCTACTTTATGCTCACTTTGCAGGTATAGACACTGAGGCAGCAGACATAAGGGTTCAATGTCATTCATTCAGAAAGTGGAGTGCATGGGCATAGAACACCTTACGAGACACAGATGGCTAGGAGGGGCTCCTAGATCAGGGGAGTCAGTGTTGGTTGAGCTGGCCTGGTCCTTGGGTGGTTCGCACTAGCAGTACAGGATGGGTGTTGCATCTCAGGAACTCTTTTGCATTTCAGTGAATAATGTGGTCTTCCTTAATTCCATAACTAAAGGGACATAACTTTAATTCAACTACCTGTTCTTAATCTCCATAATTTTATAGATGTATTTAAAATTTTCTTTCTTCTTCTTTTTCTCCTAAAGTCTATAATGGAAGATGTTTGCTTCCAAGTACTTTCTCCTTTTCCCTGTACACTATGCATTCTGTTATGACCAGTGTTGTTCATACATCCTTATCATCCTGGTAGTCTTCAGCTCTAGGCTCAGGACAATACCTACATTTTAGCTTTTTGTGTGTATGCATACATTTTCATGGGTCTTCTGCTGTCCTGGAACCACTAGCCAGGCTTCAAATCTGTTATAATCATCCTGTTTCAACCTCCCAAATGCTGGGATTACAGGTGTGAGCCAGTATGCCATGCTGTCTATTTACCTTTTAATTCTCTTTCCATATTTTAAGTGCTTGGCACCTGGTAAAAACTTCATAACCTTTTTTAAAAAAATAATGAATAGCATTACAGATATCTAGAAAATAAATCATTCAATTGTGGAAGGAGTATTCTGTAAGATGCTCATTAATAGAACAATTTATTTTTGTATTTACCCAACATATTCTGTACAAATAGACCTGTCAGGTCTTAAAATACCAGGCAAAATGTAACTGTCAGTCTTAAAGCATTGCCACTATGCTGAAAAGTGGTTACAATGAATCACATGAGTGTACATGCTGTGTGTATAAATTAATGATTTATTTTCTATTGGTATTTGGCAGACATTTGACAAGTTTTGTGTTTTCCAGTTCTATAATATAGGTAACATGCTGGAAAGGATGGAAAAAGAAAAATTATATATATATATATATATATATGTGTCATATATAAATATATACATATATAGTATATATTGTATATATCACTGTTCCTTTTGATGGCGTTATAAGTTGGTTAGTTCACTTAAAGAATAATGAGTCCTAGTACTCATAGGCACATATCCTCACATGCAAACATAATTAAAATAAAATAGATATTTAATTAAAAAAATGGATCCATATAATCTTTATTGAATGTCTTCAAATGATTATTAAGAGACACCAATGGCTATGAGGGGCCTAAGAAGAAAATAAACTTCAGAATGCTTTGGATTACCAAATGCTATTTAGGGCGGGTATAGAAATCCTTTCTTAAATTCCATCAGTGTTCTTATTCCAACCTGGCCACTTGTAAAGCAGCATAATTGTCCATTGGTTATGTTTCCTCAGTTTGGATCATGTTATATTTTTCACTTGTTCCCATTTTTTTTTTTTTTTTTTTTTTTTTTTTTGGTTTTTCGAGACAGGGTTTCTCTGTGTAGCTTTGCGCCTTTCCTGGAACTCACTTGGTAGCCCAGGCTGGCCTCGAACTCACAGAGATCCGCCTGGTTCTGCCTCCCGAGTGCTGGGATTAAAGGCGTGCGCCACCACCGCCCGGCTTGTTCCCATTGTTTATGTGTATGTCTAGGTATATTGTGTGCATGTGTGGTCGGCGAACGTGTGTGTAGGGATGGTGGTGGTGGTGCATGTGCATCTATGTGCGTATGAGGCCAGAGGTTGATAGTAGACGTTTTCAATCACCCTATACCTTATTAGTTGAATGTGGTGATGTGACTAAATTGTCTGGCTAGTGAATCCCCTGGAATTCTCCTGTCTTTGCCTTCTTAGAACTGGAATTTCAGGCATGTGCATGCCATACTGGCTCTTTTCTGTGGGTGCTAGGGATTGAAATCAGGTTACCATGCTTGCCTGGCAAGCACTTTACCAACTGTGCCATAGCCCGAGCCCCCTTTTCCATTTTTTCAAGCTATAGTTAGCACAGGCTGGTGCAGACTCCCTTAAAATTAATTTGGATAGTTTAAAGGTTAATGTAAAGATGGAGAACAGATTTTTATCTCTTAGGTGGGTTTCAACCGATGATCTTTAAATTAACACACCAGCCATTTTTGCTTTTTCTCTATGCTGGCATCCCTTTCTGAAGAATGGTGTATCAAAAATTGCTTTGTTTCACAAATAAATAAATAAATAAATAATACCAAAAATTGCTTTGTTTCACAAATAAATAAATAAATAAATAAATAAATAAATAAATAAATAAATAATAATTGATGGTCTTTGCTAACCTTTGCCTTACCCAAATAGAAATCTCTGTATACTCTATATTAAAAAAGACTATGCCAACAGAATTCCAAATAAGTAGATTTTAGTTGCTATTCATGTATCATATGGGTATCTGTACATGTTGTGGCTAGGTTTCCATGATTAATTTATCCCACAAGTTTGAGAATACAGTCCTGAAAAGCTTGGTGCAGCTGAATGTCAGGACTCATCCTTCATGGCCTCAGATGCACAAGTCCTACCCTTGTCTGTACAGCTCTGTTATCACATCAGACCTGACTGACGAAGTCCTCATGGCGCCATCACTGTGAGTTTAGCTTTTGTACCAGATGTGAATACAAATAACCTGGAGAAAATGCACTGGATCCCAGTGCTGCTTAATTAGTGACCCCCACCTCCCAATCCTGCCTCACCCACATTATTTGGAAAAGGGACTGTGGTGAGGTATTGGCCTCACCCATGCTCCCAGCTGTGATTGGTGACAACTTTTTTGTTACCCAGGTTCTCCTTTGTAAATAGAGAGCAGTCTCCATTTTGTTACCTCACTAGGGACTGCGGCTGAAACTGATAAACACTCTGACAACCTGATCAACTTGAGTGTCACATGAAGACTTGGTAATACAGGTGTGCTGGCTTGTGGACAGACTGACACATTGTCTCATGCTATGTTTTCATAATTATAGGTGGCTGGATTTTAGCAGCTTTAATTACGTTCTTGCTTGACTTACACCAAAATGTTAATTTCTTTTGGATTAAAAAAGCTCTATATGAATTAATTTGACCCTTCTCCTTCTTTAAAAAAAAAACATTAGAAATTTCATTAGATTTAAGTAACATGGAATTTGATCACACAGCATTCTGGGGCTCAGCCACAGCAGGCTTGGATACTAGGCAGGCTGATTACAACTTAAGCATTGTTTCAATGTGATTTTGCAAAGGATTTCATTTACTGCAGATTAGTACATTTATTAAGCTGTTGATAATTGAAGCCTCTTAGGTTTGGTAAGTACCATCCGGTGAGGTAGATTAGTGGGGTTTAATTTGTTGCTCTCAAATCGTACATGAAGACTTAGCAGAATAATTACATCTCCACTGTGGTCTAATAAAGATGACATTGCAATGGCACTTCTGGCCCCTTCTGCATGTGTGTGGTTTCTTTAAGAAACTGTATTTGGGGGCAGGGTTTCCCTTCTCCCTCAAGAGAAGCCCAAACCTTATCACCCATAAATGATAAGACCTAGGGAGAAACTGAGGATGTAGTCATCTAAGGTGTGAGCTGCAAGGATCAGAAGTGAGAATGAAAAGTACTACAGCAGAACTGATAATAAATATATAATGTTCTTGTTTCTTCTATATTCATTTGCTTTTAGCATATGTCATTCATTATAATTGTTTCATGCATCGTGTGTGTATGGGAATGAATCTGAAGCCCAAATATCCAGGCCTAACATACTTCTTGTTTTAAAGGATAGCATTCTAAAACATTGATATTTATATGCAGGTAATCATCAGGGTCCTATATATATTCATTGTGTCCACTGTACTTTCCCCTCAAAAGGTACTAATTACATTTAGGAAAAGATAGTGAACTTCTATGAGTCAAAAGATACCTAAGAATATTTATTCATAGTTTGAAGGTTCAGATCCTAAGAGAGCATCTCATTTGACCCATTTGACCTTGATAGTGGAAGAAAGTGACATCCAGAGAAGGGATTGGACTCACTAGCACTTCTCAAAGCCAGTGCTTGGAAGCCTGCACTTTCAACACTGAAGGCCATGGACTCCAGTCATATCACAGCCACTCCTTGATTCAGAAGACAGGCTAATCTGGCTTTGAACACACGGCATTCTCATTTCTAGAAAGAGACTGGATGCGCAAGAAATGTACAGAGAGCCCATATGCTCTAGGGTGCACTAAAGGGACACTAGAATCTAAGGATTCTAGGAAGCATTTGACTCTTAGCAATGGCTTCAGTTCTAGTTGTAGGTATCCTTGGGTCTTGGGTATTTTAATGCTTCATTTAATGTGATTCATCTAAGGGAATTTGACCTTCAATGCTTGTGTAGTTGTCTTCTAGGCTGACTTTAAAAACATATCATAGAAATCTCAGGACACATGAGAGCATTTATTTTCAGAGATTTATCCCCTACCTTCATCCTTTGTCATCTATAATGAAGAACTTTCTGGGAATTTGTCTGTGTTGGGAGTTGTTTATACCTCTTGTTATTCAGTGTCCAAATACCGACTTCTCACTTTTTTTTTAACCACTCATTTTGTATATTCTTTCTGCATTAATGGCCACTGTTCCTTTTAATTTGATTCTCACTCAGAAGGAGCTCTGTAACCCACTGGCATTCATTTCTTTTTGGTAGAAGAGTGGAGAATACTCCACCAGCTTGCAAAGCAAATGCTGGATTACTCCCTGGGATGCAGTGACCTGGTGAAAGCATGCAGAACTGAATTATCCATTCATCTGAGAATGTGCTGACCTTGCGTGGGGCAGTGTGTGTGTGTGTGTGTGTGTGTGTGTGTGTGTGTGTGTGTGTGTGTATGCTAATTGGAATGGCCCCAGTGTTGAATAAAATGTACCTGTAGCAAATGGCCAACTTGCCCCTTATTTTAGGAAAGACATGGAATTCTAAGTAACTGCCTCAGTCTTCAGGTCAGAAGGATGTACAACCTTTTTGGTTTTCCCACAAGCCTTCATATGTTTGTTTGTATTCTTGCTTCACAGAGCAGGAGGACATGTGTATCTACAATTTAAGTGTTTAAAACTTCATAATGGCCATGCTTGAGATAATTATTAACATCCCAGTATATTAGAAAACAGACATGGAGTCAATTTGTAGCAGAAAACCATACCAAAATCATTTCAGGAGTTTGTGACAAACACACATTATAGACTCCTGCTCATAGACTCTGAATCTGTAGATGAGGCTGTCTCCATGGTTTTAATGTTTTACCCCCTTTCATTGTAAAGATATTTCATTCTTGCAATAATATATCCTAATTACAGTTTCCTCTCCCTCTACACCTCTCAGTTCTTCCCCTCTTCCCCTCCTATGCAGATCCATTCCCTTTCTGGCTCTCACAGGCTTCTAAGGGATAATAATAAAATAAAATAAGGTAAAACAGAAACTAACACATCAGAGTTGGACAAGACAAACAGAAGGAAAAGAACTCAAAAGGGGGCACAAGAGTCAGAGACTCACTTGTTTGCATACTCAGGAATAATTAACCTGGAAGCCTTAATATATACACAGAAGACCTGGTGCCGACCACTGCAGGACTTATGAACACCACCTCAGTCTCTGTGAGTTCTATGAGCTTTGCTCATGTTGATTGAGAGGATCTTGTGCTCTTGGTGTCTCCTATCTCCTCTGGCCCTTACACTCCTCCTGCTTCCTCTTCCATAGGGTTCCCTGAGCCCTGAGGGGAGGGATCTGATGGAGACATTCCATTTAGGGCCGAGTGTTCCAAGGTTTCTAGCTCTCTGCATAGTGTCTGGCTGTGGGTCTCTGTATTTGCTCCTATCTGCCTCAGAAGGAAGCTTAGCTGATGATGGCTGAGCAAGGTACTGATCTATGAGTATAGCAGAATGACAATTAGGAGTCATTTTATTGCTACTTTTTTTTTTTTTTTTTTTTTTTTAAAGAACAGTAGTGTTGGGTTTAACATCTAAAGGATGGCAGGTAATTCCGTAAGTGCATTGAGCAGAACTTGTCCTTCCTCGTCAGTGTGTCTCCAAGAGGGCCTGCTTGTAGACATGATTACTGCTGTTCACTGAAGCCATTCTGATGCAGTTTCTGGTCCTCCTCATTGCACATTGGCACTTCAGCTACAGTTTCTAAGATGCTTTTTTTTTGCCCTCTCTATGCAGCCTCATTCAGTCCTTCATAGGACCGTGAAAATGACCTTCTTGGATCACAGTTCTTCAGCGTTGGTATGGCTCTCCCAGTGCTATCGACTATTGTGGGTGGCTGTCCTGTGCCTATAGAATGTTTAGTGGTATCTACAATCCTTGTGAGAACAACTAAAATGGTTTCCTGTTGGAGTACCCTGCACTTAAGGTTGCAGTCCACCATGTCCAGACAGCTCTCTGAACTGAGGCAAAATGGAGGACTCCCTTTCCAGCAGGGCTCTCTCCCTATCTAGACAGTGTCTCTAGGCCTGGAGGCCTGACTTTATTTGGAAGCTGTTCCTAAGCCTGGATGCCTGACCTGTCTCAAGCATGAGCTTTGACACAGATCCCTGCAGAAACTCTTCTCCTGCTGCCCATATGATAATTAGGTTTTGTGCTCCTGGCTAGGACCATGCTGCCAAACACAAATTAGGTGATGCCCCAGCTGCTGTTCCCATCCTATATACTTCCCCTCACTCTGGAATAAAGCTAAGCTGTAACACTGAAGCAGTCTTCTGGAAGGCTATTTCCATTCATCCTCACCGAGGTCTGAACCCTGTTTCCCATTTCTGCTCCCTCCTCCCTCACTAACAGGTAGCCAGCCATCCCTGAAGAGAAGGGAGACTGCTGTGGGATGTTCTGTATGGCAAATGTGTTGCTAATTAGTCAATAAATAAAACACTGATTGGCCATTGGCTAGGCAGGAAGTGTAGGTGGGACAAGGAGGAGAATAAAGCTGGGAAGTGGAAGGCTGAGTCAGAGAGAGACGCTGCCAGCCGCCATGATGAGAAACAGCATGTGAAGATGCCGGTAAGCCACGAGCCACGTGGCAAGGTATAGATTAATGGAAATGGATTAATTTAAGCTGTAAGAACAGTTAGCAAGAAGCCTGCCACGGCCATACAGTTTGTAAGCAATATAAGTCTCTGTGTTTACTTGGTTGGGTCTCAGCGGTTGTGGGACTGGCGGGTGGCAGAGATTTATCCTGACTGTGGGCCAGGCAGGAAAACTCTACCTACAGGAGACCCACAGTTTCCAGTTATTATTAAATATCTCTTAGGTGAAAATTATTCTAAAATGAAAAATACCAGGGGTGAATGGGTTAATCCATTCTTTAATTGTCCAAACAGTACCTATGTCATCTGTGTCCAAGACCACACTCCAAGGCTTGTCTTCTGGTAAGCTTCTCCCTTGATTTTTATTTTTCATCAAACAAAAGCATGCACCTGCTCTGTTCACAGTTCTCTACCCTTCTACCAGTCCTCAGGTCTGAGCTGACACCCTCCCCTGCACATTTTCCCAGGAAAATTTGACTTCTGTAAAGTTTAGCTCAAAATCTGTTTTCCTGGGTTCTTTTCTAATTGTCTTTACTCTTTCTGTTTATAGTATACATTAACTTTTGCATCTATCTGGAAATTCTTCATTCAGCTTGTTGTATATATATTTTCCTATTATTTTTTTCTTCCTGAATAGCCAAATCTACACCTTACTTCTGTCCAAGTCTCTGGTACTTAACAAAGAGCTGACACAAATTGTCCTTGAGAGTATCAGCATAGATGATATAATGGTAAACATAAGTGACCCTAAAATTCTACTGGGAAACTCCTACAGTTGATAAACACTTTCAGCAAAGTGGATAGATACAAAATTAACTCACAAAAATCAGTAGCCCTCCATATACAAATGACAAACAGACTGAGACAGAAATCATGGGAACAACACCTCTCACAAAAGCCTCAAATAATATAAAATATCTTGAAGTAACTCTAAACAAGCAAATGAAAGACTTGTATGATTAAAAACTCTAAGACACTGAGAGAAAAAATGAAGACATTAGAAGATGGAAAGATCTCCCAAGCTCATGATTCAGTAGGATTAGTAAAAACAGTCTACAGATTCAATGCAATACCCATCATAATTCCAAAACAATTCTTCACAGATCTTGAAAGGACAATTTCCAGGTTCTTATGGAAACAAGCAAGCAAGCAAGCAAACAAACAAACCCAAGATAGCTAATAAAATCCTGAATAATAAAAGAACTGCAGGAGGTATCACTATCCTTGATTTCAAGTTGTATTACAGAGCTATAGTAACAAAACCAGCATGGCATTGGCACAAAACCAGACATGTTGATCAATGGGACCAAACTGAAGATCAAAGGAAAGAAAGAGAAGACTCAAGTTAGTAAAATTAGATATAAAAAGGAGACATCATAACAGACAATGGTGAAATTCAGAAAGTCATAAAGACATAACTTCAAAACCCATATTGCACTTAATTGGAAAGACTACCTAACCCTCCCCCTGTGTTATACATAATAAACAGGCTGGGATTCCACTTGGTTTGCAGCACTTGGTGACAATCCATCAGCATATGCACAGCCCTGCTGACCCTAGGTTTTGTCTATGTATGTCTGCCTGTCCTTTCTTCCTTCCCTCCCTGCCCCTGGTCAGGGTTCCTGGACTAAGCCATGTGGATAGTAGCAGCCATGATCAGGAAAACAAATGACAAATTCTGATGAGGAGATAAGAAAATGGGACCCCTTATTTTTTATTATTTCTTTATTTTTTTAGGTTAATATATAATTATGTAATTTCCCCCTTCCCTTTTCTCATACCCCTTCTTGCACTCTTTCAAATTCATGCCTTTTTTCCTAAGTTGTTATTTTACACACACACACACACACACACACACACACACACACACACACACACCAAAATACATAAATACAACTTGCTCACTCTGTACGATGGGACTTGTGTGCATGTTTTCAGGACTGACTATTTGGTATTGGATAACCAATTGGTAGGCCCTGAGGGAACCCTTCTCATACACTGTTAGTGGGAGTGTAAATTGGTCCAGCCACTTTGGAAATCAGTATGGAGCTTTCTCAAAAAGCTATTAGTAAAACTACCATGTGATATAGTTGGACTATGTCTGGGCATGCACCTAAAGAACTCTTATTATCTTACTACAGAGATACCTGCAGGACCAGGTTCATTGCTGCTCTACTGAAAACAGCTAGGAAATGAAGCAGCCTAGATGTTCATCAACTGATGAAAATGTAGCACATATACAAAATGGAATTTTACGGATCCATAAAGAAAAATGAAATTATGAATTTGTAGATAAAAGGATGAAACAAAAAATAATTATACTGAGTGAGACATTATGTTTCTCTTATATTCTAGTTCCAGCTTTTTGTTCTGCTTAACATAGAATAGGCATGGAAGTCATTAAACTAGGAAAGACACAGGGGCAGGGATGTTTTGCCCTTAAAGATTCGAGGAGGGGATAGTAGAACTGGGCAAAACAAAGTAAAGAAGGAGGTACTGGGGACAGAAAGATTTAAACAAGGAGGGAGATGGAGGATTGGGGAAATGGTTTGTGGGCAAGATTAACCAAAACAAAGGGTCTATGAAAAAAGATATATAGAAACTTTCTATCCTACACCCCAAATAAGAGATTGAAGGGAGTTACACTGTATGCTAGGTAACACGGCTCCTAGTAGCAACTGCTTGCTAATAAAATCCACATCCTAGGCATGGTGATCTTCAGGAAGTGGTAAAGAGGCCCCAGAGGCCCACAAAACAATGTAGGCTTATGTGAGTACGCTTGTTGCCCTCCAGAACTAACAGATAAGACCTTGTTACTGGGGCTGGAGAGATGGCTCGGTGGTTAAACATGCATATTTCTCTTGCAGTGGATCCTAGCTCAATTCTCACCACCCATCTGACAGCTTACAACCAGTTGTTCCTCCAGCTGCAGGGGATCTTAGGTCTTTTGGTTTCTATGGACACCTGCTCACGGTGCACAAACCCACACACAGATGCATATACATATACATATACATATACATAACTTAAAAAGTTTAAAAATACCCTCTAGTTGAAAGATACCACACACTGCAGTTGCAAGATATAGAGAAAGGAAGGTGGAAATGAACTGTAAATGCCCCCCGTGCTGTCTAGATTTCTAGGTCATAAGGTGATACACAAGCTGCTGGGGGACAAAAGGCATTCATGGCCTCACTCAGCAGTGAACCCTCTGAACCAGAATCCAAGCTGCTGGGCAAGATGTGCCCACCAATGTAATTGTGGCATGACTCAGGGCAGCAAGCACACACTCACTGCATTTGAGGCCAGCTCTATGGAAGGAAACCCATGCCTGGTACTGCAAGCCCAGAAACAACCCAAGAACAAGAAATCCGTAGAACCAAAAGATTGAACTTATGGCCATTTCCTAAGTAAATTGACACAGCATCAAACTACTTTCTAAATACCTATATTTGTAGTTACAGGGAAACATCCAACCATCATTTTCAAGCAAAGAAGGCTTTTTGCAACAAATTGTGGTGAATTCAGACTCTCACGGATGCCTCCAAATTTAAAAATAAGTGGTAGTTGAGAGCTCAGTTCCAAATCAGACATTTACTCCACCCACTCTAGGGTTCTTTAAGGAGACCCTCTAATGGGGGATGGAGGTATGTAAAAATCACACACACACACTTTCTCACACACACATTTTTTACACTGGGTGTGTGTGTGTGGGTGTGTGTGTGTGCACGCGTGCATATGATGGGGGGTAATTTTTTACAAAAGCAAAAACAGCAAACAGAAATTTCAAGAGTGATGACATCAAAGTATGAGTTGATGCCAGCTTCTCTCTCTAGCATCTTGTCTATCTGCTGCTCTGAATGCTGGCCATACTCTGTGGTCATCTGTGCAGGTTTATCAGATAGGCTTACAGAGGGCAAAGCAGCAGGCCTGCTGAGATGTGGTTCAGGGTCCATTCTTCTGTCTTTAAACATTAAAGCAAGACAGTAACAAGGAAGTCAGCTTGGGTGTGTTTTGGTTTGATTTTGATTGCTGTGATAAACACCACGACTACAAACAACATAGAGGTGGAAAGGACTCATTTTATCTTACAGCGTCCAGTCCATCATGAAGGGAAGTCAGGGCAGGAACCTAGAGGCAGGAACTGATTCACAGGCCACTGAGGAACGCTGTTTGCCAGCTTGCTCTTCATGGATTGTTTGGTTGGCTTTCTTACGTACCCTGGGACCACCTGCCCAGGAACAGCACCATCCCCAGTGGGCTGAACACTCTCACATCAATCATTAATCAAGAATGCACTGCAGACGTGTTATCAGACCATTCTCATGGAGGTGTTTTCTCATTGGGGCTTTCTTCCCACAGGACTCTAGCTTGACACACAACTGATGACCACAGAGTGTTAGGTGGGATTTTTGAGTACAGATAAAATTAGTTTGTAGTGAGCTGTATTCATCTGCTCCTATGTCTTAACAATTTTCATTGATGGCAGAGGAAACTGCCCTAGGACATAAATTCTTCTATTCATTAAAAATACATAACTGTACTTTGCTTTTGAATGACAATGTGTCTCTACTCTCTTAGCTTCTCATCAAATGTCAGGGTTTCACAAATGCTCTGACACTAGGTTTCTTTGAGATGAGGGCAGCCATTGAGTCCCTTGAACATGGTCTTGTGTGTGGAATTAAAAACAATAAAACCAAATATCCCAAAGCACTCCAATACCTTTAAAACATGAAGATATCTGTGTTTAATATTTGTACTACTATGGATTGAATTGTTTCTCTAAATTTATACCTGAGTACCCTGGCCTGTGACTCATATATGATTGTATATGCAAAAGGGCATATAGATATAATCTAGTTACAAAGAAGTCAGTAAGGAAGATCAAGCAGAATATGACCACTCTTTTATCCAGAGACATGTGGACAGAGACAAACACCCAGCTGAGACAGGGGATGAGCCATAAGAGGAAGACAAAAAGCAACCACTGGCAGTAGTGAGTGAGCAAGCCTTCCTTTAGAGTTCATAGGATGATGCCTATTAACATCCAGATTTTGGCCTTCTACTGAGGCAACATATTTTAAGTCACACACACACACACACACACACACACACACACACACACACACACACACACACACACAAATATGTCTAAAAGCAAGGCTGCTTTCTCCTTCACTTTCTGAGATTATCAGAAAGTGCAGGTGATGGAAATTGAATAGGTAAGATTTTATGCTCTGTTGCTGAAGCTGCTGTAATATTTCCTGGTGAATTACTATGAAGCAGGCTCCTTTCACATCTGGGATGAGACTAGATTGCCAGCAGTCATCTACATGTTTCTTATTAGAGTAGTCAGGATTGTTTTTATCTGTACTTGGTGGTGGAGAATGTCTGCCTATATACATCTTGTGTTTTCTAAGGACCAGGGATCTGGGGGTTTCAACGTTTGCTTTTTAAACATTAAGTATCAACCTCAACTATCTTTTTTAGCTTGAGAGAGTGGTTTACTCTGTTACAGTTATTTATGTACACATGCATTCTCCTATTTCTGAAGACTTTAATTTGGGTCAAGGCAGAGATAGAGTCCATAAAGTGCTTCATGTCTCTCCCATAACAGTCAATCATATTATGAAAAATAACGTCAACAGTTATGTAACTGTGGTACGACAAGTGTGAACGCTCTAATTGGTCAACTGGACCAGAATGATGAGGTGCTTTTTTTTTTTTTTTCAAACCAATGTCACTGCTAATCTATTACAACAGTAATGAAGAGCCAAGCAGTCCAGTTCCCACGGATATCTTCAAAGCTCTACAGAATGCCACTTGAACCATTCTTTAATTGCATCTGGCATAGATTGTAGCATGCTCCATAGAACTAAGGAGGCATATTAACTGGATTTGGCTATTCCCAGGTCACTGTAAGCATGCAGCTACAACTGACTGTGGAGGATTGTCTTTGGGATTTACTGTGTCCCACCATAACCACTGAGCACACAGTAGACAACTGGAAATGGGAATTTTTATGAACAATATTCACTATTTCTTGTTTGACTACAGGCGCTAGGAGTATCCTTTGCCCTTATTTTTAGGTGTGTGTGTTTTATTCATAAAATTTCCTAGGTAACAAAGTAAAATTGGAAATTATCTGTTATGTTGGCTAAGATTGCTTTTATTAAGAAACTTTTTATTCATTTTACATACCAGCCACAGATCACAGATCCCCCCTCTCGTCTCTCCTCCTGTGCCCCCCCCAGCCTACCTCCCAACCCACTCCCTCCCCCTCCCATTCCCTCCTTTGAAAAGGTAAGGCCTTCCATGCGGAGTCAGCAAAGCCTGGTACATTCAGTTGAGGCAGGTCCAAACCTCATGCAGCAGGGATGGATCCTGATCCTACTGCCAGGGGCCCCTTAAGCAGACTAAGCTACACAATTGTCTCACTTATGCAGAGGGCCTAGTCAGGTCCCATGGAGGCTCCATGGCTTTTGGTCTAAAGTTCATGAGTTCCTACTAGCTTGTGGGAAGTCATCTAAGATTTTTCAATAATGTTTATATTTTATTTATTGGAGATTTAACTTAAGAATACTTTTTACTATTGACAGGTACATGTCTTGCTTTCAACATTTACATATCACCTTATTTCCATTGTTACTATATACTGAATTCCCTTTTCCCCCACATTTTAGTGGTGGTAGTGCAGAGAGACATGTTTCACATCCTCTTCTTGAGCCAGTGAAAATTCAATGCTGCCACCTGTCTACTTGAGCTCAGTAGAAACACTGATGACTCCTGTGGAGAAGAGAGATGTAATGTAGTATCCCTCTCACTAACCTTTGTCTAGTTAAGGTTTGTAATCATGTCCATTCTAGAATAAGAAGGGGTCTGAGGTCTATTAGCACTTCTGGTCATACATAGACAATTAAATGTTTATGTTTTTCCGGTTCCTTTCAAATATTTTCCCAAATTGACAATAAGACAGTAAAACCCAACAAAAAGATGTAAGCCTCCAGGACTAGATCACGGGAGGGAAGGCCTGGATACATGAGGGATGGATGCCAACGAGCTTTGTAGCGAATGAATGGGATAGTGGCAGAGTTGCCTGAAGCATGTGTGAAGCTGAGGGACTGGACCAGAAAGCACTAGCCAGTGCTCAATAAGCTGACCCCTACATTGAACTCCCACAGGCCCAGAACAGAAGCACCAGACAGTTTTGAAGGCTGGGGAATTGATGGAGGTGTAGGACTAAACTCATATGGGATGCTCTTTAAAAGAGGCAGCCAAATTTGCTTCTCAATCTCAGAAAGGCAGGGAACTGCCCTTCTTGCTTTTCTGGAGAAGACTAGAAATTTATTCCTATGAGAAGCTGGCACTTAGATCAGATCCCAAGGCATATTGGAAAGAAGGCATGGGCCAGGAGAATGAAAACACACAGGGAATACCATGAACTACCTGGAGATGCTCCAGGATGCTTCTCTCTCTGGGTGATTAGACCATGACCAGTTTGGCTAAATATCTTCCCCATAACTTCTTTGCATTCCTCCATCCTACCTGAAAGCCTTTTTTACACAAACATTGGATGGTTTACTCTGGAAATATTAGAGAGAACCAAATATGACCTAATTATCTTGAACTTGGGGACCTAACAACATGTTGCATGTTCATGGAAAAGATCACCTGGCATAAGTACTATGTGAGGACAAAAGATTAACAGTTTGCATCTCCGTGTCTCATCGGGAATGAGGAAAGCTTCTTTTGTGAATGACAGGAGTCATCAAAATCAGCAGTAGACCGTGTCGAGAATGGGAGTGACAGCATTATCAGGAGGCTCTGAGGGCTGAAAACTCAGGCAAGGGGAATGAGAGGTTGTGACACTGAAGGGCATCTCCAGAGTGGGAAGGAGTACTTGGAAGTTAAGTGATGGGGCAAGACAAAAGGAAGGAGGAGAGAAGGGGAGGAAGGGAAGGAAGTCAACAGAAGTGCCAGATGACAAGATAGAACAAGAAGAAAATATAAAGCAAAAATAAAAATATTCACAAATCAGTAGTGAAGCTTTAAAGGTTTAGAAATCGAGGGAAAGAATGAAAATTTGCTGTTTGGGCTCAGGATATGGCTTGGTGATAGTAATGGGCTTGCTTAGCATACATGAGACCTCACATCTGATCCCTAGCACAGAAAAAAAAAAGCATAAATGATTTAAGGAAAAAATTCCAGAAATATAGAACATAAATTTTCAAGTTGGAGAAGCCACTGAGTATTCACCCCCATGGATGAAGTAGACTGACAACAAAATAAAATGGGAGGGAGGCTTCCCAAAGAACGAGACAGAACGGCACGTTTCCCAGCCTTTAGATGGGGAAGCGGTTTCATAAGCAAGACCTAGAAAAGTGATATCTAGATGGCAAAGCGGATATCTTGAAATCATGAGGATAAGCAATTTTCAGCAAGTATGAAAGTAGGACATATTTCAAAATGTAGCCTCATATTCACCCTTTCCCAGGGAGCTACCGGAAAATGTGTTCCGTCAGTGAGTGGAAGGAAGATGTCTAAGGAACAGAGGACTAAGCATGGGACAGAGTAGAGGGGATTTACAAGAACACAGAAAAGCCAAGTGTCAGAGAGAGGGGGCAGCTCTCGCCAGTCCACCAGAGGCTGAGAACCAACAGGAACAGGGCCAGGGATTTTCAGAGATGTGGAGAGTGTGGGAGTCTGGTGAAACAAACCAAAACACCCAAGAGCAGCAGCAACAAAACCTTCACATGTATCACCTGAAATATTTTTTGGAAAAGAAGAGATTTAATAATGTCTTAGTTGGACTTAGCAGTGAACAAAAGTTACAAATAAATGTTTGAAGGACAGTTTTCTAAATTTATATTGGGAGTAAGGGGAGAGAGGAGCCTGCTAGAGGAGAGAACAGTGCGAAACTCTACCTTTTACCTTAAAAATACTGGCCACTAAAAATCTTTTAAAAAGTAGCATTCTCAAGATGCTATTTAGAAATAGTTAAATACCATTAAAAAAATGTGGCAAAGGAGTCGAAGGTTGGTGATAAACAAAAGTATGGAGGAGGCCTCGTCAGAGAGCAGTTTTGAGTCGAAGGTCTCTGTGTACCAGTTGGCTTTCAATGCTCCATAATCAAACTATTTAGCATAACCTCAGATCATCAGGCATGTTCTCATTTCCTCCTGGGAGGTTATATAAAATGAGTGCATATTACTTACTGTGAATCACTGGGTCAGGTATCCCCTCATTCAATCCTAATGAGACTGTAGGAGGCAAAGCAATTTTGCCTTCACATCCCAGACAGAGAGTTCAGGTTCTGAGTTCTAAAGGATTGCCCAAGACCACAAAGAAAGAGGGACAAATGAGAAGCAGGATCTGAGACTTTTATTCTCAGAATGAATTGCCTACACTGCTTGAATACTGCTGTCTTGAAACTCTGAAAGTCTACATGTGGAAATTAATTATTCATAGGTTATGAAATGTAGTTTTGTAACTACAAGGGTACTCACACTATCAAAAATGGATGAATTAACAATATCTATCAGTGTCCAGTGAAAGAAACCTCTATTATGGTCAGAATACCTGTAAATTGGGAAAAAAATACAGAAATAGGATAATTCTCCTAGATTGACACTTCTTGTCATTTACATTGATGGAGTCAGATTCTAGTTTTGAGGTCATGTAGGAAGCCAATATCTATCACTTGAATATTTTCTTGGTAACACTTAAGCTGGCTCTGGGGGCAGGCAGTAGAACTTCACAATCTTTAATGAAATCTTTAAAGAATGACCATAGTTCAACTCAATTCAATTTTGGTTATTGAAATCTTTTAGGCTTTGGAGATTAAAACAAAAATCCTCAATTAATACCATTGCTTCATTGGCTTGCAGATTTGTGTTTACCCACTGACCCCTAACCTATTAAAAAAGAAGAAAAAGAAAAACAAAACAATTGTTAAATGAATGCAGCCTGCAAATATGTATAAGAATCCCTCATGTTTTGGGAGGCTGAGATCACTTTTAAGAAACTCCTTCCGCACGTGGCTAAAGGTTTCTAATTAAAGCAGCTATTCTGATTCTCAAAGAACACTGGGTCTGAGAGCTGACCATTGTTTGAAGTAGAGGAGAAATCACTTGAAGGAAGATGTCTACTACAGGCTTCATGTTCTGGGAGATACTTACCTTCATATAAGTTGTCTAGGAAAGGCATACGATTTCTGTGTAACCAAACATGCACAAGATGAAAACAGAGAAAACTCTTACTGTCTTTGTACAGTTGTTAATACACTATAACATGGAAAGGTAATAGGAGAGGCCTGCCTGCCTGCCTGCCTGCCTGACTTCCTCCCTCCCTCCCTCCCTCCCTCCCTCCCTCCCTCCCTCCCTCCCTCTCTTCCTTCCTTCCTTCCTTCCTTCCTTCCTTCCTTCCTTCCTTCCTTCCTTCCTCCCTCCCTCCCTCCCTCCCTCCCTCCCTCCCTCCCTCCCTCCCTCCCTTTTCTCTTTTAGCAGTACTAGGGATTGAGACAAGGGCTTTATACATGGTAGGCAAGTACTCTACCACTTAGCTACACATCCCCAGCCTAAGATGTGTAAATAAATAGGTGCAAAACACTGTGATCTACAACATAGTCTGAAACAAAGCTGACAGTGATCTGTTTTCTCAATGGAGAGTTCTCTTGAATTGGATTACTACCATCACAACTAGGTGCAAACATTACTGAAGTTAATAATAATGCATTTGCTCATGAAATTATTCCCATAGGTTCCCTGATTCAAAGGATTACATAACTAGCCATGTTGGGGAGTTAAGTTGGTGACCCCTGTGGACAGTGCCAGGACCTTTGGCCAGAGAACTGGCATTGTCACAGGAATCTTGTCAATTCATTCAAATACCGTGAGCTGAAGTTTTCTCATCTATAGAAATGTAGTCCTCTTAGCTTCCTGGGGATTTGTTAGGTTTAAGAAAATGAAGACTATGAATGAGAGTAGAAAAAGTATTTTCATAAATGAGAAATACTGTAGAAATCTAAATCATGATGCTATTGACATTAAAAATATTATAATCTGAATTTAAAAATGTCCCAGTGGTAACCCACAAATGGATGGTATATCACATACATTTTTAGTACCATCTTGATGACCTTGTGGTTGAAAGCACACATTGCAGTCTAGGAAAGGTCATGCCCTATACTACTAGAAACAGACCACTGTAACTCATGGAAAATCACATTTCTTTGGAAGAAAAATACCTTCTCCCAAATCCCACACGTGGGCCGATTAAAGGACTAATAGTAATTAAAGATTGACACTGAGTGAATAAGATTAATATTAGAGAAGGATTACATCAAAAAAGATTTACATCAAAGGATTCTTTCTCTTTCCTCCCATAGAAAGCCTAGCACACTGAAAGAGGTCTTATGCAAAACACCCTAAGCCTCTCAGTACTTTCAAAGAAGCTGAAAAATATGAAGAGGTAAGCAAAATTGATTCTACTGGAAAATGTCAGAATTTATAACACACTTAAGGTTTTACCCCATAGAAACAACCCTGTATTATAGGATGAACTAGATTATGGATATCCAGGAATGTGAGAATTCTGTTTGGAATCTGGGAATATTATCTGGAAGATTGTTGGTGGAGAGCACATAGCAGAGACAGCATGAGAAGATGCCATAAGCCATCTTGTCACATTGAGTAGAGCCAGTCAGAACTACCTAAACACAGGTCTTCTCAAGTGACATGTTCAAATGCAGTGGGTATATCTATGAAACGCATATGTAGACCATTTCATGAACAAATAGTAAGGGATATTTTCAGTGTGGCTGTTCAACTGCAAGCTAGGAGCAGAGTGAGGCTGAGGATCCCACAGAAGTCTCTTCTAGGATACAAGGTGAACGAGTCCCTGGGTAGGAGAGATTGGAGAACACCACATGGGCTGCTCTCATTTGCTGCATTCAGCACTGATATCCATAAAACACCTTTTTATAAATGAAGATTCGTGCCTTGAGTACAAAGGCCAAATATATTACTGTCATTTTTCTTCCAATCATTTATTCAGTAAGTGACCCTTGAATTCCAAGAGTGTCAACCAAGTACTAGCCTCATCTTAGCACTTGGGTGCTTAATACTAAGAAAGCCTTGTAGAAAAGGATGAAGTACAAGGGTGTGTGTACTTTAGAATGTATTAAAGAACAGCAACAATAAAACAACAAAAGCAGGACATCCAATCTTTCCAGGGTTCAGATCTGTGTCTGGCTGTTATGCAAAATTATCATAATATTACCAACACTGATATATAGCACTTGGGATTTGCCTCAAAAACGTCAGTAGTATTCTGACAATCCTACTTCTTCTAACAGGCTACTAGAGGCTACTAGACAGGATACTGTCTTCAAGGAGCTTCCATCTAATGGTATGCAGATTACAACAGGATCCAGTGTGAGCTGGGACCCTGAGGCTAATTCATGAACACGAATGGAGGACATTTTAAATAATGCTTCAGAGCACATTTTAAATAGTCACACAACATTGATTAGTGTGGTGATTGTACTGGGTGCCCCAAAGGATGACATTAGTTCCTCTTCTAGCTGCAGTGAGCATCAAAAGAGAGCACTCTTCCAGTGTCAAGTGCAGTCTCAAGTGTGACACCATTCTGTCTGCCAGCACATGCAGAGCTAAACTATGAAGGTGCCTAAAGTTGAATTCTGTGTTCTTTGGAGTTTTTAGGTATATGGAAATGTGTATATTATATTTTAGTTTAACAAAGCTTTAAAAATTCCCCAAATTTTCTATCATTGGAGAGGACTAGCTAGATCAACCCTGATAGATACAACTGCTTGTGAAAGATCTTACACTGCACTGTGTGCTTAATGGAGAGGCACACTGTTATGACTCAAGTTTTGGTCATTAGATGGTAATGCTATTGGGAGGGGGGCAGTTCTGGAAAGGTGCAGGCTAGCTGGAGAAAGGGGCGTAATGGAGGCGTGCCTTTGAAGGCTATACCTGGTTCCTCACTCTGCTTCCTGTCTGCCATGAGGTAGAAGATTCCTTTGCCACACAGTTCCACTATTGTGAAGTTCTGATTAGGCAACCATCAACAAAATCCTCTGAACCTGTGAGTTAATAAATAAATCTTTCTCTTGATGTTGTTTCTCAGGGATTTGGACACAAAGATGCTAAGTCTAACACAAACACTATAACTATCTAGAGTTTTAAAACTGAAACAAGATTATTGATATAGCCATGGAATTTCCTAATTTTCTTTCATGTTTGATATTGCAACTAAAATTGTCTAATACAAGAAACCAATCACAGATGGCTTGTGACAATTTCCATATCCTAAGATGAATAGATTATTGAACAGCCCCTGTATTTATGAGCAAATGGAATTTTTGCAGTTATCTGCAATATCTTATATAAAAGAGTAGCGTTTTCAATGAATCTAGCAAATTATAAACTATTTGAGGTAAATTTGCACTGAAGATGTATTTTACTCATAGAGAATGACTTCAGAAGGTAAAATGATCTTAATTAGTTATAATAATAGACCACAATTAAATCCTCTAAGCAAGTGAAAAATATAGAGTGTGTCTCATTAGGAATAGACCTGGAAGACAACAAATTTAACTGGAGAGACCCAGGTATTAGATAACTCTAAATCAGGAATCAGGGACCCGAGGCATTAACTGGAGGTGATTCCAATGAAATGAAGAATGTTTAAAATGTTTAAAGACTGGGAAATGCTAATTACATCTCAGAGATGTGCATGCTCAATACCAAATGAAACAAAAAAATAGTGTTTAACCACAACAGATGTTCACTGTGCATTAAGGTATTTTAGTATTTATTAATAAGACCCTATTCTGTTTATTATATTGTGTTTTTCAGTTGAATTAGGCAGAATTCTTTCTTTGAGAACTTCAAACATGCATACAACGTATTTTGATTAACTCCACCCTCCTTTTGCTCCCCTTCAACTTCTCCTTCTCTGCTACCCACCCCCACTTTCCCCTCCCAACATCATGCATTCTTTTCTTTAAAAAAAAAATCTATGGAGTCCACTTAGTGCTGCCTGTATGTGTACAGATGTAGGACCATCTTAGGGTCTTAGGAGCTGAATCCCAGAAGAAAACTTGCTCTCCCTCCTACCAGTAGCCATCAATTGCCAATAGTTTCTGAGTTAAGGATGGGACTTCCTGAGCCTCTTCCCTTTTCCTGCTGTGTTTTGTCTTGGTTGACCTTGTGTCTACAATAGCCTCTGTGAGTTTATGTATGCAACAACACTATCATGTCCAGCAAACAGTGTTTTTCTGCAGACATCCACAACTTCTGGCCCTTATAGCCTCTCAGGCCCCTCTTCTACAATGATCCCTGTCCAATAAGGGGAGGGAGAGGATGTGATCTAACTGCCATATTTAGAGCTAAGTCCTGTACAATCTCCAATTCTCTACATAATGACCAGTTTTGGGTCCTGTATTAATCATTGTCTACAACAAAATAAAAATTCTCTGGTTAGGGTTGAGAGATGTACTAATCTATGGATATACAGATAAGTCTATAGGGTAGGGTGGGCAGTGCTAGCACATGTTTTTAATCTCAACACTTGGGAGGCAGAGGCAGGCAGATCTCAGTGAGTTGGAGGCCAGCCTGGTCTACAAAGTGAGTTCCAGGACAGCCAGGACTGTTACACAGAGAAACTCTGTCTCAAAAAACCAAAAAAGGACTTAGGGTAGTTTAATCTTGTGTTCATTTAGCAAAATTGTAGTATTAGGGTCTTTGTTAGCGTCTATATAACCTAGCCAGGCATGAGATTTTGGCCCAGTTAATGGTACCATGGAGGATGAATTCTGTGTTCTTAGCAGTCTTTAAATCTAATCTGAAAGTGTTTGGTTACTTCCACAACCTTTTGTCACTATTGCATGAACATATTTTGGCAGGCTAGCCATTATCACGCCTCATAGGATTCACCGCTGGGGTAAGATTATCAACAAACAACAGTAACGAGTCTTGTATGTATGCATGCCAGGTGTATGCCTTCTGAAAAGGAATTTCTGGAGTTTTTATGTTTTATATCTGTCATTGTGGCATAAGGAGCTGCCTACTATCACAGGACATCTGGACACCAAGCAGAGTTTATAAGAAATCTTTTTGATAGGGGAGAAATCTGGAGATCACAAAAGAGAGTACATGGGGGTGGAGCTGAACCCTCACTTCCTAGCAACCCACTGAAGACTTTTTCTTTTTTTAATTAGATTGGACAGTGTTAAAAACTTCACAAATCTAGGCTGAAGTTTTGTAGAAAAAAAAAGTGTTTTCCCAGAGGACAGTTCTTATAAAAATGATAAGCAGTCTGTTAAATGTCCCCAACTGAGAAAGGGAAATGATTTCATTTAATAGAGAGCAGAAACACAGTATGCTAATGGCTTGAGAGATGAAAGAAACAATGGCTTCCAAATTATGCCAGTAATAGAGGAATAGATTCTCTTTACTGCTGTGTATCAATGAACTGGCCATTCAGGGCATTTGTAGTTGAAGTTCAAGGAGGGGCAGATGGGAAAATTACACCAGGGCTAAAGTTATCTGTTAGGTCACAGCTAACTAGGAGTTTAAGGCAAAACAAAGCACTTTGACTTCCTTTCCTGGGTCTGGCTTCCTTCTGTGGATTCCCTGCTTGAGTAAGATCCCTGACGAGGGCTATGTACTGCGTGACTCCAGGATTAGTCTTTGAGTATTGGCATACCTAAATTATCAGCCAGCAGCCTACAAACCTAAAAGTACAAGTGTTAAAAACAAAAACAAAAACACTGTGGTTTTCTGCTACTCCTACTAGTTTGAAAGGCATCTGAAGACACCACAAACTCTGATAAACTAGGAACTGAGCTAGGCTCTCTAATTGGAACCTTGTTGGGAATGAAGGGGTTCAAATGGCAGCCTTTGGTGAGGGAATCTTTCCCCAGCTCGCACACATACGACCTATATTAAGCTTGAACTAAGGTGATAATCAGAATGTGCCACAGTGAGAGGAATGGAAGCCAGGGCCAGAGTTCATTATGTGTTCAGAGAACCTGACACTTATGGGAGAGAGGAAGAGGCAAGACAGCCTGACTGCTGGAGCCAGAACCCAAAGCCATGGGGCAAACCAGAATTCACAGAGGGAAAGAGATACTTCTTTTTGTTAGGGACAAACCCGGCACCACACTGACTGTGGCCTTAAAGATGATTTGCCATGTCTGAAGTCTGTTTATTTTATTAAGGGAGTTTTGTTTTTGTTTGTTTTATTGTGGGCAAAACTGATTATATCCTCTAGCTCTCCCCTATTTCCTAAGAGTTTTTGTCTGACTTTTCTATGGTATCTGAACCACTTTTCATTATTTTCTTAATCTCTTCCCACTGTATCTTTTCCCCATCTTCACATGAGTGCGGAATCACTGGCCAATCCCTACGCTACCTACATTAGCTCAGGTCCTTGGACTTTTCCTCTGATCTGTCTGTGGCCTCATCTGCCCCTTTGGTTTCTTCTTGTTTATTATGATCTGCTGTCTTGTAAGACTCAATTAAATCCTGGTGTCATCTACAAAGCTTTCTCAAATCTTGCTCCTCAGAGTCTCTGCTCACTGCCTTGTGCCCCAAGGATGCTTAGACCACAGGGATGGGTTCACCTTTGGCCACCTGCCTATTTGCGTTTTGTCTTCTAGACTAAAAACTCTTTTGGATTAGGAATGCTCACTGATTTGTCAATGTATGCATAGTACTTAGCATCATGTTTGCAAAAGCAAAATTCTAATGCTTGATGAATTAATCAGTCAGCCAACAGTGAGAAAAAACACACTTGATGCACCTGATGAGATGGGACTTGGTTAGGTTCCTGCAGCATTATCCCTTGAATTTCCTCAAAGAGTCTAAGAATAACTCCTGCACACACTGCATCCTTTACTTTCTTGGGAAGAAAATATTTAAGACAATCTCAGGCTTGGAAGGACATTTAAAGTAAGTTTATAGAGAAAGAAATTAAGTTATAAGTTTAGGGACCATAGCTTTGATCATAGACATGTGACCAAACTTATTAAAAGTCAAGGAATAAATCTCTAGAAAATGAAGTGAATAAGGCACAAACAGAGGTCCTACTTTTTTTTTGTTTTGTTTTGTTTTTTGAGACAGGGTTTCTCTGTGTAGCTTTGCACCTTTCCTGGAACTCACTCTGTAGTCCAGGCTGGCCTAGAACTCACAGAGATCTGCCTGGCTCTGCCTCGCGAGTGCTGGGATTAAAGGCGTGAGCCACCACCGCCTGGCTCAAAGGTCCTACTTTTAAAGACTTCTTTGCAACCTCACCCAGTCTTGATATGAGGGTTTGCGTCTAGTCTTATTGTATCTTGTTATGCCACGTTTGGTTGATATCCCTGGGAGGCCTGCTCTTTTCTGAAGGGAAATGGAGGAGCAGTGGAGCTGGGGGAGAATGGAGGAGGAGGTGGTGGGGAGAAGGTAGGAGTGGAGAGAGGGGAAGCTGTAGTTGGGATGTATTGTATGAGAGAAGAATAAATAAAAAGAAAAAAAGAATAAATAGATAAAAGAAGAAGAGAAAATAGTGATGGAATTGGGAATTCAATGCACAGCTAGGAATAAAAACAGAAAATGGACCAGAGCATTGATGACCAAACAATCTCCTGGAAGCATGCACTGTAACCAACAGCACCCAACCAGGAAGTATCAGGGCATCCTTTAGCATAAATTGCATTGCCTGGTATTATGAGCGGTTCATTCAATGGGGCCAACCTTTGTAAATATGTCCTCACTTTTCTCCTGGCCGGTGACCCTACACGCCCCAACTGGAGGGCAGAACTTATGATTTTGCCCTAAATCATGGCAGTGGTCTGACCTAATCTTTAGTTTCTGGTTCATGGGGCCGACAGAGGGACAAGGCCAGTGCACATGAAGATGATCTTGGCCTTACCTAGCCAGGCACTCACAATATTTTCAAAAGAGCAGTATTTTCCTGCTGGGCTGAGACATGCCTTTGAGGTTCTGAAAAGGCTTCTAAAACCATTTTCTATCATTTGCCCAGTAGGATATAGAGGGTGACTTTTCACATCGTCTTCAACATAAATCATAAGTTGGTGTGCTATAATACCCCCTTTCATTCCATGCTATTTATACATTGTCTTGTTCCAGGAGGAGCCCCACAGCCCCAAATGAAAGCAGCATGAAAAGGAAAGAAGAATTGGGGTGGAGGCCCCATATGTCACCAGGAATTAGGTAAACTGCTCAGAGGACTGGCCTACTGGGTGTGTTTGTGATAATACAAATCAGAGCCAAACACTGCATTGATCACTGGGCTCCCTTGGCACTGGACACTGTGGATTAATGGCTCTTTTTAAGCATTTCCAGGAAAAATAGTTCATGATAATAGCATCTTTTAACTTTACATTGCATTTGATACTATGAGGGACCTAGAGACAGCTTATAGTTTATGAAGATATGCCACTTTTACGGGCAATTGCTACACTGTTTAATTTATACAGGGGACCTAGTATCCAAGTCACTCCCTGCAATGAATCCCCATGAGGGTGGAGGGACAGTTATTACAATGAAGTAGTGAAATCTGGACTCTCATGTCTAACCCAAAAGTTCACCCATGTGAGTAAACTTATTAAGATACAATGTTCATTTTTTTTGTTAGATTTTTTTCTTTTGAGATAGGGGTCTCACTATATACCCCTGGCTGGCCTGGAACTCATTATGTAGACCAGAATGGCCTCAAATGCACAGACCATCCGGCTGCCTTTTTCTCCTACATGCTTGGATTAAAGGTGTGTGCCATCAGCTTTGTTTTTAACTAGGGTAATTTGAATGTGATTTTAGTTAGCAAGTTTGTGTTCATAAGTGGAGAGAGAAATGGTAGGTAGGAGATGGCAGAGAAGGGATTGGGGGAAGGGATTACTAACATCAAGGATGTTTGAAAAGGCCATATGGAAAACTGTGTGTGATTATACTCATCTTAGAAGTACTGGTTGCCAAATCCACCCCAATCCCACAAAAAGCAACATAAGCTATTGCTCTTACTCTTGATTGAACTTGATGGTTAAACCCTAAGCTGAAGGCTCCAAACACTTGTCACAGAACACGGAACAAGCAACTTGGTGCTGACCTGGAAGCTTCCTCCCTGCTCACTAGTACTAAGACAGTGTTATGTACTATTAGCACTAGTACTTTCATAGTCCTAGAAGGTTCATAGTGCTACTGAGTGCTATGTATGCCGCTGGGGGGAAATGTCATCAGCAGTTTTACCCAGATGTGAAACATGTGAGCTACAAATATGACTGGTGTGGACCTAGGTACTCTAGTGGTGTGAATATTATGGGGTAAATAACAGCTTTCTGATTGGATTTAAGATCCACTCCACAGGAAAAACTACCTGGCACCATAAATACAGCCAAGTACTCACGTCTGGGGAGCTCATAGGATCCAGCAGGGAATCTACTACGATTATTTTACTAAATGAACATAGAATCGAAGTGCCGTCTAAATTTGTATCTCTATACCCATAGATTAGTGCAGCTCTCTGACCTCATTAGAGAAGTTCCTTTGTGCTGTGTGTCCATAAATGGGTTGTCTACACCCTAACACCTCCCCAGGACCTGGGAACTCTTGCAGAAGATGGGTATAAAATACTATCAGAGCCAGAGGTCCGAGAGGACTGCCGTGAAATGGTGTCTTCAGGACATGACAGGACCAGTGTACTCATGAACGCACAGCAGCTGGGGTTGACTGCACAGTATTAAAGCAGGAAACAGTCCAGCGTGAAGTGTGTGTGTGTTGGAGGGGGGCAGGGATTCAGGAGCTCAGCATCCCTAGCCTCGGAGCTATTGAGCGTTGTTGGCTTCTAGAAGAAGGAGAGTCTAATGGTCCTTAAGGGTGTGGCCCCAAGGAGGCTGAATCAGCTCCAGGGGTGGCCCCACACCATGAGGACATAGACAGCAAAAAATGGAGTTGGTGGGTTATTAAAAAAGAGAAGAAGAAAACAAGAAGTTGGGTGGAATCAAGATGATCTGGGAGGAATTAGGGGTAAGAGTAGGGAGTGATTATGATCAAAATATATTGTATGAATGTATAAGACTCTCAAAGAATAAAAATGTATTTTTTAGAAGAGAAAAATTATAGAATTTGAAATATAATATGAATAGAACATACACCGGGAATTTTACTTTATATACAGAAATAAGTTCAATGAGTAAATTTGAAAGTAATTATCAGATACTAGATAAGTAATAAAAAAATAAACTAGTTTATAAAGGGAGGCAAACAGCCAGCAGTGAGGTTCTTAATAATTATGAAATTTGAAAAGTTCAAACGTTGGCAGCATTAATGTTTGGATGGCACCTGACGGTGAAAACAGAGAGAGGAAGTATTGCTTGCTTCCAGGTTATTAATTTCCAGGTTTTAATAACTGGTTAATGACCCAGCGGATGATGAGCAGCTGCAGTTGGGGAGAGTATATAGCACGTACCTGCAAGTGTTCTGTATTGTGGACACAGCTGGTGTTTGTCACTGTCCTACCTCTAGGAAATGTCACCTGGTGTGCCTGCTGCTCGCCTGAGTCACATCGAACTAGCTCTGTGCACAGACATTCTTTTTCTTTGGTGTCTGGGGGAGGGGTCATACAGAATGCGAAGGTCAACACCGAATATCTCCTCGGCAACACACAGTGATATGCGCATAATTTTCTTTTACTAACGCTGCTCTTTCCAACACGTCTGACTGATAAAGAGGCAAACTCACCACACAGAAACCAGTGAGGGCATGGACATGGACAAGATCTGAGACATTCGAGCGAGGTACAGATAAGCATAAGCTGGCAAGTCCCAGTGCTGGTCCAGCATGGCTGGGGTATGGACTTTCACTTAGCAGTACTTCACACTCAGCAAAACAATGGTCACAGCTGTCAACACTGCGTTTCAAATCTGGGAGGCCTCATTTCCTCTGTGTCAGACTCTCTCTGTGTTCAGCAAATGCTGCCACTGAGCAGGAACTGCTTGGGGTGTGTTACTCTGAAAGAACATACTTTCATCTGAGTGAGGCTGAAGGAGGGGTGTGGGGCTTGGATTTTGTCCAGGAAATAAATCCATTGTAGTTGTATGAATCAAGTTAGTCATTTGGTGTTTATTGTGATCTGTCACCTATGATTTGAATAGGAATCATGTCAACTGTACTTAGTTTTTCTTCTTGAGATATTACAATGAACAAAACATAGGATATTTGGAGGATATGTTTTGAGGGTCTATTTTGTCCTGAGTATGGCAACAGGTGTCTGGGATCCTTGATGTGTAAATCATAGCTCCTGGTGTCTAGTTCATTCTGTGTGGTTGTGGATGGATGGACAACCTGCAACTTGATCTTAGCAGTGTTCAGGAAACAAGAAGCTTGTGGGCTGGCATCTCAATAAACCTCAGATCCTGCTGGAAGCTCTCAGCACTGAGTCCTGTGACAGATCATTCGTAGCCCCTCCTGTCCCATGTCTCCTAGCTTCCAGCCTGGTCAAATGTCTGTCACTAGTATTCAGAATACCAATACAAGGCACTGTGTGTTTTTCTGGAAATGTAGAAGAGAAGGCAAAGTGGACAGGGGATGGGAAGATGTTATCCCCGTAGCTGGCAAGAGAACAATCACAGCGGAACTCTTTCCCAGGAAGGAATTCAGAAACCAAATCCAGCACAGAGGAAAGATGAGCCTTGTTGGTTGGGAGCTTACCATCATTTCCTGTGTTGAAACGTTAACATTTTCAGATATAATGGGCTTTTTTTTTTCCAGGCCACTAAGCACAGACAATGTGCTCAGGAACTGCTCAAAGCTGGCCCAGCAGCAGGGCTTTGCACTTGAAACAAAGATCTGGATTTTCCTGCCTGTTCAAAGAGAGAGGAGGACATGAAGACACAGACAGATGACTGGCATGTTTGCTTGTGAGGATTAGCCGGGTTGTATGGAATGCCACGCTGGCACCCTGAGCTTGCACTCTGTGCCTCTTCATGCCACTGCCTTCAAAGGAATGTCCTCCTCTCTGTTGAAAGCATTTTGGGGGTACTTATTAAAATAAAAGAACTTACAGGAAAAAGGAAGGGACTGTAGTGAGGAAGCAGCACATTTCTTAACAAGGAACTGAAACATAAGCAACTTGCCTTTTCGGTGAGGTTAGTTACCCCAGAGAGAATGCAAAAGCAAAATTCTCAACTGAAAACACTGAAGAGTGATTACAGGTAAACCATACAGTCGACATCAAGAGTCAGGATTCTGTTCCTAACGGTTTGGGTTATATTGCTGGTACTAACAGGTTTCTCCTGTGTAAGTGCACACTGAGAAGATTAGTCAAACATTGCTTAGGTGAGCATGCATTGCAGATGATCAAGAAAACAAAGGAGGAAATACTGTTCAGCCTGAAATGTAGAATTTGGTAAAGATTTAAATTGTCGGAGGTTTTAATGGTTATATTTTAAATTAATTAATAAAAATATAAGAATATTCCATTTTCTCTTGGAAATTCAGCTCTCCTAAAACAGCCTCAAAAATCATATTTACTGACTAAACACCTACCCTATGAAGAAAAACAGAGTCTTGAGATGTAACTTATTTCTAATCAATGAAGCACCAGCCAGGCACTCATTCTGGGCCACTCTTCTAATCCACCTTCAGTTCCCAAACATGTATTAGTTAGGTTTTCCTGACTTGAGAATAGAAACTGCTCTAGGAAGGGTCTGAAGAAGAGGAGGAATAAAAACAAATGGTCTCAGGAAGACAGCAAGTAGGCAGTCCCTTCAGAAAGCAGAGCTTGCAGGGCCCTGGGGGCTCTCATAAAGAGCCAAGACACATTGATGGGCCTGGAGCAGCCTGCTTGTAGTTCCATACTATCCTTGATGGTGCAAGGATGAGATGCCCTAGGGAGGGGCTGAACTGGATTTAGCATCTCCTGGGAAGGCAAAGTGGTCATTCAGGACATTTTCTTTTTAAAGGGGTTAACATAAGCTTTTAGTACCATAGAAACATTTTTTTTAAAGAGCCATTCATGGCCTATCTTTTCACTGAACAGTATTTAAATTTTTTTTTATTTATTTGTTTTATGTTATATGTATGACTGTTTTGTTTACAAGTATGTCTGTGCACCATGTGGGTGCAATTCCCACAGAAGTCAGAAGAGGGCATTAGATCCCCTGGAACTGGCATTACAGATGGTTGTAAACCACTATGTGGGTGCTGGGAAATGAACCTGGGTCCTCTGCAAGTGCTCTTAACCACCAAGCCATCTCTAGCCCCTAGTGCTTTGTTTTTAATATTATCTAATCTGAAAACAGCCATTCTAATATCCTGTTTATGTTCCAGAAAGTAGAGGCCTTCTGCTGGAAAAGTTCTCACAGTGATCTCAATCTCGCCATACCAACCTCACTTATGGTACAGTTTAAAGAAGCAGGCAAGCAAAACTTCAACTGCTTTGGCAGGTTTCATGATACCCAGGGAGATGCTTGTTACCTTGAACAACCACTTCCAGAGCATCCATAGCAATTTGACAGTTAGACATGGCTCCTGTCAGTCAATCATTAATTATTCATTCCATCACTTAAAAGTCCATGCTCACAAGTGGATTGTGTTCTAGGACAGTATATCCTGAATCTGTGTCTTTCAGTGCAGTGTTTCTGAAAGGTATTGCTTCAAAGGGTTGTGAAGGTAAGGATGTTTACTGACTGCTGCCTTCTAGAGATACTAATATTTAATCAATATTAATCAATGTTAAATATTAATACCAATATTAAATACCATATTAAATGTCATGTGCACGTCTTTGGAGAATACTCTTTCAAGTCCATGCAAAAATACTGAGATGGAGATTGGATATAACCAAAGTAAAAATGGATGGTGTCTTAAAGGAGAAGTTGAGGACCAGCAAGATGGCTCACTGGTAACGGCATTTGCTCCAAAGCCTGAGTTTGATTCCTAGAACCCAGATGCTGGTGAGAATCAACTCCCTCAGTAACCCTCCAGCCCTCACACATGTGTCTTGGCACACATGCTCAGGCACGCACATACACACAAACACAAAAACGAAAAGTTGAGCTACAAAGTATGGAAGTCATGTAATCTCAAGGAGAAATAAGAAGTTAAATCACACGACAAAGCCAAACATCTAATGCTGTGGGATGTTCTGTATGGCAAATGTGTTGCTGATTAGTCAATAAATAAAACACTGATTGGCCATTGGCTAGGCAGGAAGTGTAGGCAGGACAAGGAGGTGAATAAAGCTGGGAAGTGGAAGGCTGAGTCAGAGAGACACTGCCAGCCGCCACGATGACAAACAGCATGTGAAGATGCCGGTAAGCCACGAGCCATGTGGCAAGGTATAGATTAATGGAAATGGAATAATTTAAGCTGTAAGAACAGTTAGCAAGAAGCCTGCCATGGCCATACAGTTTGTAACCAATATAAGTCTCTGTGTTTACTTGGTTGGGTCTGAGGGGCTGTGGGACTGGCAGGTGAGAGAGATTTGTCCTGACTGTGAGCCAGGCAGGAAAACTTAAGGTACAATCTAAAATGTAATTTACTCACTTTTATACATGTACATGTCCATATGCACCTGTGTGTGTGTGTGTGTGTGATCTCATGGTGGAGACAGAGGCCATCCATCTCTCTTGAGACATGGTCTCTCATTAGCTTGGAGCTCACCAATTAGGCTAGACTAGCTGGCCAATGACCCAAGGGATCGCCCTGCCTCTACCTTCCCAGCACTAGGATTATACCTGTGCACCAGCTTGCTGGGCATATCCTGTAGGTTCTGGAGATGGAACACAGGTTCACATTTGCATGGCAAGCACTTTACCAACCGAGCCTTGCCCAGGCTCTGTCATGGACATTTGAGATTCTATTTGTTAGGTTACAACCTACTGAAAACAGTGTGGTTTTATTTAAACAACGCAGTTGATCTTTGATTTTCATAGATTTTTGTCGTTTGAATTTGCCTGCTTGATATGATGTACCCATGACCTCAAAGTCAGTACTGTTCTGCTTTCCAGGGCTTTGCTGGCATGTGCAGCATAGCAAAACGTTCCCATCATCCTTCAGGTGTTCCTGGTGGAGCAGGAGGGAGGCAGTGCTCTCTATCTGCCTGCTTCATTTGCATACTACAAACTCTCATGCTCTATTTGGCACCGAGTTGTTCACATTGTTGTGTTTTTCATTGGTTATTTGCTGTGAAATCCATCCCCAAGCATAGTGCTGAAGTACTATACAGTATCCCTCAGCACAAGATAGCTGCGCCAGGCATTAGGAAGGAAGTACATTTTAGATAAGCTTTGTTTGGGCACAAATTCTGGAGCAGCCAGCCCTGAATGCTTTGTTAATGAGCCAGTGATGTGTATTAATAATGTGTCTTTGTCAAACATGTAAGGCATACCTGTAATCCCAGTACCCAAGAGACTGCAGAGGAGAATCATGCATATGAGGCCAGTAAGGACTACATAGTGAGATCCTGCCTTAAAATCCTGCCTCCAAAAGTGAGTAAGCAAATGAACTAATGCACACACACACACACACACACACACACACACACACACGAGTGTTCCTTTAGGTGATGTAGATATGGCTCAGTGATATGCATCAGCTGTGTGTGAGGCAAACAGGTGTGAAAGGTGGTTAGCAGAAACTTCCCAGAACCCAATTTTGCATCAGACTATAGAATATAAATAGAGGAGAGGGTGCCTCACTCTGCAGGGTGCTAGAGTAGTTGATTTCAGACCAAATTGTCACCAAGAACTAAAGGACTGTTTCTGAATGTTTGATTATGTTGAGCTGTAATGTCAGCATGAACTTGTGGGTCCAAAGTAGGACAGAAGAGAAAGCCATCATGTCAGCAAAGTGGTATTGAGAGAAACTTAAGGAAGACAAAAGCAAAAGAAGCTTGAACTAGACACATGGATTGGAAGACCAAATCCTGTGAAATTTCATCTCCACAAACGCATCTAAAGTCAATGTAATTTTACTGAAAGTGTCTGGGATGCAAAGAGCTAAAGCTTGTAAGCTTAAAGAACAGCAAATTAAGTGTTTACACTGGTCCAGTGCACACATAGAAACGCTGAAGGTCATTAAGACAGTCTTCACAATAACAGCAAACAGACAGAAGCAATGGAACGCAGAAACAAGGAGCAGACCCACAGGGGCACAGAACCCAAGTGGCACTTCCCAGTAGCAGGGAAAGGATAAATGGTGCCATGACTATCTAATTCAGTGATTCTCAACCTGTGGGTCATGACCCCTTTGGGGGATCGAACAACTCTTTCACAGGAGTTGCATATCAGATATCCTGCATGTCATATTTACATTATGATTCATAACAGTAGCAAATTATTGTTGTGAAATAGAAACAAAATAATTTTATGGTTGGGGGTCACCACAACATGAGGAACTGTATTAAATGGTAGCAGTATTAGGAAGGTTCAAAACCACTGATCTTGTCAGAGACAAATAAAACGACATCATCTCACATCACCTAGCAATATCCCCAGGTGCGTGAGGCTGTGAATGGTGAGGAGGAGAGGAGATCTCTAGAAGACAACACATCTCTGAGGCAGGCAAAGACTTCTTAGGTCACAGTAGCACAAACTAAACAGGATGAACCATGGTATGTTTAAGATGTGTACATCTCAGCCGGGCGGTGGTGGCGCACGCCTTTAATTCCAGCACTCGGGAGGCAGAGGCAGGCGGATCTCTGTGAGTTCGAGGCCAGCCTGGTCTACAAAGCGAGTTCCAGGAAAGGCACAAAGTTACACAGAGAAACCCTGTCTCAAAAAACCAAAAAAAAAAAAAAAAAAAAAAAAAAAAAGATGTGTACATTTCTTCATTGGAAAACTTAATGGAAATCACTGGCCAGGTACCCAGGTTCCAGATAAAATGGAAGAGCCACCAAACTCAGAAGGGAGAGTGCCAAGGAGAGGTAGGACGAATTTGTACACCTTCTCTGGCTCCTGTCTCTCATTCTCAAAGTTATCACCTTAGAACACTAGCTAGTTCTCATATTTCTAGATTGATAAAGCTAGTCTTTGCAGGTTGCTGTTAGGAAACGTCTAGACCCTCCAAAATGAGGAAGGTTTGGGCATGTGGAGCAAAATTGCTATAGCTCTAGTCACAGCAGGCATGAGGGAGCCATACTGAAGTCATAGCAGGTGTGATGACTAATCTTGGTTATCAACTTGACTACATCTGGAATTAACTAAAACCCAAGCTTCTGGGCACTCCTGGGAAGAATTTTTCTTTGTTGAAGGTTTTCAACTGGAAGACCCTTCCTAAATCTAGGCCATGCCTTCTGGTGGCAACCTATATAGAAGGACATGGAAGGCTCATTGCCTGCTTGCCCTCAGTCTCACTGGCAAGTTCATCTACCCTGTTCCTGAATCATTCTTTTACTGGTGTTGGAACCTACTTCTTTGGGATTTCATTGTGAACTGGAAATAGGCAGCTCTCTAGTACATCCCTGGGACTCCAGCGCCAGAATGGTAATGCAGAGACATCCAGGCTCTGGGACTGAACAACTACCAGATGCATGGCCTTTCAGTCAGGAGACAGTTGTTGTTGGACTACTTGGTCCACAGCTTATAAGCTGCTCTAATAAATTCCATAATAGCACACACACACACACACACACACACACACACACACACACACACACACGTACGTGTTTTCACCTATCAGTTCTCTTCCTTTAGAGAACCCTGACTAATACAGCAGGCACCAGGGGAGCCACGCTGAAGCCCAATATCACTCTACAGCAGAAAAAATTTGTAGAATTAGGGCATCTAGTCCATTAAACAGGTAGGCAAAGTCTCAAAAGGTTTCTGTGAGAATCATACTCTTTTTTTTTTTTGCTTTGTTTTGTTTTTTTCGAGACAGGGTTTCTCTGTGCAGTTTTGGTGCCTGTCCTGGATCTCGCTCTGTAGATCAGGCTGGCCTTGAACTCACAGACGTCCACCTGGCTCTGCTTCCCGAGTGCCGGGATTAAAGGTGTGTACCACCACTGCCCGGGGTGAACCATGCTCTTAATCATGTATGCTCTTTCCTGTTTCCCATGCTTTAACGTTTACTGAAAGTAAAATGAGGAAAATACGAGACAAACAGAAATACATCTATAGAAGGTGAATCCTTGGGATACTGTGTTACAGCTTTCTGTTTACATTCTGACTGTAAAGGTTCTCGACAACTGACAGTTGCCAGTCAGCACAGACACCCCTCCATGAGCTTGCATACTGTTACTGTTTCCATCCTGTGGCAGCCCTAGGTGTTGATTAGTCTCCTTGTCTGAGCTTGCAGTGATCCTTGGCACTGGCGTGGGCAATGTGTATCTTTCCTGCCTCTGACTTTGTTACAGTGTCACTGCCCTTGTCCTACCTGATGTTCAAGTATCTGGTGACCAGTTACTACATTTTTTCCCAAAAGTATGTCTGGAGAATGCCGTTCTCATGAGACACTGCAAGGTGTGCAGTGCTTGACAAATGCTTTGTGGGCCAGCATGTTGCGAACTCTAGATCACACAACCTAAATAATTTCACTATTGGAGGTCTTCCCAGATGAGGGGGCCGTGAAAGAGGGATGTGATAAGGGCCATTCCCAATCTGTTGAGGGTTCAGATTGTAGGACTGGTGTTGTGCAGAACACACAGTGGATGGATTTTATTTCATGACTACTGTTTATTTCTCCCTGCTCTTCATGGCTATTTTTGGTCTCTTTATTAAGGTCCTGTTTTAGGATCATTTAAAAAATACTAGTGTTTATCACTAGGCTTCATTTGGATGGAAGGTTACTGTTTCTTTTCCTGGCTAACAGCATATAAAATCATGCATCAATTTAACAAGACAAGCAAAACAGTGGCCCATTGGCTGTATATGTCATAGAATAGCTGTGAATGAGGCTGAACACATTTGTAGATGACAGTGTCATGTGCTGATGTCAAAAACACCTCTGGAACTTCAATGATACCAACATGAACCTGTCTCTTTCTTCTCTAGTCTACTTCCACATATTCAAGCATCTTCCAGCTGGTTCCAATTGGAACCTCCAAAGGCACCTTTAATTTGAAGTGTTTGAATGAACTAATATTCTATCAAAATCAGCCTCTTTTTTGTCTGTTAATGATCATCACTATCTCCAGCCCATCGGATTCTATCAGAGACCTGGATGTCCATTGCTCCATTCCTACTCTCCAGCTTAAGGCCACTTAGCTCTTTGGAGTCTGGTTAGTAGTGATGCTCTGTACCTGTTTTTCCTGTGTCCTTATTGTCAGAGCATCTGTTTTTCCAAGCTGTGCCACCACACCACCCACATAAGAAGCCCATCATAGTCAAAGTAGCTGTTCCTGTCATTGTCTCCATTGGGTTGATGGTGGAGGACAGGAGTGGTCGGGGTAAGTGAGAATGAGGAGAAAGAGGAGGAGAGAGGAAGGCTAAAAGGGGACAATTAATTATTTAAAAGGAATTTTGTCTTCTCTGAGAACCATCATAGTGAATTTTTATGTTTAAGGCAGCCCATAATTCTCAGTATTATCTTATCCAAAGGCATGAAGTAAGGATATCAGCTACAAGTTAAACTCTTTCTTAGGTGTAAAAACTACAAAATCCAACACTTTTGTGAAGCACACATTATGCTGGGGAAAATCATTTGTCAACAACTTTCCTAAGATGTTCTGAGGACCTGAGGGCTGGATCGGGCGAGGGATCCCTGACCACCTGAAGCAAGGCAGCACCTCATAGTCCAGCTTCTGCCCAGCTCGAGAGTAAGAAGACAGAATAAATGGGGCTGGGGCACTCTACAGGGGTGGACATGAAAACATATTTGGGTAGTTAGTCTAAAATCTACACTAGTGTTTACAAAATAGTGCTTGGTAAAGGAATAGCCTATGGGAAACAAAAGAAAAGGTGTACACTACTCCTGAAAGAGTTTGTGAGAGGAATCTTAGGGAGGAAGCCTGCAAAAGCAAGAAATAATAGGACAGACAGAGCTAAAGACGCACTGGTTCCCCAGCTCCACTGCAGGCATGGTGTATGGTGGTCTACATTCTGCTCCCTCCACCTTCCTTCTGTCTCCCAGCTTTTATGGAATTATTCAAGCACATTTGACATCTGATGAACTGCGCTCTCCTGAAATGTGTAATTGAATGAAATGAACACACAAAAGTATCAAATCATTACTACACATGTATGTACTTTTCTATCATCACCAAGATTTCTTATCTATTATCTTTTCTTTCTAGACCAACTACAGGCTCATCAGGTACCCAACCTACTGAGAGGATCACTATAAATATTATCAAATTCAGCAACTTGTAAATGAGTATGGCTTCTGTGTACACTCTCTTACAGTAGCAGTGTCAAACCCAATTCTACCCCAGATGACAGAAAGTGATTTTTTTTTTTATTTCCAAATTTGGTTAAGCCATCCTTAGTACTAGCTGATTTTATTTTCTAGGATGCTGCTCCTCCAGCATCATTCAGAGGTATGACCTTGGAATTCCACCTATGAACACAGAAAGGCCAATAGTTTTATTTGATTTGCCCAGAAATAAATTGCTATTATATTCTTACAGCCATTGCAGGTCAAGAAACTGACTGCAGTACAGAATGACCTCTCCACACTCCACTGCCCAGGGTTATTGGCCTCCAGGCTTCCTGTTTTTCATATCACCACATAAGTGAGGGTGCTCTAGAGAGGGGCATGGAACAGAAAACAAAGGTCGGTAGGTTCCCATTTACTTTTTAACACACAAGCCCAAAAGCAGTAGAGAAAATAGCTGCTGCTAAAACCTCAAAACTTCTATAGCAAGAGATGAATAGTTAGAAAACAGTAATGATGAATTAGTTAGTGTTTTCAAGAACTAGCTAGTCACAAGGAATTTTTTTTGTGTGTGTTTCATTTTTTTTTCTGAAACTACCAGAATAAATACATCAAGCTATGATACATAAGTGAGTGAGTGAGTGAGTTGGCTTCTTTTAACCTTAAATATAATTTACTGAATATCTGGGTTATACACAGCAATCCATAGCAACGACTGTGTTAATTCTTCAGGTGTAAAATATTAATTTGTGTATCAAAGTCTTAACATAAAAACTGTTAAGCTGTTTCATTACTTTCCCCCTCTATCCTGCCTCCAACCCATCTCCACCCAACCCCAGTTTACTCAGGAGATCTCTTCTATTTCCTCTTCCCAGGGAAATTCATGTATCCCTCTTTGTACCCTCTTTGTTATCTAGCTTCTCTGAGGCTGTGGATTGTACCATTGTTATCCTTTACTTTATATCCACTTATGAGTGAGTACATACCATGTTTGTCTTTCTGGGTTTGGGTTACCTCACTAGGGATGATTTTTTTCCTAGTTCTATCCATTTGGCTTCAAATTTCATGATGTCATTGTTTTTAAAAGCTGAGTAATACTCCATTGTGTAAATGTACCACATTATATTTATCCATTCTTTGGTTGAGGGACAAGAGTAATGAAAGAGATGTCTTGACAGGGGTGCGGGGAGGCATTTCAAGGTCAGGTAGAAACCTGGTGCAAGGGAGACTCCCAAAATCTACAAGGATGACCCTAGCTAAGACTCCTAGCAATAGTGGATAGGTAGCCTGAACTGGTCATCTCCTATAATCAGATTAGTGACTACCCTAATTGTCATCAGAGATTCTTCATCCAGTAACTGACAGAAGCAGATGCAGAGATCCACAGCCAAGCACTAGGCAGAGCTCTGGGAGGGAATCCTGTTGAAGAGAGGGAAAAAGGATTGTACGAGCGGAGGGGTCAAGTCATCACTGGGGATCCAACAGACACAACTAACCTGGGCTCATAGGAGCTCACAGAAATTGGACCAACAGCTAAGGAGTCCACATGGGACTGACCTAGGCCCTCTACATGTGTGTGACAGTTGTGTGGCTTGGTCTGCTTGTGAAACCCCTAGTAGTGGGAGCAGGGCCTGTACCTGATGCTTTGGCAGGGCTTTTGGGAACCTATTCCTCATACTGGGTTGACTTACCAAGCCTTAATCATGGGGATGAGGTTAGTCCTACCTCAACTTGATATTGCCATGCTTTGTTGACACCCATGGAAGGAAGGCCTGCCCCTTCGGAACAGAAACAGAGGAGAAGTGAATTGGGGGAGGCAGAGGGGAGGTGGGAGGGAGTGGGAAAAGTGAAGGGAAACTTCAGTTGAGGTGTAAAATAAATGAATAAACTTAATTAATTTAAAAAAGAAATCAAGCTGCAATTTCTTGATTTCTTCTATATGGTGGCCACAGATTGCACCCAAATGCTGGGTCACTTGTATGTTCTATTGATTATGGGAAGACTGGGGAAAGAATAGTGATGAAGGTATGGGTACTGTATATTGCTCCCTGACCTACTGAGACAGAACATAGCCCTTAGTGAGACCTGAAAAACATTGCTGTCTTAGTCACTGTAGACGCAATGAGAAGTTGACATGATGCTAAGGCAGAACAGGTAGGGGTGTGTGTGTGTGTGTGTGTGTGTGTGTGTACAAAACTCATGAATTACACAATAGTTACAAAGGGGTTAATGTAGGCTTTTAAATGTCTGTACTAATGGCTTAAAATATTTCCTTGGTGCATTCATCCATTAGGACTTTCAGAAGGAAGCCTAAAGGATAGCCTACTTTAGTGAATGCTGGTCTTAAAGCAAGGTATAGTGTTTCTACTCAAGATGTAAGACTTCTTCTTGCTCTGAAACCACCACACAATGGCACTGGGACTGGTTGTCTGCTAAGTTAGTATTCAGGGACTATCTGCCATTCTGGTCTGGAATGTAGATGTAGATGAGTCTATGATTCTCCCATTCTGTGTAGATTTCCTTCCTTTCCCCATCTCTCCAGAGCAGACTACAAACAAGTAATGTGAGAGATAAAGAGCACCATGACTGAGTGGGTGTCATTCCAGAAATGCAAAGATAGTTCAATATATGCAAAGCAATAAGCATAATATATAGTATTCATGGGCTCAAGGACAGAAACCATAGGATCATGTCAATGGATTCAGAAGAGGCATCTGACAAAGACCAACCTCCCACTGTCGTAAAAGCTCTGAAAAATCCAAGAAGAAAGGAACATATCTCAGCACAGAGGACCACACATGATAAGCCAGTAACCAACATTCCATCAAATGGGGAAAACCGAAGCATTGGCAGTGAAAGCAGGAATGAGTGGGCCCTCCACTTTCATTCAACATGGTTCTTGAAGACTTAGCTGATCAGGAAGACAGCAAGGCAAACAAAGGAGATACATACAAAAAAAAGAAGTCCAATTGTCAAAATATCTCCATTTGCAGATGACATCGGCCTATCCTTAAAAGTCACTAAAGACTCCACCCAAAGCACTTAGACCTGATCCACACTTTCAGCAAAGTGGCAGAAAACAAAATCAACGTACAGCAATCAGTTGTTTTTTCATATACCTGTAAAACAAGCTGAGAGAGAAATCAGGAAAATAATCACTTTCAAAATAGTTTTCAAATGTCCATGAATAAACCCAACTAAGGAAGTAAACGACATCTACAAGTACAATTTTAAAACACTAGGAAAGGTTTGCTGTGTCTGGTGACACAAGCCCATAACCCCAGTGCTTGGGCTTGGGCAGGAGGATCAAGGGGCTCAGGACCACCCTTAGCTACCTGGGCCACATGAGATATGTTTCCCAAACAAACAAGCAATGTCCCCAAAACCAAAACCAAAGAAAAGAGGCAAAGGTCTCCGTCTAAAGAATGCTGAAGAAATTAAAGGCCGCATTAGAGGATTGAAAAAACTCTCTCAAGCCCATAAGTTGGCAAAATTAATGTTGTGAAAATGGCTGTATTATAAAAGTGTTCTACAGATTTGACACAATCCCTATCAAGTTCCAATGCCTACTTCACAAAAAATAGCAAAAACAACCCCAAAATTCATATGGAATCACAAGAGACCTTGGACAGGCAAAGCAAAGCCTGATCAAGAAGAACCATGCTGATGGACATCATAATACCTAACTTCAGGTCACACAGCAGAGTCACAGCAGCAAACATTGCATGGTACTAGCACAAAACAAGATACACAGTAAATGGAATATAACAGAAGACCCACATAGTGCCATCTACCTTAGTTTTGACAAAGATGCTAAAAAGTACACCTTGGAGAAAATGCAGCATCTTCAACAAGTGGTACTGGTTAAACTGGATAGTCACATGGAATAGATGAAACTAAATGCCTATGTCTCACCTGTTCAAAGTAATGTCAAGTGGATCAAATATCTTAATGTAATATCTGAAACCCTAGGACCATTAAAGGAAAGTATAGGGGAAAGACTTCAAGATATAGACATAGTCAAGGACCTCCTAAAAGATGGCAACTTCTCAGAAAAAATACCAACAATTGATAATGGGAAGGCATGAAATTCAATAGCTTCCGAACAGCAAAAGAAATAGTTGACTGAAGAGACAGCCAACAAAATAGGAGAAAAGATTTACTATTTATATCTGACAGAAGATCAATATCTAGAATATCTAAAGAACAACAACAAAAATAAAAAAAAAAACAAAAAACAAAGCCAAATAAACAAAATCCACCAGAAACCTGAACAACCCAACCAACAAATGGATGAATGAAATGAATAGGAAGTACTCATAAAGTGAAGTAAAAATGTCCAATAAACATATGATCAAATGTCATCTTTCTCAGTCATCAGCAAAATGCAAATAAGAACTCTGAGATTCGATCTCATCCAAGTCAGAATGGCAGTCATGAAGAAACATAAACGCTGGCGGAGATGGGACGATAGTGGCACATCTACTGTGCTGGTGGGAATGGAAGCTGGCCCAGCCACTGTGGAAATCCATATGGCGGTTCCTCAAACAACTAAAATTAGAGCTAGCATATGGCCATCTTTACCACTCCTGAGTATGTATACCTGAAGGGCTACAGTCAGCATGCCAGAGAGATGCTTGCATGCACGCTTACTGGACACTGTTCACGGCAACCAAATTATGGACTCAGCTTAGATATCCATTGACAGGTCAGTGGTTAAAGAAAAGTGTGTGTGTGTGTGTGTGTGTGTGTGTGTGTGTGTGTGTGTGTGTGTGTGTGTGTGTTTTATGTTCAGCTGTAAGGAAGAATAAAATTATGAAATTTGCTAGAAAATGGATGTAATCCAATATCATTACAGCAAGTAAAACAATCCATGCTTAGACAATACAACATGTTTTCCTCTCATTCATGGATCCTAGATTGTATATAGACACATAAATGTATACACACACACACACACACACACACTCACACACATGACATAAAAGCAGGAGGGAGAATAGGGAAGGAGGGATAATAGAAGGAGTGGGAAAGAGGGAGAAGAGGAAGAAATAGGTATGGTAGAAGCTTTGGTTACAGTCATGACATACTTAGGGGAATTGTTTTCACAAAACCCATCATGTTATATAATTTATACAGACCAATGCAATTTTAAAACAAATTTAAAAATAAAAAAGAGCAGTGTGGTAAGACATGTAGGCCCTTGGCCAGTGGAAGAGAGCCCTGGCTTGGGCCATCAGCAGATATGGGGTGAAGCCAGTCAGAGCTGTGATCAGAAAGGAGAACTTGCTGGCAAATGAAGTTGGTGCATTCTGACCCACTGCATCCAAACCACACATGTCCTAAGTGCCTACATTAAAATGATGAGGAGTATGTAATGTCTGATGGTAGCTATAGGGGAAGACACTGGACATGCTTCTCATATATTCTCTCATGTATTTGTTCGGGTGCCCCAGGTAATGGAATATTCCCCTCAAATCATTTAAAAACTGCATCAGAGCCTCAAGAACACCCAACCAGGGACTCCACTCTTTCGCCTTTCCATTGCAGGTGATCACATCTGTGTCTGCAGTACCTCTTCCTTGGTGGTGGACACCATGTAGGTGGTATCTGCCTATCTTTCTGCATCTTGTCTCTTTTCTTTATAACAGACTGCCTCCCAACTTGCTCAGTAATTTTCCTACAGCACGAGATTGTAACACTCAGTGAAAAATCCTTCAAGGGCCTTTCATTTGCTAAGAAAGAAATTTTAAACAGCTGAGTACAGAGATCAATTCCCTGTCCCGAGTGTCACCTCCCTTCTTTCCGGCCTGGCCATTCATTTCTCTTCATCAGGCTCTCTTTTTTTTTTTTTTTTTTTTTTTTTTTTTTTTTTTTTTTTTTTTTTGGTTTTTCGAGACAGGGTTTCTCTGTGTAGCTTTGCGCCTTTCCTGGAACTCACTTGGTAGCCCAGGCTGGCCTCGAACTCACAGAGATCCACCTGGCTCTGCCTCCCAAGTGCTGGGATTAAAGGCGTGCGCCACCACCGCCCGGCTTCATCAGGCTCTTGATACCACAGTAAGACAATCCTGTTCCAGAGTTATGTCCCATCTAAGCAAGTGACTTTCCTACCGGGACTATTTTGTCCTCACAGGAAGGGAAGCCTCCTCTCACCTTATATTCAACCTCCTAATAGCTGTTTGGTAGCCTTCACATGTGTGCAGGCACACACATGTATGTGTGTATGGAGGCCACAAATCTACCTTGATTTTTGGGACAGAGATGTTTTTGCAAGTGCTGGGATTGAACTCAGGTTCTCATGCTTATGCAGCAAGTTCTTTAGAGACCAGACTATCAGTCCAGTCCCACAGTTTCTTGAATGCTAAACATAATTTCTTTTTTTTTTTTTTTTTTTTTTTTTTTTTTTTTTTGGTTTTTCGAGACAGGGTTTCTCTGTGTAGCTTTGCGCCTTTCCTGGAACTCACTTGGTAGCCCAGGCTGGCCTCGAACTCACAGAGATCCGCCTGGCTCTGCCTCCCGAGTGCTGGGATTAAAGGCGTGCGCCACCACCGCCCGGCCATAATTTCTTTTTATCAATTTCCTTAGCCAGAATTAAACCCCGCTTCTCCTGTACTCTTGTGATATTTTGCTCATTCCCTTAATTTTGTTTTCTACTTGCCTTTATTATGTCTGTCCATGACTGACACTGATTTGTGAAGGTCTAGCTTGGTGCATATTTGTCCATCAAGGAATGCAGGTATCTGTAAATGACATCAAGAGTATGGGGCGGCAACAATGTGGCTTCCTAAACATATCATAACAACACCAGTTAACATGCCAACATGGACAGGAGAACTTTCACAAGGTTCCACCCCAAAGGAAGAGCTAAAGGCAATTGAAAACTGCTGACACACAGAGAAAGAGAGAGAGAAAGAGAGAGAGAGAGAACTATTTTTTTCCAGAGATGAGCACCCTATGCTTATCTAATACAAAGTAGTTGACTCTAAAAAATGCAAATAAGCAATACTAAACAGATTCACCAGATTATATTTATAGATTTATTTCCATGTTAAAGCATAAGAGGTCATGAATTCCATAGGGAGTGGGGAGTGAATGGGAGGGCTTGTGAGGAAGAAAGGGGAGGGATGATGTCTTTATATGTTAAAATTAATACAAAAGATACAGAGAACAGGATGCTATCAATAGGGTTTAGCAGTGGCTACTGAGAGAGGATTCAGCAGGTATAAACATGTGTATACGTATGCAACTGTAGAAATTAAAGTAAAAGCATCATGAATTTGAGAAGAAGTGGGGGGCACAGGGGGAGTTGCAGTAGAAGGGGGAGGGAGGGGTGAAAAGGATATAAATACATTATTTGTATATGAAAACTCAAAAAATAAATCATTAAATAATTAAAAAAAAAAGAACAAGATCAGACCTTCCCTAACTTCTACTGCATTGGCCTTCAGGAACATAGTTGTCTCTCTCTTATCTGGGCCAACAAGTCTAAGGAGGGCCAGGTAAAGGGAACTGACATAACACAAAGATATTGACTGCAAAGAACCAATGGTCACACATTCAGCAATGTCAAAATCATCAGGAAGATAAAGACTGTTACCTTTTCTTATTACTTCACTTCTAGTGCTTTCTATACAACAGGAATTCATTCAACCATTTTGTAATACAAGACGCTCTCCTCCCTCATTTGACTGCAAGCATCTGGAAGGTGAAGATTCCACTTTGTATGTGTGCTTCGTACCGTGCCTGTGTTCATTGCACACAGTAGATGCTCAAATTTTTTCATTTGATTACCTGATGAAAAGTGCTTTTAAAAAGTCTCTTGAGTTTTTTTGTTGTTGTGGTGGTGATAAAATAATACAGAGAATGTGGTATGCTAACAAAAACATAAAAACAAATCCCAGAAGTGACAGAGCATTTTGAAAGTTCAATGACTGCTACACTGTCAGTTTCCCCAACCCAACTTACAGGAGGAAGTCTTTAACATGGAACTGAGACAACTGATTACAGCTGTTCTGTGTTTTCTGAAAACTTAACTATTTCCAAAACACAATTAAATACAGCATTAGAAAAAAACATCCCTGAAGATGTTTCAGGAGAAAAATAGCATGAAACTCCCAATGTGAATAGTCATATTTCTACCCTCTATATTGCTTCATAACTAATAAAGAAATATTGAAACTCAGAAATTGGAAAGGATTAATTTTAGAAAAAGGGAATACTTTAAATAGAGGCATTATAAAAAAGGGATTGTACTGCCTTTATTTCATCCTGAACTGGTGAAAATTTGTAGACTCACACTGGCACTCATTTTCTATAAGAATCTTAATACAACATGTACAGTCTTCATTAGATCATCCTCACTATGTCCAACTAAGTATTGGTAAGACAACAGGCCATTTTCTATGGATGTGTGCATCTCCTTTTCACTCTAAAACCTTGCAGCTATGAATTGCATTTTCATAGTCCTGAAAACGTCTGACAGCTTCCCACACTGGTGCCTGTTAAGTAGATTCATTCATCGCCTGCTCATTCCCTCTTCATTCTTTGTCCATTTCATTCTTCTTCAAACAAATGGTTGTACTTCTGGGCTCCAGGTTTTCTGGTCTCACCATTTTCTTTGGTCTCTTCCAGTTCACCATAGTCTTCATTTTGGTCCTCCTTTCCACAGTGCAGTTAGACCAACTCTTACCATCTTGTCTGTTTGTGCGACCTTTCAGATGAAGGGCGTGCCAGATATTAGAACACAGAACTTTTTGCCTCTGTTTTGCTGAGATGCAAAGGCTGACCTATAAATAATTGCTGACTCCCTTCACATGGCAAAGTGTAAGGCTAACTCATGCATGTGGGACTCACAAAGAGGAAAGTTCCAAACTGCTCTAGTGTTACCAGCATTAACTGGGTCTCCCACAGCTTTGAATGGCCCTAGAGACTGAATATTTGTGGAATGCTGAGGGGCTATGACATTTCTCCACTTTGAAGAGAAGCCTGATTCTTCTTTGTTAAGTGGCATGACCTCCTGAGGACGCTGCTACATGCCTGTCAGAGGGAAGGCTGCAGAAAATGGCTGTGCTTAAATTAGCAGGACAGTGGTTCATGTCAGTCTGTCTGTCTCTCCTCTGGTTCTTTGGCTTAGTGTAATGAATCTAGCTGCTGTGCTGTGACTTGCTGTATGGAGAGAAATCATATGGCTAATGGATAGTGATTTGTTCATAGCAGCTATCCCAAACCATTGGATGAGCCCAGAACAAGTTCATTTTTCAGCAGCTCTTTAAAATGAGTTGTCAGCCCCAGTCAACACCTGAACTACAGTCTTCTGAGAGAGGTGGAGGAAGAGGACCCAGTGGAGCCACCTAGGATACTGAACTGCAGAACAAACCAACAAACCCACCCTTAGGCCAGAAATGTTTGGGGGCATTTGTTATAGTCAATAGACGACAAATGTCCCTGGGAACTGACTCTAGATTGTGTGAACGGCCTCTGGCCTGAGGAAGTCCTAAAGGGGATCTTGTCAAAGTGGAATGATGGTGACAGCTTTCATTGAGAAGAGCATCACTGGAAAGACAAGATCTCACAGGAGTCTGACTTGGGCAGTCAGAGAGGAGAGATTCTGCCTGAATCAGGAATATAGAAGAGGTCCAGGGGACTAGAGGAGGATTAGAATCCGAGAAAGCAGTTCATGTACCCACATGTAGAAGTCTGAAAAGTGTACATGGTGTGCCCAGGAGTCTATGACATCAGATTGCAACCTCACAAACCCTTAATTCTTTGGACATTGGCCTAAAACTTGGACAGAGTAATCTGCCTAGGTATCAGAGAGAAAGACTCGGCAGCAGGAAAGATTGGCTCACCCTGTCCTTTCCTGCTGTGTGTTTTTAGTAGATCTGGATCTCATGATGAAAAATACCCCCTTTGAACAAGTTTACACTCTCACACTTGAACAGATGTCCCTGAAATTATTTGATAGTTTTCTTAATGACAGTGGACATAGGCTAGTTTATTATCTTGAAATGACCAGAGAAAACATGGATTCTGTTAAGACATTTTGCCCTTGGTGGGAGCTGGCAAATGCTGAAAGTGAGTTTGAAGTAGGGGTCTCAACCCGGGTTGCTGACATTTGGGCTGTGTCATTCTTGATGCAGAAATGGGACAGAGTATGCATTAGGGGATGGTTAGTAACACTCCTGGGTTTTTGCCACTACCTACTACTGCTAACTCCAACTGAGACAATCCACGATTTCTCCAGACAATTGCCAACTGTTACTGAGGGGGAACAGAGTATTTTCCTTAGTAGAAAAATCACCACATCAAAGAAATACGGTAAAATAAAAATGTTGTTTTTCTCTGTGCTAAGAATTTACTAAGTCTAACTAGATTAATAAGCTGAGCATACAAATCCCGTGTAGACACTGGAAGGAGACAGCTCTGTGGGACTTTGCCTGAAGAAAACTTTCGGGAAATAGGATCCAACATTTGGAAAACAAAACAAAACAAAACACCCCCTCCTTTAAGAGACAACTACACATGAATAGAAAAACTATTTTTAACCAGTGATAAACTGTGGTGCCTGTCTATGGACAACTGGGTGGACGTCATAGGTTGTTTGATTTTGTTGCAATTTCTTGGTTATGAATTTAAATAAACTCAGTTGATGAAAAAGGAGCCTAGAAAATCTGAAGGAAAGTGTTTCTTAAAATAGCCATGAGCTTTCATGGCACTTCTTGCCTTTTCTTTCATGGCCACACACACTCTTACAATGAAACAGACTTTGTCTTAAGATGATGTTGAAAGAGACAGAGACTGTGAAAGTCATGGAGTCCACATGAGGATAACAGCAGCCAGGGCTGGGTGTGCGCTTCCTAGCCTCTTCCTATGGTTTATTAATGCTCATTTAATATTTTTCTAATAACAAATTAGTGTTAATTGTAGGAAATTATGGAAAGTATAGAAAGTTTCAAAAGTAAATAAGATTGAGACTCTTTCAGTGTGAAATATACATAAAGTTATATCCTTACTACAAAAGGAAAGGATTGTAGGTCTCTAAGGACATCTGTCATAAAAAAAAATCTTTGTTCTACCTGTACACAGGCTTGTATCTCCTATGAATTTTTCTTTCCACATGTCAGAGCTACATCCTAAGAGTTTCTTCTATAAGACTTTGAGAACTAGTTAGTTTCCCCCAAAAGGTCTGCATTGATTCCTGTAATCAGCATATTAATCGTGTTGCTTAGAAACGGACAGACAAGGATGTAACTGAAGTCTTTGCCTTTCTGTGTCTCCTCTAAACTAGCAATGGTGATTTTGCCCCTGGATATTTACCAGGGTCTGGAGACATTCCGGGTTGTCACATCTGGGTGAAGAAATGACCATGGTATTTAGTGGCTAGATATAGAGGATGAGTCTAGACGTGCTCAGATGCACATCCCAGCCCCACAGACACAGCAGAGAATTTCAGAGCTCCAGGTGCTCACAGATCACCACTGTGAATAGTTCATTCTGTGCTCCTCATTATCTCTCTTTCTTATTGGATTCCGCCTCAACCCCAATTCATAATCACACTGGCTATCAGCATTTTTCATAAACCTTAGTTATATGGTAACTATTTTCCCATATCATCATTCTTCAAAACGCGACATTTAATGCAGCATGAGCATCTACCACATGATTTAATGGTTCCTCACTAATGGTCACCAGCTCCACTACCTCAGCATCATAAGCAATGTTGGGATGACCATTCCTGACTTGTTTCCATTTCTCTACTAATTGTCTTTGGGTGGATTCCTACTACAATTATTGATTCAAATGAAAGGAGCTTGTTCTCTTCTCACTCCCTAACTTCCCACGTGGAGTCTTTCTGACACTGTGCTCGAGTACCCACAAGGTCTGCTCTGTTCCCGGGTGCCTTGCTGAGTTAAAGGTGGAGGTGCTCACATCAGCCTTGCATCTTACAGCCTGTGTGTGACCTAGAGGCTTTGACTCCCAGCTGACAGCAATATGAGGCAGAACCTTCAGGCACTATGTCCATCTTACCCTAATGTACAATTACAAAGTGCTTTCTTCAAGGACTGTGGCTATGAAGATAGAGGAAGTACAGGGGCTGCCAAAGTTCCCTGTTCTGGAAGCTGAACCCACATTGCCCCATTTTCAGTGAAGTGACCACACTGCCATCACGTGACACAAACACACTTTAGGTAGTTAAGAGTCTCGGACCCCAGATTTACTGGACAAATGTGTTTCCCTACCTGCCCCCTTCCAGCAGATGGTGCTCTGTTTCCAATGTTTAAATTTACTACACTGCAAATTATAACTTTTGATTGATTGTGCAGGGCTGCTCAAGGGTATTTAATGAAGTCTACTTTGCACTTTGCTATTATTGAAATTGCTCACAGGCCCCAAATCGAATCTGAAAATGAGATGGCGGGCCTCAAACATAAAACCAGTCTGCTCGGAATTGATGAAAACAATGTGTTTTAAAAATACTGAGGGCAAGCAAATGATGAATCACCTCCCCACAGCAATGATGGATTAAACTTAACTTATTTCCTAGCGACATAGGAGAAAATGGTTTGGGGACACTGTGAAACTCAGAGATGGGACTTAACAGGGCAGTTCTAAAAGATCGTGAGTCATGGTACAGGTTTCATGTTGCTTTTACGGCTGATGCCTACATGGAATATTCCTAGAACATGAATTAAACAGCTAGGTGTCAGAAGTTACTCATTTTCCAGAATAATTCACTGTTCGGATGGAAGAAGAGGTATAAGATCTCCTTCACGCCAGCAGGAGTAGAGACAAATGCTTATTGTCAACACGGGTTACAAGTCCTCGTTAACATAACTGGAACTCAGAGAAGAAGTCTCTTTTCTTCCTTGAGGAAGTGTCTACAATGAGGAACTAGGCCAGTCTAACCTTCCTGAGAACAGTGTCAGCCTGGGTGAGGATTCAATTTCAATAAGGTACCTTGTCTTCCATTCACGACCACGGAAGAAAAAGGCCCACTTAGCAAAGGGAAAGAACAAAGTGAGACTCACAGAAAACAGACCACCCTTAAAATTCAGGCCACAGCCTGCACATCCCAAACACCAGTCACCAATCCACAGAGAAAACTCATCCAAGTTTCAGAAGACTGAACACAATACTCAGGCTACTGGCAGTCGGTGGAATTGCTAAGGAGATGAACTATAGTAATTTCTACTCCAAATTTGTAAATTGACATATGAACTGTTACTATGTCCAGTCAAAGAAATGAACACATATTACAAATTATAAGAGTGAGGTTCCCCAAGATCAAAGTGAGATAAAAACAGCATTTCTAAAATATTTCTGGTACAAACGAATTTTGGACTATTTTTATACAACCTGGTGATGCTGAATGTATGAGCCCTTTTTATTTCATATGAGTATGTGGGACTGTAAGGCTCTTTTAAAAATCTAGGTTCTCCCCCTTGGACATGCTGGGCATTTGAATAGAAGCAGGGGGAGAAAAAGAGTGGAACTATTCTTTGAGATCCATTGACATCTGATGACATCTCATAAACAAGTCACAACTTACATATGCTAAGTGCTGCTTCAAGGTCATTTTTTCTTACCCTAACTCCCAGCTTGAGACTTCAATACTACCACTTAACAAACAGAACCATTTGTAAGCAAGCAGGTTTTTGCCTTTGGAGAGCTAACCTGTTCATCTCCACATAAGTTCCATTTGATGCAAATAGCCATTTTGCTCCTTGAAGCAGATCACATCCAGTGACCAATTTTATTCCTGGGGAGGGGGTGCTCAGGGTGGGCATTTTTAAACTAAATTTTCAAAGCTATCAGTGACTTTATAGATTTGAGATCATAAATATTCACCTTGCTAAATATATCAGCTAAATCTTCCAATCAGAGAAAACCCGTATTACCAGCTCTTCCATGTCAGGCAGTAGAGTCTAATCATAAAATTTCCAGCTTAAAGGTGAAAATGCACCATATCTAAGGAAATTCCATTTCCAGTCATGTGAAAACTGATGTGAGAAAGCTCCATGACCGTCACAGTTGAAGGGCTCAGTACTATTTGTCAGGGTCTTATACCATAGTTTATTATCAGCATACTGAAATGCTTTCTCATTTATCATCACTTTGTATCTGAATTCATTGCACTCTAGTTCTCTTTTCAAGGGAAGCCGAGGGAACCAGAGAAAAGTTATTTTACGTGTAAGCTTGAGAGAGCAAATCTCCTCCATTTTTGTAGATAATCAAGTTTACTTTCATATGATCATACTCTGCACATAGGAGATAAAAATAATCAAACCATGGCTGAGACACAGTCAGATGTTAGTTAAGATGTATAAGCAAATGCTATTCACAAAGCAGCTGTCAGACCAATGGGTAAAGCTATAGGGAGCCCACAGCCTAAGAAATAGTAAAGGAATTTAAAGGCCACCAGCAGACTTCAAGACATTCTCACCTTCAAAGTCAACTTCATCACTTGGAAAAGTACACTAAGTTTTTTTGTGGAGTGAAAGTAGGAAGTAAGCACTTTCTTGGACTGCCTGTTGCTAGTTCTGTAGAGGTCTCTGCTATTTGCAAGGTCTTTTTGAACATTGTTCTGTATTTTTTAAGTTTGTCCATTAGGCCTTGGCACTGTGTAGGGGAGAGTTGGCAAAGTCACAGCCAGCTGTCCTGACAGCTGTGTGATTTATGGGAAAACTATGGGGCAGGCATAATCAGCTTGGGTCTCTTTTCCCTGTTTGGCATTGCCATTTCTCCCTGTTTCCTGCCCACATTCCACTCCTATGCAGCTTTCTCACATTTCCCTAGTGAAGGGTTTCTAACATCACTTATAGATAGTGTGTGTGTGTGTGTGTGTGTGTGTGTGTGTGTGTGTGTGTGTGTGTCTGTGTCTGTGTCTGTGTCTGTGTCTGTGTGCATGCATGTGTGTGCATGTATATATATATATATATATATATATATATATATATATATATGTATAAAGAGAGCACTCTTGAGACATTTCTTATTTCTAAGTCAATGTGTGTCCATCTTGGGAGCAGAGGCTAGTTTGGAGATGGATTCTTTTTTGCGTTCCAGTGAATTCTGAGTAATTAATTGTCCCATCTTTCAGATTATCTGGATATTTAGGTAGTAGGAGAAAGGGAACAAACATGAGCTTGGGGCCAGAGCAGAAGACCTGGGATGGAGTGCTTTCTCTATGTATATATCTAGGTATGGGACATTAGTAGGACCTTCTCCCCTTTCCCAGGTCACACAGAAACTATGGTTAGGATGCATGGAAACTGGACCCCTGTGACATTAACAATGCTGCTTGACTTGTGTGGCCTCTCTGGTTAGTTCACTGTGACTGGAAGCTGAGCATTTTGATTGAATTCTAAGGAAACCCCAAGGCAAACATGAGCTATGAGTAGCATGGACAGGCAGAAATCAGGAGGCACCAAGAAACATGTTCTCAGAGATATGTGGGAAAGGAAGCAGGTGTGTGCATAGGAGGGGTGGTGATTGGGCAGCCTCATGAGAGACTTTCCACTGCTCTGTGCTCTTCATGTCTAAGAATTCACCATGACATTCAGCCACCTCCTGTGGAAACAACTTTGAATGTGTTTCCTGTTGCTTGCATCCAGACTGTCTCTAAGAAAAGCTTTGGCTTCTGTTCTGACACAGAATGACATTTGATATGTGATGAGAACTGTTTGATTCCAGCTGGCCATCCAACCATGGATTCCTCCATGGTCCAGGAAAGGCTCAGTACACAGTGAAGATAAAGTGGAGTCTACACAGTCACCCCAGTGAATGCTAGAAAGGAGTTCTTGGTTTACCTAGTAGCTGATTTCCAACAGTCTTTTAGCATTGCTTCCCCCCGCCCCACACACCTTTATCTACAGGGGATGCAATCTGAGACTCCTCAGAAAAGTAAAAAAACTTTGGCTAGACCCATGCCTGTGTACGTATAGTTTTATTCTGTATGTATACACCTATGATAAGGCATAATTCATAACTTAGGTACAATAAGATATTATTTACAGTAAAGTAGGTTACGATAACATATTCTAATAATAAAAGGTTGTTAAAGCTTATGAATATATATTTCTAGACTTTCTTATATGATCTATTCAGGTTACAGTTGCCAGCAGTAACTGAATCACAGAAAACAAAGTCACAGGGGTAAGGAGTACTGCATGATTCTTCCACATAGACTATTCAGGTCTGTGGAGATAGAGTCCCTGGACAAACTGTTCTTTCTAATAGCACATTTCTTGAAAACCCTACATGAAATCACAAGTTCTACTGGGTCCTGGTTGAGTTTCTTCATGCCTGACATAGGCAATGGGAAAACCTATCCTTAGCACCAGCATGGAAAAATGGCTCCCCAGCCTTGCTGCCTATGAGCCACAATCTTGCCACAAGCTTCACACATATTCCAATGTCTTCCTTTTCTCTTTCTTTCTTTCTTTCTTTCTTTCTTTCTTTCTTTCTTTCTTTCTTTCTTTCTTTCTTTCTTTCTTTCTTCCTTGACACTTTGCTGTCCATTATTGTCACCCCACTTCTTCATGCATTAAGTTAGGCAACAAAACTCTAGTCCTAAAGTCTGTCTTTGAGAAGAACGAGAGAAATGAGGGACTTGCATATACCAACCACTACATGAGACACAATATAGCTGTTTCTCCATGACAATTTTTATGAAGTAGCTATTTTTTCCATTTCCCCAATGAACATCTAAGATTCACAGAATGATCTCAGAGATGCACAAATCCTATGGGTAGTAAATGGAGGAGTCCCTAAGTAAGTCATGGAGTATCCTACATTTTTCTTACATTCCTCTGTTTTGGATTTGAGGAGAAATGAAGAGATTCACAAGAGTGGAAGGCATAGGTGGTGGGAAGAATCAATTTCATGCTGAAATAAGTCACATCTGTGTATTTCCCAGCATAAGGCTTTACAGTGAGAGAAGGGAGTAAATAGTGACTATTTAATTTCTTTCTCAAAAGTCCAGGAAACTCTTTCTTGTCACTTCATGCAGATTTCCTAAGACCCTGTGTGAGTAACTGTTAGGATTCAGCAGTGCATTAAAAGTTGTTTCCCTAGGGGGGATTTTCAAACTTCCTTTCATCATCTTCATTATTTTTTTCTCATAATTAACACTTTATTATTAAAAATATAACATCACTTGGGAATATAGCTACTACTGAATGTTTTCCTAGTATATATGAGGTCAAAGTTCTATGTCATAGACACATACCCACATGCAAAAAATAAATATGCATATATTTTATCTATTTTATATTATTAATTAATTGATTCATCATTCATTCACTTCCATTTGTTGCAGTGCTGGGGGTTAAATCCAGGGAATTGTATATTAGGCAAGTATTCTACCACTGAGTTACACCCCTACTGCTATTTTACACATCTAAATCTTAGCATTAGATTCACAGTATTTTAATTTTAAAACCCACAAAAAATAAATATATCCTTTCTGTTAAGCACAGATGAGTACTACGTAGCCTCATTAATGTTCTACTAGGAGATGTTATGATGTAAAGTGTTGGGTTCTCAAGCAGTAGTAGATATCCCAGAATGTGACTGCATGGCTGTTTGCTTGTAACACAAAGTGGTCTATGCCCAAATATCTTCAATCTCAAGCTATATCTCCGCTTTTAGTAAAAGCAAGAGCACTTTTTAAAGATATCTACTTAACACAAGACAAAGCCTTTCCAGACTGTTTTGTTGAGATGTGGGACTTGAAAAAAAAAAACCAGAAAAAACAGAGTGAAAGGAAGTAGTTGTGGGGAAAAATATAAAGAATATATGCCTCCTTATTAAGTATACTATTCATGGATGAAAATGCAGGGGAGTTAAAACACAGAGCGTCTGACACTGGCATCATATAAGCTCTGCATTGCTTAGAAGAGAAAAACATTTTCTTCTCCAAAGTGATTTTTTTTGTTTTGTTTTGAAAAGTTGTGAGACATTCCCCTTATCTTTGCTGTGTTGTTTAAGGGTCACAGTAATCAATGGCACTTTGGGCAGTTCTCAGACTTGGAAGATTCTCATGGTCCCTAGGTTTCTGGCACAGTGGGAATGGCCCTTATAGTAAATGCATTTACACAGAGTAGCCTGAAGTTTTAAGGATAAATTGAAATGTGCAATCTGCATTTAGAGAAAGCACAAAGGTAAACGGGAAAACCTTTTGTTTTCTGAATGTGTTTGAGAAACAATAATCCAAATATGCAAAGAGAATGTACTTTTAACATCAATGTTCTCAGAATACATTTCAAGGAAAATATCTCCACAATTAAGACATCTGAATCACTTCAGAAATGTGACCTCTGGGCGGCTGAAACTGGTTAGAAACAAAACTCAGAAAATAGAACCGAGCTGTAGTGAGAGATGAGGACCTTGCTGCCTCCAGAAAGGAGCAATGGAGTTAAGTTTGAAGAAAACAATTCTCATGAAAAGTAAAAGACAGGATTGATCACCATCTCACACTTCGGTTTTCTGCACCATTATTCTTTTGTAGCACAGAAAAATGATAAGAAAAAATTGACAAAAAAAAAAGAGCTTACTAGAGAAATGGTCTTTTCTCTAAATGACAAACTTTTTTAATATTTCACCCATGCTTTTTATATTAGTAGAAAACATTAAGGTCAAAGTTTCACAATCAGTCTTAAAGTTTGACTGCCATAGATATGTATTTCAAGAATAATAAGCGTATGGTTGAAAGTTCTCTTTCTAAACTCAGTCCCGGGGAATTAGGTGAGCACATGATTTCATTCTCTGAATTCTCTTACTTCTCTTTCTTCAAAGCACTAACCAGGCCTGAGCCTCCTTAGCTTCTAATATCAGATAAGATGGGTGCATTCAGAGTGGTACAGTCATAGATTTCTTTCGCTTTATTAACATGCTGATGCCAATGGTGTTTCTCTTGGTTGCCCTAAATTACATGTTTAGGGTACTTTTGTAAGAGTTTCATCATTTTTGGAATGCACGGGAGACCATTAGTATGTGCTAAGCCTCAGGCAGATTCAAGGATAACAAGAAAGGGTACAGTTGTTAAGTCTCACTGGACATTTAAGATGGTACAGAGAGAGAATGGGAGAAATTACCACATGATGATTTTCGCATTAGGTCTGTATAAAGCAGAAGAACCCAAGATTGTAACCATTGGTCGCCTTAACTCCCTACTCATCTTATCATTATATGATGACTATCCATCTTGCAGGAACCACTGTTTCTCTTTGGGATCAATAGTGAAGGATGTAAGGTGAAAGGGAGTGAGGCAGGGCTTGTACATACATATTATAATTGCTGCCAACATGCCTGCTTCTCTGTTTCCCTTCTAAAGCTGTTACTGAGCATTTCTGTGCTCTAGACCCAGTAGCAGTCACGAGAAATACTCCACAGTTTCTGCCTGTGTGGGACATACAAACTCACAGTGCAAACAGATAGATACACATATACCCTTAGAGGTGTAATAAGAAGTCTAGGTAAAATGTTCTATGTAAAGGAAAGAATGTGGCAGGAGATTCACACAAGACCTGCTGACCTAGACTGACTCAAGTTTTTGAAAGAGGCTTGGGAAGAGAAGAAATCAAAAGATAATAGAGCAGTTATAGAGCATGCACAAAGGTCCTACAGAAGGAAGGGACAAGATCCTCAAAGAAGCCCCGTTGATTTAACGGAGGCAGAAGCCAGGACTGCATGGCCCTCTTGCTGTGGGATGGTCTGTATGTCAAATGTGTTGCTGATTGGTCAATAAATAAATCACTGATTGGTCAGTGGCTAGGCAGGAAGTATAGGCGGGACAAGGAGGAGAAAAAACTGGGAAGTGGAAGACTGAGTCAGAGAGACACTGCCAGCCGCCACCATGACAAGTCGCATGTGAAGATGCCGGTAAGCCACGAGCCATGTGACAAGGTATAGATTAATGGAAATGGATTAATTTAAGCTGTAAGAACAGTTAGCAAGAAGCCTGCCAAGGCCATACAGTTTGTAACCAATATAAGTCTCTGTGTTTACTTGGTCAGGTCTGAGAGGCTGTGGGACTGGCAGGTGAGAGAGATTTGTCCTGACTGTGGGCCAGGCAGGAAAACTCTAGCTACAAATGGCTTCCAACGTGGTGGCAAGAATTTCCACCTAAAAACTGAGAAAAAAGATTCTAAAACGGAGCTAAAAACAGCTTCCTAATTGTCTCTCTCAAATGAGCAGCAGCTGCTGGTTTGAGCTACTGGTGGGTTCCTAGCATGCACGCTCGACCTGCAGTATGGCGGGAATGAGGCCTCTGCAAGTGGCACATTGAGCTGCGTGGTGGATTTAGCCTTTGCTAGTACAAAACAAAAAAAGAGGTTTCTGGGCTACACGCTGCTTGGATAAAAGCATAGACCCACGATAGCTCCCAGAGCCGGCGGTAAAGTACCACGGCCATTTTGGGAAGCTGAGGTGGGCGGAGCCAGCAGCCACAGCTGCTGCAGCTTAAAGCAATAGATTCACAATAAGACAGTTTCAGATGTAACAGTTTACAATGTGTATAAAATATACGTAGGCTTAAAAGAGACAAAAAAGGTGATATATACAGTTATATAAACAAATACATAGTTTTAAAAAAATAAAGTCTTTAAAGAGATAGTAAAATTAATATAGAAAATAAGCCACATAAAGATGAATATTACACAGAGAATCTGGATTGTGTTGTCTTTGGGATTTTTAACTGCAGAAAAACATTTGATTGTAAAAGCTGTTGAGTTATGCCAAAATGTATATTTTAAAGGTACCTTGACTTCAAAATTTGGATATAAGGATATGTTGCTTTGGAAAGGAATTCTGCTTTTGTTCCCACAGAAAGCCAGAGGCTATGGATTTATTCCAGATTAAGATACATCAGGTTTGACCAACCAAGACCCCCTGAAAGGTGACACCAAGGCCCAGATGATCCAACATCCAGAATGGTTTCAAGGCAACTGGCTCAGACGATACAGCCTCACGGACTACTCCATGATCCTAAAATTTTCTTTGTTTCCCCAGAAGATACAGCGCCCCCCTCCAGCAGAAAGTAGTAAGAGAAGCTATGCCCAAATTCCCAAATATACCAAGCTGACTTTGGAGATGTGTAAAGGTTAAAACCTTCCTTTTTAAGAAAAGAAAAGGGGAAGTGCTGTGGGATGGTCTGTATGTCAAATGTGTTGCTGATTGGTCAATAAATAAATCACTGATTGGTCAGTGGCCAGGCAGGAAGTATAGGCGGGACAAGGAGGAGAATAAAGCTGGGAAGTGGAAGGCTGAGTCAGAGAGACACTGCCAGCCGCCATGATGACAAACAGCATGTGAAGATGCCGGTAAGCCACGAGCCATGTGGCAAGGTATAGATTAATGGAAATGATTAATTTAAGCTGTAAGAACAGTTAGCAAGAAGCCTGCCAAGGCCATACAGTTTGTAACCAATATAAGTCTCTGTGTTTACTTGGTCAGGTCTGAGAGGCTGTGGGACTGGCAGGTGAGAGAGATTTGTCCTGACTGTGGGCCAGGCAGGAAAACTCAAGCTACACCCTCTGGTCTCTCACGTTATTTGAACCAAACTATGGTGCCTTTGCAGGTATTCTCAGACCAGAAATTGGGTGTTTCACACTGTGGCTTGTAGAGAGTAAAACATCTTATCCATAATATCATGGCAAAGATAAGAAGGCCATTTAACAGGGTATGCTCTGAGCCCTAAGCAGTTACCTTAGCTCAGGTAGATAACAGGGGAGAGAGAGAGTGCTGTGGGATGGTCTGTATGTGCTCTGATTGGTCAATAAATGAAACACTGATTGGCCAGTGGCCAGGCAGGAAGTATAGGTGGAACTAACAGAGAGAACAGGAGGAGTGAGGGAGACACTGCCAGCCGCCGCCATGACAAGTAGCATGTGAAGATGCCGGTAAGTCACGAGCCACGTGGCAAGGTATAGATTTATGGAAATGGATTAATTTAAGATATAAGAACAGTTAGCAAAAAGCCTGCCACGGCCATACAGTTTGTAAGCAATATAAGTCTCTGTGTTTACTTGGTTGGGTCTGAGTGGCTGTGGGACTGGCGGGTGAGAGAGATTTGTCCTGACTGTGGGCCAGGCAGGAAAACTCCAGCTACAAGAGAGAGTAGAGAAAAAGTAGGAGTAGTGGTTTTCAGATAGAGTTCAGAGGTCAGATGGAGATTTGGTTGTGTCTTGATATATGAGGTACAAAGGAGAAAGTGGTTTGATCAAGGACTAATTCTTCTGTAACCATTAGGGTGAGTGTGGCTGCAGTGAGACAGACAAAGTTAGGGGGGAGAGAGAGAGAGAGAGAGAGAGAGAGAGAGAGAGAGAGAGAGAGAGAGAGAGAGAGATATTAAGATTTTGTTACATTATTCTATGCTTCCTACATTTGCCATTCTTTTGAGATGTTAGAGTGGATTTACTTATTAGACACTTGGGGATAGGGCATGGACCCAAAATGGAGATGAATTTGATGATCACTGATTTATGGATAGGACCCGAATTGTTAGTATCAGTGAGTATAGCTACAGATAGAGTGAAGGGTAACCATAGATGAAGGGCTGTGACTAGATTGGGACTTAGGATTCTAGCATTTAATGATCATTCTTGGAAGCTCAGAAGAAACCCAGAAGGTTACAGAAAATAGGATCTTAAGGAAGGAAGCATTTGGAGAAGATGAGGTAAAGGTTAGTGACACAGGGTCAGGCTAAAAGCTGCCTGTGAAGTGCTGGAGGAACCATTTGGGAAGGCTTGAGGGGAGAGAAAGATGAGGCAAGGAGTGCGAAAGTCGTCAAGACTTTCTCAAGTTCTCTTACAAAGGGAAAGGCGAGGGCACTACGGTTTGAATCTGGTTTGTCCTCAGTGAAACCTGAGGCTCAGATCCTCCATAAGGTAGTATTGAGATGTGGGGCTGAGTAGGAGATGTTTGGATCGAAGAGATGGACATGGCCTAATAAATTTCCTCAAGGGAATGGGTTAGCTGCTCTAGGAGTGCAGCCCTTTCCTTCCCTTCTGAGAGCACATACCCTCTTTCCCCTCTGCTTTCCACCATGTGTTGAAGCAGCATATGGCCTTTGTTTGAAGTCAAGCAGGTACAAAGGCCTGATCTTGAACTTCCTGGTCCCGAGAACTATGAACCACCGTGAACCCATTTTCTCTATAAATTATCCAGTCTCATGCATTTTCTGTTACTGCCATAGAAAGTAGCCTTAGCCAGGGTGACAGCAGAAAAGCCATGCCCCTCAGGATTGATTTTTCTTTTAATGGTTGAATTTGAAGCTGAGTGAAGCTGGAGACTAAGCACTGGAGAAAAGAACTAGAGTTAAGAAACACAATTGAGCTGGGCAGTGGTCGAGCATGCCTTTACTTCCAGCACTCGGGAGACAGACCCAGATGGATCTCTGTGAGTTCGAGGCCAGCCTGGTCTACAGAGTGAGATCCAGGACAGGCACCAAAACTACATAGAGAAAACCCTGTCTTGAAAAACCAACCCCCCCAAAAGACAAGTGGATATGGATGAAAAAAAAAAAAGAAAGAAAAGCATGATAATAGCTAGCTTTGGGTTCCTGGGTAAGATGAAAGGATAGGATTTATACCTCAGGGATGGGACTGGCCTTAGATAGGAGGGAGCGTATTCCTGTGGTGGAAAGAAAGAGACAATAGAGTCAGGTTAAGCCAAGGTTTAGCTCAGTAGTGGCAAGCTAAGAAGGTTGCCCGCATGGATACTTCAGTCTTTGAACTAAAAGCCAGTATCATCGTGCTCATCACTGGTACCTCACCTAGACTTGTTCTGTATATGTGCACCAAGCCAAAGACATTAAATCTAATCTACCAGAAAGATGCAGTTAATGTTGGGAGGTGGTTTTCAACCTGGAGGTCATGACCCCTTTGGGGGGTTGAAAGACCCTTTCACAGGGGTTATCTACTAGCATCAGAAAACACAGGTATTTACATTATGATTCGTAACAGCAACACAATTACAGTTATAAAGTCACAATGAAAATAATTTTATGGTTGGGGGTCACCACAACCTGAGGAGGTATATTAAAGGGTTGCAGCATTTGGAAGGTTGAGAAACACTGGTGTAATGTAGAAAGTCCAAGCTCACTCTGGATTTTAAAAGCCCACTAACTCCTGAGCTTGAAATCCCACCAATCCCCAGGCTTGCCTCAAGCTTGGGACTTAAAATCCCTCCAATCCCCACCCTGGAAATCTCCACCCTGGAAAACTTTGCCCCCAAGAAACCCTATGTAAAGCCTGCTTCCTGCTCAAGTTCTTGCCTGAGCAGAAGCAGCCATCCTCTTGTGTGTGAGGTGGTTTTTTTTTTGGGGTGTGTGTGTGTGTGTTGTGACTTTGTGGTATTCCTTGGCTCCTTACTGTCGGGATACCTTTCTCCTCAAAGCTGCAACACTTGCATTGGGGGAAACCTTTCCCTGCAGAGCTATAACGCTTACAGTAGTAGGTCTGTGTCCTCTCTCATGGCTTTATTATTTTCTTTTAAATTTGATATACAAATTTAGTAATTAGTGCCTGGAAGCAATTTAAGTGACCACACTCTTCAGGTTATATTTTAATATCCCTAGTGTTACAACCAGAGAAATAATTTCCATAGAAAGTGTTGAACTGGGAAGAAGAAAAAATGGATTATAGCTTAAGAAAATCCTGTTCTGTGATAAATGCAGCCCAGGCTGATGATGCCCCTGGAGAGTTTTTCATCTGGCCTCCAAGCTATAAAAACCTGACAGTGAGAATTCCACTGCCCCTGAATAAAAAGGAAAGACAGCATAGCTGCATATTCACTCCAACCTGGAAAGCATGAGCAGATGTGAGCAGAGAAAACACACACATAGGCATGGGAAGCGGCTGGACTTCTAATCCCCATTGTCCCTTGAGAAAGCTACTTAGCATTACTCAGCCTTGTTTCCTCATCATGAACTGTGAACAAAATCTAAGCTCTCAGAGTTGGGCAGACTGAAAACATACACTTTATAAGTTACATTATGCAGGCATAGCACCTACCTGAAATACATCTATTATTGCATCAATTACAGTAGTGAATTAGGGCTATTTTTTTACAGATCATTTTTTTTCAGCTTCTCACCCTACAATGGGAACTTCATAATTTCTACTTCATAAACTTGGAAGACTTGAACATGAATGGTTAGCTGCAGGTGCAATTGTTTCCTTGCCATCAGAATGAAAGGTGTTGTTCTTTCTATTGTCCACATTTCTCTAAAGGGGTGATGAGTAGTTGAAGCACAGTTATGGGTTGAACTGCAGAGTACACTGGACTTTGTCTTTGGGGCTTTGATTGCATGATGTGTTCAGGGAAGGAGGAGAAAGAAAGAGTGTGCATGCATGATGCTGTCTCACACAAGGCAAGTGCAGCCTGAGGACCTTTCTATGATAACAAACTTGAAGAATGGCTTACCTGGTTGATTTTGTGTTGTTCTAGCAGAATACCTAGACAAGGTAGGTTATAGAGAACAAAGAATTTGAACCGGGCAGTGATGGTGCACGCCTTTAATCCCAGCACTTGGGAGGCAAGAGGCAGGCAGATCTCTGTGAGTTTGAGGTCAACCTGGTTCACAGAGCTAGTTCCAGGATAGCTAAGGATACACAAAGAAATCCCATCTTTAACCCACCTACTCTGAGACAGAGAGAGACAGAGGCAGAGAGAGAGAGAGAGAGAGAGAGAGAGAGAGAGAGAGAGAGAGAGAGAGAGAGAGGGAGAACAAAGAATTCTTTCCTATAATTCTGGAAATGGGGAAGTCCTAAGTCAAGAGGTTGTCTGGTAAGGACCTTCATAACGCATCATCTGTGCTTGAAGACATGAGGAACACATGTAAGAAGAGAGGGAAAAGGTGGAGCTCACATCAGGAGCCACTCGCATAATCAGTGATCCACTACAGCAGTGGTGGGATTAACCTATTTATAAGGGCAGAAGCTCTTGACTTAGCTACTTCCTGAAGGTCCTTCCTCTCCATACTGCTGACTGGGGTTCAAGGATCTAACATATGAACACTGGTAGACATAGTTAAATCACAGTAAGAATGGAGACAATTCTTTCAGAACTTTTCATCTTCAGACCCAAACTGCTCCTCAGCTTAATTGTCAACCCCCGCCCTGTCTTCCTTTGAACCTGCTCAGTCTTCTCACTTCTTCCAGCCCTGATTACAATGACTGCTTCTCCCTTCTTGGTTGTATGAGAGTTTCCTCAGAGATTGAAACATTTCAATCTGCAGGGAAACTCCTTGAGCAAAAAAAGTAGACAATTCAGGATAGCTTCCGGAAGTCCCTGAAACTGACCAGGTTCACTAAGCTCCTCCTTGCCAGAGGAAGTAACTAAGGCTGAGAGTCCTTCTCAGACTGGAGCAGAACTGCAAAGATGGCAGAACTGCCAGGAGGACCCAGACATGCTAGGCTGCAAGGACTCTGAGACCGGACCAGCTGCCCAGAAGGAGCAAAACCCAGCTGAGCTGCCTCGGAGAGGTTTAGACCAACTGAGGCACCTGGAAAGGACACTCTCCAACCTGTTGAGCTGACTGTAGGCTGTGCAATGTGCTCTAGGATCCAAGCTTGGTGAGCTGTCACCCATGCTGGGGTGAGCCTAGGTGATGCACTGTACCTGTCTTTGAATCATTGCTGCTCCTGTAAGCAACCCCTCACCCATATTCCTGTAAATAACCCCAATAAAACTCCATGGTCCCCCTTGTTGGACTTTGATAGTATCTGTACTTTGGTTTGTTGTAGTTTCCCTATCTGGGGTGGGTAGATGTGTGTGTTATATCTCCCTGGAAAAAATTTTGTCACACAACACTCTCCCACCCAAAGTGAAAATGGCCTTCTCTGTGAGGACTTCCCCAATGCTCCAGGCAGTTTGTCTCTTCTGTAGGCTCACACTACTTTGATGCTTTTGAATATATTTCCATTGTAATACTTTCTGGGTTGGATTTAATTAGATTGTTAATTACTTTGCTTCCCTCATCAGATTTTAAGCATCTAAGCAGCAAAGGGCCAATACACATTTGGCACCACATCAGTAATATTCTGGTGCTAGAGTGTCATGTTGTTTAATAAATGTTGAAGTAAAGAATGGATGCTGGGACTATCCTAAAGGACAAGGCTGAATGCATAATTACCTAGTGTGTTTATCTCTCAGAAGGAGGAAGCACAGGAAGCTGGATACACATCATGGATTGCCTACAAATATACTCATCCTCTGCCCTATACATATTGAACCTGCATGACATTATCTGTTACTTTGTTCTTTCACTCATCAATGTGTGTCCCTATGTATCTGTCTGGGTCATCAGACAACAAGAATTCTGATAAAAATGGTATCTCTAATAATATGTCTGACTCCTAGCATAGTTACGTATCTAAATATGTGTTCTGGTTAGAGTGTAAGCAGAATCATGTTTGTATTTATAACACTCATAACAAGAAGGGAAGCTCTCACTGAAGCCTTGAGGGAGTAGTAGAAAATATGTGATATGAAAGTAGAGAGAAGGAATACTGGAGATTAAAGGGTTAAGTAAGAATAGGGGGTGGGAATAGGAAAAGCAGGTAGGAGATGGTTAGTTAACCAAAACCAATGATGTATAAAAAGTCTTATGGAGACACACTGCTTTGGAAGCTAAAAACATACCTTTAAAAAAAATCCAACTTTTTTTGAAAAAGGATTTGGACAAGGGTACCTTTCATGAGTGGACAATGCTTCTATTAGAAGGCATGGCTTATTAAATGAAAATCTCAGTGTCAAGCATGGGATACATCCCTAGGTCAGGGAGGCCCCAAAGATCCGCCCCTCCCCAAACAGCACAAGCTATTGCTATTGTTCTTGGCTGCTCACCATAATTAGGTGGTAAGACTCTATTGTTGAAAACAAACCTATTTGGGTTTCAGGACACAGGAAAATTAAGCTGTAACTGACCTAGAAACCTCTTTTTTTGATGGCTAGCTTTCATGGTGCCAAAAGATACATGAGCTGCTGGGGAAGAAAACTCACCATGGACTTACCCAACAGTGCACCTTGTGTGCGATAATATCAATCTGTTGGGTAAGATGTGACAATTGGTATATAATAGTGGCATAGCAGTAATAGGGGCAACCAATGGCTTTCTGATTTGACTTCAGTCTGCTCCACAGGAGGCAATTCAGGCCTAGGATTATAAACTAGTATTATAAATTATAATCTAAAGCTCCTGGCCTTGGAGGCAACAGGCCCTAGGGATGAACCTACTAGTGTTGTGTTGCTAAATAGACATGCTAGCAAACTGCCTTCCAAATACCTATGCTTATACTCATAGATTAATACCATCCTCAACTTGGTCAGAGAAGCTTGTTTTTGCAGTGAGCAGCAACATGGAACTCAGAACTGTTGAGTACTCAGTCCTCCTAAATAGAACATTTATATCCACCACTATCCCGAGGGCCCAGGGAACATAGCTGAAGAGGAGGCAGAAAGAGGCAGAGGATGGGGAATATTGCTGAGAACTGCTGTCTTCTGGACACCACATGGTCATTGCACCTATGAACTCTCATCAGCTATGTTATCTGAAAAAGACCTGCAAAAGGTCAAACAAGTCAACTCCAGTGTGGGTTGAGAGAGGGTTCTACCCTGAGCTGAAGAAATATTATCAACTTGTGCCTTCTTTGGGGAGGAGTCATTTTTCTTGGGTACGTGACTGTTGGTAGGTTTCCCATGCTCCAGTAGATGGTCCCACATTCATGTGCACAAAGGCAGAATTAACTGAGCCCAGTTGGTTATAAAAAGAAAAAGAAGAGGAAGAGGAAGAAGAGCAGACAAAGGTGGCAAAGGGAATCTGGGGTAGGGGAGGTGGGGATTTGGTTCAGATATGATAAAGATATGCTGTATACACGTCTGAAATGATCAGAGAATGAAAAATTAAAATGAGTGTCTTTTGCTATGCTGTTCATTCAGACAATAATCACATGACTACTATGTGGCCATATTCTACAGCTCTGTAAAGCTTCAAGCCTTAGAAAAATGAGAATGTGTGACCTAGTTACCAAAAAGAACAAAAGGCCAGTGAGTATCTGTCAATTTATACCCTTTTCTTCCTTTTACTGCTTTCTGATAAAGCCAAAGACCTCTGGCATTTATCTCAGCAACAGGATTCACATAGGCAACAATATACAGCAGGCAGAGCTTTCCTGAACGGTGGTGGAGGAGGGGGCAGCTGCTTCATGGAAATAACTTCTTAATTTACAGGTTCAGTCTCCAAGATTTTCAAACTCCATTGCATGACATAAATGTACTGTAAGTTCAGTAAAAGAGGTAAATGAAATAGTAAACCAACGATAAAGTATGCCAGTCCTTTAATAAAAACAACAGCTGCTACTTTATCTTAAGTACATTTTTTTAGAGATTTTAAAAAGCCAAATCAAAGCTTCATGCAGTTGCATTCCTTAAGTTCCATGTGGAGACCAGGCAGTCACAGACTTTTCCCTAAAGCAGGAGAAACATTTCCATCATCTTTAGAAACATTGGCTAAGGATGAGGTTCTGTCCCTCTAACATTCTTGAAAGACTGTTCCAGTATTAACCTCTAGGACCAGGTAGGGGTATTCAAGATGAATTGGTGGGAATGGCAAACCTCAGTTGGCAAGTCATTGATTTATTCAGTGACCACATACAAGTTATCAGGGGTGCAGTCATGAAAGCCAAGAATGACCTGATGGATACCAGCTTGCTGGTTGTTTTGATGAGTCTTGGGGTGAACTGACAGCTGTGATTTTACCCATAGCATATTCTGGTGGCTTTTATTTTAAACAAGGCTCTTCTATACCCTGTGTTGTCTTGACCACAGATTTTATATTAGAGCTCACTGGAATTGAATCTCTTCTTAGGAAAACTGTCCCTGTGGTTGGATTTGGACCAGAATCCTGTGTTGAAGCTCAGCTGACTCCAAGCTTTGGCACATGAGAGGGAATTCAATGACATTTCTCTGGTATTACTCATCTCTGCTAAGACCTTCCAGATCTCAGCTCTCAGGATCACACAAAGGACACACAGCTGATCACTACTTCACAATCTCCACCATCAGAAAAACCTGCAGAAGCAAGTTCAGCCTGTGCCTTAAGCCTTGCATTTCTGATTTACACTCATGCAGTGGGAAAATGTGTTTGAAAGCAGTTTTATGGTGTTGAGGGATTTGGTTTGTTCTTCATGTTGGCACAACTCTGGCAAATGGGGAGGAGTGGGGAGACAGCATCTTTTCACAGCTGTGCATTGCAAAATGAGTTAACTTTTGAAAGTAGCTGGTTAAAATAGTACGTGTTCACATATGTATATAGCTGAAGTGAAATGATATCGTTCGGGGTGATAATATTCTCCCCCAGAGCCATGGACTAGCTAACAAAAGGCCCAGTATCAGGCGTGAGAGACCCCCTTTTGAATTGTTGTTCAGGGGAGTTAGAGACTCCCCAAACAATATAGGCTATAGCTGTTGCCCTTAGTTGCCTCTCAGAAGCTGAGTCCCCATTGCTGAAGACACCACACACTTTGGTCACAGGGATCAAAGGAATCAGACTGGATTTGACCCCAAAGCCTTCCTCCTGTACTAGAAAGGCTATTCAAGCTGCCAAAAGAAGAAAGCATTTAACAGTCATACCCAGCCGTGATGACTATGAACTACAACAATGATCAGCATGGCACGATATCCCCAAAGATGAAACGGGCATTGTTATCTTGGCAGTAGCCAACAGCTGTCTAAGTGGAGTTAAGGCCTGCTGAACAGCAGGGGAATCATGACTGGTACTGAAAACCTAGGCAACGACTTGATGATAGCAACAGCTAGTCAAACTATAGGTCACAATTGAATCTGGAGTGCCAAGCCCCAACTGATACATCTATAGTACAGCCCTTACACCTAAATCTCAGGGAACATCGTGAAAGAAGGGGCAGGAAGATTGTGTCCGAGGACCAGAAAGTCTGCTGTGAGATTGTGTCTTCTAGATATGACATGGAAGCTCCCCACATGAGATATCAACAAGGCCCAAATAATGGCAATACCAGTTGACATGCCAATGTGGATAGGAGAAATCTCATGGGGCCCCATCCCTAGATGAAGAGCTACAGGTAGTTAAAAACTGCTGAGAGAGGCATATTCTTCCTCAGAGATGAGCACTCTAAATCTAAATGGTTATCCAATACCAAGTAGTTGGCTCTAAAAATGTACAAACAGCACTAAGCAGACTCCGAAGATTATATTTATTTGCATATTAAAGAATAAGAGGCCACGAATTCCATAGGGAGTGTGGAGTGAATGGGACGACTTGGAAGGAGGAAAGGGAAGCAGAAACGATGTAGCTATATTTTATAATTAATACAAAATAAACAAAGGACATGATACTATAGGTAAGGTTTAGTAATAAGTAGAAACTATTAACGTAGATAAAGAAATAAACTCTGTCAAAGTATGTTGAGGCTTTTCTGTAACTCAGATTAGCTGAGGCTATGATGTCTATCCAATATTGTATAAGCATGTACATTGTCAGTACTTCAGTAATACTCTGTTATCTTTATTTAGCATTTTACACTTAATTTTCTACCATATTTTTTGTTAAATATTCTATTTCTAGCTTATGGATTCTCATCCTCATTCTGAAAGTTTCTTTTCCTTGTCCTTTTAAATAATTTCTAGGTTTTTCATTTTTCTTTTTCCTTTCTCCTAGTAGTAATTTCTTTCATTAAAATTCCTAGGTTAACTCCTTGTACCACCAAAAAGTGATTAGAAAGGGGACTGGAGAGACGGCTCGACACATAAGAGCACTGGATACACTTCCAGAGAGTTAGAGTTCAGTTACCAGCACTTACATGGTGGCTGCAACCACAGGTATCAGTCATACATGTGGTATACATACATACATGCAGGCTAACATCCATACACATAAAAATAATCTTTTTTCAAGACAGCTTCTCATTATGTAACTCTGGCTGTCTTGGAACTCACTATGTAGATCAGGCTGGCCTCAAACTCACAGTAATCTGCCTGCCTCTGCCTCCCCATTCTAAGTGCTCGGAGTAAAGGAGTGCATCACTATGCCTGGCCATAAAAATACTCTTGAAAGTGGAGGCAGGTTTCAAAGAAACAGGTAGCGGATGTGGAAGTAGATTTAGGTTCTAGTCTGTATATTAATTAGCCTCACCGCATAGCCGGCCATAAACTAACATCTTGGGACAAATTTGTAATCTACCATTCACCAATGGGATTTATTTATTACTCTAAATTCAACATTTTAGGGGTCTAAATAATATGAGGTTTCACTAAAAATACCAAATATGCTGATTTTTCAAATAATGAACTTCATTTTTGCTAATAAATCTTTGCCTGATTATGTTAAACAATAATGTCCACAGCAACGGGAGAGATTGCAAATATTTTCATGAGCTGTAGAGAAATATATTTCCTAGTTGCTAATATTTTAAGAATGGCTAAGATCAAAAACACTGAAGACACCTTATGCTGGAAAGGATGTGGAGCTAGGGGAACTCTCCTCCACTGCTGGTGGGAATGCAAGCTTGTACAACCACTTTGGAAATCAATATGGTGCTTTCTTAGAAAATTGGGAATCTATCTCCCCCAAGATCCAGCTATACCACTCTTGGGCATATACCAAAGGAATGCTCAACCACACCACAAGAGCACTTTTTCATCTATGTTCATATCAGCATTGTTTGTAATAGCCAGAACATGGAAACAACCTAGATGCCCTTCAACTGAAGAATGGATAAACAAAATGTGGTACATATACACAATGGAATACTACTCAGCAGAGAAAAACAATGGCATCATGAGGTTTGCAGACAAATGGATGGATCTAGAAAAAATCATCCTGAGTGAGGTAGCCCAGACTCAGAAAGACAAACATTGTATGTACTCACTCATAGGAGGATACTAGATGTGGAACAAGGATAACTGGACTGCTACTCACATCACCAGGGAAGCTACCTGGAAAACAGGACCCCAAGAAAGACATGGGGATCGCCCAGTGACGGAGAAATGGAAGAGATCTACATGAACAGCCTGGACATGAGTGGGGGTAGTGAAGGGCGAGGGTTGAGGGAAAGAGAGCTTGGGGGAGTGGGAGATCCCAGCTGGATCAACAACAGAGAGGGAGAACAAGGAATAGGAGACCATGGTAAATGAAGACCACATGAGAATAGGAAGAAGCAAAGTGTTAGAGAGGCCCACAGAAATCCACAAAGATACCCCCACAACAGACTTCTGGTAATGGTTGAGATACACCCCGAACTGACCTACTCTGGTTATGGGATGGCCAAACACCCTAATTGTTGTGCTAGAAACCCCATCCAACTACTGAGGGATCTGGATGCAGAGATCCATGGCTAGGCCCCGGGTGGATCTCTGGGAGTCCAATTAGCAAGAATGAGGAGGGTTTATATGAGCGAGAATTGTTGAGACCAAGGTTGGATAAAGCACAGGGACAAATAGCCAAACGAATGGAAACACATGAACTATGAACCAATGGCTGAGGGGTCACCAACTGGATCAGGCCCTCTGAATGGGTGAGACAGCTGATTAGCTTGATCTGTTTGGGAGGCATCCAGGCAGTGGGACCAGGTCCTGTGCTCATTGCATGAGTTGGCTGTTTGAAACCTGGGGCCTATGCAGGATCGCTTGGCTCGGCCTGGGAGGAGGGGACTGAACCTACCTAGACTGAGTCTACCAGGTTGATCTCAGTCCTTGGGGGAGGCTTTGCCCTGGAGGAGGTGGGAATGGGGGGTGGGCTGGGGGAAGGTGAGGGGGCGGGAGGGGGGAGAACAAGGGAATCCGTGGCTGATATGTAGAACTGAATTGTATTGCAAAATAAAAATAAAAAAATTAAAAAAAAAGAAATTAAACACATTAACAAGTAGTATATTTGCCATTGACCCTTTGTGAGGAAACCTTACAAGGAAAGTAACTTTGAAATATGGCCATCTAAAAGCAAGGATCTTGTTGGACAGATCAATGGATGTCTAATGGGTAGACACTGAAACCCTCTTTCTAATCTCCTAGGGTAGGAGCTTATATCTTTGAAATCCATGATGCATTGAGACTCCCAAGCACATCCTGCAGAAACCAATGCACACTGCTTAGATTTGCAGGCCCCAAAGCTAGCATTTGGAGTGCACACACCCACAGGGTAGGCATAGCATCTGAAGAAGGGCATCACCATGTAGCCCAGGCTGGCCAGGCATAGCATCTGAAGAAGGGCATCACCATGTAGCCCAGGCTGGCCTAGAACTCGCAATCCTCCTGGCTCCATTACCTGAGTGCTGGGATTTCTGGCATCTGCCACCATGTCTAACTTTACCTCATACCTCGCAGTGATGACTTCTGAGCCCAGTGCGTGCCTGCTGATGGCATGCAGCTTCCTCTTTTGTGCTCTGGTTTTTCACACTTCAGCTCCTGTGTCTTCATTCAACCCTAGTGTTTCTTTCCTTCCATCTCTGATGAACTTTTCTAGGCCTGCGTTGTAGGTTTCGCATTCTCTAGATGTGTTTAAATGGTGTTGCATGCTTTAGCCCTCTTCTCATCATGGAAGGTCTTAATTATCAATATTATTTACTTCCTCCTTTTCCAACTTGACTTAGCAGCTATACTTTCACTTTTAGATCTTCATCTACAATTCACATTCTATAAAGCAATAACCTATACAAGGAATACTTGTCTAAACTATTTGAAATATAAGCGATTCTCAGTGCCACTCCTCTTGTGGAAGGTGGGGCATAGCAGATGGTGGCCCTCAGTTTCAAGCAGCCACGGAAAAGGAAGAGGGTACTGGAAGCCCATGGGAAACACCAAAAACTAGATTTGTTTCCTTTACAGTTTTGTTTCAGGTTGTTACTTGGAATGCCTACCAATGATAGTGCCCTTATATACTACAGAAACTGCCAAAGAGAGCAAGAGCATACACCTACTATTGGGGCTCATTACCTGACAGTCCCTAAAGCTTCTCGCACATGCCAGGAACTCTTCCTCCCCTCTGCTCACATGTGTTAACGCTTCAGAAGGACTTACCACTCTGACTTCAGCAGGAGTGCAAGCACCAGTCAGCCTCAGTCACTTCAACCATACAGGCTCTGCATAGCAGCAGTGAGATTTACCTTAATTTTTCGAGGAACTGTTTCCTGAATTAAATCAACAAATCCCTAATTGGCCTATTGTGATCCAATGTACCCACAGGGTTGATTTTGCAAGTTTAAAACTGAAAAGAGACACCTCCTAAGAAAAATGCAATTAAAATTTATATTGGGAGCTAGACTAGGAAATCTACAGGTGAGACAGCTCAATCTTTGAAATGCAGTGCTGAATTATGAAATTGCTAAGGCCTTTCCCAGACCTCTTTACTCAGGCATCCTCTGGCCCTGGGGAAGGCTCTTCTCTTCAGCATTCTCATCTATTGATGAAATTAATTAATCCTGCTCATGACATAAGATGTTGCTCTCTGAAATGGGACATTGACAAGGAAATAGAGATGCCTCTGGGGTTCCACCTGATGAGTCAACTCTCCATAATTACAGGCTACGCTCTAGGTGAAGTTAAAGAGTAGAGTTGGGGATGCTTGTCTGCCATGTCTGAAGCAAACAGCTCTGTCAGATGAGTGGCTACATCCATGAGGTCGTGAACTTGAGGTTCCTGTAGGTCATGTTCCCTACAGCACTTCTAGCATTTATGCACCAGTCTGTATTCAATTTTTTTTTTTTTTTTGGTTTTCCAAGACAGGGTTTCTCTGTGTAGTTTTGGTGCCTGTCCTGGATTTTGCTCTGTAGACCAGGCTGGCCTCGAACTCACAGAGATCTGCCTGGCTCTGCCTCCCCAGTGCTGGGATTAAAGGCGTGTGCTACTGTCACCCAGTTTACATTGAATTTTTTAAGGCTAGATACAACTTTTAAAGGTAGACACAGTTATAACCTCTAGTTAGGCATGGGAAAAACTCAGACAAACAAAGATCTTAAGAAAATACTGAACAAATTCACTAAGTGGTGATATGGGAAGATGTGATCAGAGCTTATGCTCATCATCAGATGATGTTAACTCTAGGTTTCTTTGAAAATTTGTTGGGATTCCATTGGATTAAAGAAACTGAATGATTGGAGGCTAATAGGTTGGGGGCCAGAGGGTTAGCCGTGGACCTGTGCTCTTAGTGGTCCATCAATGCAAATACTTCTTGAGCATCTACTAGGTGGTGGTGCTTTTCACTTCTGGGGCCTGGAATACAGTAGGAAAAGCAGAGAAGAGGAAGTAATCAAAGAAATACTTGTCAGGGAAGGCCTTGGTGTTAAAGATGAAGGACAAGGAGGCATCAATGAGGAGTTTGCAGATAGAAATGGGAGTAAAAGAAAGAAGAATGCTTTGTCTGGGAGGTAGTGACGTAGCTAAGGGCTCCGGGAGAGGAAGGATTGGGGCATATTTAATAATTGAAATAGTGAGTGGTGAGTTTTAATGAGGGCCAGCACTAGACCTTTTCAGCTGAAACAATTATTTACTATTTCTCTGTAAAATGGCAGCTGTGTTATATTTCTAGAGTTTGTCCATGAAACATGCAAGACCGGCATTTGAAAGCTATGGCATGCTATGGGAATTTTATGGGCATCAGTATTGTGTCTGCCCTGGGCCAGGATGGGGAGCTGGCAGATTCTGTTGGCATATTAAGTGATGCTGAAAGGAAAGGGATATTAAAGGCCCCAAACTGTCAGCTTTTAATGTACATGGTGAAGGACCCAGGGGGTTGGACGGTACCAAATGAACACCTGGCTCCAGTTTTCTTCAGCTGTATTTCATGTACCTTCTGAGCACTCACAATACTATCTGGATAATAGATATGAGTGCTGTTTGGCTCCTTGATTCAGCAAGTAGTTCCCACCCCCAAATCTGCTACTGATTTAGAAAAAAAAAATGGATGTTTCAAAATGAATCAGCCAGAAACCCTTCAATTTTTTCTATTTTGCTTTCAACCTATAGACTTTTTCCTCTAAAATATTGTTACATGCTCTTTCATTTTCCTTTTGGATGGCATTTGATTATTATCTGACACAATTGATCATGCTATCCAGGTTAGCAGAAACTACCAGAGCAACTGGCCATCCATCAGCTAAGGCATTTTCCAGAAAAAAAGGGTTTTTTTTTTTAAAAAAGGGTTTTCTCCAGAAGCATACACATAACCACCCTTGTCAGAGCTGACTTTGGAACCCTTGAACCCTCTGATATATGGATGCACACAAATGCACACACAGAGATGACTTAGCAGTTAAGGCCCAGTCAGGCATCGCCGCAGGTCCAAGAGTTCAAGGGAAAAGAAAAGACGACAGAGTGAAGACGTGAGAGAGTAGCTGCTAAGCCACCCTCAGTGGTACTGCGGCCTGCACCAGCTATCTACAAATCAGCTCTGGCTCACAAAGAACCAAGGCATGATGGGAAATGTCACTGTTGGGGGCTTTTCTAACAGGATTCGTGCTGTTCTTTACACCTTTCTCAGTAATGAAAATCAGTCCTTTCTGGATGTGTGTATACCTTCCCTGGCTATTGTCTATGCTAGGCTGGCACACCAAGTCCATTTAGGAGGTGATAGGATCGAATCCTGACTTCAATGTTTATTAACATTATACTTATGATCAAATTACTAACCTTGGGTGATCATCTATAAAACAAGTAATTTTGACCAATGGCTTTCAATGTTTTGTGGGAGTTAATGAAGAACACAGAGAAGAAACTCATTAAGGGGTAATGAGGTCTGGGCCTTAATAGTTTTTTCAACTCCCACACTATTTTGAGAACCACTGTTTTGGGGGATTAAAGAAGAATGGAGGTAACAGGCACCTGGCCATCCATCCCTGTTACTGAAGATCTTGTGAAGAAACTGAAACTCCTACATGAGTACCAACACTAACTGGGTGTGTGGTTCAGTCACTCAACTTATGTGACACATGGTATCCTCACTTACTGATTAGAGACAAGAATGCCCATCTCTAGGTGCCATGGATTTAATGGATTAACAGAGGCTACTGACAGGTGTCAGTTGAAGTTGATTCTTTTTCATTTTACATATAGATTTATTTTTTTTATCTAGAATCTTCTGGACACAAAACTGTTTGAATGTGACTCCACAAAACTGTCTTATGATTTTTCTAACAGATTGTGTATCTCTTGCATGTAAGTATTGAATGTATGGCTGCCATTATCATGAAACCATACTTTTGTCCTAAAAACTCTAATACTTCAATTGTATTAGATACATTTATATACAATTCTATTGAGTTGCATACAATTAAAACATGTTTTTGTTTCTCTGCTCTCACTTTTAAGCCCTCCATCCTGTTTCTTACATCCATTTAATAACTTGAGTTGACTTTTCCTAGAAGGCCAAGGAAATACTTTGTTCTGAGGCTTAAAGCAGTAGTTACTTACTGTGAAGATCCTCTAATTTATGACAAATAGCCTGGCTAACCACAAACACAGATCACAGTCACTATACCAGGTCCCCCGCCACATTAGCCCTATACTTTATTAGCCTCTCCCACCTATAAAAATAATCTAGGTAGAAGATTTTTATATAGTTATCAACATCTTCAAAATAGATGATCCCAAGCATAGTTTTATAATGTGTTAGTTATTAAGAAAATGATTTTAAAATGATCCCTCCAAATGAGATGTAATCCAAGTAACAGAACCTCATTCAGTTTGGCCTCTGTTATAGTTGGCTGTTCAAGGGAGGAAGTCATTGGAGGGCTGGAGGTGGATGAATGGAAGCCAGAGGAAAGCAAATGAGCAGCATCCTTAATGACCACCCTGCTGCAGGAACCCTGTTGCCAGCAAGCAAACAGGAGGCAACTAGCTTAGAATCAGCCTTGGAGCAAGGCCTGAGTTTCAATGAGAGCCCTTGTTTTTTTTTAATCTGACTTCTGCTTGGGCTCAACTGCTTTGGACCACACAGTCTACCTCCTTTCCATACATCCCATTTCCTCCTGTTTTGTTATTCCTTTTATTGCTGTCCCTTTCTTTCCCTCTGATCTTTTTTCCTTCCATAATGAAGCAGTGGATGGAGAATTAGTCTATATCCACACAGTAAAGACCTCCTCTTGACAGATGGCCCTTCTTGCCTTATGGGGAAAGGGTGGACCATAGCATCATTTGACACCATCTCAGATACCTCCATACTGACAGCTTACGTTAGCAGGTGTCAATTGATTTAGTGACACTCAGTACAAAAATATATAACAGAACTTTATCATTTTCTCCTCCGATGTTCCTTGATTAGATGTTGACAAGGACAACATTAATAGTATAAATCAAAAAGTTTTAGGTGATCCTTCATAGTTTACAAGGAAACTTTTTTTTTTCTTCACACTTTTGTGGCAAGTTTCATCTTCTCCCATCATACAGAGACACCTTACTTTGCTCACCAAGAAAACCCCACATCATAGCCTCAGTCAAACTAGGTGAGTGATCAGAGTCAATAGAAGTTTGCTCAAGATTTCCATTAACTATTAGGAATCAGCAGAAGTAAGAGTTGTCATTTGTCAGGCCACATTCAACTGCCCCTTGCAATTATAGACAATATGTCTAATTTTAAAAGTTTTCAGATGGGGAGATCCAAGGCATAGAAACATTTCCTGAGCATTGCAGATGATCTATGGTGAAGCCAGTGTGGTGAAAGTCTGTTAAGAATGAAAGGCCAGGAAGATCCTACCCCCAAATTCCTCAGGGCGGAACAGAGCTCTTGCATGTGACCTGCCAATCACGCCACTCTGTTCATCATTCTGATGACTTGTTTCAGAATGTTAACCACAGGATGAAATTATCTTCATATGCTTCGTTGTATTGGTCCACACGGTCCCTCTCTTGCAAGAACATAACTCCCACAGAGCCCAGAACATTATTGGGTTCAGCAAAGTTGCTCTATTACAAATGAATTTAATAAATGAATTCAAATTTGTTTAAGCAACAATTTTGGCATCTGCTTAGCAAGCAAAGTCATACAAGAACATACCTTGCTAGAATGCTGAGTTGACTGACGAAAAAATTACATTCACATAAAACAGTATGAGTAAGATAAAATCCCAAGAAATGTTACTCCAGCTACTGGAAGACATTCTGCTATTCCAAATGTTTACTAGCTTGAAGTTTCCAACTTTACCTCCCTCATCTGATTTTAGCTGACTGTTGTTAAGTTGTAAATTGCTTGCCTTGTTGGAGCCACATTAAGTAGACAAGTTCTTGTCACTTAGCAACCATTAGCAACTTTAAAATGTTGAGCAAGTTAATTTGGAACTAATTTTGAAATGGAGGGAAGTCTGAACGGTGCAGATGGGGAGATGGAGTTGCTAGGGGAAGGGAAGGAAAGGGAAGAAGAAACACAGCAGGGTGTGGAAGATACTGGTGTCTAGGGTACATGTGAATGACAGTCTGAGCCTGAGCTGGGGCCATCACTGTTAACCTTGGTCAGAAAGGGAAGCAAGCCTGCATTTAGTCAAAATTAGTTTAGTTGTTTCTAAGGCCAGACAGCTGCCTTTTTTTTTTATATCACTTGATCCTTGTGGCAACCATTTTTTTTTATTCTAGGGATTGAATACAGAGACTTGAACATGCCAGCAAGCACTCTATCACTGAATTATACAACTCCAGTTACCTCTTTTTCTTTTCTTTTCTTTTTTTTTTTTCAATTTTGAGATAGAGTCTTACCACATTACCCAGGCTGGCTTCAAACTTGGAGTCTTAACTGCCCCCAGACTCCAAGTAGCTGGAATTTTAGGCCTGAGATACTAGATGTGGTCAGAGAAGCTCAATGTCCCCAGTTGAAAAAGAAAACTGGGGGCTGGGACAATAACTCAGTCAGTGAAGTTTGCCACACAAACAGGAAGAACTGAATTCAACAGTCAGCAGGCACATTTTACACCCAGAGTGGTGTTACACACTTGTCACACCAGTGATGGGGAGGCAGAGACAGGTATATCACTAGGACTCATTGTCAAATCTACAAGCTCCAGGCTAGTGGAAGACTGTCTCAGAAAACAAGGTGGATAACAATAGCAACTGAGGAAGGGCACTCAAGGTTGATCTCTGGCTTCCACACATGTGCATCTTCCCACACATAAAATGCACACACACACACACACACACACACACACACACACAGAGAGAGAGAGAGAGAGAGAGAGAGAGAGAGAGAGAGAGAGAGAGAGAGAGAGAGAGAGAGAGAGAGAGAGAGAGAGAGACTGACAGACAGAGACAGGGAGGGAGAAAGGGAGAGAGAGACAGAGAGACAGAAAGAAGGGGAGAGAGCAGGAGAGAGGGAGATAGAATGATAGCCAAACGTTTTCATTTTTTTGTTTGTTTGTTTGTTTTTTGAGACAGGGTTTCTCTGTGTAGCTTTGCACCTTTCCTGGAACTCGCTTTGTAGACCAGGATGGCCTCGAACTCACAGAGATCTGCCTGCCTCTTCATCCTGAGTGCTGGGATTAAAGGCGTGCGCCACCACTGCCCAGCCAAAAGGTTTTCATTTTTAAGGAGGCAAACAGCATAGCAGCAAAAGAACTGAGTCAGAAAGTAAGATCCAACATGTATCCACTTGGGAAGTGAATTATGCGTCTGTTTATCAGTTTCTCCTCTGGAAATTATAATGAGAGTGAGTATTAATATTTAGAAATCACTCAGGATGTGGGCAGAATGTGTGCTGCATAACTGTAGATAAGGATATATGCAGCTAACAGTTGGGCATACAGGGTCTTTCAAAGCTTTAAAAATTGTATCTTGGTTACTTTTCATGTACCAGCATCTTACTGGTACCATGCTGGTACATGATCTTACTGGTACATGATCTTACTCATGTACTAGCATCCAGACCATGAAACAGAGTATTACTAAGCCCCCAAATCACAACTCGTGTTAGTTACTTTTCTCAGTCCTGTGACAGAAATAAGGGCAGAGGGACAGATCATGGCTTACAGTTAGAGAGGGTGTAATCCATCCTGGTAGAGAAGCCCCGGAGAAGTTCATGGCAGTGACAATTTGGAGCTGGGACACTTCAGATGATGTTCCATGGACCAGGAAGTGGAGAACTCCATGTGAAACTGGCCAGTGTCTGACCCTCAAAGCCCATTGTCCCCAGTGATCTACTTCCTAGGAATAGTCCCCATCTTCTAGAAATGCAACACTCTCTCAAACAGCACCTCCAACTGGGGCCCAGATGCTTAAACACATGAGCCTTCAGGGGACGCTTCACATTCCAACCACAACACTTCTCTTCCTCCATCCCTCACTCCAAAGTAACTCACATGGTGACTGCTAAAACAAAACAGTCTTGTTGATTTTTGCACCTGTAGAAAAGCAATCGAGCAATATGGAACCCTATCTGCCACACTTAACATTATGTTCTGTGAGAATGACTTAAGTGGCAAGCATTTATTCTCTCAGCTGGATGGTATTCTGTTTGCAAGACTATGACAATATGTAGATCCACCGTACAGTTGATAGTTATCTCAATGGTGCCTGGATTTAAAATAGCAATAGTAGAAACCCTCTGTTAATACCAAGCAATGAATATGTGCACATGTTTTATTAGGTGTGGTTTTTTAAGTAGCAGTTTTAGAACATAGTGCTTGGCTCTAATCAGCTTTAGAATATATTATAAAACAATACTTCCACCACTTGTGAGAAATCTACTTTGATATTTTCCATTATAGGTGGACTAAGGAGGGGGGGCACAGGAGTGTCTCATTATGTTTCCTCTTTGCATTTCCTCAATTATTAATGAAAAATGAGCACCTAGTACTGTAAAATGACACCAAGATACAAACTTAACTTTTTTTTCCTGTAGTGAAAGCCTGTATTCTCTGAACCCACCATTTTTTTTTTATTTTTAATAGCTGCATTCATTTAAACAAAGCATTACAGAAAAATACAAGACCTGACTCTGAAACCAACGACTTTTCAGCATTTTTATTTGTATCCACCTTGTATTCCTTTTGCATGTGGAGAGTTATCCTCTGGTAATAGAAGAAAGTGAGGGGTCTGCCCCCAAACAAGTTTCCTTTTCTACTGGCTCTTCAAAGTGGAATTAAAACATTATCTCAGCTCGGCAGGCAGCTCAGCGCTCTGGAGAGAAGGAGGGGGAGAGAGTGAGGAGCTGACCTACTTCTGGAAGGAAGCTCCTAGACACCATTTTCAGTGATGGCAAGATGCTCTCAAGAACCAGGTGTGTGTGTGTTGGGAGGGAGAAGGCTGAGCTTATGCATAAGCATGACAACATGCAAAGGCCCCTGGGTACTTTGCAGAGGAATTTGGGAAGGTAGCTTTCCATTTGAAGCTTCACTTTCTACTCTCAGCGTATGTGTGGGTAACCAAATCTTGGAGGGAAATCAAGTAAGAAAAATTCTTTTCTGGTATAAAATGTAAAGATATTGTCTGTACATTTACACGGGTGCGTGAGTATTGGTCCACTTCATCCTTAATGTCACAACAGGCTTGACATCAGCCAGGAAGCAGCTCCTTCATTTTATATTCACACACGGAAGCCACTCTGCTGTCACCTTTCAGATACAACATTGAACTGCTCCTTCCTTTTCATAAAGTGACTGCAGTTAATATACACATATATTAATGAGTGTATGTATATATAATTTATTCTTGGTTTATATTCAAATCACACAGATTCTACCTTCCCGTAGTTGAAAAAAAGTATTCCCTAATAACTTCTTTAATTTATATTTATATTATTTATAAATGTATATGCATTTTTTTAATGGGGAGGTACATGTTGAGTGCATGTTATAACACTGCTGGAAACAAAGTGGACTTGACTCCCTCCTGCTGTATGTGGGTTCTGCCCTCCTCTGTCCTTCCCCACCTTTCACCCTCATGACACACTGACCTTGACAGAGATCCCTTTGATGACCCTACATTTTCATTTATCTGTAAAACACTACCACCAGGACCCACAGAGTGGGCTGTAGGTTAAAGATTAATGCATCTCCTGGTAATTGGAGAGACTATCTTCAAAGTCATGGTTTAGGTCATAGAAAGTCTATTAAACAAATATCACCCTCAGGAATTTAGAGGCAGCAAATATAATTTCTGCTGTCCCAGCAGGTGCTATTCTAGCCACTATGCATGCTGAGTGAAACCTCTATCACTGGTGACCCCAGAAGTGAGTGGCACAAACTCACACTAATACACTGAATCCAGAATCACTTCTGATAATACATTTTCCTGAACTACTGACACCATTTGCCTGAGTACCAAGGACATTCTTTTTTTTTTTTTTAAAGATTTATTTTTTTATTATGTATACAGTGTTCTGTGTTTGTCTGCAGGCCTGAAGAGGGCATCAGATTTCATTACAGATGGTTGTAAGCCACCATGTGGTTGCTGGGAATTGAACTCAGGACCCCTGGAAGAGCAATCAGTACTCTTAACTGCTGAGCCATCTCTCCAGCCCGACATTCTTATTATATTCGTATGCTATGCACGGATGCTCGTGTGTGCACCTGTAGAGGCCAGAGGCCTATGTCAGATGACTTTGTCTATCAGTCTTCACCATAGTATTTGAGGCAGCATTTCTCATCAAACCTGGAGCTCACTAATTGTCCAGACTAGCCAGCCAGCAAGCCCCAGACATCTTCCTGTCTCTGATCCCAGTGCTGGGATTACAGACATATACCACCAATCCCAAGTTTTTACGTGGGCACTGGAAGTCTGAGCTCAGGTCCCCATGCTTGTGTGGTGACAAGCTCTTTATCCACTGAGTTGTTTCCCTGGTCCTAGGTGCTCACGTTTTCTCTCTCGAGCTTTCATTTTAGGTCCTGACTACAGACAGGCCTACTGTTGTGATGACTGTGGCATTTTCGTAGCTTGTGATTTTAGGGAGAGAAATTCACTCCCTCCAGCTCAGACCCTCATGACATGACTCAGCAATTATGCCTAACAGTATATGTTCATTCAGTTAACATGTAAATGCCTCTGATTATAGACTGGGCAGGGAAACATGCCCTAGGCAACCTGTGTTGTACTAGCAGTCATGATATGTGTATTCCCAGAACTCATAGAATACTGGGAGGGGAGTGGTTGTGATATAGACCATCAGATGGAAGGTTGAGATTGTTGATAGTGCTAAACACTGATTTTTGAACAAAACTAAGAAGGTTTAAATTGCGGTTCTGCCATTCTGTTACTGTGTGGCTTTGGACAAGGCACATAACTGCTCTGTGATTTAGTTTTCTTCTCTGTAAAATGAAAATGATAACAACCTAATGCAGGCATGCCTTGATGCTTATGAGCTAATACACACAAAGATGCTTACAAATGCCTTCTACGTTTTAGACGTCACTGTTGTCATAAGCTGCACTGGCGGAGAGCTGCTGGGTGTTGTGCAAAAAGTAGCTTAGGCAGCGATCTTATGAAATGTCCTTTAAAACAATTTCGCATAAAAACTAGAGACTATTGTAGGGATATAAATGGCGGCTATCTCAGCATGATTTTAACTTCCTTCATTTCTACGTATGCCTTGTAGTGTTAACTGTTTGTAATTAGCCTCCATTACTATTAATCAGATAAATAATAAAACAAGTGCCTTCTTATAAAAATTCGCTTTGTGGCATACATCCTTCATTGCTGAAGTCCTCCAGGACAAGGGTTTCTGAAACCTCTGAGTAAAGGGGCAGTTGATTTACTCTTCCTTGACTTCTTCGGATTCATGCTATCTAATGTGCTAAGCAGGAGGCTAGGCATGGCGGAGACAGTGATAAACCTCAGGGCTGACTCCCTTTAAAGAGCTTGCAATGCAGTGAGATAAGCAGATAAACTATGGGAACACAAAGTCCTACAAGGGCCAAGGACAATCCGGTGTGCTTGAAAGGCTCCATGGAGGAGGTGACCCCAATGCTCTTAAAACACAGGTTGAGACAGATGGAATGGGGGTAAGGCAGAGCTTGGGCCTGGTCCACAGAGCCAGAAGGCATTCTGGTAAAGGAAGACCACGTGACTTCCAGATGGCTACAGCTGCAGGTGAAGGGAAGAACTGTGAGATTGGCAATGTGACAACAGCAAGATCCTGGGAGAACCCTCCTCCATGCCATGTGGTTTGAACATAAGGGTGTTCAATGGAGGACTAATGAGGGCTTTTAAATACATAAAGATGACGGGGATCAGATGTACAGTCACGTGAGTTTTGACAAGAATGATGCAGGGTTCTGGAAGAAAGTGACATCCTTTCTTTTTCAGTGGTGGAATCAGTCCCCTCCTTCCATGAGCTGGGAGCCATTGTCAGCTACATCTGCTTTCCTTTCTTAGGCTTAAGCCGTGGGACAAACTGACTCCTGTTAGGAGTCCCGTAGGACTGGAAGCTCCCTGAATGCTCACTTGACAATGGGATAAGGCAAATGCAAATAGCCTTGGAATGACAAGAGGAGATATTCATATCCTGTATTCTAAGATCTGAGGAAAAATGATTCAACGGCTCCCAGTACAGTCATGATCTTTCAAGTTGAGATGGTAAACTTTCTATAGTGTCATGATTTCTAGCAAAGTCATCTAGAGCTGCATTAAACCATGTAGAAAATAAGCAGTGAAATGGCTCTTGTTCTAGGCAGCGCACAGGAAAGATGCATAGTAAACTTATAGCTGGATATGACTTGTGGCCTCAAGGCACCTGTTAGAGAAACTGCCCTTGGCTCTTGGAGACTACACAGCTAGTTAGGTCATTTCGTAAGCATCAATGATAACAATGTTTTCCCTGACTTGATCCTTTAGAAGTAGACAGACTGACCTCCACAATATTTTCATGGAATCAGGTGACATGGATTATAGACTCTTAAGAGTGTCACAGAGGGAACTGGGAGGCAGTCAAACACAATCACGGTTGAGGTTGCCTAGCACTCTAGGGAGTGCATGAGGAACATCTGGAAAATGGAACTCTAGTGTTTGAGAAATTAGGCTCTTTGAACCAAGATGCTGGGCTGGTGTTCACTCCATATTTAATGAGAAGGCAAGTGCTGAGGCAAATGGAGTTCACTAAAACGAGTCTGAGAGAAGAAAGCCGTTATTGCCCATAAGAACCCGAGAGGAACACTGGAGAAATGGGTCAGTGGTTAAGAACATTGCTCTTAACTCCTCTTCTGGAGGACCCAGGTTCAATTCCCAGCACCCACATGGCAACTCACAATTATCTGGTACTCAAGTTTCAGTGGATCTGACTCACTCCCAAAGACATGCCACTCAAACACCAATGAGAGCACACACACACACACACACACACACACACACACACACACACAGAGAGAGAGAGAGAGAGAGAGAGAGAGAGAGAGAGAGAGAGAGAGAGAGAGAGAGAACCTGAAAGGGTCCTTTAGATCTCATCCAGCTTCTCCAGTCTGCATCAGGGTCTCTTTTTATAGCACATATATTTGGTAATTTTCAAAATCTATTTTTCAATTTTCAGCCTTCGATGTTTCCTGGTCTCTTATAAGAAAACATTTGGCTGTAATCAACTCAGCTGAAGAATGTGAGAAACAATTGCAAGTGCTAGATTTATCGCTTGAGAATTCATTCTTAGTAGATGCATTAATAAGTAATTATGTTTGAATGGGTGGATGGATAGAAATGTCAGGAAATAATGATGAACCTCATGAATATTTCTTCAGTTCAGTGTGTATCTGCTATAACACAATCTACAAACCATATGTAAAGGTAATTTTTAAGAGTGAATAGTGATGGCATCCTATTAAAGCTACAAGTAATCAAATTGTGAGTTAGAATAGTTAAGCAACTATCATCACCACAAACAAGCAACAGCTCATCCATCTGTTTTCAAGTTCGCTAGAAGTAGTGAATTCAAGTTGGACAGAGATACCCCTTGAACCCTAAGGCTGACTCTGTACCATATTGGGTACTATAGGGCAGACTGAAACATAGACAAATTTGGCTGAGGGAAGTCTCAGGCAATAATGTTCCCTGGGGTGCCTAATCTGGGAAGCCTCCATCAAATCTCCAGAAAACAAATGCAATATTCTGGGATGAAAAGTTCAATTCTAGCCATGAATGAGGCCACATTCTTGGCCATCATGACTTACCCCCTAATTATCTTTCATTGTTTGATGAATCCATGACTCTAATGGAAGCACATTTTCCTTTAATACAATTTTTTATTACTCACTTTACAGCTTGGATCCATAGGCTGGGCTGGTTTTGATGCTATGCTGGCGATTATGTTGATTTCTTAAATGGTATCTTAGAATGTGACTTTAGGTGTGGAATTTAGGGTATAATTCTTAATGGGTGTTTTGGCCAGGACTCAGAAGACCTTTGCTAGTAAGATGCCACTGAAATTAAATGAGCAAGTTCTATGTAAGCAAAAGTCTTTCAATTTTGGGATAAAGAGAATACAGGAAATGTATGATCCTGCTGTCCTTTCTGGCATGGTGGTTTGTCTTGAGCCCCTCTGATGGATACCAGGAATTTGCAGGTCCATAAGGTGTAGATGATTTTTAGAAAAGCTTAAATTCTTGTCTTCAGAGAATGTAGTGAAAATCCATGTGAGGAGTGATCAATGGGAATATGATGGGAAGCCAGGCAGGTATTGACAGGTGAGCTCATGTGCCTGCTCCTTCACTAAGAGAGAAGGGAAGCTAGGTACTCCTTGAGGCTGGAATGAGAAAAGCTTAGGAGGTGTCTGGGGAGGTGTTTCTTGTAGATGAGTGGGAACCAGCTGCTGCAAGGTATACTAAAACAAGGCAAGACATGTGGACTGGATCCAGAATGTACAGGAGAGCCACTGGAGGGACATTGAAGCACAGATGTGACAAAATTCAATTTGAGTTGTGAACAAATCAGAAAAGCATTCAAAGCATTTTTTTCTGCCACAATGCCAGATGCTGGGGGAAAGGGGGATTTCCTATACTGACATACACACACACACACACACACACACACACACACACACACACACACACACACACACACATATATATATATATATATATATATATATATATATATATATATATATATATATATATACATAACATAGCCATGCTCTGAAAACTAGGTGCTCCCAAACTGGCTTTCATTGGACAATGGTCTCCAGGAATGGGAGCCATACACCTCATGTATAATGAACAGAACTTCTATGGCTTAAGTTTAAGATAAAATCTCTGTGACATATTCTGAGACTTTCCTTTATCCATGGTGGGGAGGTTTTCCTGAGAATGTTCTGGTTAATGATCATCCAGTTTGAAAGTGCTTTCGTTTTTCAGGGTCACCTAGCCACTTGAGTCTCTGAGGGTTAAGCTGCTAAGAATCAGGATTTATGATTGAAACACTGTATCCATAAACTTCCTTTTGAATTGAAACCTGGCTTAGAATGAGTCAACCAGTTCAAGAGAAGAATACCATGGAGGACATTTTTCTCCGCTTCTCCAACGAAATGAAAATAAGTCAGTTACAGTAAGAACCCAACAGCATTTCTACAGAATAAGTGGGTTGTCAAGAAACTTAAAATATTTCATTATAAACACATGTTCTCTTTTCAAAAGCCAAAAAATACACTCTTTGAGAATCTTGCTTGTATGTTACAATGCTTAGAGATTGTTAGGTGGCCATACATTTCATTTCTCAAGGCTAGGTCAGGTTATTGTAGAATTTGCTTAAGAACCTATGGATCTTGGCCACAAGCTACCCATAAGGTTTCAAAGGAAACTCATATAAACACAATCCCAAAACGCAGTACAAAATGTGTCACTGAGCTAGGAAGGGCCTCACATAGAACTCTACAGCCTGAACAAGGGAGGCTGTAAAGAGCAAGTACAAATGCAGGCTGAGGGAGCTGCCTGTCCTGGAGCCTCTCCACCAATCTGAGAAGATCTTGTAAGGCTGGCCATCAGAAATAGAACACACGCACATGTGCACACACATGCACACAAGCCCCTTTAAAATTTGATTTTATGCATGTGAGTGTTCTTCCTGCATGCATGTCTGTGTACTGCATACATGTAGACCCTACAGAGGTCAGAAGAGGGCACTGGATCTTCTAGAACTGGAATTACAGACTGTCGTTAGTTACCATGTGGGTGCTGAGATTCAAACCCTATTCCTTTGTAAGAGCAGCCAGTGCTCATAGTCACTGAAGTATATCTTCAGCTCCAGGACTAGCTCTCAGGAAAGAAAGGCAGATGCAGACCAGCTTCTGAGACTGAACAGGACAACTCCACTCTGGTCCCATGGAGCCAAGGACAAGGCAACAGTAAAAGCCTTGGGTCACATTTGAGCCTATTTCATGTTATGAACAGCTATGTTCTTACTATGCAGAAATTTCTGCTCTTATAGAACCATACTTGCTTAATTATGAAAAATAATGACTTGATATTTCTCTACAATCATTCCTCAGCATGTATCAAGTTAATATATTTTTTGGATTGAATTGTGTCAGATAAATAAGTGCATCTATCTCATTAATTAACATGCACATTTGCATTCATCTTCAATAAATAAAATTACATGTCCATCAAAAATTATTCTAAAATAAAGTTCCTCATGATTGATTACCAGTAAATGTTTGCTTTGTATACCTATTTTTACATACCTACCTACTTAGGGTCATATAAAAGTTTCTCAGGTGAAAAGGGGTCACAAGCTGAAAAGTTTACCAAGCTCTGCACTAACCCAGCAGTCAGAAAAACACTTTGCACACATCCATCAGGGTGCATTGCTCTGGGACAGAACTAGATGGAATGTGCAGAGGTGAGTGGAAGGAACAAGGGATTTTTAGCTTCCCTCACCGCAGCCTGGAGGGCTGCAGTGACATGGTGTTTCCTTGTCTTCAGTATTGATTTTTTTTACACGATTAACAGCATCTATCGGGGTTGGGGAGGGGCATGTCTCATGTGGTGTTTTAAAATTTACTTTGAAAAGCTCTTACTAAATTAATGATTCAACTCCTATTCAGTGGAGTCTTAGAATAGTAACTGGGCGATACATAACAACACAGGAATATATGCTAGTTACATATTTGAAAACTCTGATTTGTCATTTGGACATTTGTCTTATAACTTTAGTCTTTCTGTGCCCATGTGAGCAAAGACACGGGGAAGCAATCCTGTGCCAGCTTGTCTTCTGTTGAGTTTGCAGTACTTCTCATCCTTGGGGAGAAGCTTGGGCTCCCCACTTCCTGGGGTCCCCTGCCAGCTATGCTCCAATATGAATTATGCCCAAGGCACCACTTGCAGAGGATCTGGAATGCATATCCAGCAGCAGCCAGGGACCGTTGACAGCTTCCTGATGAGGCTTTCCCGGGAAACACCGTGAGTCATTTTCTAGGTTGCTGCAGGAGATGAGGATGTGCAGCCACAGCTTTGCTGTGTCGTCTGTTCCCAGAGTTCCTGCAAACTAGAAGCCCTGTTCTCTGTCGCCTGAGCTTTTGCAGCCCACTCAGCAGGGGCATCCGTCTCAGGGTCACAGTTGCTTCTGCAGAGTGCATGGCCTGTCTTCCTGCCTCAGTGACTCCTCTCTTTCTCCTCTCTCTTTCTCTGCAAATGCTAACATAGACCGGAAATCTGCTTTCTAATCTCCTAGGTGCTTCTCAATTCAATCACAGTCTTGGTTGCTCAACCTTTTTAGCTTAACTGAAAACAAGTAGCAATCATGCTACTTTTTTTCTTCTAGAGAATTCGTCTCTGCCATAGGTGACAGTAACACCTACAGGCATGCACTTCGAAGGTGTTTCTGCATTGAGTCTGGAAGGGCTGAGGGCTATTCTTTGATCTTATTTAGTTCCTTTGTCTCATCTAATCTTCTTTATTTGTTTTTATATTTCATGTTCCTGCCCTCATATATTCTTCTCTGTTCCACATGCCTGTATATTAATAGTACTAGTAAAAGAGTATGTCTCTAGCTCTTAATACCTGGTGTGTGTGTATATGTGTGTGTGTGTGTGTGTGTGTGTGTGTGTGTGTGTGTGTGTGTACATGTCTGCTTCACTTAATCTTTAGGACAACTTAGAACTTCCAATCAAATGGAATTATTTTACTTTACACTTCAGAAACTTGAGCCCCAGGTAGGTTCAGTGACATTTTTGAGACCACTCAGGAAGTTAGGGCAGGTGTTAGGATTACAACTGAAAACTTTTTATCACTAATAATATTCTCCCGGGTGACAAACTAAGATGGCAGCTGACAGGACATGGCTTTCCTGAGACAGGAAAGTGTCTGGCAGCATAAGCTCCGTGTATCTAGGTTGTCATCGGTCTTCCTGATAGGCAGAATGCCCTTGTTTCGATTTTTACTCTCAGCTGAACACAGCAGGCTCAGTGGTGGCTGTAGGGTGACTGGGGCAGTCTTGCTCTTCCCTGGTGCCTCATAGCCTTGGTATACGGGGTGAGTAGAAAAGTAATGAGGATGACAAGATGTCATTAATGCTGACAACCTTTCAGCAGCCAATACTAACTAGTGGGCTAGTCTCTAGCAAGTGACTAATCAAATAAGAGGACCTCCCACACTGCTAATTGATCTGCTTGGCAATGTCACTTGAAGGGCACCCAGCTGAGAATCCCAAGGACTTAAATGTTTACTTGTTCAACAATAAGCGTTTCCAAGAAAAGATAAAGGCACCGGGTTAGATTTGCAGTGACAGACTGCAGGCTATTCTTATCATAAGAAGGAATGTAGAACGCAGTTCTAAGTATTTCTTCTCTTCTGAAAAAAAAAAAAGATGCAAAAAAGAGCCAGATTTCTACCAGAATAAACAAAAAATTTCCAACTCAAAAAGCCATGGATTCTATTAGCCAAGTGAACATTTTCACTCAAATATAGTACTTTTAAATATAAAGAGATGAGGGAAAATATGTACCTTGCAAAAAGTCAGAGCAAGGTAAATGGAATAGTTATGGCCACTCTAAAGGTAAAGATATCATAAGTTACTAAAATAGAGGTATGTGTGTGTGTGTTTGCATACAGAACATTATAAATGAATAAATATTTAATGGACCACTTGTGAATATAACAAATCTAATTTTGAATTTATGGAAAGGCTTTTTTACTAGACTATGCACAGTTGCCACAACAAAGTCCAGTGAACGTGGAACCTATGGCTTGTCAGATTATCTTTTTTCACTGGGCAGGATGGAGACCCCAACCCACTAAGTGAGTGTGTGAGCATTCATTATAGGTTAGCCATGAGTCCAGGTCTCATTCAACAAGGAGCAAAACTGTTATGATTCTTAGCTACATGACCATGCATGCACTGTTCATCAGTCAGGCAGAATGCTTAGTCACCACAGGGCTTTACATCTTATGTAATCCATGGGCTGCATGTGTGGTGTAGCTACATAAGCCCATATGCAAGTGTTGGGGGGGGGGTATCCTATAAAAGCAGATTTCACTTGTCCCCACTCTCCTTCCACACTGTTCGTTTCTAGTAGGCCCATTGAACAATCTCTTTTCCCTCTCCTAATAAAAACTCTTATAGTGGGTTCCGTTGTACCTCCTGTTCTCTCCCGCCCGGTAAATAGCACTGCAGATAAACAACAGAAACATTCTAGGTCAAAAGGACTGAATTTAAACACCAGACTCCAGATTTGCCACTCTGGAGTTGTAGAATAATGTATCAGGTACTATTTTGGAAATCATGTTTTTTACTTACAAATTTCACACCTTTTAGAAAATATCAAATTGAACAGTTGTTTAATCATTTAGTATTATACATAGCTCACAGTGATTAATGAATAAACATTCCCTTAGTTTTCCAGAAGTCTTGTGATAATCAGAACTTTGTCCAAAGCCCTCAAACCCAGCACTTGCCTTTCTCTTCCTGCTTCTAATTTCCCTAAATGTCACCTGGATCCACCTCTCTGGAGAGAGTGTCCAAGTAGTGGGGAAAGAGGATTATTATCCTGAACATCTGGAGTAGCACATGTGGTAAGTGCACTCAGGCTTGCCCTCACAACTTTCAGGTTACACAGAAAGGACTTCAGGGTGGCTTGAAATCACTGCTCTAGTTTTGATCTGTAATTGCCCCCCCCCCCCCCCCCCCAGGGACCCAGATGCTGAAGTCCTCTGCTTAGCACTACCAGGAGACTGCAGAACCTTTAAGAGGTGGGCCTAGTGGAGGGTCGGGGGTCATTGGGAGTTGGCCTCAAAGGAGATTGCAGGGCTGTGATTGTTCTCTCTTTCATTTTCCCTTTCTGCCATAAGGTGAACAGGTTACCATGGCCATGTACATCATCCGGGATGTGCAAGCAGCCTGAAAATTCAGTTAGAAAGTCTTGTAGGAAGTAGGGTAATAACTGGCCATGAACAGAGTTTTTCGAAGCTGTAAGTCAAAGTAAATTTTTTCTTTAAGTTAATTATTTCAGGTATTTTGTTACAGTATCAGGAACCTAACAGTTATTTTTTGCATTAGTGTTTCTCTCCAATTAGCACAGTGCCCACTATGCGATGCCAGAGACCCGAAGTGGGTGGTCTCCCTTCTGTCCCATACCCCAAACACGGAAAAAAAAATTTTAAAGTAGGTTTTAATTGTTGGTTTTGCTCTAATGGGTAAGAAACTCTTTAAAGGCAACAAATACGTACATGAATTCATTCACTGGGGGTCATCTTGAAAATACTAGTTACCTCTCAATAAGTACCATGACTAGATTATGCATTTCATAATAATTGCTTGTTGGGTGTATGTGTTTTTCAACCTAATATATCCCTAATCCCCAATATCCTGAGCCTCAATGAGTATTTATGATTTTATGCAGCTCTGATAAAGATGATGGTAGCAACAGACACAGCCTCGCTTGCTCTCTCTGGGCCTCCCACATTGAGACGGGTGAGTTCTGAGTGAAAGCAACATGAAGGAAATGAGAAAGCATCACATTTTCGTTCAGAGCAAACTGAGTAAGAAGAGTGGCGTGTTTGCTTGGCTGCGAAGGAAGACAGTCTCCTTAAAAAGCAACCCTCTGCCAAGTTTTTGGCTTCTGTTTGTTGTTGTTTTAAAGGTAAACACAATTAAGAGAGAAAATAGCAAGTCTTTAAAAGCACAGCTGAGTGTTTATGTTTTCCTTCTGAAGCTTCTGGGCTTGTTTCTGTGGCTCTTATTTACCATCGAACATCACAACTGCTCAACACCCCCAGATAACTTTGCTGCGGCGTTCAGCCACGGATGGGAGAAAAAACCTTTTCTTCACAATGTCCACCTTTTCAAGGCTCCTTTGTAATTCTTTCAAGTTTGAATGCCAATGTTACAGTGTTCTCTCCTGTTTCTGAGAAGACAGTTTTGTGCCCTGAAACCTCCCTGTTATCACATCTTCCAGGGACTCAGGTTGCACTACCTGATGGCATCTTAGTGGCGTTACCCTCGATAAGCAGCTGTACTGACAACAGGACCTCCAAATGTGTTAATTTCTGTTTCAGCACATTCCCCTGTAGTCTCTATGGATTTGTTTTGCCAGAGAGACAAGCTTAAGTCTTGCCTGTATGTTAGCGATAGCTCCCCTGGTCACCTCTTAGTCCACTGCAAAGCTGCTAATTCATTGGATTCTTGTATTTCATACCTGTGTGGAGCCAAAGCTAAAACTAATTCCAACAAATTAAATTTCTAAATCAAAACTCACAGTGTATGACAACTCATTTGAACTTCTTGGCAATGTGACAGGAAAAGGAAAGTCCTGGTACAGAATTAACACAGTGGCCCAACTCTGCTGTAAATACCATTAATCACGTCACTTCTGGGAGCCCCCCATTTCATGGTCTCAGTGATCTACAGAGCACTCTTGCTGGCACATATTGCAGCTTGCATAAGGCCTCATTTCAGGCAAGTTTTTAAAGTTAAAACATAACCTTATGATTAGAAAACCCTTTGGGGCACCTGGAAGATTCTTTGGAGATACAATCTCTTAGTATTTCATAGTTTGAAACATTCAAGAAAGATGGGCTGGGCGGTAGTGGCACACACCTTTAATCCCAGCACTCAGGAGGCAGAGGCAGGCAGATCTCTGTGAGTTCGAGGCCAGCCTGGGCTACAGAGTGAGTTCCAGGAAATGTGCCAAAGCTACTCAGAAATAATAAAGTTTAAAATGGACCCAGGTGCTCTAAGAATATTCTGGACCTGTAACTGTCTGGTGTTCCACACTAGGTGAACATCCACTGAGAACAAACTGGCTGTACTCAGAGTCATGGCTGTGGAGGAATGTGGGGGTGCTTTCCCAGGTATATATACAATGTACATAACGTACATCAACTCACAAACATGTCAGGTACATGCTGTCCAATAGCAGAGCTAGTAATCCATATCCACTTCCCCATGACCACCTTTGCTGCCTCTCTGCCTTGCATTGTGTGCTTTGCTCTTGTTTCTGCCCAGATCAAAGTGCCTGGTGGATTTGTTCTGTGCAGATCACATTTCAAAGCATACCACTTAAAGTCCTTCTTAACATGGCGGAAATAATGGCTCCCACCAAGGCCCACATCCCCTTAATCCCTGGAGCCTAAGACTCCGATTTCCTCCTTGGCAAAAGGAACTTTTGTGAGGAGGCTAATCTTGAGATAAGATGATCATAGGGGTCACTGTGATCTTCAAAGTCCTGAGAGAGGAAGGAAGAGGGCAGGTCTCAGAGCGGAGATAGGATGGTGGTAAGCGGTGTCGACTGATGTGCTTTGAAGATGGAAGGTGAAGCCACTATCCAACAAATGCAAGTCTCTACAAGCTGGGGACACCAAGGGGCAGGCTCCCACCTAGAGCCCCAGGAGGAATGCCCTCTGCCAACGTCTCGTTTTAACCAGTAAGCCTTGTATTTAGACTTCTGAGCTACAGGAAATGGTGTGATAAATGTGTGTGTGAAGCAACCATGCTTCTATTGATTTCCTGCAGCAGCAGTGGGAAGGCAGCCCACCTTGCTCTCTGTCTCCTCTCATTTCCTGAAACACTGGGATAAGCTGTGCTTTGTCAGCAAGCATGCCTTGCAGCCCCTCAGCGTGCAGCTCCTGTGCAGCAGCCTGACACAATGCATGATTCCCCTCCACATGTCAGGGAACCTTCCTAAGACTATGTCAAAGGCCCTCTTGCTTGCAGACAATATTAATAAACAGCCCTCCTGCTATTACTTTGAACAAAGATTTAACTTTCCGGAACTATATTTATTTTTTACTTCCCCAAATTAACTTCTCCAGAGCTTATGTCATAGTAATGTCTTATTTTACTTATAATTCCTAGTATGATATCATATGCAAAATGTGGTAAAGACATTAAATGTGCATTTATCTGTCTGTTATTTGTAAACTAAGACACACGAATTAATGATGTAAGAACATTTACTACATGCTGCCTCTTCTCAGCAACTTCCCAAGATTAACAGTGCAGACTACTACTTTTTTTTTTTCTGAAGCAGCATTCTAGAATGACTGTATATGACTGTGATGAACAGTGGGAAACAAAGATATAGGTAAAAATATTATAAAGATAATAGGAAGTTAATAGCTGAACTAGAGAAAGCATTCCCCAGAGGCACATTTTCCAGAAAAACCACAACGCTTTAGTACAACTGTAACAATATAAAAATGGATTTAGCCTTTAAATTGTAGCACTTTTAATGAGACCTTTATGTGGCCTGTGTCCTCCAAGCTGTGTTCAGACACTCAGGACATTTCCCAATAAAGTGAGAGGAGAGACAATGATAGACATTCCCATTTTTTTTTTTTTTTTTTTTTTGGTTTTTTGAGACAGGGTTTCTCTGTGTAGCTTTGCGCCTTTTCCTGGAACTCACTTGGTAGCCCAGGCTGGCCTCGAACTCACAGAGATCCGCCTGGCTCTGCCTCCCGAGTGCTGGGATTAAAGGCGTGCGCCACCACCGCCCGGCGACATTCCCATTATTTTTAAATCCAAGAACCTTTCCAACATTGAGCTGAAATTAAAGATAACAACCTCTCCTAAAAGACTCCAAGAACACATGTTAGTTCCTGCCTGAAGAGGGGTTTGTATGCCATAAAGAAAGACACACAGACACACAGGTACACAGGCATGTACACACACACACATACTTGCATACACACACAAAAAATACATAAATTAATATGAGTTTAAAAAGAGCCAGAGTCTTAATAAACTACCAAGGTTTACATCCAAACTCCCTTTCTTCATGGTTAGATGAACTTTCCAGTCTCTCTGGACCCTGTCCTGGGGATAATAGAAATACCTACCTCACATTTCAGTTGGAAGACTGAAACGACCTAAAACATACAAAGTTATCAGTAGAATGCCTGGCATACTGAATCCTCCTGAAAGATAAGCTGTAATTCCTGTCATCTGTGGAGCTCATTTTAGGTTACTTACATAACCTTCTGGAGCACAAACCAACTGAACCTGTTTGAAGATAAATGGAGAAGGAGCAGCTCCTCCATGGGAAGAAAGGGCATGGAGAAGAGAATCACCCCCACAGGATTAAAGCTAATGTTTGAACAGTAGGCCTTGAGGTAAGCTCTATCAAATGTTATGACATGATTCCTAATTTCACCACTAGCATTGTGTGCATGTCCATGCTACTGTGGGAGTAACAAAGGGGAGGATAAAGCCCTCAACTTTTCTGGTAACTGGGTGGAAGCTAAGCCCCTTCTGTGGGGCACACCTCCAGTATCCTTGTCAGTTACCATAGGATGAGGAAGGAGATATGTATTCTAGGACTGTGAATGGATAATGTTTGCAGAAAGAGGGTTGTCACGTTTGAAGTCAAGAGCGGTGACTCTGGAGAGGAGAAAGGGCAAGCAATTGAAGGGGTCCAAAAGAACCTTGTGAGAGGCTGGCACTAATCCATGTCTTGTCCTGGGTGGTGGTTGCACATAATCTCTTTTGGCAATAATTCACTGACATTCACATTTGTAAGCTTACCATATCCACACTACCATGTTTACATAAAAGAGGCTTAGAAAAGTTCTCATTGGAAACCTCTAGCAAAGTATGGATTAATGCCTGTGTTATATACTGCTCTACTGCTGTGATAAGACACCATAATGAAGGCAATTTCTGTGATACACAGTGTATTTGAACTTACGGCTCCAGAGTGATTAGAATCTCCTGTGGTGGGGAAGGACAGAAGCAAGTGGCAGGCGTGGTGACGATAAGATGCTGAGGGCTCACGTCACCACAAGGAAGAAGCAGAGGGAGTGAACTAGATCTTGATTTTTAATCTCAAAGCCTGCTGCCAGTGACTCACTTTCTACAGCAAAGCTGTACCACGAAACCCCTCAAACAGAGCCACCCACCAGTGACCAAGTGTTCGAATACCTGAGACTATGGGGAACATTTCTTATTCAAAACACCATAATACCATAATTCTCAAACTAGGCACTAAACCCTGGAGCCTTCCTAAAGATCTGCTGCCTTTACAGTGGACGGCCAAAGACTGAATCTTCTGAGTCACAAGCGGCTCAAGGTTTGTCTGTTAGAATCCTGAATGCAGCTAGAAGGAAGAGCTTTAAAGTAAGACTTTACCATTTTAAAAATTTTTAATTTTTTTCCCTGTTTTTCACTTTTCCTTTATTGAAAATAGATTCTTTTCTTATATAATACATCCTGATTATAGTTTCCCTTCCTTGTTCATTCTTACCTCTCCTCCTCTCCAGATCCACTCCCTTTCTGTCTCTCCTTAGAAAAAGAACAGGCATTTAAGAGATAACAACCAAATATGACAAAATGAAATATAAGAAGATAAATTAAAAATAATATCAAAGTCAGAGAAGTCAACTCAAGAGAAAGAAAAAGGCCATGGGAGGAGGGAGAGGCTGGAGGGGCAGGATGAGGGAAGAGGGGAATCTTTGATATGTAAAATGAATAAAAAAAATTTTCTTAATGAAGAAAACTTGTATCAGCAGAAAAAAAAAAGAGCAGGCACAGGAGTCAGAGATCAACTTGCTCTCACTCTCAGGATTCCTATAAAAGTACTAATCTAAAAGCTATAATATATATGCAGAGGACCTGGTGCAGACTCCTGTCAGGCCTGTGGTTGCTGTTTTAGTTTCTGTGAGCTCATATATGCCTTGCTCAGGTGATTCAGAGGGCCTTGTTCTGGAATCGTCCGTCCCTTCTAGCTCGTACACTCTTTCTGCCTCCTCTTCCACAGGGTTCCCTGAGTTCTGAGGGGTGGGATTTTATGGGGACATCCTATTTAGACTCCCTCTCCTCATAATGTCTGGTTGTGGGTCTCTGTATTTGTACCCATCTGCTGCGGGAGGAAGCTTCTCTGATGATGACTGAATACAGCACTCATCTTAGGTCTCTGGGCTATCTAGTCTCTGGTTCTTGGTCATCCAAGAAATGTTGAGTATGGGTTCCATCTTGTGGGGTGGGCTTTAAGTCAAATTAGATGTTGGTAGGATACTCCTACAAGTTCTGTGCCACTATTACCCGAGCATATTATGCAAACAGGACCAATTGTAGGTCAAAGATTTTGTGGCTGGGTTGGTGTTTACATTTCCCTTTTGGTAGCCTGCATGTAGAATACCTCCTGGCACCAAAGACACTAATAGCCCCTTTATAATAAAAGTCCTGGAGAGATTAGGGACATATCTAAACTTAATAAAGGCAGTCTACAGCAAGCAGCAGCCTATAGAATGGGAAAAGATTTTTACCAATTCTACACCTGATAGAGGACTGAAATGTTAAAATTTTAGACCATGAAAATCAATGATGATATCAAAGATCCTAATACACCACTTATCCTGGAAATATTGATTTTCTCAGGTAGTATCTCTAAGTGGGGAGAGTTTCTAACCTCACATTTACTGCTGTGCATCCTTTCTCCCTGCCTCCCAAATAGTGGATATAAATCAACTTAGACAGTGATTCTTAAGAGAAAAAGTAAAGCATCTCTTCACCTATGATAGCTTTTCTTCAATGGGCCTTGAGGATTTACTGTCATTATTTTTATTTGGATCAGTAAGCCCAATAATGACTAGATATGTTCTTCTGTTTTTTTTCCTTGGATCATACGCATTAGGAGGGCAGATACTAAGTTTGTGGTTTCTCAGTATACATCTGGTGACAGACACACAGCTATGCCCACGGAAGAGTGAAGGAATGATGCTTAAATATGAGTGAGCTGAGTTAAGAAACAACAACAGACTAAAGAGAGTTTAGAAACAGGAGCTGTTAACAAAGGACAGCGGCATGTTCCCCAGCTAAGGCAGCCATCTTGCTGTTCCTGCTGCCTCTCCCTGGAGGTCCCTCATTTGTCGTTTCCCCAGATGACTAGTCTGGGCAGCCAACATTCACTGAGCAGCAGCTAATTCTGGGCCTGTGCATGGACTTGGAATAATCTAGAGCAGCGCCCTTCTGGTTGAGGAGCTCTCAGACAAATTTCTAGTTGTCGTCTGAACAGATATGAACTGTCACAAATAACAAGTTTGAATTACAGCTTTAGGTAGGATTCCTGTCCTTGACTAATTTTCATAAATCATAATTTGTGTTTGAGTAATGGATATTTTCACTACCCACAGGGTTGCAGATAAATCATCCTTTGTTTACATGTCTAGTTTGCTTTCAGCCAATCATGAGAATTTTACAAATCACACCTTTTTGGATGCCTTTCTATTTTATGAACCAATAAATATTTACAGTAACCTATGTTTCTCTGCCTTGTCATACAGTAAACAAGCCTGTGACAGAATGTCTCTGCATCTGACATTGCTAAAGTCATTACTTGCCACTTTTCTAACTCCTTTGTGTTCCTCTAGTCAATGTAGTATGTGTATATATATATATATAAATTCACAGTTAGAAATGTCTGTGGATATTTTTGAATTTTTTTTTAGATTAATGCGTGTGTGTGTGTGTGTGTGTGTGTGTGTGTGTGTGTGTGTGTGTGTGTCAGTTTATACACAGATGCACATTGCCCGTGGATGCTCACGGAGGACAGAAGAGGGTATCCTATATTCTCCTCTGTTATTTGTTGCCTTTTACTTACAGACAGGGTTCTCTCCCTGAACCTGGGGCTAAGACTTTCGTTGCTAGGCTAGAAGCCAGCAGGCTGCAGTAATCCTCCTATGGCCCCCTCTTTGCCTGCCTGGGAGCTAGGGTTAAAGGCATTTGCAAGGATGCCTGGCTTGTGATTGCTGCGGTGCTGGCATCTGAACTCAAGTCCTCATGCTTGTAGAGCAATGGGTCTTAATCACAGAGCTGTCTCTCCAGCCGTGCCGAACTCCCCCCTCCCCCCGTTGGCCATTTTCCTCTTACACATACTGCATGTCCTCTGATGCATGTGTCAACCAGGTAAGTGCCAAGGAAAACATGGCTTCCATACTGTTTAACTGAATAGCACTGAGGCTTATCTTAATCAATAATAAAAAGCATGCTAAGATTCATTAGAAATATTGCATTTCATTGCTTTGTTAAAAGAAGTAAACTGATTGTGAATACAAATTCATACATCTCAATATGGCTGGGAACAGTTGCAAGTTGAGAACAACCAAGAAGTCACACAGAGAAGCAAAAAGATTCATTAGTTTTTTTTTTTTTATTTTCTGTACTATAAAAAAAATCAATGAGAAATTTAAATGGAAACCTGTGAGTTAGGAAGATGTAAGCTAGGTGTGTTTTGACTAAATGGGAATCCTGTAATTATGAACTTGGGAGGGACTCACAAACACTCAAGTGCAGAAAAGTCTCCTAAGTATTCCCTGGAGCTGGAGGCTCGGCTGCCTTTGCTTTTTGAGCTGTGGTTTTCTCACAATCCTCCTTCTATCCTCTGGCAAGTGTGTGGCACAATTCCAGTTCCGTAGAGATGCTTCCAGAGCCCCAGTTCCTAGGGGACAGTCAGTACCGAGGAGCTCCAAAAACAGAGAAATCTCTATGGACTAGAAGAGGGTGGTCAAAAATTTTGTGAAAGAGGGAACTCTTGACCGGCATTTGAGTGGGCTGCATTTGAATGGCAAGATACAGATTTCAAGTGTGCTTTTGTTTTCAGATTTTTGGAAAAAAACAAGCAGAAAAAGCCCACAAGGAAGAGGAGAGCTAAAGTTAGATACATTTTTTTTTTTGATCTGAAGAAATTCTAAGTTTGTGAACTCTAAAAAGGCCCCAAATAGAGTGAGGCATCACTCTGTGTAACAACATGTCTCATATGTACCCATGTTTTCCTATTGTGCTCATGGGGCCACTGAGATGTTAATGCTCAAAAAAGGAGTTCTGTGAGCCAAATGCTCAGGAGCCTCCTTCCTGAGTTAAACAAGATTGAACAGTTTCTTTTGCACCTTCTCAGCATCATTGTGAGCGTGCACTGACAGACAGGGGTATACCTTAGAAGTTTTTCACATAGAACCATCAATTTTGAGCCTAAAATGGGAATTCAGTAGACCAATGTTGACTGATCAAGAGCTTATTTACTTATAGAATACAAAAGTACTTAAAGATTAATGTGAATTTAGATCTGTCTGAACAATAGGCAAGGCTGTGTGCTGGATTTATACCATATTAAAGCTAAAGATTCTCTTAGAGCAGGCTGAATCACACATACATTGTTACTGGGTCAGAGGAATTCCTTCTTTCCTCAGTCTCTCCTTTCCTTCCTCCCTCTCTTGCTGTGGGTTCATTCTGGGTTAAAGAAAATCAGGTTTGATTGAAGAAGATCCCCTGAAATCCTGACCACAGACAAAAAATAAACCTAGAAGAACTACAAGACACGTGATATATATTTTATCTGCTCAAACACATAACAAAAAATCCTCTTTGGCTGACTGTACAATGCACAGTCTACATTTGTATTAATGCAGATATGTATGTTACCTTTAAAAGTTTATGTGTTTTTAGAGCAAGGGGACCAGACACCAATGAAAATGAATGGCCTGGGTGATCCAACATCTCAAAGTGCCTCTGTTACAGTCCCCTCAGTATTCTACATCTAGAACAGCTTCACAGCTGCTGGCTGAGATGATCCAGCCTCACAAAATACTCCAGGCAGGACTTGACCATAGTCCTGAATTTTCTCAGGGTCCCCCCAAAATTATCAGTACCCCCAATCAACAGGAAGTAGTCTAGAAAACCATGCCCACATTTCCCCCAAAAAATGGGTTATGGATATTTATTATCATTTAAGAGGGGAGCCGGGCGGTGGTGGCGCACGCCTTTAATCCCAGCACTCGGGAGGCAGAGCCAGGCGGATCTCTGTGAGTTCGAGGCCAGTCTGGGCTACCAAGTGAGTTCTAGGAAAGGCACAAGCTATACAGAGAAACCCTGTCTCGAAAAACCAAAAAAAAAAAAAAAAAAGAGGGGTTGGTTACAAGTTCTTATTAGTAATTGTCAGGAAAAAAGCTGAACAATGGAGATTAGATTCAGAGATCTCTTTCTGAAAAGAAAAGGGGGGAATATAGAATTGAGAAGATAAAAGAGTAGATTATTGAATCCATTTTAATCCAAAAAGAAGCTATTAATCTTAAATATTTTGCATTGGTATGGATTTTGGTTTATTGATACAAATTTAAAGTTAATTTTGTTACACTGTATGTATATTTCTACTCTTGTTTGGGATATTGTGCTTATGCAGCTCATTTGAAAATGTAATGTATAATTAAGAAATACAGACTAATAGTCATCTATAACAGTCAAACTTATAGGCATGTTAGGTATGTTTTCAAAGTCATACACAGATATATTTAGATAGATAGATGGTTTTCAAACACTTCAAAAAATACAGAATATGGCATTTAATATGTTTAATAATCTAAGGCTTTTCATGCAAGACATGTCTGCTCCCGATAGTACCAATCTACTTCATAGAGGATGATGGGCATGGAAGAAACTCTGTATGGAGCTTGCTTTCTTTATGGCAAAGCTAGCCATCTGGGCAAAGAAGCTGCCCTTGCTACAACTGCTGACAATATATTGTGCAAACTGGACCAGCAGGATGCAAGAAAGGCGCCTGCCAAACTTTACCAAGAGAAGGTAGGACAGTCCTTCAAAATTGGCTGCTTCACAGAAAAGTCTGTCAGATATGCTAGACCTGTAGGCCAGAGTTGGATGCCCCATTACAGAGGAACTTTGAGTGATTTTTTTCAGGCAGCCTGATGTCCTTATCATTAGGTAACATTTCATCCTTCTGGGGTCTTTGATGGAAGTGAAGACTAAATAGTTAAGCTCATAGTTTTTCTTAGTTATGATAAAAAAATGGGTATAAAACTTTAAACTCACCAAGATAAGATAGATAGTTGAGTATTTTCTCTAAATTGGCCAAATACAAATGGACTGGATATTGTAATTGTAATTCTTACTTAATAACTGTTTTGTTTTATATAGTTTTACTATGTTAAGGGCAAAACCTTCCTTTTCAATTAGACAAAAAGGGAGAAATGGTGTGGAATAATCCTTTTATACTCTGTGAAGATTTGTCCCTGTGATTGGTTTAATAAAGAAGCTGACTGGCAAATAGCTGAACAGGATAAAGTTAGGTGGGAAAGCCAAACTGAAAATGCTTGGAAGGAGAAGGGTGAAGTTGTAAGAGATGCCAGCCAGCCTCTGAGCAAGCCTGACAAGTAAAAAGCCATGCCCCATGTGGCATTGTATAGCTAGAAATATGGTTTAATTTAAGTATAAGAGTTAGATAGCAACAAGCCTAAGCTGTTGGCCTATCATTTATAATTAATATAAACCTCTGTGTGTTTATTTGAGGGTGGCTACAGTACAGGAAAACTTCCATCTACACTCCCTCATTCAACTAGTATAAATTTCCAGTTAAAATTTGGCTCTAACTTCTGCTAGTTTCTACCACCCTTGATTTGGGTCTATTTCTAGGGTGCAGGCTGCACATTGAGTTGCTCCATGTCACTCTAACTTGGAGGAGTAGTCTCAACCATTAGTGTACCAAATACTAAATACTGCTGTAAAACTTTTGTGTTGGCTTCAGAGAAAAGGGGAAGAAAATTAACACTGTTGAGTACTTGCTTTTGTCAGAGACAATAAATCCTTCCTCTGTGTTTTTGATTTCATATTGATAATAATCATATAAAGTAGACAATGTCCTTCTGTTTTATAGATAAGGAAATGATGTTTCAAAAACTTAAGCTTCCAGGCTCTACAGTGATCTGGGTGAAACCATGAATTTGCACATGGATCACTGTGTTGAAATCTCCTACTTCTTTTAAATTGTTCCATTTAACCTCTGTATCCTAGTTTTTTCATTTATAAGCAATATGATAATCCTACATACCTGATTGCTATAAATCCTAAATAGCTCTATGGTATTAATAGAAATTACATAAATAAAATTTCTTAGACTGGTACTGGATATAAAGTGAACTATAATTATTACAACTACTGTTGCTACTACTCCAGATCATCCAGCTAGCATTGGGAATGGTTCACATGTGAAAATTGGTCTATGGGCTTTGTATTATACACCAAAGTCAGTATCCATCCAGACACAACACACCCAGAGCACTGTGAGCAGAAGCATGAGCAAGGGCATCAACAAACAGCTGTATCTGAATATTAGGGAGCAGGGTGGGGGTGTTCCTACGTAACCTGGATGAATCAGCAGCTGTTCCTGAACCTCATCTTTGGTGATAATGGGGATGTTAGAATCTGTACTTCAAGGTGGTTATGGACATTAGAGCTAATGCATTTAAATATTCCCATAGGAACAGCAGCCTTCCTAGTCAAAGTAAAACTAAGTGATGCCAAGCAGGGTCATGCTAAGACCCAGTGTTCTGGATCCAAATCCAAAACATTTTCCTGCACCAGAGTTGGGCCAGAGTCTCTGTTAGAGTACTATGAAAACAAAGGCAAATTAAGACTAATTCATCAATGAAATCTGTTAGAGACTCCTCCAAGGAGGGAGCCGGTGTTGATGAAGGCACTTCTGGGGCAGAGCACCTGTTTCCTGAGCACTGCGTTGGTCTCTTTCCTTGCTCACTCCTCTCCTCTTTGCAATCATTTTTCTTTTCTGAGTTTTACATTACTTCCATGAACAGCATTTATGTGGCATTTTGTCTCAAGTACACCCACAGTAAATTGAAAAGCTGAAGCTGGAGGAAAACTGGAGGAAATGAGGCCGGTGTGACTGTTTCTAGGCAGCAAGGCTTATCTGTGTGACACATCCCTGACCAGAGATAATGGTCCAGCTGGAAAGGTTTCCACTTGGGACTCATGTCTGTCCTCACTCTCATCCTACTGGCTGGCAGATCTCAGCGAGAACATCTGGCGAATGCTGTTTACTACAGATCTTGTGCATGAAAGATACAATTCTACAATATGACTCTCCAGATTCTAAAAAAGAACAACCCAAACTGAAAATTGAATTTCTCTTCCCTCCCTCATTTAACAGATAAACCAGACCTAAACTCATAGAAATTTATTCTGATCTTTTTTTTTTAAATCTCACTTCATGTCATATACATTTGAGGAAGTATTAAGTTGTGGTTTGCTTTCCCAGACTCTCCCTGGGTCTTATGTAACCCATGCCTATTATCACTTTTATAAAATTTGAAAAATACTTATTCAAGATAGTTCTGAGGTATTGTGTCTGCATAATAACAAACCCTAGGCTTATATAATTTAAAAGCTGGGTTCTTCCCCCCTTTTCACTGCCTTATTTCTTTAAACCTGTGCCCCTAACACACCTTCTGTGACCTCTCTGTTGGCAGCATGTTGAAAGAATGAAAGGCCATCATTATAAATGCTTCTGGGTCCCCTTCTATTTTCTATTTACTCCTTCAGTGATTCTTATTATTTTGCTACTCAGGCCATGAGGATCAGCCTCTGCCCACCATTTTATCAGCCCACATTTACAATAATGGTATTTAAAATGGCACCAGAATTCCTGTGAAGGTCGGGAATACATTCCTGGGGAGAAGAAAGTGAGAAATCCTGATTGTGCGAAAATGTTCAGTAACTCAAGAAAGAAAAGGAGAAATGTATGGTATGTTGTCTGAGCAAATAAATCAAATTTGTATTTGGGATTTCAAGAGGGCATGGTGAGAAGAGTGGAGGGGAGCTAGAAGAGACAGACTGAGCATAGACAAGGACTTAGGAGGAGGATTGAGAAATGTTGATAAAAATACTGAATGGCAGAGGTGTCCAGAATTTGATACTAGTACTAGTCTGTTCCTTCTAAGAAGTTAAACATTTCAACTATCTCATGGCTGTTCTATGGGAGGTGTGCGTGGGGGCAATCATGGATATACTTTCTTTTCCTGTGTATCAGTGTGAGAATACAATGAACTTATGTAGACATAAGAGCTCAAGTTAGAAGTGACTGAGATTGTCTGTGGTAGCCCAGCAAAAGGACTCAGTAGGTAAAGGTGTTTGCTTCATGGCACTGGTAACCTGAGTTCAATCCCCAGAACGTATGTAAAAGTGGAAGAATAGAACTGACTCCACTAAGCTTTCATCTGACCTACATATGAACACCATGGTATGCATATCCTGTCCCAACACTGCCCCTCCAAAAATAAAATAAAGTGCTCTGAAAATATGCCAGACTCATAGTATGTACACAACTTAGATCAAGGACCTTAATAACTTTCTAAATAAAACTAAAGCACAACTTTTTAAAAGGCTGACAAATTGGGCTTCATTAAAAATGAAGAAAGTTTGAGCAAAGAATGCCACTAAGGCAACAGAAAAGAGCCATGGGGGAGGGGGGAAACTGTGGTTACAGGAATGCAGCTGAAGAGGTACAAGTCAGACTAATCCTTCAGAGAACAGTAGGAGAGATATATTTGACCACACCTACTAGAGCATTTCTAAATAGCTAGTGGAAAGAATGTTAAACATTCTAAAAGCAAAGAACTGAGAGACGTCTGTGGCAATAGATATAAAATTACCTTGAGCTAAGCATTACATACTGCATACATAAATTGAGGCACCACAACACAGTCCATAAATCTATGTAACTTATCCATTATGGATTAAAAAATATACTTTAAAAAGACTGTGGAAACATACCTATAGACCGAAGATGTTTACTTTATAATCAAGCATTTATAAAGAACTTGTATATGCAATATCCAAAGAATTCTCACAACTCACTAATTAAAAGACAATTGATTTGAAAAATGTGAGAAGGATTTGAGCAGGCATTTCTCTAAAGAAGACATATAAATTACCTGTAAGCACATGAGAATGTGTTCAGCAACAAGAGGGAAGTAGACAGAGAAGCCACAATGAATTGCTCTTTCATACCCACTAGGATGGTTAGAAAGCAAATGCAAGGCAATAACAATTGATGGCAGAGTTATGGCAAAGTCAGAACCCTAAGCCATGGTCGGAAGAAATGGAAAATAGTACAGCTGCTTCTGACGGGAGTCTGGCAGTCTCTGAATGTTAAGCAATTATCACAGGATCTGGCCTTTCTTTTCCTGGGTAGACAACCCAGAGGAATAAACATCCAAAAAGATGCATATTGTCCCAATCATTCAGAATGAAAATAGAAATAACCCTCATGTTTCTCAACTGTTGTCATCTACACCGCAATGGAATATTTTTCAACTCCCTAAAGCAATGAAGCTGTGATGACATGCTGTAACACAGATACAGCTTTGACACATGCCAAAAATCACATGCCAAAAAACACACTAAAGGCACATTGAGTATGACGTGTAGGTGTGAAATGTTCAGAATAGGTATATCTATAGAGGTAGGAGACAGTGTTTGCAAGAGGCTGGAAGGGGAGGAATGCTAACTAGTGAGGGGTTGCTTTGAGGAAGAAAAAATGCTCTGAAATTACTTGATGGTGATGGGTACAACTCTAGGAGCACATTAAAAGGCACTCTTCTGTACACTTTTAAAAGACCAACTTTATGCCATGTGAGGTCTCAATCAGGCTGCTATTTTATTTTTTTAATAGTGGTGCTTTGGGGATTTTTTTTTTTTTTAAAGATCCTGAAGGTCAATGAGGATTTAAGTGAGTATAGATTATTTCCCCTCTCTTCCCCAGGAGCAAAGTGAATAGTGATGTTCCCTATCTGTCTCATGATACTTCTAAGGTTTCCTACAATAAACTTTCTTCAGCTGGGTGTCCAGCTTGGCCAGCTATGTGGAGAAGCATAGATTGAGATGAAGTGTGATCTGCTTTCTCCTGTCCTCACTTTGGAGCCTAAACCTTACATGAGACACAGCCACCACTGAAAACTTGTTGCTACTATATGATACTTTGGCTTTTCAGCATTGGGAAATTTATGTTTTTAATTTTTATTATCTCTAGTATAAAGATGAAGCAACTAGGGCCAACTTCATTTTTACATGACACAGATAGGAAGCAACTGGAGTTCTGTTCTATTGAATGATAGCCAAGGCGGCTTTGTCTCTTACCATGCATATCTAGTTAGTGCAATGGACTGACATGCTTATATCAGTAACAGGTTGTGGCAAGTTGATATTAGCAGGGTCTCCTTTTCTCAGTCTTCATCATGTGGTGTCTGCTTTGGCTGAATTAGCACAGATCTGAGAAGGACTCACATATCCACAACTCTATTTCATTTCTAGTTGAGAGGGACTGATACACATACACTGATGTTCAGGTAGTTCTCCTCTTGGTTGGTTTAAATAAATGATAAACAAACAAGAAAATAAATCTCAGAAACTTATTAACTACCTACACAGTAGAGTAATGACTTCAAGGAATACTCATAATCTACCCTTGATGAGATAATTTTTCTTTTTTTTTCCTCCCTAAATAGGTAGGCCTCTAGATCAGAGCCTTAAGATAGGAAATGAAACAATGACACTCATGATCTTAGCAACCATTCACCACTCCACACTGGAACATCTTTCATTCATGCCATCAAAATAAACCAACACTACAAATTCTGGTCTTTTGTACTCTCTTTTTACTTGCTTATAAAACATTCACCTATCTGGTAACTAAACATTTATCAGTACTCTACTGAAAGAGAACTATTTCCCACTGGGGAGAAAAAAAGAAAAGAAAAATCACTGGAAAGGGACTGCTGGTTGGAACAAATTACCTTGATAAAGTTCTTAACAAAGCTCTGTCAATAAATTGAATTTCAAAGCTCTGTCAATCATATGGGATTCATTTTAACAGAGTTTGGCATTCTCAAAGAAATAAGATTTCTCACCAATGGATAGATAGTTTTATGAAACAATTAATGCCTAAAAAGACAATCTTCACAACAATTTACATGTTTTATTTGTGAAAGGCATCATACATAATAATTATAATGCATATATGTATTACATAGGTAAAAGGAAGCGCTATTTAACAAATATTAACAATCTACAAACCAAAGAAGTCAGCAGGCTAGTCCTGAATAGGAAGCCATTCATATGATTTGAAGGAAATCCTTTGTTCTTTGGCTAGCATGACAAATGCCATTTTCACATGCAGTAGTTTTCCTTGACTAATAATTTTCAGATAAAATCAGAAAGCTTTTTTTTCTTGCTGTTGTTGTTGTTCTTGTTTTAAACAAAGAAGAGACATAAAATTTGGGAAAGTTTTCAGTAAGTTCCACAAAGATAAAATTCAAAAAAATTATTTCAATTACAGACTAACTAAAGAACATCAGATTCTTTAGGATGTTAAAGACAACCTCAGAAGGAGTTGTTCAATTGAATATTCTGTCATTATAGATTGAGCATAGGAAAATCTAAAATTCAAAATACTCCAAAATCCAAAATTTTATGAGTGCCAACATGGTACTACCAGGAGAAAACTCTACCCTTGACATCAGGGAACAGGTCTCATTTACAACATGGGCACACTTGTTGTGGAAAATTATTTTAAGATATATTACATTTGTTTATGTGTAGCTAGAGTTTTCCTGCCTGGCCCACAGTCAGGACAAATCTCTCTCACCAGCCAGTCCCACAGCCGTTCCGACCCGACCAAGTAAACACAGAGACTTATATTGCTTACAAACTGTATGGCTGTACCAGGCTTCTTGCTAACTGTTCTTACAACTTAAATTAATCCATTTCTATAAATCTATACCTTGCCACATGGCTCGTGGCTTACCGGCATCTTCACATGCTAGTTATCATCGTGGTGGCTGGCAGTATCTCTGAATCAGCCTTCCACTTCCCAGCTTTATTCTCCTCCTTGTCCCGCCTATACTTCCTACCTGGCCACTGGCCAATCAGTGATTTATTTATTGACCAATCAGCAACACACTTGACATACAGACCATCCCACAGCATTTATGCTGTGGAACATTTGCTTTAATGATGCAGAGATGTATTGCATTCTTTTATGTTGCCTTTGTTTAACTCTGTGAAGCTGTGTTACTTTGCCTGTCTAAAACACCTGATTGGTCTAATAAAGAGCTGAACAGCCAATTGGATAGCCAATAACAAGGCAGGAGAAAGGATAGGTGGGGCTGGCAGGCAGAGGGAATAAATAGGAGGAGAAAAAGAGAGAAAAAATGATCAAGGAGTGAGAAAAGAAGGGGCCAGCCACACAGCCAGACATGAAATAAGAAAGAAAGAAAAGATATACAGAAATAGAGAAAGGTAAAAGCCCAGAGGCAAAAGATAGATGCTGTGGATATTGCTATGTATATAAAAAAAAAATGCTGATTGGCCAGTAGCCAGGCAGGAAGTATAGGCGGGACAAGCAGAGAAGAGAATTCTGGGAACAGGAAGGCTGAGGCAGAGAGACGCTGCCAGCAGCCATGATGAGAAGCAGATGTTAAGATACTGGTAAGCCACGAGCCGTGTGGCAACTTATAGATTAATAGAAATGGGTTAATTTAAGATATAAGAACTAGATAGCAAGAAGCCTGCCACAGTCATACAGTTTATAAGTAATATAAGTCTCTGTGTGTTTACTTGGTTGGGTCTGAGCAGCTGCGGGACTGGTGGGTGAGAGAGATTTGTCCTGACCGAGGGCCAGGCAGGACCAGAAAAACTCTAGCTACAGATAGACAGGATAATTTAAATTAAGAAAAACTGGCAAAAATAAGCCAAACTAAGGGAAATCATTCATAAGTAAGAATAAACCTCCATGTATTTATTTGAAAGCTGGGTGGTGTGTCCCCAAAGAGTCAAAGAACAAAAAACAAACAGCTATACACATCAGAAATATTGTATAGAATCTTCTCATACTGTGAGGGTGTATGTGGGACATAAGTGAGTTTCATGCAAATTCTTGGGAGTTATCCTCAAGGTATCTCAAAGTCTTTGCAAATATCCCCAAATCTGGGGGCAAAAATCTAGAATCCAGAATACATATAGTCTCAAACATTTCAGACTAAAAGATATCCAAATTATACCATGTTACTCTGATAACCTCAAAAGGTTTCTTTAAGAATGAGCACTGAGATCTTGGAGGGTTCTTTTGTCCTAGTCACTGGCTGATACACAGACCTATGGTACAACTACATAACTAACACAGTGTCACATTAGCAATGAGACAGAGACCTTGAGATTCCTCAAAGTTCAGGAAACCTTGAAAGTCACAGCCATCCCTAGCAAAAAAACCTTTTGAACACCTCCACCCTTGTGAAGGCCTCCATGGTCTTGAGTCAGACTGTTTTGTGCACATTACCTAATGTATCTGAAATCAGAGAATATAAACGCATGTGCAAACACATGGCTGCTATGAGACCCTTACTTAGATAATTTACCCAACAAGCCAAGCATCATACGTAGGACTCATACTTTAATTTCCCATTTGCTCATCCCTCCTCTTCGAATCCCAGTCTCAATTCCCAGCTCGAGACAGAATCCACAGGCAATTTGATTTAACTGTCTCTGGTGGATAGCCAGCTAAACCTCGAAGGTCCCTTAGAGTTTCGATTCCTCATTTGTTAATCATGAGAAGTGATCTCTTCTAACTCTTAGAACTTATTTTTAGAAGGCACCTCAAGGGAAAAAAAAAAAGAACATTTAAGCAATACAAACTCAGAGGCCTTTTCTTGTATTTGAGTAACATACAAGTCTATCAATCAGAACTGTTTTCCTCACTTCTGACATAAAATGTGTGGTCTTATTCCCACACCAACCAGTTCTCCATTTCTTCACACACCAAGTGGGTGTCCTATAATTCAATTCTGACACTAACTGCCTAGAGTTAGTGGGGGCCTCATAATTTAAGCATTCTGTCCTACAAGACTGTATCCATTTCAGATGTTCATCACAAGTCTAGACCAGCTGTATTTCTGAATGACCAATGGGATATGGAGTTGAGGATTCCTCCAACCCTTTCCTTAAGTTCAAATATATGTACAACCCACAGAACTCAGAAAACCACCCTACTTCTCTTCCTTGCTCCTTATAAAGGAACACAGCTCAGAAGCAGCCAAATGGAAGGGATTTGGAGAGCCAGCTATAAGGGTAGGCTTCCATGAGGTTTCTGGGTATCAGTAACTCCTGTGTCTCCCAACCTAGAAGCTCTTCTCTAAATCCTCTCATAGGGGTGTTGACTATTATGTAGATACAACTGAGTGAATCACTAGCCATTGGTGGTTAACTTACACTTCAGATCCTTTCCCCTCCATGTAGGTCTGGTTTGTAGCTGAAAATTTTAACCTTCTGATGAAGCCTTGGGCTTTCCAGGGACTGGATCCTAACCTGAAGTCACCTAGGAGCCTACTAATCAAGCTTTTATTAGAACAAAGGACACCCAGTCAGCCAGAAAATTGCTAGTTTTAGAAGCTAAGTCAGGAAAGACTTGGACAAGGACCAAGCAGACATTTTTTTTTTATCACCACAGTCAGTACAGCAATGATTGACAGCTCTGCACACATGAATTGAAAGACATTTTGGTGCTTCCCAGGGCCTCTGCCTACATCTACTCTTAAGTCTTATGATCAAAGCAAATGAAACCTGGCCAGCAAATTGTCAAAAAATTTTTTTCCTATCATCACTTTCCTTCAACACTGGACTTTGCTCTTGTCCATTGTCCAGTCAGTTAATATCACTCTGAAAAAAATCCCATGAGGACTCCCCTCCTCAAACGTATGTTCTTTCCATTCCAGCAATTATAATTATTTAGCTCATCTACAACAGAGATGCTCTGAGGACCCGAGAGACTCCAGCCACTGGAGGTTATTTCTGGTACTTTCTCTTCATGGTCTCTCAAATAGTGTGTCCGGGAGAAATGTACTGTATTTCCCGTTATGGGGCAAGACATTGCATTAGGTGTTATTGTGCCATCCATAAAATTGAAGCCTTTCGTACAGTATAAATGGGACAGAATGGAAGCACATTAGCTTTGGTGGGAGACAGCTTGGATTTCTGGGGGAAAGTTTGTAAGTCTACAGCTACAGCCTCACTGTGGTGTCCTTCAGTCTCAAAACAAATCATCCTGGGTGGATGCCACCCTTGTTACAGGGAGAGGAACAAACTTGTTTTGAGGTGTCATACTGATACCTTCTCCACCAATACCAGATGGAAACATGAAAAACAGTATTTTTTTTCCTCCTAGGAAATAGAGAAATTCAAGTTTGGATAGTTTTGCTCCTGCTGGATATCTCGACATTAGTTGTCTCTAGGGAAGACTTTTCTATAGTGAAGAAGGTCCACCTAGTACAACTTCTTCTTGGTTAGACTATGTGTCACTTCAACACCAGTGTTAGATCACTCTACAGAGTCCCCTGTGTGCCAAATAAAGCATCTTTTCAATCCTGTGCCTTTTGATGGGTTCCCCTTCTCTCCTGTACACCTCTGCCATTTCATTCATTTACACCCACAGACCCAAACAGGCATGGCAGCCAGTCCTTTTGATTTATTCCTGTATCAAATAAGCACTATTTGTATATGTGTGCCACGATTTGCATACAAGATGAAGATGTATAACTAGACTCCTAATCTTAGAGTAGTCTCACTGTATTTTGAGGTACAAAACATATAATTTCTATTACAACCATAGCCCTTCATCTAAGAATTCTCCCCGGCAGGTCTCTGTGGATATCTGACTGGGTTTGTAGAGGAGAGCTGGCAGAATGCTCTGACCTGTGACTCTCAACTTCCCCACAGAAGATTTCAAGGTGGTTTGTGCTTCAGAGTCGGCTCCCCATGGTAACGGGCTTTTTCTCCCATCTCACACTGAACTGAACTCTGTCTTCTCTATAGAAACTGTTTGCCTTACCGCCGTCTTTATCTACATTTCCCTTTCCTTGACCCCAAACATTTCTTAGTCCTCGATTCTTCCTTTTGTCTTCCATCGCACACTCAGACTACTAGGAAGCCCTTCCAAGTATATTCAGCTTGATTGCTATTTCCAATCTCTCTTAGAACCCTGCTTCAAATGGGCTTCACATGTCCAAGTGAAGATGGTAGCTTCCTGTGAGGTCTAGACGTTATTCTTCATACAATTCTAAGAAAACCAGTTTAAAATGTAAGTTAGCTCATGCCATCCCACCTTGTCTGCCTCAGGCATGGTAAGAAATCAGGGCCCACATAAGCAGTTTATCTGTTCAGCTTCACCTCTGACCCCCTCGCCTCTCATTCACTCCCACTCTCTGGTAGCCCCAAACAGACCATATGTATTCTAACCTAAAGCTGTTTCATCAGCTGTTCTTGTGCTGATGTCCTGGCCCAGAATGTTCTTCCCTGGAGGTCTTCATGGCTAATGGTATTTCTTCCTTTAAGGGTTTACTCAAGTCATCTTTCCCTGAGATCCATCCTGACCACCTGTCTCAAACACCAGCTTTCACCTTTTCAATCGCCCCATTACTTTACTCTTCTCTCTTTTGCCAGGACACTTATTCCTTCCTACATACTGTACAATGTATTTCTTACACCTTTTGTTTACTGTGTAATGGTTCTCCAGGCTCTGCTATCATCACCAGTTTTTGCCAGTAAGCTGTGCTCTGAAGTGAAAGGTGGCATTTCTAGCTATAGAATGCAATTGCTCATGTCCAGCACCCTACTGGGATGCTCCCACTCTCCACAAAGCCGTGATAGACAAAGCAAGAGGAAGCAGCAAGGTCCAGCTGTCATAAGGCTCAGATTTGAGAACCATTTGGCTGCACCAGGTAACCTAAGCCCTCTGACACATAGAAGATGGAGACACAAAGCCCGGACATCACACAGCAGGGGATTGCAGGCTTTTCCCAGTTACTCCACACAACAGATATCTGAGAATGTGCTGGAAACCTATTGGTCTGAACATAAAACCATATACTTGCATGCTTTACATAAAGCCCCTCAGACACAGCCAGCAACTGAAGACTGATAGACACAAGGCTGTGGGTGGGAGGGGACTATCAGCTTGGTTGTCAGTTAGCTGGAATGACTGAGTTTCACTCAATGTTTCCTGTTTCTACTGGTGAAGAAAAGTACCTCGTTAGTTTTGGTGGCTCACCTTAACAAGCTGCCCCCAGGGCTGGAGTGATTAACCCTGTAGTTCAGACCTTCACGAGAGCCAGAGTCCCTGGAAGGGCTTGTTGGAGGACCAGCTTTTGACTTTATCCCCAGCAGGTGTGGGTGGGCCTGGGAAGCCCTGTCCACTACCTGTGATGATTGTGATGACAATGTAACAACAATCACACTCTAAGAACCACTGCATTGAACAACTAGACAAATGCCAACTTTTTCTTTAAATCAAGAGATATTTTAAAAATGCCTCTCCTGTTTTCAAAGGAATATCAAACTAGCCAACACAGAAAAAGGAAACTTTACACACCATTGGGGATTTTGCTTGGGGTCATAGGCTATCCGCATTTGTTCAGGACACTTCAGGAGTGTTCCAGCTGTGCTGGCCATGCCAACCACATCTCTCCTCCTGTAGTTCTCACAGCTGCCCGGGTTAGATGATAGATTGTGTGGCTATTCTACTTACGTTTGCTTACCGTCCTTATTTCCATATGATAAATGCTCACAGAATGGTATAAGGTTTAGAGCCTCAAAGGTCTTAATGCTAAACAGGTGGCAGCCTCAGGAAAGATGCAGCCTGGGGAAGTGGGTGGGGATAGACCCAGCTCTGACTACTGACCTTGAATCTTCTTCAGTGGGGCAAAAATAGTGGCAGTGGGGCACAGAGAGGTTGAGGCTAGACTCCTCTAACTTGCCAGAAGCCAGAATGAGTTAGGAACCACCGTTAGTGTTCAAAGCAGTTTGGGAAAAGTTCTTAGGATGAGGGTCTAAAAAGTCAAAAATACTGACTGTAAGAGAAGGGGAATTGTCAGTTCAGGCATTCCTTCTCTTTTACAGTGGGAAGAGAACCAGAACTAATCTTTCTGATAATGGGCCACCATTAGCTTCTTCTCCCAGCTGGCTCAGAGCCTTATAAAGGGCCAAGGAAAGCATGCATTGCATCCACCTCACTGAAACTTCCTCATGTTGCTAGGTTGGGATATCTAATGGTTATAGAGAGTAAGTCTGCAGAATACTTCTGTTCCTACCCGAGGAAGCTCCACTGGGGAACCATCTCTTTGTCAAGCAGGGAGGATTCCCTGACATCAGCTATAGGCCAGGCAAGTCCAAGAGGGAGGATGAGTCACCGTCCTTCCCTCCCCTTGTGACCACTTTTGGTTATTTCCAGGCTTTTCATGACTTTCAACACACTAATACTGATGGAGGTGATAAGAACGCTGATTTTTTTCAGTCAGCCTGCCATCACTGGCTGGTTCTTGATAACCACAAGGATTTTCACCTGCAACCATCTCCCTCTCTTCCTAACGTTGAATACAGCTGGCTAAGCTTTAATCCAATAAAAATGTGGTTGAATGAGCATCCTCTCCCAGCTCGAAGTTATTAGGTAACTTGACTGCAGTTTTTCTCCAAAATCCAATTTTTAGGAACACGGAAGTTTAGGGATGGGCAAAAGGAAACACAAAGGAGAGAGCCGACAGCTTGCATAAAGTGAAAAGGCAGAAGACATTTGTCACCTCAAAGCAAAAGAGTGGGCAGAATTTACTCATGTTTATTAAGCATTTTCTTTATGGAAATACTATGCTTTCGGGAGTAAATAAAATATCTTAAACTGACAGTGCTTGCCTCCTGGGTGGCCTAAATTCAACCTGAACTCTTTCTAACTGCTGTCATTGGTACCCACGCAAAACTGTCATAGATTGCTCAGGCTGCCATAGGAAAATGTAGGAGCAAAGTTTCAACAACACAAATTCATATTCTTACAGTTCTGAAGCATAATTCCCAAGATCAAATCCTGTCACTCTGGTTTCTGGTGAGGGCTAGTTCCATGGCTTGCAAATGGCCACCTTCAATATCTTCTGGCTAGGGGAAGGGGAGGGGGTGGGGCAGAGGGGCAGAGGAACTGGTAGGAGGAACCGGTTTTCTTCATTTTACAAGGCTTATAGGCCTATCAGATCAGTGCTCTGCCCTCATGACCTTATTAACCTTAATTACTTCCTGAAAACATGTCAGATAGTCAAGCTGGAAGAGGGAATTGTGAAGGACCACAATTCCCTCCCCATCCTGTGCATCCTCAGGGCACACCAAGCTAGGAGCTGGTACGGTACTGGCTGAAGGACCCAGTTATGAAACAATTACACGAGAAGCTGTTCTGTTTAGGTCAGGCCTCTAGGTGTGCATCAGGAGTGGAGGAGGCAGCCTGCTAGGAGGAGGGGTCAGCCCTGCCCCTCTTGATTTGCCAGGAGGAGCTCTGGGCTTTGCCATGCTCTTTAGAGGGCAAAAGGAAAGACTCGGGTGATAATGGAGAGAGCAGCAAAGGCAGACATTTGGGAATCGGAAGCATGAGAGATCAAGAAAGGGGTCGGTCTGGGACAGTTTTCAGACTTCCTCTTGCTTTTCTAAAGTGGTTTTTAATGCGTTTTTCTTTGTGTTGCTGATGTGAGAAGCTAATGGAAGTCGGCTGCTCGTTCATTTCCCTGACTTTCTCTCCTGCTTATTGTTGCCTGGCCCCCATTGGGTTCCAAGGCATCTGCTCCCCTCTGTTCTGGCCTCACTCATTTCACCACATTCACTCTCATTTCCAGCTCCTCCCCCACACGCTGCTCACTGGACCAGCAACACTCTACCTGACTGCATTAACCTCCCCTTTACCTGGAATATCAGTCTGGAGAGGAGAGAGTTAAACATTGAGCTGAACTCCTCTTTAAATGTAGGAACCCTGTCGTTGGGTACTTGGTATTATTTTTTTTGCCTAAATTTCTAAGTTGGATGTCATTTCCCATAGAGATACAGACATTGATAGGCACTCCTCTCCTCCCCTTTCATCCTTTTGGGTTTTAGTAAGTAGAGTACATTGTATTAATTTTAAGGAATCTAAAACAATTTCAGTACACACATGTGCACAGGCATGTGAATATGCATGTATATCTTCACATGCATGAACAATGTGTTTTCTTGGTGATTGGGTGGGTCAAGAGTCATATCAAAGCAGTATGCACCTAATTAGCATGAGCTCTGATGAGCCTAATGTCTATGCATGCTTACTGTCCATGCAGATCTGCTCATGCTGCTGAGAAAGACAAGAAGATGATTTTTATCCAGAGCTTCATGGGTTTACTTCTGCAGACTATAGTGCATACTAGCTGGAGAACTGGAGAGTAAAGGCATCATTTGAGTGAGCCTTGATTCAGGCCACTGTCTCCAGAAAGTCTCCTAATAAATTATGAATATGATATCTGAGAGTACATGATTAAACCATTAGCAAAATTGTTTTATTGCCTCCGTTGACAAGCAGATAGATGTGTCATCTTGCGGAAGGTGGTGTCAGGAAATGTCTAAGCAAGCAGAGCTTAAAGGAAGACAGTTGCAAAGAGGGCCAAGACGTTCTTGAAGCTCACTTCTGCTGACACAGCAATGATTCTCAAGAAGGTTTGGAGTTCTGATCCTTACTCCACCACCTCCTAGCTAGGGCATCTCTATCCAATCACATTTCTCTAAAGCTCTGTTTTCAGACTAAAAGGTGGGGGTACTAAGTGTACCAAATCACACATGTGTTGGGAGGATGATCTGAAGAATATAGGTAGCATGATTTGAATGTGGCTGGGGTGTGGCCCCCCAGGGGTTCATCTGTTGGAAGCTCAGTCTCCTGGATGGTGTTTTAAGAGGTGATGGAACTGTTGGGAGATAAGGACAGAACAGAGAAATTCTGTCTTACTTTCCCACTTCTTATGCCCATGTACCTAGAGTGTCTTTAAATTTTCTAACATTTGGTTGGGTGGTGGTGGCACATGCTTTTAATCCCAACACTCAGGAGGCAGAGCCAGGTGAATCTCTGTGAGTTCAAGGCCAGCCTGGTCTACACAGCAAGATCCAGGACAGGCAGCAAAACTACACAGAGAAACCCTGTCTCGAAAAACAAAAACAAACAACAACAAAATTTCTAATATTCTCCAAGATTTCATACATCAGTATACATGTTTTATGGAACTACAAATTGATGTGAGGACTGTCCACATTCTGGGCAAGCACTCTATCATTGAGATTTATTCCAGATATAGTGTTTGAAACTTTGAGAATTGTCTAGTCTGATCTTTATCTCACTCTATAGCCAAGTCTAGCCTAAAACTCAGGATCCTCTTGCCTCAACCTCCAGAGTAGTTGGAGCGAGGTCTCAATATACTTGTCAATGTGATGTAGCTTTGTTTGTATAGCGTTGTTGGTATAGAAATTATGTTCAAATGACTAATTTTGATGATGTTTTGAAATTTGAAAACCAGAAACTAGGATGTGTCCCATAGCAATTATCACTAATAAGTCAGAATACACACAAATAACATGTATGCCTTAGTTTGGTTAAGCACATAACAATCAGTAATTTTTTTGAACTGCGACAACTCTGATAGTAAGATCAAAAGAAGTCCTTTTTGCTGATACTCCTACTGAGGAGGTGGTTACACAGTATAGTATACGATGCGGTTAATCTCCTACTCTGAAATCTGGAACTTTCTATTAGGAAGTACTTTTTATAAACTAATAAAACAAAATTAACCACATGCTGAGACTTAGCATGTTCTTGTAGTTTTCACTTTTCTAGTACTATGTTTTTCATATATTTAAAATTATATTAAAGTTTTATTTCATAGTCAATGAATAAATTATGCATATTATCCAAATGACTTAAAAACATTCCAGCTATGCTATAAAACAGTGGGTCCCAAATGTAGAACCTGGGGCTAGTGTTCTTTCTGTAAATCTGTTGTTATGCCATGAACAAATGAGAGAAATAATATAAAAGATTATCTTGTCTTCTGCAATTACGTTCTTTTAAATGATTTGGTGTTAAAACATCTGTTCTTAATGTGAGCAAACTTGTATCAGCCATAGAGGTTCTTTGGTGTAGATGGGATGTGCAGAGACACAGCATGGCTTCCTTTAATCACGATTCTTGGGCCATGACCAGCTGAGTCAGAGTATCAATAAGGAAGGCTCTTCAAGGATCAACGAGCATCAAGTGTCTGAGAGGCCCAGATGTGGGGGAGAATAGACAGGTCTTAAAGCCAGAGACCATCAAAAGAAATTCTCGCCTGTTGTTTTCAAGCTGTGTGATCTAAGGTACTTCACTTAAAAGCCCTTTGGCCTCTATGGCACCACATGTAAAATGGAAATGCTGCTAGAATCAGAAGCATAAAAGAAGTTCAGTGGGAGAGTGCTTGCCTAGTATGTGAAAGGTCCATAGTTCCTCCCCCATCACTGCCCCTGCATATGCTGCCTCCCACAAAGAAAATCAGGGCCAGGGACATGGTTCAGTGTGTAGTGTGTAGTAAAAGCTTTAGACTCTCAGTTACTTTTTTTTTAATTGCTGTGATAAGACACCAAGACCAAGAAAATTTATAAAAGAAAGTGTTTATTGGTCTCATAGTTCCAGGAGTTAGAATGCACAACCATAATGGTGGAGAACATGGTATCAGGCAAGCAGGCATGCCATTGGGGCAGTAGTGAGAGCTTACATCTTGAGACATAACCATGAGGCAGAGAGTGAGGTACTGGCAGAATGATGTGAGTGTTTTAAAACCTCAAAACTGGTACTCAGTGACATACTTCATCCAACAAAGGTCACACCTCCTAATCCTTCCCAAATGGTTCCACCAACTGGGGCCCAATTACTCAAATAGATGAGTCTATGGGAACTATTTTCATCCAAACCACCGTACCTCTCAAGTCTGAGGACCAAGTTCCATCCCCTAAACCCACACAAAAATCTCACATCTGTAATCTCAGCACTCCAAAGGTGAGAATAGAGGCAGAGACAGAAGAAGGGGCCAGAGGCTCTTAATCCAGCTAGCCTGGAGTACACAGCACAGCAGCAGAAACAAGAGAGGTCCTCACTCAACAAGGTGGAAGGCAAAAATCAACTTTCAAAGTTGCTCTCTGACCTCCCCGTATACATACACACACAAGAATTTTAAGAAAAAGAAAACTAATCAAAATGGGTTTTCTAACATCAACTTCTCCTGACTAGGAACTCAGTTCTCTAGCACTCCTCTTTTCCTGAACCTGTTAGTGGAGTGTCCATTATATGCTTTGCACATGAATGTTTTGGTAGGCAGGTGCCAAAGTCATCTGATAATCTATTAAACACAAATCTAGGCAGTTCTGTCTGTGAAGGAATTTTGTTTATGAAGTCCCATCAGTTGCTCATCAGATAGGAAGATGAATCTCATGGACGAATTTGACGACATGAGCTTGTTAAGAGCAACTCCTTCTCTTGCTGGTAACATACACGGAGTAAAATGTACTCAGGCCAGCACGGAAGGAAGCCATCATCTGGTAAATTGCCTTGGATGTCACCCAAAAAAGGGCCTGAGAGAGACCTCTGGACACTGAGCTCAATACTTGTGGTGGTTTGAATGAGAATGGCCTTCCATAGGCTCATCTATTCAAATGTTTAGTCACTAGTTGGTGGACTTTTTAGGGAAGGATGAGTAGGTGTGGCCTTGTAGGAGGAGGTGTGTCCCTGAGGGGGGGGGGGCTTTAAGGTTTCAAAGGCCATGTCAGGCCCAGTTTCTGTCTCTTTATTTCTTTGTCTCTCTGTGTCTGTCTTTCTGTCTTTGTCTCTCTTTCCCTTTCTCTCTCTGTCTGCTGCCTGGGGATCAGGATTTAAGGCTCTCAGCTCTTGTTCCCACACCGTGCTTGTCTGCTTCCTACAAGGATGATCATGGACTAACCCTCTAAAACTGTCTGCCAGGCATGGTGGCACTTGCCTTTAATTCCAGCACCTGGGAGGCGGAGGCAGGCAGATCTCTGTGAGTTTGAGGCCAGCCTGATCTACATAGAGAGTTATAGGACAGCCAGGTCTACATAGAGAGACTTTGTTTCAAAATACCAATAAACAAACAAACAAACAAATAAATAAAATTAAATAAATAAAGAGTAGCCTTGGTCATGATATCTCTTCACAGCAATAGAACAGTAACTAAGATCATACTTTAACCCTACAACCTTAAAGAAATGAAATTTGCAACATCCTAAAGTAATTGAGTCGAATCTTTCCTACTTGAGCCTCTAACTTGATTCTGTACTTGATCTCCTAGAGGAGGAAGTAGCTACCCCATTGCTTGATTTGATTTCTTTTTTCCTCATTATAGATTGCCTTATGCTGCCTAGGCAGCTGCTCTACCTCTGATTGCTTTGGGATAGCTCAGACAGAACCCAATCATGCAAGATTTCCTTCTTATCAAACTTGGAGGCAGTTAGCTGACCTTGTTTTAAATGTCTAAATTCCTAAATTTATGATACTTTGATCCATGTTGATAGGACATATCTGCTATGTATGTAATGAAACTGAATGTTTATGTTTTAAAAGGTAATATTATTTGGAAAAGAAGTCCCTCTTGATTTTTCACAGAATCCATAGGCTTCCATCTATAACATAAATAAGAAGTGACAGTTCTTACCGACCAAGGGGCAAATGGCAGGAGGAACAGCATTTCTACTCTCTCAGCATATCACCAAGGACTGCAGAAGTGCACAGCTCTCTCACTCCATCTCTTTCAGTTTGTTATAAATGCCCTGTAGTGCAACCCCGCCCCCCCTTACCATGGGCTTATCTAAGATGCTGGAAGTAACAGTGAGTGACTCTTCAGCTTGGTCAACAGCAGTCCCTAAAGGTTTGCAACTGTGAAGAGTTTCTTCCTTGTTGCAGCTGCTGATTTTCCTTTGTCTTAGCTCTTCCATGTGGTCCTGGGGACAGCCGTAGGCACTCTTTGTCCTTTCTGATCTTGACTTGGAGCAGTAATCCTTATATATTCCCCAAGCTAAATCCCATGTGACTGGCATTGTTTTGACTAGTTACATTCAGCCAGATTCTACCTTCTAATGTCTTTCAAGTACAACAAACCATGTCTCTGGGCTTCATGAAAGTCACAGCTAATAAAAACACAATAGTCTGCTTATAACCTACAGTAACTATTGATAGATGTCTCTCTTGGTGTGGGTAGCCGTGTGCATTTTTCATGATGATAGAAATGGTAAACCCTAACTTTGGTTAAGCACTTACTTACGTGTCCAGCCCTGAGTAGGCATTTTATGTGTCCTAATTTGCTCAATTGTAAGAGTCTTTCTCTGAGAAAGGTACTATGACTTCCAGCCTCATGCCTTTTGTGCAGTGAGTGAGTGACAGATTATTTAAATAACTGGCACCAACATGTAGCTAAAACACGGAGGGGTTCACATCTCAGAAACGATGATCTCCAGGTTGTGTATTTGCTGCTTATACTACTCTGAGATGAGACACACAATTTCCCCCAGTCATTGCATGCAAAGTATACTGTTCAGCGGAAGATGAAGGGCCCTTCTGTCACAACAAATTATCTCTTCTCAGAAAGGCAAATACACAAATACAAGAAAAGTATTCCCTCTTTTCTTACCACAGCTATTGGCAATAAAAATGAGAAATGAGAGAGCCTGCTTTCAAACTTCTGCCTGAAGCCTCGAAAATTCATTGAGGCCCGGTAAAACAGACAGCACCGTTTAGGAGTTTGTAACAAGACAGAAGCTCTCAGTTCAGCTGTGAGGTAAACGGGGCTTGGAAGGTGATTCCCCGGAACCCTGTTCCTTTATAACTCATCCTTAGATGCCAAGCCCCATTCCTTATGCTAGGGTTGAAATGGGGCATGTCCTCTCTTGGTCCTGGGCTATGTGTTACTCTCAGTGATGCCATGAATTTATACTGTGTATGCACATAGGTGCACATGTTGAAGAATACACAAGAGGTATTTTTTTCTCCCTAGTGAAAGAGATTGTACAACTATTCAGTTTTCATATCACGGTATTCCAAATGGGTTTTGAAAACAATCAGCACCACTCTCAGGCTACTCACATATTGTGTTTCAGAGGCTTGCACATCCTGAAGCTCTGCCAATCAAAATGTGTCTTAAATAATGTAGAAAGTATACCCATTATAGAGGATTCTCGGTGGTTCATGCTAAAGTAAATAGCCACTTTACAGGGCCTGTCTTGAAGATAAATGCATGCTTCATTGGATTTAAATTAATAGCCCAATACAAGGTTCTTATCTGTTACCTAAGTATGGCGATAGCTAGCAGCTTTCTCTGTCTTCAGCCCCACACTATGCACCTCCATTCTCTCCTATCCCCAAGTTTCATGATGGAATTTTGTGGTCCTTAAATGTAGATGAGAACTTTTATTTATTTGTTTATTTGTTTGTTTGTTTTACTGAAACTTACCATTTTCTTCTATCACAAGTGGAGACAAACTTTAGTATTATATGCAATAGTTTTGCCCTTGCTGCCGAACCAAAATCACATATGTCTCTCCGTCTCATTACAGTGCTAGCAAATATCCTCATTTGTGCTGTCATTTGTGCCCATCACCAACTCAAATTATGACGGTTATTGGACTTGCTGTTAGATCTAATTTTTAATGAGTTAGTAAAGAAGCAAATGTGTATTGCAGGCTTATTTTTTTGATTTTGACAACTGCATTTCTAAATAGTTGGTCTCCTTTGAAATCTTACTTATGTATTTTATTTCATCCTGAGAAGGAAGCCCATAGGCTTTCTAGATTGCTAAAGGTACCTGTGGTACCCACACCCGAATCAAAACCCTTGGTCTAGAAGGGTTTTTCTAAAATTAGGAGTACCACAGCATTTTCCAGTAAAAGTTTTCACAATGATGGACATTATCTGTACCCATCTGGTCCGATACAGCCACTGCTAGTCGCATATGGGTATGGAGCATTTGACATGTGACTAGCATGACAGAGGAAGTGAAATTTTCACTGAATTTAATTTACTTAGCTGCACTAGTGACATGTTGGTGGTGAGTACCGTATTGAGAGTGCAGTTCTAGAAGGTGTGTGGTAGACACGACTAATAAATGGCCAGCAATAACTAAGAAAGCACTAGGTTGTTTGAATAATAACAACCTATTACTTAAAGTGCCAATGCAATGGCTCATGTGGACAGAGCCATCGTGGGACAGGGAATAGTCACTGAAGAGGTGACATTTCAGCTGAGACCTAAAGGTTAAGAAATATCCTCCTGTAGGGAGAAATTAAGGAAGATGATTTTAGGCAGAGGGATGAGAAACACAAACATCCAAGAAAGTCCTGTGCTGGATGCGTGAGACTGTGAAGGCACAGATACCTAGAGAGCAGGAGGAAGGGGCTTCAGTAGGGCAGGGAGCCAGAGGAGAGCTGGGGCCAGACTGCCATTGCTCAGTCAACTAATATAAAGAACTTGAACTATTTTTTATCCAGTTGTAGTAGGATACCACTAGACGGCTTTTAAATTGGACAGCTTGATTTTGTCAAAATTTCCTAAAACTCATAATGGTGATTTGAACTGTAGGAGGCACGACTTACAGGAAGCATTCGAGGAACTAGAATTGTTAAACATCTGGAAGAAAATGACTGACACCTGTTCACCAGGAAGGTTGGAATGAATATTGTCTAACAACATGGTGATCTTTTTGCTATTCTATGGCGCTAGCCTTAACCTGAATCTGCCCAAATCCTGAGCATTGTTTAGATCCGAATCCTGAGCTTTGTCTTTCAGTGATAACCCATCCTTATGAAAGAGGTTCCATGTACTTTGCATCCTCCATCAATAGAATCCATCTTTATGCATGTACAAATCCTTCCTCCCTAGGTCCTTACCCTGAGTTCTGTTTATCAGTCAATAGAACTCATTCTTATTGTAAAGGTCAGAGGTGCTTTGCTGCTTTGCAAGGGAGTTTCAGTGTAGCCACCCCTGAAGTTTGTTGTGATAATTCTCACATAGAGACTTTCCCCCAAAATTTGACTGTGCAAGAAAAATAAACTATGAGGTCAGACTCTGGAAGTTTTGATCCAGCACCTGCTAAAATGGTGTTGACCCGAGTTTCAGTCTTCACCTCACAGGCATGGTTTCACTGCCAGCTGTGATGCTTGCAGGGACTCCCAATACTTAATAATGGATTGTAGGATGGAGGCTGGGGTCCAGTTGGAATAATTTTAGGAGTACAGGTATGAGCTCATGGTGATAGTAATGGCTATGACCTATAGATATTCTAGACAAATTGAGCAACATCTTCTAAGTGGTTTTTGGGGATTGCAAGAAAGATAGGAATAAATATTAAATGAGTAATGCCACTGATCAAGATAATATCAGGATGGGCAAGTTTAAGCTGAAAAATTGAAAGTTCAGTTTTAGATATCCAAATGGAAGTGTGAGCTTAGAATTGTGAACAAAGGAGGATAAAGAATGAGAATTTGAGAGTTGCAGCAGAAATGGCCTTACAAGATATGGGGTGGAGGCCATCTGTGACCAGCCAGGCAGGCAGAGTAGGAACTCCAGGGGAGTGGTGCATCTGGCCAGCATCTAAGTAGGTTGCTTGTCCCCTCTAGATAAAGTTCTTTCTCTACTTCATGCAACATGAACAAACTCCAAGAACTCAGTCACTGGGGACCCAGCATACACACTGATAGAGAGTATGCTGCTTGTGAAACACCACAAATGGTTTGGGTCAGGAAGAGAGAAAACCAAGAGCCATTAACTGACACCAGGTTCACCCATAAACCCCAGATCAGAGCATCAATTCCACAGGGAACAACACTGGAATGCAAACATAGTCAAGCAGACCCAAGTTAAAATCCTGATGCTAATATTGGCTCTATAACTCTCGGACAAGGTAAGATTTATGCCTATAATGCATAACACCTGATATCTAATGCAGAAGACATACTCAAAACATGTCAGCTCTTAACACGAAACACCATGCTCAGTGACAGTAAGCAGTTGCTGTGCCATAGGCTTAGGCAATGTGCCTAAGGTGTGGACAAGAAAAAAGCCTGTGTTAATGTACAGCATTGACTCCTGGCTTGAGAACAACCTGAGTTGGGCTCTATTCCTTACTTCTCACCTATGTTTCTCCAAAGTTCTTCACAAGTAATTTACAATTCAATGACTTTCTAAAAACTGGATACAGGACTCTCCTGCTTTCTCTGGCTTCTGCTCTCTGGCAGGCAAATACAGGTATCTACATTTTCCCTTTTAAATCAGTGCAGGCTCCAGGGAAAACTTCCCTCCTTGTTATTTTCCCCTTTCCTCTTCCAGCCCACCTTAGTCCCTCCAGGAAACCTCACCAGCTTGCTCAGCATCCACGCTAAAGCATTGCCTTCTCCACAACCTGCCATTAAACGTGTACATTAGCTGAAGTCCTGCTGAGTTGGCTTTCTCTGCACATCCTATGTAATAAACGGCCAGCCACTTCGCATGGAAGACACAAAGAACGGGTAGACAATTTATTTATCCCAGCTGATCGACAGGAAACCTGGAGCCCTTCCAGGAAAAGTGTCTCTACATATCACCTCATTTCCTGGTGTGTGTGTTCTCCATCTCTGTTTAGTATGTGCCCAGGTAATTCATGGACCCATGGGGCACACTTCAGATGAGCAATCACCAAGGCACAAGGGCGCTTTGCAGGAATCAGAGTACACAGGCTTAAGTGGCACACACTCTCCTCTCTTTTTCTCCCTCCCTTCCTCACTCCTTTTCTTTCTCTTTCCTTTCTCCTTCCTCCCTGTCCTTCCCTCCCTCCCTCCCTCCCTGTCCTCCCCTCCCTCCCTCCCTCCCTCCCTTCCTCCCTCCCTCCCTCCCTCTCTCCCTCCCTCCCTCCCTCTCTTCCTCCCTCTTACCATCCCTCTTGCTTTCTTTCTCTATCATTTCCTGCCTTATACGTGGTTGACAATTAGCCTAGGAACCTCTCTCGTACAGTTCACAACACATAGATGCTATTTCGTTTAAAGTCAGCATTTCCTAAGGTTAGAGGCCCTGACTTTCTGAACTGTCCTCGCCAGGTGCATTTATTCAGGAGCACATTAAAATCAGCAGTTTAAGTTTTTCTCTAGGCTAGATGAGCAGCGGAAAAGAGATGGCTCATTCTCTGCTTTCAACTTATGCCTCTCCTAAAAGTGTGCATGTTACACGATGACTCCATTTATAAAACTCTTATCGATTTGGACTCCAAACTGAAAGATACTGGATCTATTTATTTCTCTTCACTGGTATATCCTTATATGATAATATAATTACAATATATAATAATATATAATTATAACTAATATAGTAGTGATGGGGTCAAGACACATTTTTATACAAATCTGTCAGGTCCGTATTCACCATCACTCTCCTTTTTCTCTTCCTTCCCATCATTCTAATTCATCTGCATAGACACTTTCCTTCTACTTCATATCCTATGTACACGTATGATTCTATGGATCTAATAAAGACTAGTATTCACAAATGTGAGAAAACATGCAATATTTATTTCACTGCTGTCTGACTCATTTCACTTATTATTATGAGATCTCTGGTTGCATCCATTTTCCTTAAAATGGCATAATTTCATTCTTTGTGGTTGAATAAATTCCACTGTAACTATGCACTGCTGTTTTCTGTTGGTAAACACCCAGGCTGATTCAATGATGTGGCTGTTGTAAATAGTGCCGGGGTAAGCATGGTTGTGTAAGGATCACTGTGGTATACTGATTTGCCAATTTGGAGTCTTTGGGGGTGTATACCAAGGAGTGGTATACATAGCTAGATAGATTCTTTTATCTCTTGTTTTTCCATTTGTTACCCTTGCACGTCTTGTGCCATTGTGACAATTACCAAAACTATCTGGTAGGATATTTTGACCTTTTTTCTTCATTAGGCTGTGGCAGAATCTAATGAAGAGTGAGATGTTACTTGCCTGGCTCTTCACAATGCCACCATCACAGCCATTTGTTTTAATTAGCTATGTCAGAGGTGCCTAGCATCTTTCCAGATGTGTGGGAAAGATGATGAATGGACATAGCATGCCAGGATCTTAAACAGTAATTGCTCAAAAAACAAAGCCCTGCAAAATCTAATGGTGGCCTTCTCTATACATATGGACAAGCATACGTAGTCACGTAACTGTTGGCTCCAGTTCACTTGGCTATCATATTTTGACATCCTAACTTTGGTCCTTAATTGCCACCATTTCTGGTCACTTTCCTCTCTGTAATTCCCCGGATCCATTAGCTCTATGTGTCATTTTACTGTAATGCAAATGCATTTTTCAAATTGGCGGAGGCTTGGTTTTCCCCAGAGGATGGAGAACTGCTTAAAGGCAATTACTGCTTCTTCTCTGCTTCTCTAATCACAGAATCTAGAGCTTCATCCATTGAAGGTACAGCACTGTAGAATTAATCAGAGGCCCTTCTGAACCCTTTCAGGCCCTTGTGATTTGTGAGTGACTGATGACTTTTTCCCTCTAGAAAAACTGGGAACATATTCACATTTCTACAGAACGAGAATTCTGCACATTATTTTAAGGGATGAAGAACTTTGATCTACAGACATTAACTCAGCTTGCTCAGTCTACTCGAAGGCCAGGACTTAGATGATATAGTACATGGACCCAATTTTGCAATTGGAGGTCCCAAGTTAACTGGTAAAGTGCTCCTCTTGTCTTTTAATGACACCCAAGACCTGCTCTAACCACATCCAAGGCTTGAAAAGATCCAAAGTCAAATCCAATGAACAAGATACTTAGGTGCATTTGTTGTTTAATTCTTCTGATGAATTAAACAAACTAGAATGCTAAATATATGGTCCCCACTTACATTCATATCCATGGTTGTGGCACTCAGATTATATCCAAGACCAACAGGGAATCATTGGCTGAAACATAATGCTAAGTCTCTGTAGACAAATGTAGACATTTGTAAATGCTCATTTTTGGGTCAGCTCAGAGAATATTTTCTATTTTAATAGTTTATTTGGTTTGCTTTTCATTTAAATTATTATTATTATTTTTATTATTATTATTATTATTTTATGTCTGTGTACTCTGTTTATGCCTTGTGCCTTTGGAGGTCAGAAAAGGGTGTTGGATTCCCTGGAATTGGAGTTACAGATGGTTGTTAGCCATCATGTGGGTACTAGGACTTGAATTCATGTCCTCTGCAAGAGCAGCGAGTACTCTTAACCACTGAGCCATCTCTCCAGTTTCTTCTTGTAGACACATTTCTAAATGGTCTTAAATAAAAAACCTGGAGTCAAATATAAGGGTGAAAGCCTTAGAGAGATCAGGAAAATAGGGAAAGCCACAGCCAACCTTACCTCACCAACTCGGCAGCTTCCAAATGCAAGTTATTTCCTGTCTACCCATGCCTATATGCCTTGCTCTTCTGCCATCTGATTTGTTCTCTCCGTTCAACTAAATCACTTCCTCTTCCTGCCCAGCTCGGTCACTTCTTGTCTGTCTGTACAGACCTCCAGACCTCTATGGCTAACTAGTTTTGCAATTTAAAGCATGTGCCACCACACCTGGCTCTGTTTCCAGTGTGGCTTCGAATACACAGAGATCCTGCCTGCCAAGTGATAGGATTAAAGGTGTATGCTAACATTGTGTAACTTCTTTGTTTACTTATAATGGCTATTCCTATTCCTCTGATCTCCAGGCACTTTATTTATTAAAGAACAAATAAAATATCACCACATCTTCTTTTCACTTTTAAACATTCTTTTACATTTATTTCATATGCATGTATGTATATCATATATGTGCCTAAATGCCAATGGAGGTTAGAACAGGGCATCATATTGCCTGGGACTAGAGTTACAGATGGTTTTAAGCCACCATGAGGATACTGGCAACCAAATCTGGGTCCTCTAGAAGAGCAGCCACCTCTCCTGCCCTGTTACCTTTTTATTTTAACAGTAGATTCCACTCACATTGTATTCTGTTGAGTTGTTAATGATCTAGTTCTATCGTTCCCAGAGTTTAACATTTACTATCTAAAATTTTTCAAAGTTACTAGCAACATGGATTAGAGTTTCTTCTGATGCTCTTTGGCTCTTAGAGGTAGATATAAGGGCTCAGGAGATTTTTAGAACATTTGTCATTCTTTTTGACAAGTAACAAACTTCAGATCATACCCAAATACCCCTTTAATAGGGAAGTTTGACCTCTGTTTCTTCTGTGGGTAGTATGGGGGTTTCTCTGGCTGGCCAAAGTCAGCATATTATCTCTAATGTGCTGTGGGCCATGGTTTAGTATGCTGGGAATGGTTGGTGCTGGTATCTTTGGAGGACTGATAGACAACATGCCTTTCCAATGAAGGAACTCAAAATTTACTCCTGACTTCAGCAGGGATTCCTTTTGTTTCTCCTGTATAGCCAATGAAACATTTTTATATACCATTAACCAGTCTTAAAGCTTTGTTTGTTTGTTTGTTTGTTTTTCCTACCTTTTAAAACTCTGACTTCCCTCACATTCTTTACTGGGACATTTTCAAAGTTTCAAAGGGAATCTAGTAAATTAGAGAAGAATTCACAAGCCTTTTGTCCTTCCCACAAGAACAGAGACAGGCTACTGGAGATCTTCATGGCTCACACTGTAGTTAATGTGACAGGTTCCCAATGGGTTTCTCTAAGACAGTTCATCATTTTTCATCTCTTGGGAGAACTTAACAAGACCACCAAGCTTTACAATAGCATGTCTCTCTAGCTTCCAGCCTACAGTGGCGCAAAATACCTTGGCCATATGTCTTCAAGACTATTCCTATGGTTCTCGGGTTATAAAACCATTCCATTTTCTCTTCTCTTCTTTCTTTCCTTATTTTTCTTTTGGTTTTTCAAGACAGGGCTTTTCTTTGTAGCCCTGGCTCTCTTGGAACTCACTGTGTAGAGCAGCTGCATACTCTATATGCTTTGCTTTAATGGTATGTCTTTGCTTTTCTGTACCTGACACACCCTTATGAGATGTTATTTGTATCACTTTCGCTATTGTTTAATGATCCTGCTTTCAGAGCAACTCTAGATTCATGCAAAGCTGAGAAGGTATAGAAATTTCCCATACGTACCCTGTCCCTAGACACACATGGCCTATTTCACTAGCTACATCTCTCACAGTGAACATTTGTGGCATCTTAAGAATCTCTAATCACTCACCATCATCACACACATCCCCACTTTTCCCTAGGGCTTGCTGTTGGTATTTGCATTTTCCATAGGAATCCATATCAACCACGACAGCTTATCATACAGAACCACCTTACTGTCCGGAAAAGTCTCTGCTCTGCCCTTTCCTTTCCCATCACTATTTCTCAGTTCTTTCCTTCTGCAGACTCTGACAGTTTACATGCCTATATAGATACATTCCTTACCATTGGGTCTAAGATTCTGGCACTCTGAAACACACATTTTCACTATTATAGCTTAGAGGTTCCAGAATGGACTGCTTTACCTTTATTTGGCAATGCTGTCTGTGTTTTCCTAGTCAACCCCTGCAGTGTGTTCTACTCAGTGTGTTCACCATTTCCATACTTGCTGTGGTTTATTATCACACCCTTGTGTATATAAAGAACAGGAATGGTGGGCAAACAGATTTACCAGGCACAGTCTAGCAAAAGCCCCTTGTTTGTGGCTATCACTTCCCTTAGGCTTCTGGTCCTGTTCAATCTCACCTCAAGATGAATTTTCCATTTTCCTTCAATTTTAGCTTACTCTCAGGTAAGATGAGGAAGAGAATCTGCCCGCTCCTACAGAGCTTCACCAGAGAGCAAGAATTACGAAGGCGGAGACCTGGTAATTGGCTGTCCATCACACTTGAAGTAGATTGCAGGTGTGCTGTCACTTGAATTAATTGTTCCAAGCTGTTGAATAGAGTTGTCATTGGACACCAACTTTCTCTTTCCAAATTCTCCAGGCAATAGCTTAGTCCTGAGTTTAGCATCCTAAGTCTCTAGTAGGACAGGACACTCATTCTTTCTTCTGAAAATGATCAGAAATGACAGGCAGTAGTAGTATTGCCCTGGGTGAATCTATGCTTCTCAAATGCAAAGAGTAAAAAGTTCAGTAGGTAACCTGAGGGGAAGTTAAAGACTGGAAACCCCGTGCAATTATCTCTCCCATAATGAGGCTTCTCGAGAACACTTGGCTGCCACAAGTCATATCATGGGTTCGGTATGCTTTAATTGCCTGTTATTTTCAGCATGATGGCATTTTAAGGTTTTTGTTCCCTAACAGAAGAATGGATAAATACAGCAATTGACTCGTGTGTTGATCTAGGGCTATTTTTACCCTTCAGCACCTTCCATTGTCATCCCAGAAGAAGGTGCCACAGTTTCTGGGCAGTCCTCCCACAGACTATCTAACATATCCACATGGATGCACTGCCTTGGCTCTCAGGAGCATGCGGACCTCCTTGCAGGATGCCTCAGCAGGAGTCGGTGTGGGGAGCGGGGAAACTGCAGCAAGCAGGCCATTTTCAAAGTCAGACCCCTCTACAGAGCCAGGAGCCATGCCAAGCTTTTCTCATGTACTGAAAGTTTGGTGTTTCAGATCTCATTTATACCAAAGAAGCTGTCAGGGATAGCCCCTGCAGGGAGGGCTGACCCAAATTGTGACTTCTTTCAGGCCAGGGAAGCCCCTCCAGGACAAACAGGAAACGATCACTCAGCATAATGCATTCTCATTGGGAACAAATAAACAGTCCACTGTTCAGTTCAAAGCAATGATTCCAAGATCGTAAGTTGGTTTTGGCTCAATGTGACCCTAAAATCAAGTCAGACGGAATGAGTTTATTAATTCAGAGCCTGGAGATTTGATTTGGCTGAATATTCCGGTTGAAGTGTTGAATTCCACCTCATGTTAGTCATTGTTTTCTTCCTTAGCCATTTTGAAGGACTGCTTGGCTTTAGAAAGAAAATGCCAATGTTGGTTTCAGACCCATTTCCAGGTATAAAAGTAATCCCCCAACATATGGTTTCAAGTGTAAGATAGGCTTTAAAGGATATACGCTCAGCAGAATGAAATTTTTCTTACTCTCATTGGGATCTAGAGAAATTCAGATTTTTCTTTTTAATTTCTTTGCCTCTCCTTGGGCTGTTAACACTCAAATTTACCTAGTCTAATTACCTTTGTAGCCAATTAAACAGCATTTTGCACTTAAATAACAATACCTGTCAACACAAAGGAACAGCTCCTGCCTTTGAATTCCTTAAATAAGATGCTTAGGAGCTTTGTGGAGGTAGCAAGAAACCAACGACAAAATGTGTGTATACTTTCTAGTGGACAGGGTCGTCTCACTCTGAGAGGTGAGATGTGGTAGTTCTACTAGTTTTCATCAGTGTTCACAGAATAACCATATTCTTAGAATCAAGATAAGTGGCTCTTCCTTCCAACCCATTGTTCTTGCCAGGTGTATAAAAAGGAACAGATAGTCCAACGCATTTGCTTCTATAAACACAAAGGCAGCTAGATAGTGGCCAAATGCCTTTCCTTACTACAAAGACTTCAAGAAATTCAGGATGTAAAGGGGTAATTTTAGAACACACAGGGCTAGATTTCCTCAGCTCTACCTAATTACTTTACCTTGTAAGAGGTGTCATGTCGGTGTGGAAGAGGCTTAAATGGTGTTTCATGGAAAGGTGACTGAGGCGACTCTGATCATTGGTACTTTTAGAATCCAAAGACCTCTCTAGTCTTGGGGACAAGAGTCCAGGCTGGGTTAGGTGATGTGGATTGGGAATCTTAGGATCTACTCAGAAGTGAGCCCCATGTCTGGGCTGTGTCTGTAGCCAATTCAGTAATCATGTGCCTTCTGATTGACTTTATGAACGCTGGGTAATTAACAAATATAGAGGTAAAGAAAGAGACACACCCGTGTCTGTTCGCCTTGGGTTCTTACAGGTATGTTCTTTCTATTCAGGGTACCAAAAAGACATTAGTGAGGTTGGGGGTGGTGGTGCATGTTACCCTAGCAGTGGTGGGGAGGGGGAGAGTGCTGAGGCAGGAGGTTCATGACTTTGAATACAGCCTGGGCTATATTGTGAGATTCTGTCTACCAAAAAAAATCTAAAAATAAATACCTGATGCATTCTGCACACACATGCTGAGAGTTCATTCATTCATTCATTATTTGTTTGTTTATGTACTTATTTATAAACAGGGTCTTGCTGTACAATCCAGCCTGCCCTCAAACATACAACCCTCCTGCCTCTGCCTGCACCATCACATCTGGTTCCTGAGTTTACTTCTAAATGTCTTGGAGCCACATGTAACCCTTAAGGACAGTGGCCAGGATCAACACAGTCATTGTCAAAAAGCAAAACACTTTATTCTCCCAGCCTTCCCTTGGAAATAGTTTAGGCTTAAAAAAAAAAAAATAACTGTTCTGAAGGTGAAGCCAAAGGATAAACTTTCTAACTGAAGAACGATGGCCGGATGATGGCGCTGATGGTGGACCTCTTGTGTTCAGGCAACTGAATTGCTTTCTAGCAAAGGAGAGAATTTGAAACACATGTTACATTGTGTGTGTGGCAATTGTAACTTGGACTTTAGTTTTGTTTTTGTTGCTTAGCTGGTAGAAAGAGGTGTATGTGAATGAGGCAGGGTGGTACTGGGAATTTTTTTTTTTAAAAAATAAATAAATCTAAGGAATAGAGACAATAGTTGGCAGGTGCAACACCAGGCAGGTACTGGGTCTCGGGTGCCCCCTTGTGGTTAATATGCTAATACAGAGGGAGGATCTACACTGAGTATTCTGGGATCTGAAGAGCATAGACTTCGTCTCTGGTCTTGCTTCTTGCTGGGCATTATCATTTCCTTGAGCAACACTGACCTCCTTTTAGTCTGCTAATGCACCACGTCCCCTTCTTGTGTCTGTTCTTGCTTACATCTTTCCACATCTTTGTAATATTCCTTCATTTACTACCTGCACATAGTTAACTAATTTGTCCACCAGTGTTTTCCTTGACCTCACTTCTGCAAGGAAGAATTCCATGATTCCATGTACTAGGCAATTGTTGTGTGTTTGAAGCAGAAACATCATCAAGAGATATACTTCTCTTGATTGAACTTGGAGACCCTGGTTTTAGGGTTTGAACCTTGAAATGGAATGACAGCCTCTAGAAATCCACCTAACAAGAGTGACATTTCTTTGTAATGAGAACTCTCAGAAGAAAAGAGCAGCTTTTTGAATATACAACACAACTATTCTACACTGACATCACTAACTTCATCCAGAACACTAATCATGTTTTCCCACAACCCCTTCTTCTTCTCCTGTATGTCTATTTTCTAGAAACCGAACTAGGTTCTTCTGTCTTCTTGCACAAATATAGTATAACAGATGAGTGATACATGTTTATTCAGTCATGATTCTTGAATTTCTAGCTATAGCTTTAAAATCCAGCTGAATCTCTATAATATATTCTTGTGGCCTGCAAGAGTGATGACTCATACACTACTTAAAAAATTCATTATTAAAATGAGAATCCCAGTCCTGACAAATAACAAAAACAGCCTCCCTGGACGTTCCCTTTGTCTCCCAACTTTTTATTTGAATAAAATCAAATCTGCAAAATAACTGAATCAAGTCTACAGTGAGCACCCAAGTGCCTTCTGCGCAGTCCTCTACCTACAGCTAGCTCTTATCCTCCTCAACTATGTGGGTATTAGCTGTCGATACCATAGTACTTGATTTCTAGACATTTGGACATGTACCTCTTAAAAACATAGCATTTCCCTATACAACCACATCATTAACCTCACACAAAGAGAAACACCATGTTAGCCCATAGTCAAGTTTTCCCTCAAAATGCCTTTAATCGTTCTTGTTGTTGTTTGATCCAGTACACAATCAAATATGGCAGTGCCTTTGGTTTGCCAGTGGCTCAGTCTCTAAGCGAGCCCACTACATTTCCTGTTCTGCCTTCCCATCTTCATTGCCTGGCCACTTTGAAGCTATCCTGCCCATCAACGCTGTTCGTTCGCTTTTCAGTCTGACTTGTTTAGGATTTGCAGATTTAATTTAAACATTTTGAACTCTTTGAACGATCTCTCCCCCTCACTTAACAGGATGTCCTGAGGACCACTTCATAGCAGGTCAATGGGCTTTCTCTTTCTTTGCATATCTTTGGGTTCCTTGTTCCTTACTGTGTGACGTTTATGTAGTCATTCCTCGGTGGATAGACACTGGCCTGTTTGCAGAATTTTACTATGAATAATGGTATAAACGTGTGTGTGTGTGTGTGTGTGTCTGTCTGTCTGTCTGTCTGTCTCCTGGCTGGTGGCCTGGAACTTGCTATGTAGAGCAGACTGGCTTTGGACTCACAGAGATCTACCTGCCTCTGCCTCCAGGGTGCTGGGATTAAAGGTGCATGCCATTACTCCTGGCCCATAATAAGTAATTTGTGTCAATGATATTTTGTACTTGTTAAGATGTATTTTTCAGGGTAAATTTCTAGAATTTAGAATAATGGATTAACATGTTATGAATTTTAATTAGACACTGATAATTGCCTTCTATGGGATTTCTCATCAGGAATGTAGGACAGTGACAAAGTCTTTGAAGTCTTCCTATCCTGCCCACCCCTTCTCTGTTCATCTTCCCGGCTCTCTTCCTCTTCTCCCAAGTTAGAGAAGGATACATCTAACTGAGAAGAGGAGTCACGTTGAGAAAGCATTCATTAATTCCTAGTTTGTGTTAAACCAAGTCTCAGTGTCTAATTTTATTAAATGCTTTCTTTCCCTATGGAGATAATATGATTTTTCTCCTAGGATAAATTGCTATGGTGAATTTACTGGTGATTTAATATTATTATACCATCCTTGAAATTTTAAAATAGATTTTTCCTTTGTCATAAAATGTTTCTTAAGGTCTACTACATTTTATCTATTCACGTGTATTTCCCACATGAGACCAGTCTGTCTTTCCCTTCTGTGGCATCTTTATAACAGTTAGGTTCATTTCACACTTGCGTCAGGAGGATACTTTGCAAGTTTGTTGTTATTGTTATTGTTTTATTTCTGTGGTTATGAAACAACGTAAGTGTATTTGGAATGATGAAGCCATGGAAGTTTTGGTAGAATTTACTTTGTGCTTTGATGACTAAATGTGTTTATGCAAATTGGTCAGTTTAAGCTTTCTTTCTCTTAAGGCCAATCTTAGTGAACTGTCTTTACTTAGGAAATTGTTTATTTCAGTTAGATTTTCCAATTTATTTGCACAGAGTAGGACAAAGGACCCTACATGATTTTTCAATTTCTTTTGTTTTATGACATTTCCCTGTTGTCACTTTTTATTCTATGGATTTATAACTTTCCCATGGAATCCCACACTATCTCTTTTCAATTATCTTTTGTAATGTTTTTCATATGTGATGAGTGTATTTCTTTTTTAAGAACAAGCATTTTCCCTTGTTTTTATTCTACTGCTCTGATTTTGACTACATGGATGACTGCTTTTATGGCTATTTCCTTCTTCTTTCATTTGGCTTAGTCCCCCCCCCGCCCTTAGGAATGTCTTTGGGATCTGAATTCTACATTAATTAATAACAGTATGTTGATCCCAACTTCTTAAAACAAAATTAGCTAACTGAAGAGAGGGAAGTAAACATGGGGTCTTTTTATAAGACTCTCCTAGCCTTAAAACTGAAATCCTACCCCCCACTCCCTAAGTGCCAATGGTTACAGACATATATCATCATGCCTGCTTCCATTTCTTAATATTTAGCTTTCAAAACTCAATTTTAGGTGTATTTTGCATATGCAGCATTGATTTGGGTTGTGCATCATGAGCTGATCTTAAAATTGTTCAATTTCTTGTAAATTAGGATTAATCTGCTTATGTTTATTTGTATGAATAACAACATATTTTGCCTCAATCCAATACTATTATTTAATATATACTGGTGTATTTGTTATGACTACTATGTTTTCTGCTTTTTCTCTTGATAACAAAACCTGTTGAAAATAATTAATAGTTTAAATTAAACCACTCTGGTCCAATGCGTGCTTTCTGCTTAGCCCATTTTTATTAGGAAAACTTTGGCTTGACAACTGAAAACACAGAACTAATATAAGACTCCCCTAAATGAATATTTCTCATATTTGTTTTTTTCTCAGTTTTTTTCTTACATTTTTTTGTGTTTAAAAAAGACAAGAGTAGGGAGCCGGGCAGTGGTGGTGAATGCCTTTAATCCCAGCACTCAGGAGGCAGAGCCAGGCAGATCTCTGAGTTCGAGGCCAGTCTGGTCTACAGAGCGAGATCCAGGACAGGCACCAAAACTACACAGAGAACCCCTGTCTCAAAAAACCTAAATGAACAAATAAATAAATACTGTTTCAAGGCTAATTCTCCTTCACAGCTGATCTATGGGTGCTCTGCAGCTTGAAATGCCGATAGACTCACAGGGCACACAGGCTAGCCCTACTGCAGTTAGTGCTCTGAGTATGGTTGTTCTGACGACTGCTCATGAAACGCCAGGAACTGAGACTCGTCTTTTTGCTTTACCAGGCACTCAGGAGAGCCTGCACTACCTTTGCCCTTTGTAGGTAGTCCTGCTGTGGAGTATTTGGACAATAAAACGTCAATACAGTCATCACTCTAGCCAGGGACTGAGATAATCACAGACATTCCTAGTCATGGCACCTGGGAGCAAGAGAGGGCTCACACCAAGTGGAAATCAGCCATTGCCTTGAGTTGTGCTATACACAAGGGGTGGTGTGCACATTTAAATAATAGTTGTTAACTGCTATGGAGACTCGGAAAAGAAGTATCTGGGTTTGGTGCCATTTAAAGAGTGACTTCTTCATTACAAAACTTTGAACTTTAGCACTAAAGTCTCTCACACTTGTTTTGTATTTTCAATTGATAATCCAAAGCTGTTCTTATAAAAGTAGACTAAGCAGAAAGAGAATCAATGAGCCAGGCACATTCAATTTCATTCTTGAAAGACTGTGAACAGATTTTTGTTTCAAATAAATATTCACATTTCACAGAGAGCAGGTGTCATGTTGGGCAGTTTCTTAGACAGCGTTTCCTTTAGCCTGACAAGGGTTAACCACAAGAAAGACAAAAGCGTTCCTGAGGCCATTTCTACACATGAGCATGTTACATATCTCAGTAAAAGTCTGTGTGCACATGTGTACCTGTGTGTACACACACATGTATCTTCAAATGTGCAGGTGAGTGACTTTAAGCCACTGCTGTTCAGCCAGTCTCAATATCTACCTCTTGAACAACCTTCTTTTCAAAAGAAAATAGTAAGTCACAATTGTTCCTGCCACCATCTTCACGGTCAGTGCTTGACAACCACCATTCTGCTTTCAGTGTCTGTGAATTTAATTACACTAAGTGTCTCATATCAGTGGAACCACTCAGTATTTATTCAACTCAGTCTGTCTGTACATGTTGCAGCATGTGTCAAAATTTCTGCTCTTTCTGAGACCGCACAATATCCTATTGTGTATGCGTACATTTTATATCTGTTTTGCTGAACAGGGACATTTGGGTTGCTGCCATTAGGGGTTATTGTGAATAATTTGGACAAAAGCTATAGACAAAAGTGTACAAATAGCTCTTCTTGTTTTCTCTTCTTTCAAGTGAGTACCAAGAAGTAGGATTGGTGGGTCATATTGTGTACAACATACAATATATTATATACTATGTATTATATAGTCTCTATAAATCTATGGTAATTTTCACTTTTAAGAACTTGCATTATTTCTCCACATTGGCTGCACCTTCTTGTGTTTACACCAACACTGTTCAAGAGCTCCCATTTCTCTGCGGAGTCACCACACTCCCTTCCGATTTTTGTCCTTGTGTTTACATTACAGCACTAAGTTATAATGACAAGGCTCACATACAACCACCTGACCTGACATTGTGCCCTCTGGGCTGTATTGTGCCACATGCTCTCTCCACTAATATCACATGCACTCTGCATATAAGGCTGTGTGGCTTTCTCCTTCCTATTTTTGCTTTCCTAGGTTATTTCATCTCTTTAGTTAAACTGCGTATAAGAGAATATAAGGGGAGAAAAACCAACTTCTCAGATCAGTACTAGCCAGACATGTTGACAGATACTACTAATCCTGGCACTTGGAAGGCTGAGGCAGGATGACTGCCATGAGTTTGAGGTTAGCCTGGGCTACATATTGAGTTCTAGGTCAGGTTGAGACCAAGAGTAGGACCCTATGTTGAAACAACAACAAGAACAGCAACAAGAACAGAAAGAAAAGAACAGAGGACAAGCAGAAAATAATACTATGATGAAATATTTAACCAAATGTGCAATTATTTACACAAAACATATGAGGGTTAATGCTGGAGAGATGCCTCACTGTTTGAGAGCACTTGCTCTCCCTGCAGAGTACCCAGGTTCCACTCTCCTGGTGACTCACAACCATCTGTAACTCCAGTTCCAGGGGATCTGACATCCTTTTCTGGTTTCCACAGGCCCCAGGTATGCATGTGGTGCACAGACACACAAACAAGCAAAACACTTATACACATAAAATAAACACATCTGAAGCCATATATACACAGCCAGGAAGAATGGACAGCTGAGTTGGAAAACCATCAGCAATTTCCAGAATTTGAAATCCTGAATCATGACATGACACTGGTGGAATTCAGGTGTTTCTGGTACATGGACTACTCTCACTCAATGTGAGGTTGAACTGTTGACCTTGTGTACATCCTGCTAGCTCAGTCGGTAGAGCATGAGACTCTTAATCTCAGGGTCGTGGGTTCGAGCCCCACGTTGGGCGCCAAATGTAGATGTATCCAACCTTCCCATCAAACAATAAACACAGAACCAATGCAAAGAAGAAAGCCAAGAGGTCAGAGCCAAGAGCCAAAACCTTACCCTTCCTCCTGCAGTGGTCCTACCTCTCCGAACCAGAGCTACCCCTGTGTTAAAGTCTTTATATAGAGTTCCTGTCCTGCCTTCTCATTGGTTGTAAACCCAACCACATGACCGCCTCCTCACAGCCTGTCTGTATAGGCCTCCAGGTTTTCCATGATTGGTATTAAGATTAAAGGCATGTGTATCCAATAATGGCTGTATCCCTGAACACACAGAGACTTACCCAGCTCTGCCTACTAAGTGCTGGAATTACAAGTGTACGCTACCACTGCCCTGCTTTCCTATGGCTTGCTAATAGCTCTGACCCCCGGGCAACTTTATTTATTAACATACAAATAACATTTTAATACAAATAAAATATCACCATACACATCTTTAAAATATCTGAAATATAAATGGACAAAAATAAAAGTCCAAGATTGCCATGCTGAGTTACAGAAGACTATCAAATACTTGAATCAAAACTAAAATTATAAGAAACACATGATCGATACAAAGATATAACAAATCTGAAATAAGAGATGGAGAATATATGCCATGAAAACGTAAAAGGAAGAAAGACATGCTGATATCAGATAAAAAGCTTAAAAATTACAGATAAGAAATTATTTCATAATGACAAAAGACAAAACTGAATAAGACAACTTATGTTCATGTATTATACTTAATCATAAGAGCTTAAAATTCACAATGTGAATATTAATGAATCCAGTAAAAGAGAAATAATAATAGATATAATAGCAGAAACTGTAGTGCTCTTTTCTCAAGAATGACAGAATAAACGGGGGAAAATATTACCAAAGATACAGAAAATAAGTAATGGTATTGATTCAACTGATATATCTGGAAATCCATCCCCAACAACTGTTGAACATACATTCTTTCCAAGCATAAGAGAAGAAAAATGCAAATTGTTTTAAAGTTTGAGCCATAGATAAAGTCTACAGAAATTTCACAAAATGAACTCATGCAGATTATTATTTTGCTGATCAGATATCCAGTGTTTTAACAAAAACGGAAAGACAAAAGATAGGTTGACTTAAGTAGCCTAAGACCTTACATATCATAGCAGAAAGTAAACACATAACATAAAACTGATGAACTAAGAGGTAGGAATCTGTTCATATTTTTAGAGGCAACAATAAGGTATTAGAGATTGGAATGATGATGCTGAGTGGTAGGGGATGTTGCTTTTCTTTTCTTTTTTCACATGTGTTGTGTGTGCATATTTGTGATGCATGTGCCCATGTGTGTACAGGTAGAGGTCAGAAGAAGACATCAGATGTACTCCTCTATCACTTCTCACCTTAGTGTTTGAGACAGGGTCTCTCACTGAACCTGGAGTTCACCTATTATCTAGACTGGCTGGCCATCAAGCAATTATACTCTACCTGTGTCTGCATCCCAGTGCTAGGACTACACACACACACACACACACACACACACACACACACACACTGTCACACAATGCTTACTAAGTGGGTGCTAGGGATACGAACTCAGGCCCTTAGGGTTTCCCAAGAAGCAACTTACCCACTGAGCCGTCTCTGTGGGCCAGTTCTTTTGTTTTACCTTTTAAAGTAAAAACCATGAGGTCAGAAACCATAGGTTCAAAAGCAGCCAAGGTAAAACTGAAAAGTAAAGACAGTGAGGGCGGTCACTCTACTGGCTGTCTCAGCCACATCCATCAAGGAAACACGGAAGGGAGGGCAACACTCTGAGCACAGAACAGAAAGCCCAGAAACTAACCACAGCTCCTTATTTTACTGAGACAGGGCCTCACTTTGTAGCCCAGGTTAGCCTCAAACTTACAATCTTCCTGTCTCAATCCTCCAAGTACTGAGACTGAAGCCATGTCTCACCACACATGATTTTTTTTCTGAAGGTACAAATGAAACCCATTGGAGGAACGATGACAGTTTTTACATGCAGTGCCACTATGATGACAGGGTATCCATGACTGTCACCCTGCATCTCATTCTTTAAGCAAAATACTAATGCAACAGATCACAGACTTCAACATAAAACATGAAACTGTGATAGCTTTGTGACAAAAGCCTTTGTCACTTGGGGCTGAGGAAAGAATCCCCAGTCTCTACACCAAAAAATCATGCATCAAACAGAAAAATGATTATTTGACACCTGTTAAATGACACATCTTTCGCTAAAAAATATCCTAACAACATGAAAAGTAAGCTATAGACAGTGAAAATATGTACGGGCCACTTGTCTGTCAAAGAACTATTACTTAGACTACATAAAGAACTTTAACCCTCAATGGTAATAATAAACCATCTATTTAGCAAACCACCATGAGGCACAGACGCTTTCTCTAAGAGCAAAGAAAGATGGTGGATAAGCCTTAAAATGATGCTCAGTAGTGTTAGCCACCAGAAAAGAAATCCAAGTTAAATCACAGAAAGCTATCGAGGACTAAGATCAAAAGTAGTCATAAAACACAATACCTGCAAAGATGGGGGAGAAACCTGGGTCTGCTGATGACATCAGATGACAGCCACTCTGGAAAATCACTTAGCAGTTTCTCATAGAATGAAGCATTAACCAATGTGTAACCTAGCCAATGCATTTCTGGCCTGCTTTTCTAGTTAAACAAAATCTTAGGCTCTCACAGAAATCTGTGTTTGAATGTGCATAGGAACATTATTAGGCCAAAGTGGAGAAAACACAGTTCTTCAGTGGGTGAACTGTTGAGCCAACTATGGAATGCTACTCAACAATAAAAAAATGGATTTTTGACACATGCAACAATTTTGAAGTCTCCCTTGAAATTATTTCCAAGATATAGTGCTGAGTACAAAAGCTAATCCAAAAAGTTGTGATCTGTATTATTTCATTTATATTTAACATTTTGAAAGTATTTTAGAAATGGAGAAGAGCTTTGCAAGTGGCCCAGGGTTAGGGACAGAGGAGGGAACATAAAGGACAGAGATGCTGGGGCTGTAAAGGGGAACACAGGGGCTTATTATGGGAATGAAACCTTCTAGCAGATGGCTGTGATGTAGAAACACAAACACACACAACACTGTCCAGAACCAAACCACCCTACAAGCAAAGGTAAACCCAGGGAAGTCTCAATATCATACAGTTGTCAGTAATCTGGTCTTGGATATACTATGATTTTCCAAAATGTTAAAATCTAGAGAAAACCAGTTCAAGGGCATATTACATACATCTTTAGTGTTTTTTGCCATTGAATGTGAATCTACATTTGGCTCAAAATAAAGTTTTAATCGATTAATTATTTAAGCACCAATTATCCCCATATATTCAACAAAAGATTTTGTATGCAGGCATATTAGGACAGAGCTGCTGAATGCCAAGAACTGAGTTATTATTAGGTTCTAGAAGGAAGAGAAGAGTAGACTCAATGGTATCTGGAAAGAAGGGGAGTGCTTGGTAGGATGAACTGGGGACTTCATCAAGGGAGACACAAGCTTCTGCCTCAGCAGGGATGAAAACACAGAGAAGCCATGTCTCCCTGTCTCCTGAACAGAGTGTATCATAACCTCTAAATATACAGTAAAGTACAACTGTTACAAGTGTGATTTCTGAAACCGGCTTCCTGTGACTCAACATCTGTCATCAGCAGGATGAAACTTTTCTGTGCTGCGGCTTCTTCCTTCGAGGTAAATCACAGTCAGAACGGAGCCTGGCATTCAGTCAGCAATCGCTAACTGCATTAGCTCATAGCGGAACATTTGTCATGTGTGACAAGATAAACGCTATTATTTTTTCTTATTATTTGTTGCCTTTTGGTGCTTAATTTTCAGATTTCATTACACTGTGCCTGGAAGAACTGTGCATCCCCGATGTCTCGAGCTCACCTCAAACACACAGTCTCCCAAAGCCAAGCACTATGTGGTAGCTGCCTGTCCACCTGGCACTCAAGTGAAGACAGGCTCCGCACTTTTCACCAGAATCTGTCCCCCATTTCTGGCTGTGACTCTCTACATCTTGTTTGCTGAATTCAGCAAAAGTTAGCAATCACTGTTGAGTTTCTTCACTTTCACAGCACCAAGAACTTTACTCCCTGTGGGAGGACAAGTGCTCCTTAGTCAATAAGACACCCATTTTCCTCAGAGTAGCCGCAGCCAATCATTTTCTGACCCAGCACATTAACTCTTGTTCTGCATTCTTGGTTTATGAAGATTGACAGACAATTGGTGTAGACTGATGTTGTGAGCTCTAGATTCTCTACAGAGTGGCTTGTTCTGCTTGTCAGAGCTGTGAGGAACCAGCCCTGCAGCCTGCGGATGACAGCTGAGAGGATATACCTATAAAGAGCCCGAACACTCTTGCCAAAAAAAGAGTATACAATTCATAAAAAAGAAATAAACATTCTTAAATTTATGAGGATGAGACATACAAGATTAATTTTCTAATGAATCATGGATAATATGATTTCTCTTAGCAGAAAAAAAACCATCACATTTTGGTTGGACTAGTAAACTTTGTCTTTAATAAGGACAAGTACTGATTACATTGACTGAATGGAAGCCACTGTGATAGGCACAGCATACATAATATGTGAAGTCAGAAGCCAAAGCTACGTGATAGGAACATCAGAACTGGCTTCATCCTGTGGCATCTGTGAATGCCACTAACGTCCACGCGGTCACAGGCAGTGGTGGCCCTCTTTGTTGGTATCCTTGGGAGTTTAGCCACCGAACTTACCCTTTTCACTTTCCCCAGTAAACCAACCCCCCTCAGCAGGGTGCCGTCTTTGCACTAAACTGCCTTACTCTCTTTTCTGTTAATGTGGACAAATGGCACCTGTGGAGGTAAACGATGAAGATCACCTGTGGATATGTGGCAATGACTAACCTTTCTTAAACCAGTTCTTTTTGAGAAGTTAAATATTTCCCAATGTAGTGGTTTGGATGTGAATGCCCCCACCAGCTTCTGTATTTGAATATCTGGTCGCCCAGTTGGTGGAGCTATTTGAGGAGGTTTGGGAGACGTGGCCCTGACACACAAAGTATCTCACTGGAGGTGGGCTTTGATTGCTTTGGGCCCTAACCTATTTCCAGTTCCACTCCAGGCTTGTGGTTGAGCTGCGAGCTCTCAGCTTCCGGCCAAAGCTGACAGGTCTACTGCTATGCTGTCCTTGACAGTATAGACTTTAACCTTGAACAGTAGTCAAAGAAAACTTACTCTTCTAGAAGTTGCTTTGCTCCTGGTGTTTTATCACAGCCACAGAAAAAATACTAACTAACACACACAACTGGATGAGTATATCCCTCTCCATCATACTTAGGAGAATCATAGAGGCTCGTGGTTCATTCAGGTTTCACCTTCTTAAGTCAAGTGTGACTCTTTCCTCAGATCACTGTCGTAACCGCTCACTGAACATCCTCCGATTTGCTCATGTATTTTTGGAAGTACGGGGAGCACCAGAAGCGCACCTTGACACAGCTATACAATGAGAGAGCACACCATCAGCATAAGGCTTTCATTCCTTTTTCTCTAGGCTGATTCCTAAGGATTGTCAAGTTTGCAGGGATGGGCGTGGGTGTAAAGGGGGCTCCTTTCTTGCTTTAATGCCTTGCACTTTAGGAAACAGCCAGCAGTGACATCTGGAGCCAAAAAGGGCTTCTTCTGGAATTGCTTTTGCAAATTCATTACTTTACCTTACAAAGTACACCTGCCATGCCTTGCTAGATATATACAAAATAATTCAGTCAGCTCATTCACTGGATAAGAGTAATATCATTTATACATAGATTAGATGCTGCTTCTTGTACATTATTTAAGGTCATTTCTGTTTACTCTTCTCCATCTATTTCTAATCCTTTTGTTTGTTTAGAAGCAAATTTCTATCCAGTTTTCCAAGTTCTGTGGTTATCATTTTTAAAATAGTGTAGAAACTAATGAACAAATATCTCTAAAGTATCAAGAAAGATACTCTGCGTGGTGCATCTATCAAAGGGATATTAGGTAATGATTAGGTAATGTATATAATATATTTAATGATAGGATAAGATCACTTTGGCATATTTTGAATTAAAGTGTTAGTTTAAAAATCTATGTTATGCTATGCATGCTACCAGCCTGTTTTATTTGCCTTAGAAAAATATTGGAAGACTATATAAAATAATATGTAGTTATTTCTGAGTGATAAAAAGGTTTACTATCTATAAATCAAAGAAAAACAGGTTGAACTCTGTGGTTTAAATTATGTAGTTTTAAGTAATGTGCAAAATAAAATTATCTAAGCATTGAATTGGATCTTATGTACATTTAGCTCTATTATTATAAAGTAATTTAATATTTATAGCTTTGATAATTATGTATTAGTACATTATCCTAATCTTTGGTGCACTAAAATAAATTGATGGATGATGCTTTTATTCTCAAAATAGACATTATGCATAAAAGTAAACTATATCCATTTACAAAAAAAATCAATTATACCCGAGCAGTGGTGGCACATGCCTTTAATCCCAGCACTCGGGAGGCAGAGGCAGGTGGATCTCTGTGAGTTCGAGGCCAGCCTGGCCTACAGAGTGAGTTCCAGGAAAGGTGCCAAAACTACACAGAGAAACTGTGTCTTGAAAAACCAAAAAAAAAAAAAAAATCAATTATAGTGAAATATAGAATTGGATGATAGAAGAAAATATTCAAGCTTTCATCAACACATTACATATGTAGCATATGTCTAGTAATTGTCATAATTTCAAAATAAAGATTAATGTATATGGTAGTTTAAGATATCTGTAATAACTGTAAGAAGATATGAGCAACTCTGTGGATTATATTAGTGATAAAGTAACAGATGTTGCCAGTACTTGATATATTGTCTACATATATAATCAAAGTGTCTTAGTATTATTTCTTGTTGCTGTGATAAAACACCTTGACAAGAGAAACTTAGAGGAGATAAGTGTTTATTTTGCTCACAAATCCAGATTACAGGCCATCATTTTGGGGAAGTTAAGACAGCAGGAACTTGACTTGTCAGTCATATTACAACCATGGACAAGAGCAGAGGGCAATGACTTATTAATGTGTGCATGCTTATGCTTAGATGGCTCTCTCCTTTCCATTCTGTCTAGGGCTTAGCTCATGAAATAATACCACCCATGTTCAGATTGGCTCTTTCCCACTTCAATTAAACATGAAAATCCCTTGTAGACATGTCCACAGGCCAGCTCAAATGAGACAAATTCTCACTTAGACTTTCTTCTTGGGTGCTCTTATGTTGTGTCAGGGTGACAATAACCAACCATCAATGTTTCAAGAAACTACTAAATTTTTTTAGGTACCTGTTTGTAAAAAAAATGCACATATATATATATATATATATATATATATATATATATATATATTCAAGTTTGTAATCTCAAAATACTTATATTGAAGGACAATAAAAGATATACCAAAATAAATAAACATAAGGAGAATTGTCTAGGGTATTCTTTACAGGCACAGATTTATAGTAATATACACATACACACATGTACATGCGCACGCACACACACACATTCAGTACAGAATAAAAGCTGTGCTTTGAAAGATGGTCAAAATATAAAATGACAACAAATTAGAAATTAGGGAATATTTCCTCAATGAAAAGTTCACTATTTATTCATTCTAAGTTCAAGTTGTCTGTGACAGTAGGATAAAGAAAAATATAAGAATGAAGCTTAAATTGTCTCAGCTTATGAAAAAAGTAAAATTCAATAGATATCTCAATACACATATTACTGAGAACAGTCCTGTAGGCAATATAGTCTTCATGAGTCATGGTTTATGGTACTGTGTCATAAGAGAGCATCAGTAAGTGATAAACAGTTCTTAGACAGACAGCTGGAATTCAGAAAATAGTATGTCATGTAAAAATTGAATTAGAAAAATTATATTGCTCTGTGGAGGATGCTACTATCTGAGTCATGCACCAAATTATATACTGACTCTTTAGCTAAAGTAGCTATTCTAGAGTTATGATCAGTTAAAACAACATACTGACGATTTCTATGGAGACAAAAGGGAAAATCACATTCTCTTTCTATGACTTACATATTTACAAATAAAACATAGGATCTTCAGGATAAGCAAACCCATATTAAACATATTCATTGTAGTTATCTCAGGATCAAAGGATATATTTGGCTACTTACTTTCAATTTTCTAATGTTTATTCAGTAAAGATATTCTATTTTTAAAGCTAAGGAAATTGTTTAAAATATTATGATACTTTGAAATTTTTTTTTGCTGTTAGCTGTATCAGCATATTCCTTGATAGGGAGGAGTGATAACTTTCTGTTGTGGCAGAATACTAAATTTTAATGAAACTCAAAGATCACTAAGATAACACCTAGTTTTTTCTCAAGTAATCAGGCTGAATGACTTTTTTTTTTTTTTTTTTTTTTTTTTTTTTTTTTTTTTTGGTTTTTCAAGACAGGGTTTCTCTGTGTAGCTTTGTGCCTTTCCTGGAACTCACTTGGTAGCCCAGGCTGGCCTCGAACTCACAGAGATCCGCCTGGCTCTGCCTCCCGAGTACTGGGATTAAAGGCGTGCGCCACCACCGCCTGGCTCTGAATGACATTTTAAGAACATAAGACATTATTTGGTATAGACAAAATGATTTATTTTGGAATTTAGTAACTCATGGTAGACATAATGAGTAATTACATTGATTTGTAATAACATGCTCATGATTCACCACAGAACATGCAGTCAATGCTAATTGGCAATTTTATCTGTGAGGCAAAAGTTGGGTTTAGAACTATTTTTCCTAGGCTCTTTATTTCAATTTATTGTATTTTTATGCTGAAATTTGAAAAGAAATTACACAGGTGTTTATTGGTCACCAGTGAAATTATCTGATTCAAATGTTGGCTTACTGAACTCATGGGATTTGGAGATTTATTTAACCATCTTTACATATTGTAGCCCTTTCTAGATGACATCTTTGACTCTCACTGTTCTTCGGTGCTTCCTACTGTGGAGCTAAAATGCTACGAACATTAAATGTTTGAAAATTTACCCCTAAATAGATAGCATCATAATTATTATTTTATATATTAAAAAATATTCTTTCAACCCACACATACGCATCATATACCAAACAACTTATGAGGTGTGAGAAATACTAAGATGAGTAAGTCCAACATGATCTCAGCTATCAGAATTTAAAATTGGATAGCAGTAGCAACAAGAAAACAGAATTTTGCTTGGCCTGATTTGAGTTTGAATACTCCTTCTAACTTATTTCTTCTAAACTTTTCTAGATATACATATATAACTTTCCAGAAAACTGGCAATGTGTTTATCATGTTGCTCTAAAGAATGGATCCAAGGCAGATGAAATATCTAGCATAGTAATTATCACATAGTAATTAAGAAGGCCAGGTATCTGGCATAAAGCAGATGCTGGAAAAACAAACATATTGTTTTTGATTGTTTGTCACTCATAATATTTTAGTGATTTTAAGATACTATGATAATTCATAATTCTACTAGTGCTATGGAATTTGTATTTTTGAGATCATGGGAGATTTTTATGCACTTTGCATATGTAAATTTCTCAGTTTCAGAGTTCAGGCTAGAGATTATGTACACATTGCATCATAAATGTATTACCTCAGTGACTCTTTTATTAAATATATTTCCTAAACTATAATTTGACTAGCATTGAAATTTAACACTTCTTTTCTTATTGGCCTAAAGGAAGCACACAGGGTCCTGTCATCTATGAATTTACAAATAGCAGGTTATAATTAGAAATATCAGGGTGTAAGTCCATCATTAAGTTCAATATACAATTGAAAACAGTCTGAATATTGCAGAAGTGAAGCAAACAAATAGGACAAGAGAAAAAAGAGGCAAGATAGCAGGAGTTCAGGGTAAGATAAGAACACAGCCATTTCAATCTACAGAAATGAGACAACATTCTCTTAGATGGAGAGGATATAAGCATGTGTGTGATGAAGACAACTGGGCCCCACAGGATGAAAAAGTGACTTTATGTGTCTGTTCCACCTCAATACTGAAAATGTATGTGTTTATTTACTTACTATCACAAAACACATCCCTCAGTGTTAGGTTCATTTATAAATTTGCCTTAGCTCAGCTGTTAAGAGAGCTTGTGTCCCCTCCAGAGGACCTGGATTCAGTTCCTAGCACCAATGTGGGCAGCTCCCAACCACCCACAACTTCAATTCTAGGGGACCTTACTTCTCACCCCTGTGTACACCTGCATGCACATGGTACACACACACACACACACACACACACACACACACACACACACACACACACATACACACACACACACATATATACTTACACATACATAATACACTTAGGCACACACACATACTTAGGGACAAAATCTCACACACACACACTTAAACACACACACACACACACACACACACACACACATACACCTAGACACACAAACACACAAATTAAAAATATAAATCGTTTTAGAGTTCTCATTGATGATCCTTACTCTTAATTTTAGAATTTTTGCCACCAGATTTTGAGATAAAAAGTATTTCATGTATCAGAAAATAATTCTGTTATGCCATTAATTTTGCATTACAAAATTCCATAATAATCAAATGTACACCTCAGCTTTTAATTGGCAGCATCAAGGACTTAATTGGATGGATTTATATTTGTTTAGAAGAAGACAATTTCAGAAGAGTAAGTTTCATGCTCTTCATTGTGTTATTTATGTAGTATATGATGATGCATGCTGCCAATGAAGTATTTATGAACTCAAAACCAAGAATTTGCAAAAAAGTAACTGTCTTTGTTATCAGATCAATATTATATACTTAGATAAAATGTTGCCTTTCTTCTTGAATTATAGTACATTATTTCCAATATTCCATTTAACTAGTCATCATATTTCCAATTACTTTGATGAATACTCTTGCTTTAACTTATAGCCAGTTATTTATTATAAGTATAGTCAAACAATGAGATCCTATTTCCTTTTGACTATTGGCATCCATCTAGCATTGATAAATTATTTCCCTATCTGAAGCAAATTTTGGCCTCCAGTCTCTTGGGCAAGAAGGAACATAATAAATAGAGAGCTACAAGTCCATTGGGAGGACGAGGGAGATGTCTTAATGGGTAAGAACACTTGCTGTTCAAACATGGAGACATGACTTCACATCCCTAGCACTTACGCAAAAAGCCAGGCATGGCTGCACATACCTGTACCTTGGAGACAAGGTAGGGACAGAGATATGCAGATCTGAGAGCCTGCTAGCCAGTTAGACTAGTCAAAATAGTGAATTTCTTATTCAATGAGAGACTCTGTCTTATGAGTGAGGCAAGAAATGATCAAGAGTATCTTTTGCATGTGTGTACATGGATGAATGTGCTCCAAACCTACATGTACATACACACCAGACATACTCATATCCATGTATACAGAAAAGAAAAAGCTATTGGAAAACCAAACAACCAGACCTATGTTTTAAGATACAGGTTTGACTGAGAACAAGGCCCTGGGGGACAGATACTTTTACTAAAATATATCAGAACCCTAGAGGTGCCCTTTCTGGTTGTCATGATGGCCATGCTTCAGCTTTGCTTGGAAGAGTAGGGAACAAAGCAGCTGAGAAGTCCTGTGCAAGGAATCGTGGGTTCTCACATTTACCGATCAAGTATGTTTCTACAAATTGAGTCATGTCCAAGAAGAGGCATGCTTCCTGCTTCTAGTGAGTTGACTGAATGAAATAGGGGACAAAGAACGGTGAATATTTCATTCTTACAAATTGAGATTTGGGGTCACCTCTGTGTAATATCATAGGTTCCACTTGTGAGATATTCAAAGTTACAGGTATAAGAGGATGGGATGTACAGAGGTTACTTGAGTTGCCTCACCTGAGTGTGGGAGTGTGAGAGCTGATGGTGTTCATTTTTCCCAGCCATACACTCAGGAACCACGACTTGGTATTTTGTAGTAAGCCATGGCTGAGTATTTATATTATGCAATCAACAGTGTTACAAATTAGGGCTTTCACCGACTATATTTTCCAGGAAGCTTTTGGGTGATACAGCATTTACCAGCACATCATTCAGCATGTGCATGGGTGCATGGAAGCAAGCATTCTAGAACGTTAATTTCTGGAAAATTCATCAGAAATATCTTTAAGCCTCATTCATACATGGCCTCACTAGCAATGAAAAACATGTACTGTGCTACAAGATTTTGCTACGAAAAATTCTCTCAACACTGTTTTTACAAGCTGATTTTTTTTTTGTGTTTTCACAGGGACAGGTCCTAACACTAATGCCAGGCTGTTAGTAATTGCAGCCCAATTCTAGCCTTTAGCAGGCCCACTTCATTGTTGACGTCGATCACATTCATTACCCAGGTTTTCTTCCTTACATCCATTTGTTTTTCTTGATTACTAAAAGTCATGTTGACTATTCAGCGATCTGCATCTATCCATAAACTTACAGAGTTTAGATTGTTTTTCAGAAAAACAAAGACTTACCAAACACATTGCTGTGATTTGAATACATGGGTGCCCTTGGAAACCCATGCTGAAATCTGATTGCCATGTGGCACTGTCTTTGGAGGGGTTAAAGGAGTTATAGAGAGACTAGATTCACTCCGAGAGAGAGAGAGAGAGAGAGAGAGAGAGAGAGAGAGAGAGAGAGAGAGAGAGAGAGCTGTAAGGCCAGGCCACGTCCACGGCTTTGCCCTTTCTGCACGCACTCACTCATCCTGTCACACTGTACCATGTCATCACACCCTCCTGGGTACCACCACTTTGCCCTTGCTCTTCCAGCTGCACGAACCATGAGCCAAATAAATCTCTTTTCTCCTAAGTTAGACAGTTTCAGGTATTCTGTTAGGGCAACAGAAACAGATAAAGAAATGACCAATGGCCAAAATCTTTGCATTCCCCACCCCCCAAAAAAACTCTTACGATAATAACTCCCAAATCCAGAAGGTACTTTTATAGACTCAGTGTATCTCATGAACAGGCACAAGGAGTCACACAGGCGGTGATTCAAATATTGCATAAACACATACTATAAACATTCCTCTCACAGGGGCTGGAGAGAGAGCTTAGTGGTCCAGGGCACATACTGCTGCTGCGGAAGACCTGAATTCAGTCCCCAGCACCTACATCAGGCAGCTCCAAACCACACGTAACTCTTTCTCTGGTTGATATTACACCATCTTCTGGACTCCATGGGCACCTGCACTCACATACCGACATATATAACTAAAAATAAAAACTAAAATAGAATTTTAAAATTTCTTTTCCACATAATTTTTTGATTTCCTATAAATAGAACCTCTCCCAAATCTGATATTCATTATCCTTGCTGATTTTCCTACTTATAAATACAGACCAACGTCTATTAAACAGAGACACGCATAGGCTGCTGCACAAAAGCAGCAACGTATTACATATTATGCCCATATTACATATTATGCACCATTGTAAACTCAACTTAGTGTTACAAGCCCAGATTTTGAGATTTGTGGCTTGATGCTGCCTTATGACATGGGAACATTCCCCCCACTCTTTGTCCGATATACAATAATTATTTTTAACCAATTCCAAATTTATAATTTGGGAATGGGAAGTTTCTGCAATTCTGAAGTCCCCATCTAAGCCGTAAATACTTCCTCACTTTGTCCCACCGCATTTTCACAAGTCTGGATATTAATTTCTTAACCTTCAGCCGATTAGAAGAGTCAGCTAAATACAATACCTTCTTCTCCAACGGAACCAGCATCCTGAAGTGTGATTGTAATTGCTTCCTACCCAGATGACAGAAGGCAATTCCGGGGCCTGCTTTATTTAATTAGGATGCATGAGCATGGACTGGCAGGTCACACTGCCTCTAAATTTACACTTCCTTAATATTTTTGAGAAAGTTATTCTGTCTCTGCAACCTTGAGATGTGTTTAGAAAGACCTCACTATTGCAATGCCTCCAAGCTTCACTGGTGAGTGGGAATATGATTGACATAGTCTTCAGGTTTTCCCACAGGTTCCAGGGTTTACTTACTAACTTGCTGGGGGATAACTAAAATGTTAAAGGGGAAGAGAGTTTTTAACCCATTGATTGACACACTATTATCCCCCCAAAAAGGTGAAGGTCTTATTACAATTTATTTTGTGTAAGAATTCTGAAACAGAAACTTTTGGCAGCAGGCCTGGATTGAGAGAAGTTTTGAAAGAAGGCCACATTTGCATCAGTCTGAAGAAAAGTAGCTTCCTATCATCAGGTTGCATCTTGCAAGTCAAAGCTGTGTGAAATGGCAACATGGGGAATTGGACAACCCTTCCAGATCTTGTGCACATCACGGGTAGCTCAAGGGGAGTTGTAGAATTGAAAGACACGTGTCTTTAAGAGTGAGAAAAACACATAACTTCAAGACAACACAAATTTGGGGCTTCAAAATGATTTAGTGTTTGAGACATCCCTCTGCTTATAAAAAGTATGAATGTGAGTGTGTGTGTGTGTGTGTGTGTGTGTGTGTGTGTGTGTGTACAAGTTTATACACATCACATGCACAAAATAGTCCATAGTCAAGCTATCACCCATCCACTCAGCATATATCTTCGAAAATGGAAGACATTTTGTTATTTCATCCCTCATGCAGCATAGCTGACATGGTTAGGTTCATCTCTTGGCTAACATCCTTCAGAACATGGGTATGATGCCACAGAAACACACAAAAGCCTCTCATCAGAAAACATCACACCCAATCCAATCAGTAATGTACAAGAGCTCAGTCTGGAAGATGAAAGCCACTTTGCTTGTCCAATCTCAAAGCATGGATGCCACTAGAGAACAAAAATCAAGTAAAAAAACCCAAACAACAGGAAATCAACACCAGTCCTATGGAAAATGGCATTGAATGCATTCAAGTAAGTGGCACAGCCTATTTATTCTGGCTGCTAAAGCTATTATCCTCATCTTCAGTCAAAACAGAGTGCTTACTGATTACAAAAGAACAGAGGTCTAAGAATTGATTTTAATGATCCTACTGAATTTTCAAGTCTTAGACAGCTTAGTGAGATAAACGTTCAAGTGACAGAGTGTAAAGTGTTTTCAAACAGATTTGCATTGTTCAAGTCCGTGGGTTGTTTTGTACTTTAGGGAGTTGGAAGACCTGTGGAGAAGAGTGTATTAGGCATTTGAGAACACTTACTGCTAACAATTACAGATCTGGAGAATGATACAGTGTGAAGAGATCTGGGATGCTTCTTGCCTTCAAGTTCAAACTTTTATTTTACTGATTGGGAAAGAGAGGTCCAGGGAGAGGAAGAATTGAATTTGAAATCGTTTCCATGGGCCATAGGTCTGGTGATTCCCCATCATGGCTTGCTTATTGAATGATCTAGCTGAAAACATTTTTTTTTCATCTTTCTCTCTTTCCTATTGCCTTTCTCCCTTACAATAAATCTCCCTGATTCCTTCTGCTGCTGTTATTCATGTACTTTAACAATCATTTCCCAAGCATCAGGTGGAAACATGGTGTTGGGGATGAGGAATTCAGATGGGGCCCTGAACTCACAGACTCACACAGTCTAACAGGAGAAATTGACACAGCAGGGCCGGAAGCATGTCCGAAGAGGCCATAGTTACACCAAGACCTGAAATGTGAGTGGGAGATGACCAATCATATGAAATGGTGAATGACAGTTCCAAGAAGGGAAGCAACATCTCCTAATGTGCTTGTGGTAGTTTGAATGAGAATGGCCCCCATAGGCTCATATATTTGCAGTCCTGGTTTCCATTTGGTGAACTTTTTAGGAAGGATGATGAAGCATGACCTTGTTGAAGGAGGTGAGCACAAGGAGCCTACATCAGGCCAGGTTGTCTTTCTTCCCCTCTTCCTGTGGTGTGCTTGCGGATCAAGTATAAACTCTCAGCTACTGCTCCAGTGCCATGCTGGCTACCTGCTGCCATGCTCCCCACCGTGATGGCTGTGGACTAACCATCTGAAACTCTGAAAGCCCCCAATTAAATGTTTTATTTCTTAAACTGGCTTGGTCATGGTGTCTCTTTATAGCAAGAGAAAAGTAACCAAGATAGGGCCAGAGTAGGTGGCTGCTCCATCAGTTGTAAGACAAAGAAGACTTCCAAGGAGGCAGGAGCAGAAATGATGTACCAGAAAACAGCAATATTATGATTTGTCTTTGAGGCCAAAACTCCAGACCTCAGAACCGAATTCTCTCTAAAACACTCAATTACGGCATAACCTTTAAACAAATAAGCCAGAAATAAACAATTTGATGCTTTATAAAAATAGAGAAAATGTATCACAAGTCCATACTGAGACCCCCATCTCTCTGATCATGAATGTCAGGGTCCTCGTCCACTCCTCCCTGGACCCTTATGAAAGCCTAGGCTCAATGAAGATATGAGTTGGCGACTCTGAATCAGATACAACATGGACTTTAAGCCTGACCTGGAACCTTCTGGTGCTTCATACTGGAGCAAATACTGCAGTCAAAAATTTGGTTTTCTCCTGTACAGGATCAGAATTCAAAGCTGCCCCAGAGTGTTACACAGAACATGAGTGACAAGCCCCACAAAGTGTCTGGAACAAGAAGCCCTTCCAGGTAGTGAATAAGTGTGTTAAAAAGGAGTAGAATGTTTGAAAAGTTAACGTTTAACCACAGCCATGGATTTATAGAAAAAGAAAAGAAATTCCTAACATATACTTTCTACCTAAATGCTGCCAAGAATGAAAAAAATGTACATTTTTCAAGAGAACATATTGACTTGGAGTCACATGTGACCACAAATAAATAACTAACTAACTAAATAAATAAATAAATAAATAAAGAGGCTAATTAGCCCCTCAGCTCATAGACATGGTCAGCTCATCCCAAATCTACACCAGGCAATGAAGACAAACACAAACAGATTCCAGTTCTCAGTAGTCATAGGCAGACTTCTCAAAGTCATTGGAAACAAGATGAAAAGTGCTTTATTCCTCAGGGTCTCAGTTCATCTTCTGCAACTAGGGGCATTACCTCCTTGGGAGGCTCTGGATCAAATAGAGGCAAGAGAGACAGAAACAGGAAGATTATTTATTTATTTGTTTATTTGTTTACTTATTTATTAATATCGGCCATAGCAGTAACAGCAGTAGTAGTTTTCTCTATGTCTGTGGCGTGGTAAGTGTTCAGCAGATGTGATACTTTATGAATTGATTGAATACTGTCATATTTTTATATTATAGGTCTGCAATTATAATACTTCAATAATTTGATTATTGTGGCAATAATAAAATGTGGTTTAGGGGATGGAGATATGGCTCAGCAGCTTAGAGCATGTATTGCACAGCCTCCTCACCCATTTCTGGGCTCTAGAATGTGTAGCCTGACCCAGAGCCCTAGTCACAGACCTCCTAGAATCAGTCCCCTGCTTGCCTGCCTGGTAGTCACCTCACCTACTACACTGATGGGGCACATGGAGTCTGCACCCAGAGTCTGAACTGAGACTTCAGATAGGAACTCCCAGAGTTAGTCCACTGCCTAGCCCAACTCTCAGCCTTCCCACCTACTGATAAGTGCCAGGACCACTTGGAACTCAACCTAGAACCCTAGTTATAAAAACCCTAAAGCCAGTTCCCTGTCCTCACCTGCTTGCCTAGCAGCCACCCCACTCACCATACTGACTGAGGACTATATGGAGTCCAAATTCAAAATGTGACTGGAACTTTTGGTAGCAACTTCCAGAGCCAGTCCACTCACCCACCTGGATACCAGCTAATCCATCCACTGCCATCCACCAGTCATAAAGCCCATGTTAGAGATCTCCAGATCTGTCTAGTTGCCTATCAGCCAACCTACCCACCGTGCTGATCTGGGATTATAAGAAATCCCACCTAATACCCCAGAGTGACCTCAAGACTAAAAACAAAGCATCATTCAATTGGTGGACAATCTGATAATTTGAAGCAACAACAATGAAAGGTCCAAACTCCTACCCAACAGAGTAAAAAAACAATATTCATACCAAGCAATGCCACAAGCAACTGAACACCAGAGAGGGAGAGGATGCCTAGAAACCATCTCCAAAACACAAACAACGTGAATAAGCAAGACACTATGTCTCCTCTGGAAATCAGGACCTCCATGGTAATATTCCCGAGAAAAGCAATATAGCTGATGTACAAGACAAAGATTTTGAAACAGCCATTATATATCAGGAATATAAATGCCTGATAATGCCTGATATCAGGAATATAAATGCCTCATCCTGACAATGAGATGAAAGCAGTAATTGAAAATTTCCCAACTAGGGGCTTAAGAGATGGTTCAGCATTTAAGAACTCTTGCTGCTTTCACAAAGGACCCAAGCTCAATTCCCAACAATCATGTGGTGGCTCACAACTGCCTGTAACTCCAATTTCAGAGGATCCGACACCCTCTTCTGGCCATATCAGACATCTACACACATGTGACACACATAAATTCAGGCACATAAATGTATAAAATAAAACAAATAATATCTTTTTAAAAACTATCCTAAGTAAAAGAAGCTGAGGCACAGATAGGTATGGTGAAGAATTCTCCCAGATCTTTAAAGAAGTTAACAACAATGTTACTCAATTTTTTTCATAAAATAGAAAAGGAAGGAACATTTGCAAATCCTTTTTGTAAAGACAGTATAGTAATACCATGATACTCAAACCAAAGACTCAAAAAACTTATATGCCAATATTTCTGATGATAGATATAAAAATTCTTAATAAAACACGTCCAAACTAGACTCAAGAATACATCAAAACGATTACCCAGTATGATCACATTGGTTTCATCACAGAGATGCAGGAATAATTCAACATATGTAAACAAATAAATGTATTATATCACATAAACAGACAAAAGGACAAAATCTACTTGATGATCTCCTTAGATGATCTCCTTAGATCTCCTTAGAATTTTGAGAAAATTCATCACTAACATTCATGATAAATGTCCTGGAGAGTTTAGGAGATATGAAGGCACATCTCAACATAATAAAGTCAATTTACAACATGCCTACAGTCAACATCATTCTAAATAGAGGGAAATTTAAAATGTGTCCACTAAGATAAGGAACACAACAAGGATGCCCACTCTCTTCACTCCTATTCAATATAATGTTTGAAGTCTTAGCTAGAGCAAAAGGAAAAGTTACGAATATTAAAAGGCCATTAATAGGAAATAAGGAAATCAGAGTATCCTTATTATCAGATGATATGATTTTATAAATAAAAGATCCAAAAGGTGTAACCAGAAAACTCTTACAGCAGTTGATAAATGCATTAATCAAAATAGCAGCATACAAAATTAAACCACAAAAATCAGTAAGTTTCTAATATGCAACTGACAAACAACTGAGAAAGAAATCCCATTCCCAATAGCCTCAAAAATCTTGAAATACATATAAATGAGAAAGTAGAAGACTTGTATAATAAAAAAATTTAAGACACTAAAATATTAGCCGAAGAAGATACCAGAAGATGGAAAGATCTATCTTCTTGGATTGATAGGATTAATATTGTTAAAATGGCCATCCTACCAAAAGCTATTTACAGATTCTGACCAATTCCCATCACAATTACAACACAATTCTTTACAGAAATTGAAAAAAATAATCTTAAAGTTCATATGAAAACACACAAAAAACAAAGATAGCTAAAACAATCCCAAACAATAAAAGATCTGGTGGAGATATCACCATACCTGATCTGATGCTACAGTAATAAAAACAACATGGTATGGTACTGGCATAAAACAGAAACACATTGAACAATGGAATAGAATTGAAGAACTTGACACAAGTCCATACACATATGGACATCTGATTTTTGGCAAAGAGTCCCCAAAAATATACACTAGAGAAAAGACAGCATCTTCAACAATGATGCTGTTCACACTGTACAGTTGCTTGTAGAATAGTTGAAGTGGGTACATGTCTCAGTCTGCACAAAATCCAAGTGAATCTAGGACCACAACATAATACCCTGAATACATGATGAGAAACTATGGAATACACCTGAACTGACATGTACAGAAAGGACTTTATGAACAGGACCCTAATAACACAGGTACTAAGACCAATAATTGTCAGATGGGACCAGATGGAACTAAAAAGCTTCCATAAAGCAAAGATATCATCATCAAGTGAAGAGGAAGTCTACAGAACTGGAAAAATATTTACCAGCTCTACATCTGACAGAGGGTTAATATCTAGAATATACAAAGTTCTAAAAGTGGAAAAAAAAAACCAAACCAAACAACCCAATTAAAAAATGGGGCATGGAACTGAACAGAAAGTAAAGATGAAACACAAATGGCCGAGAAACATTTATTTTTTTTTAAATGTTCAACATTCTTACCATCAGGGGAACACAAATTAAATCTACCTTGAGATTTCATCTTATCCAAGTCAGAATGGCCAAGATAAAAAACAAATGACAGCCAATGCTGGAAAGGATGGAGGAAAACGGGAAAACTTATTCACTGCTGATGCAGTGAAAACTGGTGCAGCCACTATGAGTATCAGTGTGGAGGTTCCTGAAAGAGCTAGAACCAGATCTTCCCCAAGATCAAATTGTTCAACTCTTGGGAATGTACCCATAGGACTCCATTTCATACCACAGAGATACTTATCTTTGTTCAATCCTGCAAAATATTTCAATCTATGCAAAATATCCATGAAATGAAAACAGCTTAGATATCTACCAGCTGGAGAATGGATAATGAAAGTGTTGTATATTTACACAGTGGAATATTATTCAGCCATTAAGAATAATGAGATGATGAAATTTGCCGGTAAATGGATGAAATTGGAAGCAGTCATCCTGAATTCAGACACAGAAAGAGAAATATCACATTTTCTCTCATTTGTGGCTGACAGAACTTGAGCTTTATATATGTGTCTTTCATTTGGAATAGCCAGAGAGGTTATATAACTAGTAAAGGGCCAGAGAAGAAGGGGATCTTTCAGAGAAGGAGAAATTGAATATAGTGTTATAAAGAGGAAAGGAAGAAAAATGAGACAGGAAGGATTAAATGGGGTGGGGGATGGGAGGTCAGGGTAGAGCATGCAGTGTGGAGAGATGAATAACACTAAAGACTTTGAAAAAGCCATATTGAGACTTACTAATGTAGAGGCTTCCTAAATTATATATATTATACATTATAGTAATAAATAATATACATTGATTATAGTACTGCTGTACACACTATCAGAGGAGGCAAGTAACCATCAGTTTCATCTATGATAATGGCCTGTCTGGCAGGACATGCCCACTAGTAAAATATTGGCAGCAAATGCTATTGGAATAACTAACCACTTTTAAAAATTGGATTTAACATTCACTCCAAGACACAACTCATACTTGACACAATCAATGAAGCCAAGAACCTGTGGTTAGTTAGGTCATGGTCCCTAGGGAAGAACTACTACTATTATTCTGCTATATAGCATTAAAACAACTCCCAGTGACTTGTTGCTATACCCACACACCCTCATCAGAGAAGCTTATACTTGCATAAGATGATGGCTAACAAAAAGACCAACAACTGCTAACATGTAGAGAATAACAAACCTTGGCATACTCAGCCCTCAGTGGGACATCTATGTCACACCTGGCCCCTTAAGGTTCAGGAATCCATGAGGAAAAGTGAGCGGAGGAGTTGTAAGACACAGAATTGGAATAGTGTGTTTTCTGGACACAACCAGGCAGCTGCACATAGGAACTCTCAGCATCTGTGACAGTGTGCACAGGACCTGCACAAGCTGAAGCCAAACCAAAATCTCAGCATGGAGGGGAGGAAGGGAACGTGAAGTCCCACCCCTAGAGGAGGAGTTAGTGGCATTTGATTGCTACCAGGAAAAGGAAAATCATTTTTTGCTAATGCTGTGAGAACTAGTACAGTGACCATAATCTAGGGCAGACATGGACAGGAGTAGGTGGTCAACAGAAACTGGACTTGATGTGTTTAAAGAAGGAGGAGGGAGGGAGAAGGAGGGAGGAAGGCAGGCAGGGAGAGAGAAGAGAGGAGACAGAAGAGAGGGAGAGGGAGAGGGAGAGGGAGAGAGAAGAGAGAGAGAGAGAGAGAGAGAGAGAGAGAGAGAGAGAGAGAGAGAGAGAGAGAGAGAGAGAGAGAGAGAGAGAGAGAGAGAGAGAGAGAGAGAGAGAGAGAGAGAGAGAGAGAGAGAGAGAGAAAATGAAGTTATTGGGATGAGGTGGTGAGGGGATCTGGGAAGAGTCAAGGGAGGGGGATAAATATGAACAAATGCATTGTATAAAATGCTGAAAGAATTAATAAAACTATTATTTTTTAAAGAGCATGTAATGCTCTTGCAGAGGAACCAAGTTCAGTTCCCAGCACCCAGTTTGGGTGGCTTACAATTGCCTACCGCTCTGTCTCCAAAAAGATCCAATGCCTCTGGACTCAATGGATACCTGCATTCATGTGTATGTATCCACTCCCCCTCCACACACATAGCTAAATATACAAAATAAATGTTAAAAACATGTCTGAGCCTCTTACTTTGTTCAGTGCATTTCCTAAGTGTTTAAAAGTCCATGTTTTGACATAATTTTCAAATATGGGGAAAAGTGAGACTCCCATACAGAAAAGAAGAAGCCTGTGGTTCTTTTCAGCTCTGGTTTCAAGAGCTCACATGTACTTTCACTATAACATGAATAAGGCTGTAGCTTTAGTAAGGGTGAGAAGCAAAATGCTTTATGACTTTGAGGAGTATTAACTCTTGGTGGCCAGAGGTGGAGTCTTTATAAAAAGTTGACTGTGAGGCACATACTATCCCTCAATATGTTTGCACATTAGTGACAAAGCCTCCTCTACATAGCAGCTTGCAATGAATAACAGCTCCCCAGCCTTCTCAGCTGTGTGATCTCCATGACACTCACTGTCACAGCTGGTGTTGGAGATGTTTTCTCATGCTGTATATGAATCACTTTGTTTTCAGGATGGCACTGTGTAAAGTAGAGTGACTCAACGGGGTAGTAGCTCTCTGACGGCATACATTTTAACTATGCCTTAGACTTGGAATTAGAAAAACCCCAGTTTGGCAGCCATCACAGTCATAGACAGTTTAGAAAGCAACACCAGTGCATGCCAAAACAAGAGCTATAAACTTTGATTACGGACGGGAGTGCTCATCATATGCAAATGAAGCAGAGAGGAATAGAAGGAAAATCTAGGTGAAGTAGGTGTCATCTCAACACAGTGATGAGAGCTGATGGGAGCATCAGTGAGCAACTGTCCTTTGTGTCATCAGGTATGATGCCCTAAGAAGCACACATGTCACAACCTGGATATAATCATAAGGAGATGTAAGAAAAATTGGATTCTGAGAGTTAGTAAATAATTGTACTCTATTCTTGAAATGCATTAGGAAATGATGAGGGAAGACCGAGGTACTTCCCCAGAATGCAAGAAATTGAAGGATCTGGGTATGGTGTTATAAATGTGTAGTCCTAGCACTAGGGAGGCTGAAACTGGAGGACAGAGATTTTCAACAAGCCTGGGCTTCAGGGATAGGCCCTATCCCTAAAACAAAACAAATAAACAAAGAATGAAGGATAATAAAGACAAGTAGGCAGGTGGATAGATGGATAGATAGGTATTGAAGAGACTTGATAATGGAGACAGCATGAGCCAGAACTTTCCCCCTCCTATTAAGACATTTTGGGGCAACTGGCAAAATCTGACCAAAGTATATTGGTGGAAGTATTAAGGCAACTCTATGTAGTTTAAAGGGAGGTTTATTTTGTGGGGTAACTTACAAGTAAAGGGATAGGTTACAGGGTCCAGGAAAGGTGTAATGCAGTCCAGTGGTGTTCTCTGGAGAACTCTGCTCGGTCTACCTCCAGCATTCAGGATCCAGGAACCACGAGAGCTGGCACATCCGGATCTCAGGTCTTAAGGGCTCCTGTCTTGGCCCTGCCTTCTAGGCATGACAGTTACCAGAAGCCTCAATGGGGGTAGTACTTCCAGGTCAAAGCTGGAACAGCTGCCCACTACAAAAGTATGCAACAGAGAATGTCCTCTTGTTTGGGAAACACAATACAGATTTTAAGAATGGAGATATTATGTCTGAAATTTATTTTTGCTAGTACAGAAGGAAAGTATACCTGTGAAGAGGAAGGGATGGATGGATGAAAGGAGAGAAGGAAGAGGAGGAGGAGAGGGATGAAAGAACCAAGAGAGAAGGAGGTAGAGAAAATTCTGGAAGTTGGTTTTCTGTGTGAAGTATGGGGGGGCTCTTTTAAATGTTTTGCAGATATTTGGGAAGTACCAAATTATATCAACACCAAAAATCATAAAACAAGTGTTTTGTTGTTAAATGGCAATAGATTTCTTTGGTATGCTATAGTTCCTTTCTGGAATTATGTTGGATGTTGGGTTTGGCAATAAATACCTTACTGGAGGTGTGAAGCCTGTCAGAGATCATAGAAGGAAGAACAAACTCACCCCCAATACATACACATGTGTATCTTCTGCCCTGCCATTCCAAACTACCACAGGCAGCTGTCACAGTCCCTGAACTCAATGGACAGGCATTGGCTGCTAGAAGACACAGCTCAAAGCAGGAATAGATTTAGGCACTGGTCATTCACAAAGGCTTAGCTGGTGATCTTAGACTGAAGGACAAATAGCTACTGCTATTTCATGACAATCCTCCCAGGCAATCTGTTTACTTAGTTTCTGCTCCTTTGTTTCCAGTCTTCATCTCTCCAATGCTTCATGTCTATATAATTTAGTCCATACTTAGCCAATGTAATTCCCTTTATATTTATAATACAGCACTTTCTTCTAGCATAGGCCATTTTCCTTCTTTTTAAATCTGAATTTTTATTTATTCTTTGGAAATTTCACGCTTGTATACAATGTATCTTGATAATGTCCACTCTACCTTCCTTCCCTCCAACTCTCTTCAGGACCCTCATCACCTTTCCTTCCCAGCATCATGCCCTCCTTTTAGTATGCATTTATTGACCTTATGAGTCTAATTAGTGCTGCCCAAATGTACATGGGCATGGAGTCATCACTGGGGTATAGGAAACCTACCAGTGACCACATTCCTGAATGAATATGACTCTCCCTCTCCTACCAGCCATCAACTGCCTATAGTTCCTTAGTGATGGGACCTTGGGCACCTCTCCCCTCCATGATGAACATTTTAACTAGCTGGATCTTGCGCAGGTCTTATATAGGTTAACCATTGCTTCTGTTGGTTCATGTAGTCAATAACCATGTCATCATATTCATGTTTCTCTTTGTCTAAACTAGATAGCTGGAAATAATAACACTAGCAGGGGCTGGGGTAAGGATGTAGCTTAGAAGGTAGAATGCTTGCCAAGCAACCAAGCAACTGGGTTCCACCCTCAGTACTATGTTAAATAGGGGAGGAAGGTGTGGTGGCCCATGCCTGTAATCCTAGCCATCAGGACTGAGGCAGGAGATCAGAAGTTCAAGGTCATCCTTAGCTATATAGTAAATTTGAGGGCAGCACAGTCTTCATGAGACTATTTCAAGAAAAGGAAAAATACTGAGCACCAACTTTCATATGAAACATTATTTTAGATTATAATATGCAATACACATAAACATGCAAAATCTGATCTTTTCATTTTATGTGTGAGAAATTTATGAATCCCATTTTTAGAGCTCATCAGGCTGAGAATGAAAAGGTTAACTGTCTAGCTGTGTCCTTTTCCTACCTAATTCCTAAAATATGTACCTTAAAATGTTAAGGTTGTTATTTGAAAAACATGTGAGGGGGCAATGGCCAAATGAACTTGAGATATGTGGTATTTAATCAAGTCCATCAATTACCTTCAGTTCCACCATGCAACGGGGGTCCTGTTACTCAGTGTTTATGTGCGACTGCACACTCTCCACTTAATACTCACAACTGGTCAGCAGCCTGTTTCAAATGATTGTTTGCTGTATTCTATGCAATGTCTTGCATCCAAATAGCATTCCAATAGATGGCATTTATGTGCAGAATAGGCTGTGTCTTGTATTTAATTTTCTTTCCCATATTAAGCTATAGTAGGCTGTTTAATACGTGCCCCATGATAACTGGCAGGGGCTGCCTATACCATCTCCTTCCTTCCTATGTGTCCCTTAGTAGTTCCGGATTTTTCACCCATCTAGATTACTTACATTTTACATATAAACTAAATGACCTTTGGATGTCCTAACGCGGAATGCTAATGTACAGGAGTTTCAGCCTCCTGACAGCCTTTGATTACATTTGTGTAACTCCTCATTCTCTTTTTCATCCAGGTAGGAGGAGAATCCCCAAAGGATTGGAACAAGAAAAGAAACACTTAATTTAAATCAGCACTACATACCTGGCAGTTGGTGAAAAAAAAAAAAAAAAAAAAAAAACGAAAGTGCTATAAAACAGTTCATCAGGAAGTGCCATGCTGTGTTAAATTATAGGTAATAAAGTCACCGTGTCATGAAGAAAGCCACTACACAGACTAGGAAATGACTTTTCTAAGCTGTGAGAGTCACATTCATTTCTATTTCCTGGGATTACCCAAGGGGCATGACTGCATTTGGATGACAGTAAGCGCACACTGCCTGCCAGGTCCTTGTGGTTCTGTGAGAAGCCCTGAAATTTCAGTATCTTTGCAAAACAGATACTGAACACTAAAAGGCATACACTGAAGAAGGCATACATGGCTGAAGCTTCTGGGCTTAAATGAAGTTGGACTTATACTCCCCCAAGACTCCTCCTCAAAGACAGCACCAAACGATGCTGCAGCCCAACTCAGGTGCTAGGGGAAGATTGTGCCCCACCTGTCAGATGTTGGATATAAGAATTAAGGGACTCTGGGGGGCACAGGACAGATAGAGGAGCTCTGAAAGGTTGATATCACTTAAGGTTACAATGAAGAAGTCTCGGCTACCAGAGTAAGTAGAAGGAAGTGGCATTTGTGTATCTTCAGTTTGCAAAAGAATGTAATCTACATTGCTGGGTTTACGGGAAGGGAAGTTGAGTCTCCAAACCATGGCCTTCCCCCATCCTCTCTGCACAGGCAATTATTTTGAACCTACCTCTGCTTGCTGCATGGTGCATACTGGTCAGTAACTTCCCTTCATGACTAAGCTGTAAAGTGGTTAAAGACAGATACTGTCTCTAAAGTTTTCTTTCTTTTCTCATATTTTTCCTTCCCTTTCCTTTCACTTTTCAGCTGTGTAACCATGGCTGGTCTAGTACTAAATATGTACACCAGGCTGGCATTGAACTCATAGAGACCTACTTACATCTGCCTGCCAAGTGCTAGGATTAAAGGTGTGCACCACTGTGCTCAGGCCCAGTTTTCATTTTTACATGAGTATGTAGGATACAATCTTCTTTATCATGGATACTTAATAAATATTTGTGTGTTGGATAAACATATCTGCCTGTAGGATGCTTATAAGATGGCTGGTGGATCTCATAAGAGAAGCGCTCAATGGGAAGATGGGGAGAGACAAATAGGAAGGACATTAAGGATATAGGCAAGAGATTTCTGACCTCAAGAAACAAATACCAGAGCTTTCTTAGATGATAGAAACTTGAAGCAATGTTAGTCTGATTTTAATTGTGGAGTTATAAGTATAGGTTAAGGGACATCTGGAGAAGAATATGCATAGTTTATCCTGCTTCTGTGTCATCTTATTTAAAAACAAAACAAAACAAAAATCACAAAAAATAAAACCAACCAACAAACAAGAAATCCAGGTACTGCTAGCTCATACAATCAAGGGTTCTGTGGCTGAGTAAGTTTGGAAAAAAATCTACAAAATGATAACTCAGAGTATTATTTACTACCCCATGTCCCAGTAAATGGAGAATTAATCAGAGAAGGGATATCATATGTGACCATCTTCCTTGCCAACTTGGAAATGAAATCACCATGTGTGAGCAGAGATCACTGGGTACTGACTGTGTACAGGTATTGGTGAAATTATTAAGGAAACTCCACATAGTTAAAAGGGAGGTTTATTTTGTGGGGTAACTTACAAGTGAAGGGATAGGTTACAGGGTCTGGGAAAGGTGTAGCGCAGTCCGGCGGTGTTCTCTGGAGAACTCTGGTCGGTCTACCTCCAGTGTCCAGGGTCCAGGAACCAAGAGAGCCGGGCATCCGGATCTCGGGTCTTCAGGGTCCTCTCCTGGCCCCCCCTTGTAGGCGTGACAGTTACTGAAGCCTCAATGGGGGTGGCACTTCCAGGTCAAAGCTGGAATGGCTACCCACTACTTACAAGTGCAAATACTCTATACTCTTTAATAAGTCGTGAATTTTCCATTTTGAATCTTATCCTAGTATTTGTAATTTTCTTAAGACTCAAAACTTTTAGCTTGAATTAATCAACAAGAACAAAACATTCATTTTTTTCTTCTAAAATTCTTATCCATTATTTTACTTGAATGTCCTAGAGTCAGAATCCATCATTAACAGTCTGAGCATGTCACCAATAGTCTTGGAAAGAATTCAATCAGTAAGTTGCTTTTGTGTAGGTACTGAAATTCTCTGGATTAAATTAGGCTGCCAAGCCTCTGCAATCCATGCTGTCCTATAGATAAATGAAACATTGCCCTTTTTATTATTTTCTTTAATAGTGTTGGGATAAGACACACTCTGTCCTACTGGTTCACTAGATGCAAGAAGTCAATCTTTTATGGTCAGTGCTAAAATCCATTTTTTAGTAAGAACTAAAAAATCTTCATATTGATTATAAACATTGAATATGAATGACCTCTTAGCATACATGTATGAACATGTCTCAATGAAATGATTATGTTGTACCACTGATAAATGTTAATAAAAAAAAGTACATGCTGATTCAAATACAATTGTCCCAGAAAGTAACTGTTTTCAAGAGGCAAGCATATACAGATTATCCTCCTGGGAAGAACAAAAATATGTTGAGTACTGTCTTTGAGTCTCTCATCACCAAGTCACAGAAACACTAGTGTTTCATAGGTCACAAGGTACACAGAAGGCATTTTATTACCAGCTGTTGAGTGAATGGGTTCATCTTTTTCTCCTCTGGTCATATCATGAGTCAAATTAAGTATGGAAATGTCATATTGTATGCCATCGTCACTTTTGTTTAATGGAATGCATTTCATCATTCTAGCCTAAACACAGGCTAGGTTGGGGTCCTGCTCAGAATAAGTGCTCAATATGTTAGTCATCTGAAAGGATGGCTAAAGCTGTCTCTCCAGCTTTTTACAGACTAATATATTCAATTACCTGCCTCACTTTACATCAAAGAACTCAATGGCTGTTCTCACCTAACTCAGCTAGTTGTTTGGCCCTCATTTAGTTACAAGTTGCCTGGAATCCTAGCCTCTGGGAGCTCTTACTCAAGAGCAACACACAGTGTCACACCCAATTTCCCCACCAGGCTTGCTGAGATCCCCTGTGCCTTCAGCAGTCTCCACAACTTCTATTTACTATCTCACTCAGGAGAATTCCTACTGGTTCTGGTTTCCTCTCTAGGTACTTTATCACACTGGTCAGGGGTAGAATTTTGTCTTACTCACTCCACTTATTCCTGTGATTTGAACTGTTTTGCTTACTGTGTACATTAAAATGTGAGACATACCCTTGGGAGGAAAGTTAAAATTGCTGAAGTCATACTCATGCCTTGAATCTGTAGGGAGCAGAAAACAGGACCCAATTTTTGAGAGTGCTTCAGAAAAGCAAAAGCTCACCTTGATGCTGATGTGAAAGGAATGTCAATATGGATTTCTGTGAGATATTAAATTACACAGAGAGTGGAAATCACTCATTGCTAATGTAGAGAAGACACAGAGTTTTCATCAGGCTTGAGCTATGGCTACATTCCGGCCTGCCTTAGCCATTACGAGATGAAAGCAGATGGAAATTACTAACTCCCTTCTAAGTCACATCCTTAAATGTTGTCTTATAAAGTAGTGTTAGCAGAGATCTTCCAATTTCAGAGGAGTGAGGAAAATGAGTCCTTCTTCTGAGCAGCCTGAGGCTACTGGCTGTCTGCAGCCCATCTTCACGTGCTGTCATTTTCCATGCCATCCTTGCTCAGAAGTGTCAGGGATCATGAGTAACCCCATCTCACTGACGTTGACTATCATTCGGTCCACTCAGGCTCTATCACACAAGGCTAGTCTGACATTTCCTGACTCTCCTCTAGTTGTACCCCTGTCTTTTGCCCAGCAATGGCTACATCCAGCAAAATTCTTACAGTCATATTCAGAGAATTGAATACTCATCTTTCAGGGCACAGGACAAGGTCTCCAATATGTATGATGTTGATGCATACATTCTTAAATACATACTCTATACTAACATAATATACAGTATGTATGCCCTGTGGAACATACTGTATTGACCCTGCTCTCTTATCGTAGTCACAACTACAAAGAGACTCTCCAGTCATGAAGCATCACCTGGTAATTGTGAATTCACTAGATGAAAGTAATCAAGTTCAATACAGACCAGGGCGGGGGAGGATGAAATCAAGGAGCCCAGGCCATTGAGAAGGCAAAAGCCTGGAGGAGAAAGTGAAGAAAGGGCCAAATGTACAGTGATTGACACTTGTACATTTCTACCCATTTGGTTATCGTAAGTAGGGTAGGTTGGTCTATGAGCTGAAAATCTCTGATGGTAGAGGAACTGACCTGTTATGATGGAGAAGAGTATAGCTTACTTAGGGATTCAGAGGCCTAGATTAAAATCCCATTCCCTCTACTTTCCAGTTGTGTGAGTCTGGGAAAACTTTCCGTTCTGTACCTTCTCAGATAATCACCCTCCAGGTCTGTGAAATAACACTTCGAATGTAAGTGGACTGTATATTTCAACGTTCATTTAGAGAGTAGCGCTTATTCTAAGTGTTGTTCTCTCTCTCTCTCTCTCTCTCTCTCTCTCTCTCTCTCTCTTGAACATGCGTGTGTACATGTGCATGTTAATAATAACTTCCCATCAAGTCATTATGAAATATTGAAATTAAATAGCAACTGGATCTGGAACACAGACTGTGCCCCCAAAGTCTTAACAATCGTGTTTGATGAGGTGCCTCCTTCTGTATCCTGCACACACGAGGAAATAATACACATCGGAAATGCTAAATGGCAACTATGAGTTTTCCCTATTATTGCTCTGGGGTAGAGCATAGCATAGTGCTTGGATATTTATTTTTCGTGAGACTCAGGTAGGCCTTAGCTATCCCTCCATAATAGAAAATTAAAAATTAACCATGAAGGAGTACAAGTGTCCCACCAAAGGGACAAAGACAGGGTATGGTACTGTTTCTGGGAATGGAAGTGCTACCCCAACTCATTCTAAAGTTCATGTCAGTCAAGGAAACAGTGGTAAGGGGGTTTAGGGAGAAGGGACAGACGCACAGAACCAAGTTCACATCTTAGGTCAATGGTATGTAATCATCATTGCATAACCATCTATTAGGAAACTTGTATCTTATGTATATAGTTTATTATAATAAAAATGTTTCTTAATATACCACCTATTGCCAAGAAGTGTCCCTTTTTAATTGTGTACCTAATCATATCTACAGTATGTCTGAGCTGACCTAAAAACACCTTTTCTATGGTCTAGCTTCCACAGTACCAGAAAATACTACACAAGTTGCCAAGGGAGGGAAACAATTAAACAGTCTTATGACACCTATGAACCTTGACAATTACCAGTATGGTAAAATATGCATAAAGGAGCAATAAGTGACATTCACTTATTGGTAATGATCAAGAGCTGGCTAATTGGATTTGAGGACCATTCAAAAGGAGAGAAAACATGCCTGGTACTGGAAACCTAGCCAGTTTACTAGGGCTATTGAGGTCATGAACCTTAGAAAATAAACTACTACAGACACTTTGCTAGACCATCAAAATCTCTAACTATGTTCTAAATCTTATATTTATACCATAGATAAGTGTAGCTACCGCCCCTTCTCAGAGAAGCCCTTTAACAACAAATGGAGCCATCACAGAAAACCACAACTGGACACCATGCAGAGATCAGCACATCATGGAGAGCCCAGACACAATGGATACATCTACATTACAGTTCCTACATCTGTGGTGTGGGGAACATCTGGGAAAAGGGACAGAAAGATTTTAAGGGCCAGATAGAAGAAAGTCTGCTGAGAAACAGTCTCTTCTAGAAATGGCATCATAGACAAGATTGGAACAATGGCAATATCAGTGGACATGTTAATGTGGAAGGGGGAAATTCTGGGGGGGCTCCACTCTTAGAAAAAAATTATAGGCAACTGAAGACCGCTGGGTGAAGGGGAATTAGCCTCTCCCAGGGATGAGGCCCTTATTCCCTTATTGATGTCCAATGCAGGGATGAGGTTAAAAAAAAAAAAGCTCTGAAGACTTTTTTTAACCTCATGGTTGTATGTAAGTAAGTAAGTAGGTATGTATGTATGTGTGTGTTTGTGTGTGTATGTATTCATGTATGTATGTATGTATGTATGTATGTATGTATATGCTGTCAATGAGAGTGGAGGGCACTGGAGGATTCAAGGTAAGGTAATTAGAAAGAGCTGGAAGGAGGGAAGGGAAAGAGAAAGTTGATGTAACTCTATCGCAATTAAAAGCATAATAAAAATTTAAGACTGTTTTAACTATTCTCTTTCCACAATAGAATTTTCTCTGGACAAATGATTACACAATGAAAATCAATTAAACTGATGATCATGGATTCTGTGTCTCCACTGCTTTAAATTTATTAAACCTGTTTTTGAATGTGTTTAAGTGCTCAGCAGTTTACAAGCGGCACTACCAAATTCATTAAAACCCATTTGTTACCTAATTTAAACATTGTGAAAAGGCCAAAACAATTATCCTAGGGATGGAGCTAACATATAGACACATGGATTCTTCATCATGGTTAGTGGGCTCTTCTGCAGAATATTGCTTCACCTGTATGTATATAGGGCTCTCCTGCTCCAGGCTGTGCTGTACAAAAGATGGAGATAAAGAGGGCTGGGTTGTCTTATTTTGTATTCCTAGTGAAACTGAGTATAATACCACACACCTGCAATTTTAGCACTGGGAAGGTTGAAGCAGGATGGAAGTTTTAGGTCAGCATGGGATACATAGAAAGACCCTGTCTAAAACAAAAATCAAAACATCCAAGAATGAAATGTGCCCTGGATATTCAGGATGGTATATCCTGTCAAGGGTTATCTTTTCTGTCAACATGGATTACTGCAGAATACAGTTGTGTTGTTCATTTCAGACTCATCTAGGAGATATGAAGGGAAATTAATTATCAGCTAATTTTAGACCAATTAGTACACAAGTCTAGCATAAATTGGAATCTACTTCTCTACTACATCTAAATTTCTTTATCAAATATATTATTTGTATCAAGATAACCAAGTCCGAGGACAGTGAAAGAGTAAATAAACCATGGTGTTATCTTGGTGTTTGCTTCTGCATCTCTGCAGAAGGGTAGGGATTAGGGAACAACGCCATTTCGTGTAAAGGAGGCCACTGTGCACATTACTGAACCCATTTAATACTAGGAGAGTCTGACACTTGGTTAAGTTAAAGAATCTTGTGAAGGTTATGCAGCTAATAAAATGTAAGATGAAAGATTCCTATCCCAGTGTCTTCAAAGCAGCTTTTCAGATACAGGTGAAAACAAAGTTGTGGTTCAGGGATAAGAGTTGACTAAGATAAACAAGGCAAAGGTAAGATTGTTTTGTGTAAACCCCTTATCTGGTCCAGAAAATGTGCACTCAAGCCGGATTGACTTCTAGAGCTTATTGGACCAAACAAAACCCAAGAAATGGCTTTATCTTAATACACAAAAAGGGTCGATGGTAGGCTTTGGTTTGGGAACAGATTCTCTTTAGCTAGTAGAAGCATTGTAAGGCATTATGTTGAGAAAGTATTCTGAGAGCTTGGTCAAGTTGGTAGTAAAGAGTCGTGTGCTTGGTTAGCTGTGTCTGCACAACCTGTGGGGAACAGAAGGAATGGCATGAGTGTCTCAGATTTTTTCACCCTTGCTCTAGGCACAAAAATCAGAGAATACTTAGCAATAGCTTTCCCAAGAAAAGTCCCAAGAGCTTGCTTCTACTTCTATTCATTAACTGAACCCCAATCCATACAACATGCCTAGGAGTATGTAGCAGTGGCCAAGATACCATTGGTAACTGTCTTCAACATGAATGCAGAACCTCATTTTTCAACAGAGGAAATGGACTTCCAACAAGTGAAAGGACAGACGTCCTTGACAAATAATTACTCTTCATATTAGCCAAAAGAGCCATCATAAGCTAAATATTCTCAGCAAAATATTATATTACCACAGAAAATACAGTACAAAAATACTTTTACAGCTGTCCCAAGAGAATCTCAATAACTCTTGCTACTACCACTCCATATGTAGTTTCAACTAGCAAATTAATATACCTCTTTTTAAAAGCCATTTTTGTGAGGGGAAGAATGAAAGAAAGTGAAAAAGAAATATTGTCTCTCAAGGGTGAAGTAGATGTTCGTAATTCCACAGTCAACTTCTTGGGTCTTAAGGATTGGATATTGAATCTGCCTGTTGAGGAAATGGAAGTTTGAAGCCAGGACAGACTGGCACTCAGAGGACAGTGGGATGTTGTATTGCCCACATCAACTTACCCTGCCCCATTTTCCTCATCTGTATGCTGTTGTCAACCTTACTTCCTGATATCTTTTTAAAAGTACATCTATGGCATTCCAACTTCAAGGGGGTTTCAAAGGGACAGTGCCCAAGGCATGAAAGGATTTATTTAATGCACAAATAAGTAGTCCTAAAATGTTAAAATCTTTTCAATACACCACCTGACCTAGAAAAGCCAGGTATCTCTGTGTGTGTGTTTGTGTGTACATATGTATGTGCATATGTGTGTGTGTGTGTGTGTGTGTGTGTGTGTGTGTGTGTGTGTGTGTGTAGCACCAAGGACTTGTGGGAGGGGAAGAATATGACCAAAATATATATCATCAACTTGAGAGAGGCCAGGGGGTGGTACATGAGAAGGGTTAAAGAGGAAGGAGAAAATGATGTAATTATATTTCAATTTCAAAAAAATAAGAAAATATAAAAAAGGAGCATTAATGATTGAAGGAAGAATTTGGACTAGTAAAATGGAAGAATAACGTGTTTTCCTACAAAGCATTCATGAGCTGTAAATGGGATTACACACAAGCTACAGTGTACTACCTCTAGTTTAATAATTTTGTAGTACTCAAAGGAAATCAAATTCTACTAATTTTAGATATTCTAACAGCATTGACCATTTGACTCTGATCCTGAAAATATAGCACACAGACATGGACAATTAGATGAAAATGATGATTGTTTACAGGAACTGTAGGTTGTTCCTGGTTAATCTGCCTTTGTTATGTGCTGAGGGACAGATAGAAACATTCAATTGTAGAAGCTCTGGTGGCACTGGCACAGAATGTAATCCCTAGTAGTCAGATTGTTTTCCCCACAGAGATCCAGTGCTTGAGACAATCAGTCCCTGAGTAAATTCGTGTTTCTTTTCAAGTCCAAGATCAAGTGGACTCATTCTATGTGCCTCTAATGGGTGTGTCAGATGGCAGTGACAGACAGACAGCATGGTGAAATAATCTGCTCAGCCCATAGGCAGGAAACAAAAGAGAAGAGGAAGAGGGCACACAATTGAGGGCACATCCTTAGTGACCTGAGCTTCTTCCACAAATGCCCCGCCCTAAGGTCCAGGGTCCTTTCAGATAGTCTACCACAGAAAACAAGTAAAGACTCTCAGATTGCTGAGGACTGTTCAACAATCAGACTATTGATTATGCTTTGGAGAGAAGGACACATAGGAGCAAACAAAGTAAGTCATCAGGGTAGGCCCTAATCTAATCTAACTGGTGTCCTTGCAAGAGGAAGTTGAGGCACAAACTGGCATAGAGGGAAGACATTGCAAAGACAGAGGGAGAGAACGACAATTTACAAGCCACAAAAAAAGACCTCAGAAGCTACCAAGGCTACTGACATCTTGATCTCAGGGTTGTGGCTTACAGATCTATACCTTTTAGGTACAGAATGTGCCATCTGTTGGTGATACTTTCTTATGCCATTTCTATTAAGCTAATCAACATAGCATGTATGGATCTATCTGTGATCCTGGCTTGCCTCTTGAGGTTTATCTGTGTGTACTAAGCAGACTGAAGAATGAAAGACAAGCCTTGGGGCATCAGGTTAGTGGTAAGGCACAGACAAACGTTCTCTTCATACTGAGATGCAGGCTGTAGAGCCATTTTCATTTTAAAATATCTTCAGACACCTTAAGGAATTTGCCCACAACACTGTGGACACAGTTTCCCAGATCCTTCCCATTGCCTCTTCTCTCAGCATTCCTACATGGGACTACTCCTCTCTCTGCAACTTTAACTGAAACTCTCAAGGCACTTTCTGAACCGTTGAGTCTACTTTTGTAAAGAGTCTTTCCTGGCTGACCTCAACCATTGCCTTTTTTACTCTGCTTCTGTAGGTAAAGATAGTCTCAAGTACTTAAGGGCTAGCTCTAAGCAGGGCCAGCTAAATTGCCGTTGGATTGCATTGATGCACTCTTGTGGATTTAAGTAGAGTTTTCTGTTTTTTATCTTATAGATTTCTGTCCTTTGTTCTTTCTTAACACGTTTCATTTTCTTTGAACACTAAAGGCAGTAATTTCTATGTAGGGAGTGCCCTTAATATGCCTGGTGTTTTATATCATTAGCTGTATCTTCAAACATACCTGTTATAAAGGTTAGGAAATATAGGTGATATTTGTGACCATTTTCATAGGGAAGAAATATATTATCTTAAAAGACCTCAGTGGGCCTGAAATTTTAGCCAATCTAATCTAAAATCCAGCATTTCCTAATAGTTATGTGCTTTGAAATTTTAGTCAAATTCATGTCACTGTTCCTACCTTTACCCTGTTCCATATACTAGTTATGCTGCTATTTACTTAACGTTTCTTTTTACTCAACTGAAAACTTCAGGCTTCTATCATTTTAAATAATATGCAGTTATACATTTGATGTAACAATTGTAGTTAAAATGTGTAAGTATTCTGACCAGAGCAAAGCTATTCTGAGGAGAGACACTGACTTTCCATCAGCTATCAGACTATTGAAACAACGGTCCTGAAGGAATTGGAATTTACACAGAAATCTCATGCTGGGAGAAGGAAGAGGCTGAATCCTGGTGTCAGTCAGAAAAGATACTTATATTCCAGGAGGAGAGTTACACAGTTTTGGCAACTTGTCCAACCACCTTGCTGGATAGACTAGAGCAGAGACATTGATGCGTTGGTGCTGGGCAGGACCATGCATTGATTAGGACTGCTAAGAGATGCATACCTCTCTCACGTTCTTTAAGTCCAAACCTTATGCTTTCTTCCTCCAGGATGGAGATTCCTTTCCAGGCATGCTCCCATAGAGTTTCTCGAGCAGTTCGCAGGATGCTCGTTTGTTCATGAAAACCTCAGATTGCTTTCATAACAAAGTAGCTTCCAGAGTGAAGGAGCCATGTCTGGCAGCGCTGGATCGTCCTCTGAGCAAATGTTTTACATTTAGTTTCGATCACAGTAGTTTAAGGCTATTGTATGTTAGAAAATGCCACACTGACACACTGAATTTGCCACTGTTGCGAAGATTTTTGTAGATTTTATTCACTTCGATTATCAACCAACTTTGAAGTCTATCCTCTATAGCAGTGTGAGTGGGTCTCAGTCAATCAAGTAAAGACCCCAAGAGCAAAATTTGAGGTTACCTGGGAGGAAGAAATGCTGCCTCAACTGCATCTCCTGCCTGATTTCCCAACCTGTTTTACAAATTATGGACTGGACAGTCCCCATTAGAGGACTTACCTTGCTTTACAAACACACATGCACATGCACGCACTGCACAAATGCACACTATTGGTTTTGATTTTCCAAAGCACCCTGACATACTGTGCAAATGCAATATGCATGCAGGAAGGCAGCCAAGATTGCAAGGAGCCTGAAAACCAGGAGGATCCCTAATCTGCAGCAGGTGTGACAAGTCGCTGGAGGTGATATTTAGCTAGAATAAATAGGAAGATGGGAAGTCTTAAATGAGATTTTGTAGCTATCTTCCTACATTTGAAGGCTTAAATGTGGGAGAACCAAACTTATTCTTGTTGCCTAAGAAAATAGAATAGTGCTCTAAAAGTAGAAGTTACAGTGGGCAGATCAGATCATTGTAAGCTAAGAGATGGCTAATTATGAGCACTAAGTTGACTTCCACTCAAAACATTGAGCTCATAGGGACCAGCATCCAATAAGAACTGCACTATGAAGTTAGAATAAGGACTCCTGGATTGAGTAAGAAAAAAAAGTGTGACCTAGAAGCTTTTTCTGAGCCCGGCAGAGTCAAAACGACAGCCCCCAATTACTGGGCATGCTTATGTGCTGAGCATCATGCCTAGCATTTTGCACATTTGATTAGTCAGCTTTATCCTTTCAAACCCTGAAGATGGACTTTTACATCTTTGCTAATAAAGAGGAACAAGGTTCATAAAAGCTTGATAGCTGGTCCAACATAATTCAATAAGTTGTAGTACTAGACTTGAAGGCAAGACCTGTGTGAGTCTTCAGGCTCCCTGTAGTTCTTATAATAGAGAGCAAGACCATGCAGCAAAGATCTACTTTTCTATAATAGTAAAATTTAAAATTTAAGCACAGTCCACCAGTTTATGTACTTGATCTTTAACATAGTTATCCCAATTATATCTTTCTCTTTCAGTCTTCAGTCTAACACAGAAAATGCATCTGGACAAGGCAAGACCTTGTTTGTCAAAGGATTCAAAGTATAAATTATGTATTCTTCTCTTAAACAAATACTGGTTGACTGAAGACAGTTGTTATTTCAGAATATAGCTACAGACAGGATAGGCATGGCCCCTGCCCCACCAAGAAACACATTTTCAACTATGAAAACAGATACTAAATTGAAATGTATCTATAAGTATTTAAAGACAAATTGTCACCAAAGCAAAGGAAAAGAATGGAACTCCTAGAATATTATGTGAGGTTTTTTTTTCTCTTTTATGTGAGACTTTATCTCTTCTAGGTCAGAAAAGACATCTCTCAGTGAGTGGCTGCAGGGTGAAGGGTGCATGATGTTTAGTAGGGACAGGGTACAACATGGCTCTGAAGTTGTAAGCTACTAGAATCCTTGAAGAACTGATCAACAGCTAGTGTGACTGCCTTATGAAGAAAAGCTGTAGAGTCTCAGAGGCATGAGATGCAACTGAGGAGTAAGATCAAGTCTACTTCATTCAGGACCATGGAAAATGTGTAATCTTTTAAAAGGAATGAATTAGAGATGAAGATAACTTGGAGGCTTAGACAGATCAACCGTAAGTTTGAAGATAAGATCATAGCTGGACCTTGGGTTGTGTATGGAAAGGTTATACATGGCAGACCTAATATGGTTACTCTCAGAACATTTCTATTTTCAAGACTGGCATCAGAAAACCCAGGCACTTGTAAGTCCCACCATTTTCAGAATAAGTAAGAGTGTGTGAGGGTTCCTGAACTGTGAAATAATACAGTTTATGCTGAAGACGTGCCTGTCCTTCAGGAGTCTGGAATTTTAAGACACCAGGCAGAGGGTGGCTACATGAGCACTCCTCAATGAAACCCATGAGATGATGAGCCTTTTGAAATATCCCCTGACAACACTTCACAAAACCTGTCATCTGTTGCTGGAGGGATAAAGACATTCTGGGGACTTCGCTGCATGGGACTCTTGGAAGTTTCTGATGGCTTCCTTGGGTGTCTACCTAATATGATTTCTACCTTGGCTCATTTTACTTTGTGTCCTTTCTCTCTAATGAATCTTAGCTATGAACATGACTATATGAGCCTCACTAGTCCTAACAAACTACTCAATCTGGTGGGAGCACTTTTGGAGACTCCTGGCACAGGAAGAATGGCTACTATAACCTAGAAGCCCACAGAGACCTTCAAGCTTCCTGCTTGATCATAGAAGGGCTTAAAGGCAGGGCTGGAATAGCCTGCTGCACCTGGGCAATTGAGCCTTTATATTTGCTTTACTACTGTAGGGTCTGGAAATTTCTACAGTGATTCACAGCTGGGTAATCAAAATTTAAAGATATTCACAAATTTTCAATGAAGACTCATAATAAATATTAAAAAGCCACTGTAATCCCCAGTGCCACTGCCCTAGATTTTCCAGGAGCATGCCGTGTTACCTTTGGGAGATCAGAAAGTCCATGTCATAGCTCTATACAGTTCTAACCTATCTGTCCTTATTAGAATTCAGATGCACTAATGAGTGCAATAAAGGTGTACTCCAGGGCATTTCAATTTTATGCCTTTATATTAAGTCATCCAATCTTATGGTTTAATGCCCTCTTTTGATGGATACAATTTATTATACAGGACCAAGAAAAACAAGTCACGCCTTTGAATTTTATCTGTTAATTGCAAAAACTGTCAATAGAAACATACTAGAAATCCACTGCAGAACATATTTCACAAAATACAGCAGATTTCACTGCTGCCAGTAGACCAACGCTTAGAAGCATTTTTTTTTGCAAACAATTGTTTTATTCATTCTTTCCCAGGAAAGAATTAAAGGTCATAAAACATTTGGGAGATTAGACACTGGTATAGAAAATGATCTTGCTTTCTAAAGTAACAACCAAGCAACACAACTCTGTTTCCTTTCTGTGAAATCCAGCTGCTTTATTTCTGATGTCAAAAATCTGAATTTATATCACACACTCAAAACTCACCCTCTTATCATAAGCTACCACTTGGGAAAGTCACAAAGCTATGATACCTGACACCTCTAAGGAGCCTGATACACTGTCCCTACGGGAGAGCTCATTAAGAAATACCAACAAAATGTCTTCACCTTTAAGAGTACAAGTAGAACTTTCCCAAATATTTACAGGGCACTGTTTCATAAGGTGCTTGTCATCTGAAATAGCCTTCAGCAGTTAGGAATGGTCCTATCTAGATGTATTGAAATATTGAAAGGATAAGGCCAAGTGTTGAACAGCAGATGCACATTACTATTACTATTACAGTGTAGAGGAGAAATCTACACTAAAGTATAGGAACTGGAGGGTTTTGATGGTCAGAAGTAGGGTAGCATTTCTGATAAAGTTGACACAGATAAATGAACATTCAGGAAGGCACGTCTTGAATAGGATGGTTGAGAGGAGAACATAGTCACAGAGGTAATACAAGGTAGGGCTAGACAGGTAAGCACAGAGTAGCCCAGGATACAGTGTGAAGCTCATAACGAAAAGTGTGGGAATGAATGATGTATTTGGAGCAGGGATCCTTTGTTTTCAAGGTGACACCTGCCAGAATGGAGGTATTGAAGAAGCTGAGAGCCACTGAAAGAGAGTTCTGGAAAGAACCTGGACATGTGAAACAGCAACAAGCATACCTATTGAAATGATATTAAATTGTATCAGAAACAGAACAGAAGAAAGAATCATATATGCTACACAACACAGGAGAACAGCCAGTCATCACTGGAAACACTTACTGGGTTTTCTAGATAGTCTTAGATTCTACATTCTCATAATGTACTGAACCTCAGATTTGTAATCTTCATCATAACTATAATGAAGAATTTAGTAGTGTCATTATTGCTTTGTTGTTATTTTCTTGGCTTCTCAGTACTTGAAGGCTGGGATTGTGTTTCAAACACCTGTGGTAGGGCATAGCATAGGTAACTATTTGAAAGGTGTAACAAATATGCAGGCATGCTAGGGAGAACTGAAGCTGCACAAACTAGAAGGGAGTGTCTAGCCATAGTTGCTCACACATAGCTTCTTAAATTGAGGGTCATGACTCCATGTGGGGCTGTGTGATTAAATGTGGGGAGGTGCCACATAAATTTTGACAAAAGTAAGAGGTTTCTGAATATGCAGTGACCAAAAATTAATTAAAAAACAAATGTATAATGAGTCTGAAGTATTTCCAGCAGCATTTACCAGTGACATTTAATGTTTTTATTCACATGCAACTTTGTCTGCTCTTACAGAAGCACGGTGTTTTAATTATAGAAATCAAAGGATTTTAATATTTTGCTGCCATCATTCTATAGTATAAATTAAGATATATTTGTATTGAGCTGTGTTAAATTTTTTATTTTTAAAATTGTAATTTGAGAGGTTAATGGGAATAACTATGATAAAAATGCATATACACAGGTATCACAAAGTCAAGATGAGACCCATCTTTATGTATAATCCATTATATGTTAATGAGAATATACAAAAATATTATTTGACTTGATGACTTGATTCTCATAGAAATTATCAAATAAAATTTGGTTTGTGGCTTAAACATCATTCCAACGATTTTTGAAATATACTTCTACCACGTTGTACCCTTTATTTATGGGACATAGACTTTCAGCAACAGTGATTACAACATCAAAATATCAATCAACTCTGAAACATGTTGAAGATGCAAAATTCAATCATGATATAATATAATATAATTATATTAAATTATATATAATATCACATTACTATACAAAATTTCTTTGTGTAGTTGTTGTTTATAAATAGTTGTATACTTATATACCTCAGCCACATAAAATTTTCTCAAGCAGAAAGAGGTCACAAGTAGAAAAGTTAAAATGCCCTGATTTTTATCACATTGTACTAGAGAGTGAGTTGATAGGGTTTGTAAGTAAATGGCATATCAGAGGCTTCTTAATCTTATGAGTGACAATTGTTCAAATCTCTATATTACATAATGGACTATATTATTGCATTGAGTATAGTTGAAGAAGTAACAGTGAATAATCTCAAGGCTATTGGATGAAGAGAGCATGTCTAAGTAGGATTGGGAAGTAAAGACGACTTTTCATGCGAAACTGGAAGAAGAGGCCTCTAATCCATATAAAGTCCTTTTAGCATTATGAAAGGCTGTGAAGCCATTTCCTTTCGATATTGAGATCATTTTGCATACAAACAGAAAACTGCTTCTCTTTAAATGTCACCTTAATGAGTGAATGAATGAGCAGATGAGGGAATTAGTGCTAGAAGGCTCTTTGTGTTACAACTGATTGGCTGCTGATGATTAGCTAAGTAATATATCCTATCCTCATTCTAGAATTCTGTGACTCAGTAACTCATCCCACATTCTCAATAATAGGATGCTAATATGTTCTAAGTCCTTTAAGAGCATCTAGTTAAGCTAAGTGAAGTCATTAAGAAAACACTGACTATGTCTATCAAGCCTATAGCAAACTATTACATATGTAAAACCATTTACACAATCTCCTCTCTTATCTAGAGCCATCCTAGAATGCAAGTGACCAGAAAAAGCAATCAAAGTGTGTATCATGTCTGTGTCCTGCAACTTGTGACTTTTATGTACTTAACACACTCCAGTCTTCACAGAGCCCAAGTAGTGCATGTTTCTTGTCAGCTCCCAAAAATCCACAGTGGGAGCAGAGTGACATATTGTGTGTTTGTGGGGGTGGGGTGGGCTCTGGGGAGACAGACTTTCTCAAGAGGAAGCAATACTATTTAGAAGCAGGAGAGTAAAAAAAACAGATTAAAACAATCCAAGTGTAAACATGTAAGGTGAACCAGCACAGAACACTGGGACTCACATGGAGTGGACAACTACTGTCTACATGTCCTTGCTTCCCAAATAATCACATCTATATAAAACTGATACATGGCCACCAGAGCACTTTTTTACCCTAAAAGAGACAAAAAGAACATCATGTAAGTTCATATATCTATGTTTAAAGCTAGAGAAAATAACCTTCAACACCTTAAAGTTACAGGATTTAGTCTGAGAAGCATGAATGAAGTAGGATATATTATATTCTGCTGACAGTGATGTCTAAATAAGACATCGCTTCATGATCTTTATTATTAAAATATTGAAAAATCCCCTTGACAGAATTTGACACAAGAAATGCCAAATTTCTTAAGAAACTGAAATATAATCTCCTTTTCCCACCAAAAGACAAAATTCTTAGGAAAAGATCCCACGCTGGCTTTCTGAAGAAATTGCCTTTAACTTCGGACTTGAAGTTCTAACAAACTCCATGACACAGCTTTCCCTGGCCATAAACAATAGACCCTAAAGCATTTTGTAAATGGGGTCTTGACGGATGAAGCTGAGCATATTTAAGGTATGCCAATATTATTTTGTAACAGCTTAAAACAGCAAGGCTTTCCCCAGACTTCCATGGTGAACAATGTTACATTTCTGCCTCTGTCCAATAACCAGTTAGGAGTTTTGACCAATCAAGACACAAGTGAGAAATCATTGTTGACTGGCACCAAAAGTAGCTGAACACTAAATTACACTGAAAAAAAATCTCAAGATAAAAACCAAGGTGAAGAAACAAGGACTGATAAAATCCTTTCTCCAGACCATCTTTCTTATATGGTCTCTCTCAAAAGCTTCCCCTTGCCAGGCCTTTCATGAACCTATCTCTCTTTTCAGCTATTCTCACCAAAATATTCTTTCTTTATTTACCTTTCTATACCTCAGCCAACATTTATCACCCATTCACTCAGAATCCACATCATTTTCAAGTTCTGTATATAAATGTTTGGAGATAACCTGTTTCCTTCGATTATGTAGGGAGCTTGTACATCAGTACCATATTTCAACCCACGAGAGCATGAATTTGGCTCTCTGAGCCCCTGATGTCCAGCTTGCATGACAGTGCTCCAAAGACAGACAAGAGGACTACAGAGGCCTGACACCTGCCAGTAAAATATTCATAGAGGTCAAGGATTCTTAAACGGTTTGAGGCAGTGAACTTACAGAATTGCTACAATATGTATTTTAAACGTAATACAAAAAAACCACAATAAAATATATAAAGAAGAAAAAGAAAAAATGTTACAATGAAAAAAGGACTTTTTTTGCTTACAAAAAATAGTAGGCATACTTTTCAGAAAACTGAAAGACAGAAAACCTCCAAGAAAAATTAAATTCCCTTATACATGACTCAGATATGCCTACAGTTGACATTTTGGAACACACTCATCTATTCTTTGATCATTGAAAACCTATCAGCTCTGTTTTCTCCATCGGGGCCTCTTGCTTAAGCACAGAAACCATTCCAATGAGGCTTTCTACACCATTCCAAGAGTATGTGGTAAGCGAAAGCTTTGACTGTCATCCTCCTAGTTTACCTTATCGACAGTTCAGAGAAAGTAAATGGCAGAGCAGTGTGAAGAAGAACATGTACTGTAGAGCTAGAGAGTTGGAGTTTGAATTTTGGCCAACACGAGCCTCCCGGCACTTTATTTTTCTCATCATTAAAACATGGGTGGTGATAAAGTTTCAATAACAAAAATCCTTTGTGGTGTTATTATGAGAATCAAATGGGTAAATCTATAAAATACTCAGAACAGCACTACCATGAATTAAGCACACAGTCAGCACTTCCAGTTCTGAAGGCTTCAGGTGATGCAATGGATTACTTATAGCCAAGGGTTCTTACTAGGTGACCTTAATGTAATATATTATTTTCAAAGTTCTATAAAAGATAGGATCAGCTATTCTGATCCTCTTGTTCTGACCCAATCTCTGCTTATAATCATGTGTGACCTTAGTGCATCACTGGACCATTGCTTAAATCATATCATCAGTAAAATGAGGGTATGGTGCTTTGTTGATAGTTCCTAATCATCTGAAATCAGGAATTTTTCTAACATAGCAGTTTGCTCATGATCTCAGAGCTTCCAACCTTTGGGATTCTTCTAAAGACCTCAAGTTAATAATCCCCTATATCATATGTCTCCAGCGGTTCTTTGATAACAGACTTTCTGAGCTGTTCAATTCCATGGACCTGGCCCCATTTTAATGATTCCTGACCTGACTGTGGCAGAAAAAAACAGAAGGGTGAAGGGGGTGTTTAGGAAACAACTCTTCCTCATGGAAGATTTCTCTGTTTTCCATCTTATTGAACTTCCTAATTAAATTTCTTTCACACACTTTCAACTCCTGATGTACTCAGAATAGGGAATCTAACAGCACTTATTTATATGCTAATTTGCTACAGATAATTGTAGTCTTTCTCAATTCCAAAGGAACAAGAGATGTTCAGTCTCATGCTTTGTTGCATCTACTGGAGTCTGAGACAGTCTGTAGAAGGCCAGGGTACAAAGAGCCCTGGAAAACAAGCCTGCTCCACAGTGCCACACTGAGCCAGCTGATAATGGGATCAGCAATGCTGCTGACTACCCACCATGACAAGATGCCTACACATGTGATATGTAGTCTACCTATAGCTGTGTGTCTTAGAGTGTGGCCCAAACATCACTGTCCCTAAATCATATAGGTGTAAGCTCCAAATGAAGACTGCTAAGCAGGTTTTCCTATTCCACCCATTGCAGGTGGCCAAGTTTGAGTTGGGCAACCTGTAATAGTAACTTTCTTGCAACTTGTCCTAATATTCTGATGAGAATTTATGAGTCTTGTGCCAGATATCTGCATTTTCAATAGAATCAAATTATTTATTGAATATGAAGTTTGGAATTTCCAGTACAAAGAAATGTATTCATGTGAGGAAGGACATTTTATTAAAACAATCCAATATTTAAGAGCTTACCATCATTTCTATCCTGATGCCTTAACATGATGTAGCATAATAGGCTGTGGAAGATAGATATCACCAGGAAAATGCTATAACCATTCAAGACTTTGGTTTTCTTTGAAAAATTGGAATATTAATGCCTGTTCCAGGGTGGTAGTTCAGCATTAAAGAATATCCATTGTGTTGGCTAAATAAGCTCTACTATAACCACACAACAGAAAAATATCTAATTATATAAAATTATGAGAAGGCTGCTTATATACTCATATAAAAATCTCTCTAAGATCTGAGAAAAATGAAGTACTCACCCACATATATCTTCTTTTTTCTTATTAAGATTGTTTTTAAATTTTTTATATACCAATCAAAGATCCCCCTCTTCCCTCCTCCCACCCCTCCAGCCCCCCAACCCAGCCCCCATTCCCTCCTACAAAAAGGTAAGGCCTCCCATGGAGAGTCAGCAGAGCTTATATCTTCTTTACATATGACCTTTTATATGAGAAAATTAAAAGAATAAGAATATATATTTGCATTTTATTTATACATAGGAAAATTGAAAGTGTTTATTCAAAAAGAAATTAAATTACAAGGGGCCTCTTTGCAAAGACAGAAACCATTAGGATTTGCCTGGGAAAATTGAGTAAAAACTCCAGCTCAGCTTTAGGACCTTTTCCTAGCACCAACCTTCTTGGAGCAAGGAAAAGTGTATTTAAAGGCAGTCATCTAATAATTTCACTTGCTGAGCTCTCATCCTTCTGCTTAGTTTGGAATTTAATGAGTGCTGACCATGAAATTATTACATTTCACTCCAACAGTTGCCAACACTCTTATCACTCGAATCAGCTTGCAAATCCAGGGGGAGCTATCTGGATGAAGTGTTATTATCAAAATGTATCAGTAATTTGTTTCTGAAATGGGAGGAGGAAATGTCTTACATCAGCAGAAAACGAAATTGGAGAAGTCTGCAGCCTGCTGGGGGACTGAATCTTTGCGGCGGGGTTTCTGTATTGATTGTTGGGGGCTTTGCAGCTCCATCCGGTCATGAATGATGCATGGTGCCACAATGCACTCAGCTAGGCGGCTCTCCATGTGGACTGAAATAGCGGACTTTTGGGGAGGCAGAGAAACATGCCTTCACCTCACTTTCAGCTTTGTCCTGGCTCGTGGAGCAAATCCACTGGAATTTCTGTAAGCTTTGTTTTTGAAACTCTCTTGGGCCAGATTTCTTATCAGATGCATTAAAAAAAAAAAGTCAGAACAACAAAATCATAGCAAAGTATTTTGGAAGGACGATGTGTGAAACTCTGAGTTACATAATATTTAGAGTCAGTCCAAATCCATGCAAATAACATCTCTACTTTTCTTTTAATTTAGGAGACTTAGAAAGAGGATAAGAATATGAAGAGATGTTCAACTGTTGATATTTTCTTTTCAGTGCAGTGATTGACTTTTTTTTTCTTTCTTTGAGACATGTAATTCAAGTTGACTTTGATCTCACTATGTAGCTAAAGCAAGCCCTCAAAGCCTGATTCTCCTGTCTCCAGTTTCCCAATTCTGGCATGCACCACTATGTCAAGCTTATATTCTCCTAGGGTCCATGCATGTTAGGCAAGTACTCTGCTAACAGCTATGTCTCCAGCTCTTGATTGCTTTTTGATGTTGTTTTCGTTTTTGTTTTTGGAGACAGGATTTCTCTGTGTGTAGCTCTACCTGTCCTGGAACTCAATCTGTAGGTCAATCTGTAGGCCTTGAACTCACAGATCTGCCTGCTTTTGCCTCCCAAGTTCTGGGATCGCAAGCGTGCACCACTACTGCCCAACCTCTTGATTGCTTTTATAATGGAAGCATCAGTTACAGTCTCCATCACTGGTCTAAAACAGAAATCTCATTTTTCTCAGCATAGACATTACATATTCAGTCTTGGAGAAGCTCTGGAGACTTTTTCAACTTCTGGGCTTATAACATGAAGACTGCTGTATATGCCAAGACCCTAACTGTTGCTCCAAATGTTTATTTTCTGTTCCAAAAGTGATGTCACCCTATGTGAATAACTCTCCAGAAGCAAAAATATATTCAGTGAGTGAGGTTTGCCCTCACTATAGAGGCTGATGGAATCTGATCATCTTTGATATAAGAAAGTATTAGGAAACTTAGGGTATCAGTTTTTAAAGAGTGAGTCAGAAACTGCTGCCTGTCTCTGATTGATGAGGTAGTTGGACCAAAGAGATATGAGTGGCTGTAAGGAACCACTTCTGAGTCATCTGCTTGCCTTGGATTCTCAAGGAGAAACGTTTTGAAGATGACAAAATGCCTGCAAGTTTGGGAATGTTGCTAGTGAAAGAACTAAACCTCTCTTGTTTCAGCGACAGGGTTGTCCTCATTACAAACACATACCTTCTGCCCTAACTAATAAAGACAACTTGATGGAAGAGAGTCTTCTGTGAGTGTAGCTGCGGTGAGCAAGAGTAGACAGGGTCCCAGGAATAGAGAACAAAAGGCTCTTAGAAGGTTAAAGGGTGTGCCTACAATGATAAAGTGAATATTAGCCTAGCTATAATAACATAAAACAGTAGAAAATCTGAACCTTACAAGAGGATTTCAACCCAGATCCCATACCATTAATAGAGATTCCTAGTTGAGCAAGACCAAACATTAGAGTTTCCTCTTTGTTCACAGACTCTATAGTAGAATCATTAGAGATTCAGAAGAAGACACTAGGCTCCTCCCTCATAGAGACCAACTCAGCATACACATTTAGGGTGTTGGGAGAGTCACAACCTGAACCCTGTAGGTACTAAAGTGTAAGGTTTACAACCTGCCCATGACATCAAGATGATGACATCAAGAAATTTTAGAGCAGAACCTGGTTCATACAAAGGGGAAAGAATGTCAGGTGTGCCTATCACTCATACTTCCCATCATGGAGAGAGTGCAAAAAACTTAGCTAGCTACCATTAAGTAGAAAAGAAGGGGTAAAAGAAAGGAGTAGGCAACAGCATTAGATTTACTTGGTACTGGGCACTTAATTGTGTACAAGTTTGCAAGATTAGAAGGTCTAGGGTCCATAAGAAAAATCTACAGAGAATATCTAATTCAGGATTAAATGAATGCCTATCCCACTTCATATTGCAAAAGATGAATATTTCAGATCTGCTTTGAAACACTTTCATTAAAGGCAACTTTTACACTTTGCTCTTTGCTATAGGTGGTCAGTATCAGGACTACCCTTTGCTTATGCAGCATAGTCATGACAAATTTTAAAAGAGTAAAGGGACCCTACCATTTTTCTACAATGCATTTTATCTTGTATTCACCTATTTGCATTTCCTTCTGAGTAAATTCCTCCATCTGTCCATCTTTTCAGTAGGTAATACTTACTGAGCATTTAGTCTGTGCTAATACCTTCCAAAGTACTTCATCTATGTGAACAATTTCAATCCCCACAATCACTTTCACAGGCAGGTACCACTCTAGATGAGGAAAACAGTCAATGCATTCAGCTGTTGCTGGCCAGGAGCACACAGCACCTGAGTACCTGAGTGGCAAAATCAGGATATGAGCCCTGGCAGCTGAGAGCTTGTGAAATTACACTGTCTGTTCAAGAACTCAAAGTGATTTTTAAAGCTGAACCCCTATAGAGTATCCTGCACAAAACTAGGAGAAAACTATCCATAACTATAAATAGAAAGCTAAAATGAGAAGTTAAGCAATAAGGATATGAATGAAGGTGGGGGATTAGTCAAAAACACAGGTTTAGTGAGTGATCCCACCTTTGAGCCAAAACCTTACTGCTGAACTTGGCAGTTCAGGCAAATATAGAAAATAGAATATGTGGCATGGTTCTCCCTACACAGCAAATGATCTATGGCTGATGTTCAAAAGAAACATACCGTGTCCTTTTCGGCCCTTCTGAGTTCTGAGCTTGAGAAGGGACAGAAGTCCCTGCTGTGATTAGCTCTTGACACTATCTAATTGCTTTAATTCCTGGCCAGAAATGTAGCTTCTACTACAGCTCATCTTCCAAAGTGCCCACTGATATTTTCTCGAATAAGATTTCAAAGGAAGCTGTAATATCTTTCCCCTTTCCATTCTAAACATTATCAAGGAACAATAAACCAATTTGGTTAGAAAATTTCATTTCTTCCATTGCATAATAATACAGCCAAGAGCCTCACTTCAAACTGCTGGCTGAAATATGGCATGCATTCTATAATAGAAGAACTAAATATTATTTAATAAAAAAATCCAGAAAAATATTGTGAGAGATAAAGCTAAAAAAGGAATTCTGAATTTCACAGCATGGCAGCCTTTAGGATTATTTTGATTTTATTTCCCTTGATAGGAATTTAAGACGTTTGAAAAACACTAATATAGGGAAAAGAATATGCTTCAATCATATAAATTATTCTAATTTAAACTTTCACTGCCGGACCATCTTTCATCTGTGTAAAGAATACATTTGATCCTATTACATTGAGACTTTTAGATGGTGGTAAATAACTTCTGAGGTTGCAGCCCACTGTTCTCTGCATATGATTGTGAGGCAGGTGGTACTGAAGGCTATTAACCACACAATTCAATAGTCTGCACTTCACTCTATTGTAGTCACTATCTGAACAGGTAAGCTCTATGTGGTTAGTTCATCCATTATTGCCTAAACAGTGTACAATGCTTTTTTTTTTCTGTATGTGAGGCAAACAGTGAGGGCTGCTATTCTAGCAGCATTTGCTACTCTGACTGGAATGTGCACAAACCAGTCACAAGGGAGATCATTTCCAAAGATACACGTTTCCTTCTATTCACATAACCCTCATATTTCCAAGAAGAAAAGGGTGGGGCTTTTGGTTCCTTCATCAGATTTTGAGGAATCATGAGCCTGGGGATGTCTTAGCATCTTTGTGTTAGTGGTGAATACCAACAGTGGGCTCAACATCAGAAATCATGCATCCGTCCACTAGCAAATTCCTCAATGTCCCCCACCTTCCTTGCCTCATCTCTGGGAGGACAAGGGAATTCTACCTCACAGGGTAGAAGATGCCAAGGAATGATACCTGCAAATCCTTCAGAGAATGCACTCACAGTAGAATTCCACAGAACGATTTCCTAGTTATTGTTGGTATTATATAAAGAGGGAACATCGATTTCTAGGCTCTACCTCTAACATCTCAAGCTAAATCTCTTGTGTTAGAGCCTTACAATCTGCATTTCCAACTTCCAGCACCACAAAACACAGGCTCTCATAAAGAACAGCCAAGAGATTGGTCAAAATCAGGTTCCCCTGGTCAGTTTGATCATAAATACCATCACTTGACCACACTCCTCATATATCCCTGAAGGTCTACATATCACCTTTACCTCTTGGAGAAATTCACTCTCTATTTGAACTCAGAATCTCTTTCTATTCTTTAAACCTTCCTTTTCTACCTTAGGAAAAACTCACCCTCTCGTCCATTTTTATGAATTACACACACACACACACACACACACACACACACACACACACACACACACGAGTCATTGAAAGAACAAACATGCAATGATTACTGTGGTCTTTTGGGGAAAAATAACCCACAACCTCCACATAGGCTCTCCATTGTCCTCCATCTGGGCATCTCCAACTGCACATGTTGATTGTAAACTACTCAATTAAATGTACTGTTTCTGCTTTATTATCCACTTTTGCCATGCTGCTGCTGTCTTTTTTATCCATTTTCATGTGGGTAATACACTTTTATGTAATGTCTTAGGAACAATTTATTGTGATGCATATGTGGGGAGAGGTACTCTTAGCTCCAAATGGCTTAGCCAATGTTTAGGATTCACTCTGTTGCTAAACTCGAAAGAACTGACTTGTCACTTTGTCCTGATCTTCATATAAATCAAGTAAGATATATGAGAGACAAAAAGGTAGCATAAACATTCTCTCCTCCCTAATGCCACTGCAGACAAGAGATCTCCCTACCTTGAATTTATTGCATTTAGCTACAATTCCACTCACAATGGAATCTACATTGTCAACTTCTAGTAAGAAAGGGAGTTTATAATAGATATTACCTCTTAAGAAGTAGAATTTAAAACTAATCGTTGGTGATAAAATGTTATAATATTGTTCATGGGATGCTTTCTTGTGTCTTTACATTTTTTTTTGCCATGTTCTGTGTTATTTCTTCAATTGATGTTAGAATAACTTTAGAAATCACTAGATCAAAGAGTTTTAAAGTATTTAGCCTTACACCCATTCATATACAGAAAGCATAAAATCTTATTAACTAAACATCTGCAACATCAAGAGGATCATCAAAAGCACTTTCTGCTAATTATTTTGTTTCTTTTAATGCTATGACAGTGTTTCTATAGGGAGTGCCTAATAGGGAAATCTATTACTTAAAGAATAGACCTAGGATTTCAGCTAAGCTCATTGCCGATGTCATTTCAACTTAAAGCACAATAGATACAGAAGAAATCAGAATAAATACCTAAGCTCTCACAAAGTAAACAGGTGCCACAACTGTCACCCTTTTCATTTTGTCCTGGAACCCCAGGGAACTCAAGACCTGCATTCCCTCTGAACGTAGATGCAAGATCAGAAACTTTCTCAAGGAACTCCCTGCCAGTTGAGAAGACAGAGAATCACTTTCCCTAGTGGACCTAAACTCTGCACTTTGTTTAGATCTGCCTGGAATTCCCAAGGAGACAGAGGTGGACAGCTACCACCAAGGGCTCGGTATCTGCTTGCACAAGCCAAATGTCTTAAAGAGAAAGAAATGTGGCAGTGACACTGGAACTATTAGAGGTGGTGGTTGGACCTTGGCAAACCACCAGATAAATGTACAGGATGGAGAAGGCAGAGCACACACAGGTAAACCTCAGAGAAATGCACAGGGTGAAGAAGGCGGGGCATACATAGGCAAACGTCAGAGAAATGCACGGGATGAAGAAGGCAGAGCACACACAGGCAAAGAACAGAGAAATGCACAGGATGGAGAAGGTAGAGCACACACAGGCAAAGAACAGAGAAATGCACAGGATGGAGAAGGTAGAGCACACACAGGTAAACCTCAGAGAAATGCACAGGATGGAGAAGGTAGAGCACACACAGGTAAACCTCAGAGAAATGCACAGGATGGAGAAGGTAGAGCACACACAGGTAAACCTCAGAGAAATGCACAGGATGGAGAAGGTAGAGCACACACAGGCAAAGCACAGAGAAATGCACAGGATGGAGAAGGCACAGTACACACAGGCAAACCTTAGAGAAATGCACAGGATGAAGGCAGAGCACACTCAGTGGGGAGGGAGAAGACATATATTTGGTCCGAGAGCACATACAAACTGAGGTTTATGGTAAGGGAAGCGTGTAAGGGTGCCCTTTCTCACTGTTCCCTCTGATCGGGTTCTGTTCCCAGGAACTTGAGCCGGTCTCCAAAGGAGAGGGAGCTATGTAATAAAAACCAGGTCATGTGAGGATGGTATCTCTGTAGGGTGTGACCTCAAGTAAGTTAATACCCACATAGAAGATATTTTTTTTTCTGTTTGGTAAAGTTTTGGGTGAGAAGGGGTGCTTTCTAAAGTCCCATTCAGCTTGCGCATCCAGAACTGTACCCTTTGGAGATAAGCTGAAAGTGAATAGTCCTCTATTAAAAATGCATGTGAGTCTTCCCAATGGAACGCAGAGCCTGGTTATGCAAGTGGCTTCCATCTGCTCGCACTCTGTCTTGCTGAGGAGTCAACAATGTTTGTCAGTGAATCCACTGTAAAGTGACAGCAGTCCTTTATGGGTTTGAAGTAGCTGGGAAGTCTGAAGCATCCTAGGATGACTTTCTCTACTCCACAGGCTGCCCCCAGTGCTCTCTGTTCACCATTGGTCAGCTCCGAAGGACAGGAAGGAGACATTGTGCTCTCTAGGATTCTAATCTTGTCATGGGAATGACTTAAAAATAATGTCAAAGGAAGCTCTCATTCTAGTGCTGGGAAGTTGGAGAAGCTGCAGCTGTGCTTCCCAGCAGCTCTGAAAATCCTCATCCACTCAAAGCCATATGGGCAAATGGCCAGCTTCCTGGGTGTGCCACGAGCACAGCTACCAGACCCCACCCTCACAGGGGAAGATCTTCTCTTGAAGTCTGATCATTTAAGGTTGCTAGCTTGACACATTCTGCTTAATTTTATTTTGGATGTGTATTCTGTAAATGCTGTCCAGTGTGACAGTGGTATAAATGTCAGAGATATGGACCCAGGCTCAACGGCAGGCCCACTTCCCCTTACCTTTTTAGAACAGATACTTTGTCACCCCAATCCAACCCACCTAGAACCCTCCCTCTCTCAAACTCCCTCCATTGGGGATTTAAGTGTTTTTACTTAGTGAGCATCCCCATACTTGAGTGAGCACATTATTAGTTAGAAAGTTTTAGTAAGCATGAGTAGTCAAGAGAAAGACTATGCAGAGGAAAGTAAGATGCTTTTTTTTCTTCTTTCTGAATAAGGACTAGTGAATTTTTATTTTGTGCTAGATCTGGAAAATTGTGTAGCTGGCTATGTATGTATAGAGTAAGCATGGAAGATTCCAAGTCCATCTCTTCCTGGGACTGCTTATGGTGATCCCCTCTGCATCCACATTCTAGCATCAGCTATACCCCTGATAAGAATATAACCAAAGAGCAGGAGAAATGGAGGCAGGGGATGGAAATACTAGGCTTACTGAGACTGAGTGCCCCTCCCAGCACTGACCTATTCAAGTCCAAAGACATCCTCACCCAACTCAGCTTTCAGCACATGAAGCTAAACAAATCATTATCAAATCCATTTACTCTGCTTTCAAGAGGATAGAGAGGAATTTTAGTCATAATGCTTTAATAAGCTTTCTGGAAAGCTCTGAAGGAAAGTTATCAGTCAACTCGTGAGGGATTCTGTGGAAGTAACTAAAGAGAGGCACTTTCATCATAGTTTGCCTGGATTCAACCTCTGCTTCTTCACTCACTAGGTGATTATGCATAAGTGGATCCCTGTCTTAAGTGTTCTCATCTTTAAAACTGAAATGGTATGAGTAGCTGAGCATTAAATATTTAGGATGATGTCAAAGCAAGAGTCCTTCACTTAAAATCTTTGTTACATTCCTAACAAAGCAACTAGGAACCTAATTCTGGTAGACTATCTAGATGAGAGTGCCTAGGTCATTGCCTGAATTGCCACGCATGCATGCACACATGAAAACACTTAAAATATGAGACTTGGTTTAACGGCATAACTTCAGAGCTGCTTCTGAAATGATTACCATTGGTTTTTCCAGTCATAGTCTTGTTCTAGTAGTAAGTGGTTCAATGAATGTGCAAATGTCTGTCCTACATCTGCCTCCACCCTTCGCTACACAGACCCATTGGCCTTATGACATAGGGTGATTCCAAATAAGATAAAAGCCGTATCTGCCTACTCATCCACGCTTTAACTTTTCCTAGCACAGCCTTCTGTCCCTGCACAGACATAACTATTTCAACTGATGTTGGGAAACAATGGGGGAGGGAATATTGAAAAGATACACTTTTCTGTCCATGTTTCCATGTAAAAAATACCAACTTAGTTAAGTCACATACTGCCAACTGACCCTCACCAGAGTCTTTAACATTATGGAAATATATTGAGTGGATTATAAGCACTGATGACAATCTGTTTGCTTTACATCTCATTTTGTATTCTGGAGTAAAGATTTAATCCCTATGAGAGTATGCATAGATAGGCAACTTGTGGATGTTGAAAGAAAAATTCAGGAAACTGGTGCAATGATCTCTACTTCCCTGGTACTCATGGAATGTTATTTTCTTAACAGGGCTGTTTAAATTTACTGGCCTGTAATTTCTTCTTACTTAATGCATATAAACATGACGAATAAAGCGAGGATGCCCACTAGGTATGTTAGAGATGTGTTCTAACTTTGTTCTAAGTGAATAAAAGGTATCTGTGTTAATGTTAAGATCATAAATCACAGATGCTATTGAATGATGGTTCACAAGAACTTGTATCTATTACCCCAGTGGGTGAGAATTTAGACAAGCCACACCTCTACTTTCCACCAGCTCTTGTGTGTAGGGAAGGAAGTATCCTCTAAGAACTGGATATCTTATGAAAGCCTTCAAGCTCTAATACTCCGTGATCCTATTGTTAGGGGATTAAATGATCTAATGTGGCCTGATCTTCTGTCAAATCCAGGAAGAGGGAATAGAATATTACTGTGGTTAAGGGATCTTTGTCAAAGAAAATAAATCAACAGGTTAATAATGTATCCAAAGACATTGGCCTTTCTAGGAAGAGTCCCTCTTGGTGGTTGAAGCAAAAGGTGTAATAGAAATACAATAATCCATAGAACTTTATTTCTATTGTAAGAGATTGGGGAATAGAAAGCTAGAATCAAACAGCCAAAACAGAACAGTTAATATGTTAGAAGACATGATAATTTACTATGGAAATTTTGACCTTGTCCCAAATAGTGAAGCCTTAAATCCTTCTTTGTGTGTGAAGGAACAATTCTTACTTATACAATACCATATGACAGGTAATTCATTTCACTGAATACATCAAGTGCTTAGGGAGATATGTGTTTGAATTCTAAGTCAATCAAATGGAAAACACAGAATCAAAGTATCAAGTGATCCTGTGAGATGGGAATGATTTATAAAATGTAACCAGCATCAGTTTGATAATTAACACTTATTAAATGCATTGCATGCCTCAGGAATTGCATCAGGTAGCTGTGTCCATCATCTCATAGAATGCTTACCACAGCGCAGTGGAGAAATTGAATATTCAGAAGGCCAAGCAAGCTGGCCAAGATTATTGGTATAAATGGGAAGTTTGAACCAAAGTCTGACTGACTGAGTCAAAGCCTCTCCTCTCTTCCCCTGATGCTGTCTCTGTGTTCTGTCTCATGTGTCAATCTTAAGGGATGCTTATTCTGAAGCTGGAAACTCTAGTAGCCTGACAGCAAACTGAGATTTTCCTGGTGGATGAGAAAATATGATGGACAGGAATGGAGTTCTTATTTTAATAGCCATTTCTTTTTTTAAAAAAAAAACATTTTAATTTTTATTAAATGTGTGTGTGTGTGTGTGTGTGTGCGTGTGTGTGTGTGTGTGTGTGTGTGTGTGTGTGTGTGTGTGTGTGCATGTGTGTGTGCATACTTGAATGCAGATACCTGTGGAGACCAAAATGGGTATCAAATTTACTGGAGCTCGAGTTACAGGCAGTTGTGAACCACCAATGTAGATACTGAGAACTGAACTGGAAGAGTATTACACACTTTCTTTTAACAGCTTAGCCCCTTATGACTATTTCTTTATATATTATTTGTCATTGTAACTAGCAGTCCTATACACTGAAGGACATTTAATTTTATCCAGCGTAGCATGTAAGTCCAAATTTTATTTCTACTCCTTTTATCTTGATAAATACTATGTATATATAAGTACATACATATATTATTAAATAAAACATGTAACTTTAATCCTTCTAAGAAGTGATTAAAAATTAAAATCCTTAAAGTAAGTGGAACAAAACACCAAAGTAATAATAGAATTATCTAAGCACTGAAGTCCTCAATTGAGAAGAATTGATAGGGATCTAGTCTATGGGAAAAACAAGGATTCTGTAGATTTCTCCTCGAGAGAAAGGAAGAGATGCCAGTCTTTGATATTGGGGTCAACACTGTGTCAGTGCTGTGCCCAGTAGTCCCTGGACCTCCCCTTTGATTCTCCTGGCAACATGAGAAACAAGATAATTGACCACACAGATGTTATTGGTCTGGTGGTCATATCCAATGCACGCTAATTTTCTCATTTGTTTTGATGGAGACAGAGTTTCTATACATAGCACTGGCTGTTTTGAGACTCACTATGGAGACCAAGCCAGCCTTGAACTCATAGAGATTTACCTGCCTCTGGCTGCTGAGTGCTAAGATTAAAAGGGTGTGCCACAAGTTAATGCACACTGATTTTTACCGAGGCAAAACACAGATGAAGAGAAATAGGTTAAAATAAGTTGTAAGAGCTAGTGGAACAAGCATGGACTAAGTCTGAGCACTCATAATTAATAATAAGTGCCCGTGTCATGATTTAGGGGCCCGATGGTCCTAGAAAGCCTGCTACAGCACCATTTGTTTCACTTGAAGGGCTCTGACAATGGACACCTTCTGGTGTATATGTGAGGCACTCCACCCTTGCTTGTTGTTGAGAAGCTGGGGACTGTAAGTGAGCAATCAGTCCTTACAACACTACCAAACATTCCCCTTCTTGTTATCTCTGTCTCTGCTGACTGAACACCCTGACTCTTGGGAACATTTGAATGCTAGGCCTAATCTCAAAAGTTTTCACATCTCTCCAGTGTCTGAGAAATTAAGACCAGATCCTTACTTTTCTTCAAGATCTTTCAATACAAATCTTCCTTCGACTGCTATGGCTTGGATCTGGAAAGCTTGCAAAGACCCATGTGTTAAAGACTTGTTCTTCAGCTTGGCACAATTGAGAGGAAGGTAGGAGGAACCTCTAAAATGTGTGGCCTGGTGGCAGGTTTCAGGTCACTGGAGGTGTTCCCTTAGAGGGGATTGGGGTCCTGGGTCTCTTTCTCTCTTTGCTTCTAAGCTTCCAAGAGTTGACTGACTTGTCCTGCCATGTATTCCTGTCCTGATATGCTGCCTCACCACAGGCCCAACAGCAACAAGCCAACCAAATAGGGCCTGAAACACCCATTAACTGTGAGGCCAAACGTAACCTCTTTTAAAATTCTCTCAAGTGATTTGTTACAGTCATAGAAAGCTGACACAGTATACTTACCTTATATCCTGTGACTATTCAGAATCTATCCAGGGCAACTAAGCTTGCTGCTTCCATCCCTGAGCCCAAATTGTAATTTATTCTTAGAAGTTTTAATCTCTTTTCTCCTCACACTGTTTATTCCTAATGTTCTATACCTCATAGCATAATGCAGGTGCCAGTTCCTAGAAAAAAAAGCTTTCATATTCCTCCAGAAATGAAAGCTTTCCTTCCTTCCCCCGCCACTGTTCCTCATTCACAATATTGAAAGTGTGCATATCTTAGTGTGCCTTTTATTAAAAAAACAAAAAACAAAGTTATTTCCATTTATAACTGTTCCAAGACTTGCATTTTTGGATGTGTCTTTGTAGAACACAGCAGTAAGATTGCCTGGTGGTCCCTCATGCATTTGCACCTCACTGCTTGCCTAGGTGTGTTCTTTAGTAATGTAAAATGCACTTGGGTTAATGTGCTTTCAGGGAGTGGGGGAGGAAAAGCGTTAGGTGAAGAGCACCCACCAGTGAGCCAGTGCATGCAAATGTAAGCTAATTTCCTTCTTTCAATGAGCAAAGGACATTTTAAACATAGGCTATTGCACATTTAGGCCAGTTCTACTGAGTACAAAGACTAAGAAAACACTTATAACTAATAAATGACTTTAGCATGAGTACATGGTATAATTGCAGTTTGAAAATTACAATCTGTACAAATACAAAGCAAACAAGTATTAGAAATGCAAATATTTAAGAACTGTTAAAAAGTATGGACACAATGTTCCTTGACTTCAAATGTTGACAGAAAGCGACTGCACCTGTGACAGTCTGTCTGCCTCGCCCCTTGTGCTGTTACTAGTTCTTTAGTTGGGTTGTATCCTGTCCATAGTACTTGATGCTGACCTGGGTACCAAAAGTCGGATGAAAAAAAACCCTCTTTGCTTTAATGAACTCTTGTGCATAATGAGCAGCAGTCACACATGTCAGGCTACAGCAACTCCAGAGCCAACTGTAGAAGGAAAGTCACTTGAGGCAAGCCCTGGGAAAGAGGAGTGTTTAAGTACCCAAACTGCACAGAGGACAGAACACTTAATTATACCTGAAAAGAGAAAATGGATTTCAAGATGGAAGAAATTCAAATCCATTATGAGTGGAATGTCTCCAGATGGCAGAGGAGGAACTTCAGTTTATGAATTGGGAACAGTACAGAGATGGAAGCAGCCTGTATCAGCTCAATGTATTTTCAAGCCTTGTATACCATGTTCTTAAAGACTGATATAAAATATCTTTGAAAGACAGCATAATCTATAGGTAATAATTTAATATGGCTTATTATATAAACTCAACTATAGTTGTTTGGTTACCAAAATATTTTCAAATAACAAATACTCCTTATTCTAATTCTCGATTCAAGTGACTTGACTTAATTTTATAAAGTCCAAAAGTTCCTATAGGAACCAAGCAATAGGCTGGCATTTCCAAGTAGAAGCAGTATAGTTTAAAAGGCATAATGAAGTTTCCTCACTCTTAATCACCCCAAGGTAGAATAATTTCTATGTGGGTGTAAGTAAAGTCATTCCTAGACCTAAAACACTCATCCAATCTTCCTCTTTGGAGACTTTTTATGCATCTCTGACTTTGTCAGTTACCCCTAGGGCTGTGGGCTGTTGCAAGAGGCAAGAGCTCTGCATTAATAAAGATAGTGCAGGAGCCACAGGAATTCTTGGAGTCAGTGATCTGGAAGTTACTGGAAGGATGTGCCTATCTTGGTGTCAGTGGTGAAGGGAATCAAGGAAGAAATCATGGAGTAAGCTGCATCTCAAGTTTGAGGGATGTGTTGAAGAGGGAGTAGAAAAGTCCTCTGGGCAGAAGAAATGGCACATAGAGACAATTGCCAAGAAGACTTTGCTTAGCTGTGAGCTATGTCCCTGAAATAGCTAGCAACCATTCTTCATGGAATAAACTTAACACCCTTTCTACAAGCAATTTCTTGCAAAGAGGTGAAGTCTTTGTGTGTCTTTTCTTTGATGAGGTTCTTCTCATGTAACAAGCTCCAGATCGGAACCATCTTGGCTGTTCTTCACTCTGAACCTTCATTTTATCGAGGGCTCCTCTAAGATGGTTGCCCTACTATTCCTATTTGCCTTGAGGTATGTAACAAGGGATAGTTGCTTTTCTTGTTTTGAATTATGTCTATTAATGGTGGAACCTAACAGTGAAGGGTAAATCATTGTCTCTCAAACTTGTCCCTTGAACTTAAGTTTGTGTTCAAGTCTGACTCTGACATTTGCTCACATTATGATCTAAGACAATTTGTTGAGCTTTTTTACGCCTCAGTATTGTGATGGTAATGGCTAACTAACTCACAAGGTCACCTTGACCTTAGCTTAGTGTTGTGTGATGGCTAATTGCAGTTGTCAACTTCAAACAGAAGAGAAAAGGGAACCTCAATTGGGAAATTGCCTCCATTAGCCCAGCCTATGGGCATGTCTGAATGTCTGGTAGGACATTTTCTTAACTGCTAATTGGTGTGGGAGGGAGGGCTCATCCCTCTGTAGGTGGGGCTGATTCTGTCTTTTGACTCTGATCCAATAAAAAACAACTTGAAATATCAAACCTTGGAAATATAATGCTTACCCTTCTCTTACAGCTGAAATAATTCATTCTTGGAAATGCTGGCAGCTTTCACTATAAAGCTGGTTTCTGGATAGGGTAAGGAAAGTTTCTCGTTTTAGCCTCGGTAGTTATATTTCTGCTGTTTCTATGCTCAGTATTCCTCTCACACTTCTGGTAACTAAACTCCAAGCTTCTGAGAAACCATCCCACCCTCAGCCTCGTTCTCTACCACTTAGCTGGAAAATCCACCTGAATTAGGGCTGGAACACATAAAGCAAACTTCAGCCCATTGGAGCATGGCCTTTCCGTATGAGACCTATTTATAAGAATTTGCCATAGAGTTGTGACCAAAAACTTTAAAATACAATGTTGTAGATCAGGAATTGCTGCAGGCATCTTGAATAGTAAGAGAAGATCCTGACTAAGAATCAATATGACCAGAGGAAGAATAATAACAAAGATCAAACAAAACACTGTCTACCTAAAGCCAGGCAGCTCCTGTGGCTCCAGCTACAGGAACTCTTAAGCTTCTTGTGTGCTGTAATTTGGTTGAGACTGAATTTGCCATCCTTTTCAACAATCCTCAGCCACATGGATTGCTGGAGACAGTCGGGATACATGCCCAGAAAAGGCCAGTCTCCAAGCATATCATAGTGTTCATAGGCCATGGAAACAGAAAGTCCAATCTACTGTGAAAGGCAAGAGTGTATAAGAGTGATAATGAATTTTGTTTGGGTGCCTCAAATTTAAAATAGCACAATAACCTTGGATTTCAGCTAGGAGACCATGTTCATTTAAGTACATTTATATCTCTATAGCATCTATGTGTCTGTATCACCTGGTCATCAATTACATCTGTCTGGATAAAGATACAATCACATTAGTTTAGTGTTCTTCATTCTGATGGATAATGCATTTACTTCTAGAATCATGCCTTCCTCATTAATAGATTTATTGTCCAACATCTGACACAGTCATTGAACAAATGTTAAAACAAAACAAATTTTCACTTCAATATGAAAAAAAAACAACCCTCAATACATTAGTTTTTGGGCTCAGTATTCTACATAAGAGAAGAACAGGTGCAATGATACAATGTTGTGAGAAAGACAACCCCTAGACTTCATTTACACAGGCAGTGTGTGAGTGATGTCCTCCAGAGCTGGACAGTGAAAAATCAAGACACCCTTTCTAAATACAGAAAATGAAACCACATGAATTATCTGGAATTTAAATGTGATTGCTCACAACTTTGTTTTCCTAAAAGCAGTAAGACTGAGTTCTTGAATTTACCAAGTATAATTTTTTTTCAATTTCCCTTCTTAATAAATAATAAATTATAAAGCATACTCAATTTGAAATTTCAGCACCTATAGACAGGTATCTTAGAATTTTATTACTGACCCAAGAATAACAAAGACAAATTAGGTATTTAATATCTTACAACTATGATTCTAAATTTCTGAATATTTATGACTAGTATAGCATTCATTTGAATTGAAGAAATTAATATCCTTGATTATTATTATAGTGTAGATTTTTCAATCAACACTGAGGGATGTTTCTATCTATAGTTAACTATAGACATTCATTTGTTTAGATATTTTTTGGCCAGTTCTACTTGCTGATCATAGTGTTGGTGCTAAGAATGCAAGACTGAATGGAACAGAAACAGTTCTCCCACTTACAGAGATTATTTCCGACATATTTAGAGCTAAAAAATTAATCCTTATTTTATGAGCTTGACTGTTTCTCTCTGTCCTTTCCATTTCCAAGCGCTGTGCTCTGTTTCACAGAATCCATATTATTCCACAAGACATAAGAGTTTAGCAAGAGGAATAGACTGGAGAAAACCAGAGGTTAGGGGGCGTGGAAGAGTAAACATGGGGTCTACAATCCAGCAGCAGTGAAATACACAATTAATTTAGCTTAGCTTTCTTGTAGGCTTTAGAAAGGGTAATCTTAACAGGGCTGATAGGAGAATTGAATGTAGTAAATGCCTGGAAAGTGTTCAGTGCTGTCCTTGTTAGTGACCATTCTGTGCACATTAGATAGCTTTATAAACGAGTACCGGAAATCAGATTGTGTAGTAGTGAGGGAAAACTCCATTCTCATAATAAAAAATATTGACAGTCAAGTCAGCAAGGCATCACTGCTTATAGTGTAGATCTATGATCTACACTCAAGGCTCAGCAAGGAAAGGCACAAGGACCCCAGACTCCAGCAGGATCTTAAGTCCACTCATTGTGCTCCATCCAAAACAGACACTCTATATTCAGGATAAGGAACATTTCGTCCACACAGATGACTATCTACCAAATGGACTGTAATCCAAGCCCTGGGAAAGTCCTGGGCTTTTGCCTAGAGTAAGGCTCAAAGGGCATACAACAAGATCCCCTGTGCTTCTTAGACCTCCGAGTTTCTGATTACATTTGGCAACTAGAACGTATGTGAACAAACCCCTTTTGTTTTCACCAACAAAGGATTCACTTAAGTGAATACAGAGGAGGTTGGCTAACTCTATTGTCCCAAGTAAGAGATAAAACTATTGTCCAGGTTACTATTTTTTCTCAATGAAAAAAATGTGTTTGAGAGCAAGTTGGGGGACCAAGAAAGATTCTTCTTTCTAAAGTCTTGAACAGTTTTCATGCCATCTTGAATGCTAACTTACGTAGCAGAGAAACACAATTTCCCCTTCCAAGGTAGGAGATTTTGAGAAATTTTCATGCCAATGTGTTACCTTCTAAAGCCACCTGGGCCTTTTCTACTGCTCTTCCAGATGGCTGCTAGAGATATGGAGTCGATACTGGAGATTTTCATCAGGGCGATTTCTCATGGCATTACAATTCAATTCTTTGTAATCAGAGAGATCAATGGTGTAAAAAAAAAAAAAAAAGAAATGTATTCTTATTTTTTTCCTGAAAAAAAAAAAGACATGGTTTTCTCCACTTAAGAGATAAAAATAAGTATTTATTCAAGTAGGATCATGTTTCAAGATCAGCTTTCTTGCTTCTATAGGACTGAATTTAAATTTGAGTGAAATTAGTTAACATTTCAAAAATAAGTTCATTTACTTCCATTTGAATATAAACTAGTGATGAGGGAGAAGTGTAAGTTCAAAACGATGTGGCAAATGCTGCTGTCACGGAGAGTCAAAACCACGCACATCTGCACCCCTTTTGGCTGATTTTCCCACAACTTGTCTCTCTAACTACTGCAACTAGTTTCTCAGATCTGAACAAAGATGGTAATCATGTCCATGCTCACATTTCACCGAAAGCCATAGGATGCAAGGAACAGGGGACATAAAGCTAATTGTTTTTTGAGTTTTAGCTCTATCACAATTGTTGTTCTGTGTGTGTGTGTGTGTGTGTGTGTGTGTGTGTGTGTGTGTGTGTATGTGTACAGGTGTGTGTATGTGTACAGGCATGTGTGTGTGTGTGTGTGTGTGTGTGTGTGTGTATGTGTACAGGTGTGTGTATGTGTACAGGCATGTGTGTGTGTGTGTGTGTGTGTGTGTGTGTGTGTGTGTGTGAGAGAGAGAGAGAGAGAGAGAGAGAGAGAGAGAGAGAGAGAGAGAGAGAGAGAGAGAGAGAGATCCATGAAAATATATCGGTATTGGAAGTGTAAAACCCTAATTGGTGCTCCATGAGTTTAGAATGGCCATTCTAACTGTGTAGAAGTTCACTGAGATGCACAGAGTTTGGGACTGGGCAAGTGTTTGTGTGAGTGGTAACGTTAATCTATCTGTGCAATGTTTTTATGGATGAGATTGCTACAATAAAGTGATCATGTGCAATGTTTTTATTGGTGAGTTTGTTACAATAAAGTGATTACAGAAAGAGAGAGAGAGAGAGAGAGAGAGAGAGAGAGAGAGAGAGAGAGGAAGGAAGGAAGGAAGGAAGGAAGGAAGGAAGGAAGGAAGGAAGAAAGAAAGAAAGAAAGAAAGAAAGAAAGAAAGAAAGAAAGAAAGCAAGCATGCATGCCCCTGGATCCCTGACAGAAGTGGAGTATTGGTGAAATTATTAAGGCCGCTCCACGTAGTTAAAAGGGAGGTTTATTTTGTGGGGTAACTTACAAGCGAAGGGATAGGCTACAGGGTCTGGGAAAGGTGCAGTCTGGCTGTGTTCTCTGGAGAACTCTGCTCGGTCTACCTCCAGCATCCAGGGTCCAGGAACCAAGAGAGCCCACGCATCTGGGTTTCGGGTTTTCAGAGTCCTCTCTCAGCCCCGCCTTGTAGGCGTGACCATTACTGAAGCCTCAATGGGGCTTGGAACTTCCAGGTCAAAGCTGGAATGGCTACCCACTACAGTGGAGAGTCCATTCTGCACTGTTTGTAAGTGCTATGCTCTTCTTGAGAGAGACTAAGTTCTCCCACAGACTGTTCGAGAACTCATATCGTATGGATATACATGTGGACACATGAGTACACACACTGAAATAAATGATGAAGTGATACAAGAACTCCAAATGACACTGGGAGTTTTCTTCATCTGGAGTGGTTCAGTCATCCCCATGGACAAACTTGCCTCTATAATTGAACATTAACTTCCAGATCGGCTGGAGTCCACTGAACTTATATTTTTGTAATTTCTGTGAGAAGAAAGGCTATTCAGCATTTCAAAAGAAACACAAATTGAGAATTCAGTGATCAGATTTTGCCTCTAGCCCATCTCACAGCACGTCAGTCATTTCATGGTCCCTTACAATATTCTGGCCCAAAACAGCTGTTTCTTCAGAGACGAAAGTGAGGGAGAAATCAGATCCTGTGGCCTATTTGGCCATAGCCCAGGAAACACTTGCAGTTTCCTGTGCCCTTCCTGATTCTGGCAGGTTTGTCATGATTCCATGGTTTGTTGTGAAAGAGACTGGAGGGTAGACCTGCTTTTTAAAACATTTATCTCTTTTTATAAAAACACTACATAGTTTGTTGAAATAAAAAAATGGAAGAAAACTAAGAAAATGTATGAGAAGACACTGTTCATAACTCTAAAATGTATTGTTAACACTCTGGGTTCTATGTGTGTATCACACACAAAGCTTGCCATCATTGAATGTAAATATGCACACATATGTAGATGTACAAATTAGTCTTATATTGAGTAGTGTTTATTTATAGTTAATATCATGCACTTTTAAAACATACATATATATTTTTTCTTTATGCATTCTTCAAACTTCTCTGAGCTTGGAATGAACCACTCAGAACTTTTTGATACCACTGACTTTCTCCTAGAACCAAATATATTCCCTGTAGAAAAAAAGTAAACCACATCCCAGTCATTCAGTTTATGAGTCCCTGAATGTTAAGACCTAAAAATAGAAGAAATGGAAGCTCTAAGGAGCCAGCAAGCACACTCCAGAAGGGAATCATGGGGGACAACATAACGACTCAATGGTTTTGAAGGGCATTTCCAACAGAGTGTTTTCAGCTTCATCTCATCCAAAAGACGTGAGGCCTTGGATTTAACAAGCAGCCAAAAAGCACAGACGACTTAGAAGTGGAGACATGTGGCAATGGAAGGAGTTCTGTGAAGAAAGCTCTCTAAACCATCTAAGATTCCCAAGAACATCCTGCCATAGAGAAAGTGGAAGGATATAAATACATGCCAAATACATGCAGTTTTGTTGATTTGGTTGGTTGGCTTTTGTTTTTCCTCTTTTCAGGAGAATGTTAGAGAGCAGAGAAGACTTGACAATCAGCAGCAGGGCCTGTGTAATGTGTTTACTTGTCTACTATTAGCCCTGACTACACCTGGTGCCCTCTCGACAAACTCAACCTAAATCAAACTCTAATGCATGAAAGTAGAAGACAACCAAGAAGAAGCCGTAGAAATCAACAATGCACAGTGGGAAACCAGTGGCATCCTAACACTAATTTGGGTAGTGTATGGGAATTGAAGAATCTTGTTTTTGCATTCTCAGCTAGACAGAGACCTTGAAAGAAAGATAAAGGAACAGATCTGTTCAGGCAAGTCAGACTGCTGGACGTTTATACCAAGTTTCCTGGTTTAAAGGCAACTACTTCAATCTATTCTTCAGTCACTGTTTATGCTGCTGGTCAGTAATGGCCTTATACAATGATGAGTTCTTGTCAACATTAAAAGTAAATACACACACTTAAGTGCATGTAGTAACATCAGTCACATGTTTGTATAGTATTTATTACACTCAAGCTTTGTTAACGTGTGATCTTGCAAAATTACTCTATCCTCTATGCTCAGGATAAGGGACAAAATGGGACCAGATGTCTAATTACATTCTTTTCATGTTTAAAATTCTATATAATCCCCAATTCTCAGACCACATTTGCCAAGAAGTTGTTTTTGAAAAAATGACTAATTATGCCACAGTTCTCTAAATGTATGGATCTGTGGATATATAAATAAATATATATATATATATATAATATGTATGAACAGATATATATGGACACATATGTATAAATGCATATGTATACAATCCAAACAATAGCCATATTTGGCTGTATATTCATACATAAATATGTATATGCAGCCATAGATACATGTGTTTACATGTAGATGAATATACATGCATATAATTGATATATGAATAGATATATAATCAAGAGAAAATAAAACACCCCTAGACAATAAGAAATAAGAGATTCTGAAAGCCCAGCCTCATTCCTTCATTGTCAAATTTTGGTTTCTGGAGGCAGAGGTCAAGTTCAAATTCCAGCTGGGTCATATAATTTCCTGAATCTAATTAGCTAAGAGTTCCCTATTCTAAGGAATCTCATTGTCTTAACTATCAAGAACAAGAATATTATTTCCTGCCCTTTCTTGTAAATTTAGAGTAAATATTAAATAAAATAATGTAAATGTATAATATACAATTGACACAAAATAATCTTTCTTCAATGTCAACTGCAGTTATCTTAACTGATTAAAAATGTCTTGAATTTCCTTTCCTTCAACAAAATCTTTGTAGCTTTGTCTGATCTTTTTTTCTTAAAAGATAAAATACTATTTCTTATCAATGTAGTCAACAGACGTTAACTGTGTGGCCACCACTTGAAAATCTCTTGCCTTTGGCACAATAAATCTTCACTAAATGCTACTTATTGTTATTTGACACTGAGTGCATGAAAGTGATCTTAGAGTCTTCACACAATTGTAGCAGAGATATCAGATTGAGCCTAAGTTACATTTTGTATACTAGCATATTCTATAACTCATTCTTTTTTCTTACCGAATTGTACATGAATTTTAAATTTTCCTTTGCCTACTTGCTTTCTGCTTGCCTAAAACCTAAATGTGCCTCTCTTCTGGTCATGCATCTACCTGAAGCTTATCTGCTATGTTCTTTTCTTTTGCCCATGCTCTTGAAATAATACACTCACTGCCTCTTCTTCCTATTTCAATTAATGAGGCATCTAGTGCATCTAGTATATATGTAAGGGACTGAACCATGGATAAAACATGACCCTTGCTCTTGGGATGACTTGCTAGGTGGTTTTCATTTATCCTCATGTGCCCACCATATTCTTCCTCAGTCAGTCACCCTTGACCATGCAAATTGCTCATCTTGTCTTGGTCATCATTCATTTCCTCCCTCTATAGACACTGACATGAAAAATAATCAAAAGTAATTATAAAGAGAGCAGAATTTCATTTGTTTGTATAACTGAAGACAGATATAATAGCAAAGTACAGATTGTAGCTGGGTAGAGTAAGTAATTCCCAAGGAATCTGATTCATACTCAGACAAGGAACCCTAAACATTGGCACATGGTTGCATTGTGGAGGGTGAACCTCCCAAAACAGCTCTCCTACAATGTGCCCAGGAATTATAACTAATTTCTTCAAGGTAACAAACACCCCTAGCACCACTTTCCTCAAGGAAGAGAACACAGTCAAAGGGCTCTTTGTAAGCCTTTTGTCCCAGTTTCAGGACTAATTTAATATTCAAAGGGCAAATGTGTCCTCTTCACTTAAGAAAGCTTAATGTTTAAATACAAATTTAGGTCATTGGCTCCTGTGACAGCATTTCCCCAGTGAGGAAGCTGCATTTAAGCCTCATCTCTTGTATTATTGATAACAAAACTGGTAAAGGCCTGAGAAAGTCAACAGCTTTCTCTCAGGGCAGTATAGATGAAGCAATTAAATCCAAACTCCATTTCAGTTTCCCTTTTAGGGGACTATGTCTGTGCTCTGAACACCAAATCTGTGAAAGTCGAGTTCCAGCATGAAGTTTTCTTTTCAAATATATTTCAAGCTTTCACTCCACAGCAATGACGTGATAGATACATTAAATTTTGGTTAGCAACGTAATTATTTTTGCCGTGGTAGGAAATAGATTATTTTCTTCACAAAGCAAACAAAGCCATCCTTTATGCTTCTAATTCCCCTGAGTTAAGCAAGGGAGCCATGTGCCTTTGAGTTACCATTGTTCCTCTGCATGTCTAACTTCCCTTGAGATTCTGAGAGCTGGGCTTGGGGTTCCTTTATTACTGTGTTCCCATGCCTAGTCCAGACTGTGCCACATGAATGATTTCTGTAAATATTTGTTAATACATTTTCCCCAAAGAACATTTCAGAATGTTTGAAAAATGCAAAATCTAAACTACTGAACAATGCACACAAAACCCTTCTCTACTTCCCTCCCAGCTTCTGCCACAATGCCAACTTTCTCAGCTACAGGAACATCTGAAAGCCACCCAGGGGGTCATCCATTCACACCACAATGCCTCTGTACAAAACTTTTTTCCCCACCTAGAATGGCTTTCCCCCATCTTTCCAGATTGTACAAACGAGGGCTTGGGCGTATCTCAGTATAGTGCTCTTTCAGACTGTGTGAGGCATTGCCTTAAGTATCTACAAATGTAGAAAGAACAACAGAGTAGATATGATGGCACGTGCCTGTAATCCCAGAACTTGGGAATCAGCGGCAGGAAGAAGATGAGTTTGAGGCCAGATGGGACTGTATAATAAAGCTCTGTTTTGAAAAACAAAACTAAGCTTAAAAATGATTTGTCTAACACCTGGACAGTCCCTTAACAGGAGCTTTTTTTTTTTCAAGGAAAATTAGTTATTTCACAAACTGTTGTCTTGCAATATCTGGTATCTTGGCATGCTTTTCTGTTATTTTTTTATTAGAAATACTATGATAAATCCTTTCTGTAATTCCTACCATTAATTTTCAAGTCCTAGTCTTTAGAGATTATTACATTTCCATCTTCATGTTACTAATGCATATGGACCTTGGATCATTGGAGATGCTCAGAAGTATTTATTGAATGAATAAGATTTCAGTTTTGAGGCTGGCACAGGTATTGCTCTTGCCTGATAAACTGTTGCAATTGGCTTCTCAGGTCTGTAACTCCTCATCTGTGGATTCCACTACCTGTGGGTTGAAAATATTCAGGAAAAAAAATCCTGTCTTTTCTTACTAAACACAGACTGCTTTTCTTTCAGTGAGTCTCTGGATATGTGGAATGGCAACTCTTCACACAGTGCTTACCATGCATCAGTTATTCTGAGTAACCCAGAGTGATGTACAGTGTATGGGAGGGGTGCGTAGCTTATTGGAGCAGGCTAGCCAATTTGATAAAAGTGACTTGAAGGCTACACATTTTTTTCATTTCAACAGCCTGAAACCAATCCTTCATAGAATATGAGGGGATGACACCACAAATTTCCTTCCTTCTAGCATTTATATTTAACAGAATTTATAGGCACAGTTTTAAAATTTTAACCAGGAAGTTGATTTTTAGTTTTAAATAAAAACATTAACTCAAATCCTACTTGGAATAAGATGAAAGTGAATAAAATAGGTAACAACTGGGTCACCCTTAAACACTCACCTCTAAATTTCAATTGAATCTTCTCAAACACTACTTTTATTTTTTTCCACTGACTCCTGATTATAACCAAAGTAGATGCCCCTAATATATTTGCTTTGATAAAATGAACATTATTTTTAAAATATGATGGTGTCTTCTCTCCCATTAGCCCAGCATCCTGAGAAAATCTAGCTTTCAATATGGCCAAGGCAAGAACATAGCTATCTGCCTAAGAAGCCTGTCAAATAAGAGCTGAAACTTGAGAAGCTAGCTAGCATTGAGAAAACAATGACCAAATACTGACATAGTAGTGATTGGGGATATTTGAAATTTATTTATAATAGGCTTAAAAACAAAGGCCTGGCCCAAACACAAAAATCCTTCTAATTACAGTGATCTGAAACAAGTATGGAGGAAGAAAAGGACACAGTAAGTCTTCACGCTAGTGGTCTAACCATAACAGCTTAAAGACATAGATGTAACAAGGATGAGGAGATACAGTGTGCTCCCAAAGATAAAGCCAACCATAGTTATTTTACTAGTGTTTACTTCCAGTAGACAGCATAGTACGTCATGCATAAGATATTCCTGGCAGTGTTGGTGTTAAGTAGGACTCTGACCATTAATTAATGACAATGTGCTCTCTGCATCAGTTACTTTTCTTGTTGTGACAAGATACCCAGGGACAACAAAGTGAGCAACTGAAGAAGAAAGGGTTTATGTTGGCTCACAGATTTGTGGCAGCAAAGTCATGGAGGTAGGAACATGATGTGCCTTTCATGCCACCAAATCAGTGCCATAGGGATAACACTGTCAAACTCTGCTGCCAGCTTGAGATGTTGACTGGATTCCTTAGCTCACAGTTGCAATGGCCCTCCTTGTGCCTTCTAGGTTGACCCTGAAGGACCCCTTCCCTAGATGTTTATTTTTAAGCAGGGAATTCATGTGGTTAGATTCTAAGTTCAGGTTCTCTGTTTTCAAGTGAATTTGCATTTGCAAAAGTTGGAACCTTGAAGTAGGGTATTACTGTGGGATGGTCTGTATGTCAAATGTGTTGCTGATTGGTCAATAAATAAATCACTGATTGGCCCGTGGCCAGGCAGGAAGTATAGGCGGGACTAACAGAGAGGAGAATGGAGAGAACAGGAAGCTGGGTGAGAGAGACACTGCCAGCCGCCATCAGGACAAGGAAGATGTAAAGTACCGGTAAGCCACAAGCCACGTGGCAAGGTATAGATTAATAGAAATGGATTAATTTAAGCTGTAAGAACAGTTAACAAGAAGCCTGCCATGGCCATACAGTTTGTAACCAATATAAGTCTCTGTGTTTATTTGGTTGGGTCTGAGTAGCTGTGGGAATGGCGGGTGGCAGAGATTTATCCTGACTGTGGGCCAGGCAGGAAAACTCTAGCTACAAATGGCGTCCAACGTGGTGGCAAGAGTTTCCATCTAAAACCTGAGAAAAGATTCTAAAATGGAGCTAAAAACAGCTTCCTAATTATCTCTCTCAAATGAGTGGCAGCTGCCGGTTTGAGCTACTTGTGGGTTCCTAGCGTGCGTGCATGCTCGATCTGCCATATGGCGGGAATGAGGCCTCTGCAAGTGGCACATTAAGCTGTGTGGTGGATTTAGCCTTTGCTAGTACAAAACAAAAAAAAAAAAAAAGAGGTTTCTGGGATACACACTGCTTTGATAGAAGCATAGACCCACGATGGCTCCCAGAGCTGGTGGTAAGCATACCACTGCCATGTTGGGAAGCTGAGGTGGGCGGAGCCAGCAGCCACAGCTGCTGCAGTTTAAGGCAATAGATTCACAATAAGACAGATTCAGATGTAATAGTTTAAAATGTGTGTAAAATATACATAGGCTTGAAAGAGACAAAAAAAGGTGATATATACAGTATAGAAACAAATACATGGTTTTAAAAAATAAAGTCTTTAAAGAGACAGTAAAATTAATATAAAAAATAAGCCACGTAGAGATGACTATTACACAGAGAGTCTGGATTGTGTTGTCTTTGGGATTCTTAACTACAGAGAGATATTTGATTGTAAAGGAAGCTGAGTTAAACCAGTATGTATATTTTAAAGATACTTTGACTTCAAAATTTGGATGTAAGGATATGTTGCTTTGGAAAAGAGTCTCTTTTGTTTCCACAGAAAGCAAGAGGCTATGGATTTGTTCCAGAGTAAGATACATCAGGTTTGACCAGCCAAGACCCCCTGAAAGGTCTCTGATGACACCATGGCCCAGATGATCCAACATCCAGAACCGTTTCAAGACAACTGGCTCAGATGATACAGCCTCACGGACTACTCCATGATCCTAAAATTTTCTTTGTTTCCCCAGAAGATACAGCGCCCCCCTCCAGCAGGAAGTAGTAAGAGAAGCTACGCCCAAATTCCCAAATATACCAAGCTGACATTGGAGATGTGTAAAGGTTAAAACCTTCCTTTTTAAGAAAAGAAAAGGGGAAGTGCTGTGGGATGGTCTTTATGTCAAATGTGTTGCTGATTGGTCAATAAATAAATCACTGATTGGCCCGTGGCCAGGCAGGAAGTATAGGCGGGACTAACAGAGAGGAGAATGGAGAGAACAGGAAGCTGGGTGAGAGAGACACTGCCAGCCGCCATCAGGACAAGGAAGATGTAAAGTACCGGTAAGCCACAAGCCACGTGGCAAGGTATAGATTAATAGAAATGGATTAATTTAAGCTGTAAGAACAGTTTACAAGAAGCCTGCCACGGCCATACAGTTTGTAACCAATGTAAGTCTCTGTGTTTATTTGGTTGGGTTTGAATGACTGTGGGACTGGCGGGTGGCAGAGATTTATCCTGACTGTGGGCCAGGCAGGAAAACTCTAGCTACAGGGTATGGTAAAACAAGTTTTCAATCCCAGGAGTAGGGGAGCAGAGGAGGGTGAATTTCTGTAAGTTGGAGGCCAGTCTGGTCTGCATAGTGAGTTCCAGTCCAGCCAATGCTACAAAATTAGACCCTACTTCAAACAAGCAAGCAAACACAACAGAAAAGTTGGAGTCTTTGACTAGGAGAGTCTTGCCTTCAACGCAACCCTCCTATTGTCCTAGAGAAAAGCATGAGGTTTTTCTTTAACAATTGCAGGTGATTTGTCTGCACTCTGCTTGTCCTCAAATGTTAACCTTGCTGACACTGTTTTCAAAGTTCACAGTTTTCCTATCTTTTGACATTACTGGCTGTTCTCACTCTCTTACTGTAGACCTGGGTAACAGCAGTGAGCAGCAACCAGGCCACCATCTGAATGCTATGCTATAAGTCCATTACTTTGAAATTAAGCCTCACTCGAGTTCTCAGGACAGCCCCAGAATGCTGCCAGATTCTCTTCCAGAGAGTATGAAGAGTAGCAACAATTCCAATTCTCAACTAAGTCCTTGGGTTCTCTTCTGAAGACACTAGGCAGCTCTCCTATGTCCACATGTCTCTTGATATTCTGTTCTTTGAAGCTCTTTCCAAGGTGGTCCATTAAGGTCCACTTAGAGATTTCTAAAGCTTCTCTAGACCCCATCCCAAACTCTTCTGCATTCTTCCTACAAACTAGTTCCGAAGGCCTAAGAACCACGTGCTCAGCTTTATCACAGGAACAGCCCACCATTGGGCACTAATTGTCGGCACTGCTCTTCTTACTCTGTGACAAGATGCTAGACCAAAGTTACATGAAGGAGGTTTTGTTTTGGCTCAGTGGGACAGGACAGTCTCTCGAGTGGTAGGGAAGTCAGCAGGGCACTGTGCCCACAGTCAGAAAGTAGAGATGAATGCTCTTATTCTGTTTGCTGACTGTTTGTACTCACCCGAGAGTCTGGCCCACAGAATGGTGTCACCTACATTTAGGATGAGTCTTCTCATCTCATCCAATCCTCCTAGACATACTCCCAACAAGTGCCAGCTATACATTTCCTACCTGGTTCTCTAGCTGTCAAGTAGACAAGCAGGACTAATGAACACACTCTCTTTCTGAAATGTGAGCCCTGTCCACCAAAACCTACCTCCATAAAATTTCTTTCTACTGAGAACAATCAGACTCATTTGGTTACTCTTTATAGGTAAGCCTATTATTGTTCTACTCACTTGGGTACAGACAACGTTTTGTAGAATTTCCTGGGGTGAAAATTCAGGCTTTCCTTAAGAAAAACAACTAATGCCCCCTTATTTATAATTTATAGAATTATTTCAGAACAGCAAAAACACATGGAATATCTTTTCTCATGTGCCAGATGCTATTCTCAGAACTTCACATGTCCTCTTTCTTTTCTCAGGTATTTCTCCTGATCATAGTGCCAAGTAATTAATAGTCTTACTATCCCCATGCCACTGTAACTCCTACCAGTCTCACACTCCTCATCTGAAAATTGATATACCAAAACTTCATTACTAGGATTAAATAAGACATATATTATGTCTTACTGTTCAATCATAATAATTCAGTAAATGTTCATTTTCCTCTCCTTTCCTCAGTCAAACCCATAAAGTTTTCCAGCTATTGCTACTTTTAAAAATTAGCACATGAAGTTCACTATATTAGCCATTAGTGAACTACAAATTCTAATCACTGAGAGATGTGACTACATGGAACAGATGACAGATAAATATATCCATATCTGTATGAGTGCACAACAATCTCATTATGAGAGTGTAAAAGAGTATTATTGTGGAAGAATTATTCAGTTTTTACAAATGTCAAACATTTATACCTTATAACTACAATTACATCCCTAGAGAGCCACCAAGACAAATGAATGCATATGTCCACAAGTATGCCCACAGCAACTTGCACTATGGGACCCACAAAGAGAAATAAAACAAATGCCCATTTATAGAAAAATGAGAGACCTTTTATGGTATATTCATACCACTTAGAATGAAAAGAAAACAAAATGAATGAATTTCAAAAACATTGAGTGGAAGAAGGCTGGTGCGAAATACATTTGGTATGACTCCAGTTAACACAAAATCAAAGACAAAGTAAGTCTGCTATAGAGAGTGTCTTGGATAGCAGATCCTTGTGATGACAAGGTCCAGGAACAGTCACAGAAGGGTTCTGGATAAAAGGAGGCACCTGAGAGACATAAAGTCACTTGAAAAACAAAAATCAAAACAGAACCTAGTGATCGGGAGGAAGAAGACTCGGAGCAGAGGAGTAGGTTTAGGCCTGCACTGCTCAGCATCCTGGGAAAATGAGGTAATCACTTAGGGACTGGCTGGTTTGTGTACTACCATTGTGCTCTGTGCTAGAGGGGTGAGCCCTAATTGCCTGATACTGGGCCAAGGCATAGTTAAGAAAGGAAAAATACCCTCTGGTGACAAGGTCAGAGAGAGATAAGGTGTCTCTAGAATACTTGTATATTAAAGGCTACTCCCTGCTGAGCCATTGTTATTTAGAAGAAGTGGCTGTCCCTGAGAGGTGGCAGATCCTACAAGTGAGAAATAATTTAAGATGTCAGAATAGAATAACACACAGAATGCTTAAAAAGTATGTGCATCTATATGCACACCGTCACACACAAGAGTGTTAGAAGTCTAACAGTGGATACCCTAGACCCACAGCATTGATGGTAAAGGCAATATTAACTGGGAAGGGCACCATTGCAAATTAATGTGCTTTGGCAAGAGTGGTCACTTAGTGACTGCAGCTGTAAAAATTACCGAGGTTATTGTAAAAATTCATACGTAATGCTCAATATAAGTTATATCTTGGGTCAGGAAAGTTTTCCTCATGATGCTCCAGTATCCCCTTGACTAGGTTATCTGTTGGAGGCATTCAGAGGCTACTGGAGGTTTTCCACTCCAGGGAATCAGTTCAGAACTCAAGAACCTCAAGATATGGAGTACACCTGTTTGTTGACGAATTACCCATGTGAGGGCATACCTTCCTTCTTGTTTGCTGACAAAAACTAAGCATGCCTATTCTCCCCTTTGCCTTACATTTTAGAGATTTCCAGAGCAAAAGAAAGGTATTCTTGCCACAATGCTTGTTTACTATAATTCTCTGAAGGTCATTATCATCCTGGACAAGGCACTTTAGAATGCTTATATACAACGAGAGATGCTTCTTCATGAAGCAGTTTGGCAAAGTCATTTGGATCTGGAAAATGAGCTTGCCAGGGGCACAAAAATAAAAATTAAAAACAAAAAGAAAAGAAAAGGAAAAAGAAAGATCAGTGAAGCCTCCCTCCCACAGTGTAACCGTCTCAAGAGCATCCCGCTGCTGCTGAACAGTTCCCACATTAAATGACTAATGAATTTGGGTTCGCCCCTGCATTTGCACAGCTGGGGGAAGTGGCGCTATCTACAAAGCTTTGAGGCAGAGGGTGAGGAGGTGGTAGCATTGCACTTCAACTGAGCAGCCTAAACGAGGCAGTCTGCCGAGTGAGTACGCGCTGTACAGCCCAGCTAATGCACGCCCCACACCCTCCTCAGAAGCAGCCCTCAGCTTCCTGTGGCTCCCTCCCTACTACATGGTCCTCAACCTTCACATGCATGCTCCCCTTCTGAAAGTCTGTCCCTGGGGGGCACACTGTCCTGGACAATGCTCCCTGTCTTTCTACATTTCACGGCACTCTATTTACCCAGAGTGTCCTTTCTACCTTGTCTTCCCACATCTGTCATTTTCCACCAGATGTTGCCTTCCCTAAAAAAGCCTGCCCACCTTCCCTGGCTGTGTTTGGTGTCTGCATCTGAACTCCCCAATACAGAAACATACTGTCCTCAATGTCCTTCTCTGTCTCCCTAATGCCATCATTAGCTATTCTTGATCAAAGGATTAGTGCTTTTCATCTCAGAACTTCTAATACAAGCACAATTTCTTACACGACACAGGAGATTATTATAGAAAACAGTGTGGACAGAATGTAAAAAGGGATGGGGAGCAAAGCCAGCTTTATATATTTTTGTGTTGATGGGTGAATTACTTAATGTGTGAAAGCAAAAACAATATACACATTGAATATTAAATTTGTATGAACTTTGGGTCTTCAGAGCAATGTCAGTGAAAACAAGTCAATTCTGATTAAAATAATAATCTATTGTATACTGAACAACTTTGTACATGATGATTTGGTATTAGTCAAAATGTCATAAAATCATATTTGTATTCAGTTGACTATTACATGACTTATAAACAGTGTGCTATTGTGCTTTTTATTTCTTTAAAAATACAAATTTGGGATGGTAAATTTTGGTCAACTGGAGGGTCACAGTGAGACTCCTCCAGAGGAGTCATCGAGTAGCCAGATGCAAGGAATGAAGCTCTTACATCACTTAGAATGTGGTGCCCTAGCAAATGTTAGTGGTTTGGAGAGGAAGAGAAAAAAATTAGGTTCCAAAGAAAAGTATAGAGATGGACCAGAAAAAACAGAAATGGGAACCTATGAGGCCCCTAACAAAGAAGGTTACAGACCGCCAACGTCAGGCAGTGCTTCCTTTCTAGTTACTGGGTATGCTAAAGCTTAATTTTGGAGAAAATTTTTATTTACATTAGCTTGAGTAATTAGCAGTGACCTATATGATGGTTAATATGTGTCAGCCTGTCTGGGCCAGGGTGTCCAGGTATTTGGATTTGGTCAAACATTCCAGATATTTCTCTGAGAGTGCTTTTAGATGTGGTCTAAAATCATGAGGCTTTGAGTAAGACGTAGTACACTTCATAATGTGGAATGAGGGTCAGATGTCAAAAGGGGGCCAGCCTCTTCCAAGCAAGGAAGATGACCTCTTCAGGCTTCTTCTGCAGCATCAGCTCTTTCTGGTTCCACAGCAACTCTAACTCTGTATTTCTTGAGTCTCCAGCTTGCTGGTTTCCCCAAACCTGAAACCCTGAAGGTTTCAGACTGGCTAGATGCCGAGAGCAAAGGAGCCAATATTTTAAAATGAGGTGTTCTTGCTCTCACTCTTATAGACACACACATATACATGCAGATATACGTAAATATGTATCTGTTAACCATATTGTTATGTTTCTCTGGGGAAAAATAACACAATACTCAGAGACTAAAAGTGAAAATCAGTTGCACACAAATAACATGGATTCCTCAAGTGCAAATTATCCAAAAGACATCTTCAATTTTTTTAATTCACATTGTACCATTTCTACTTTATTAGGTTGAAATGAATAATTTATGTTTACTGAATACTGATTACAGTCCATACTAACACTAAATGCATTAATTTCATAATTATTCAACCAATCATTTTGATTTATAACAATGGAATGTGTTTGATATATATTTGTTTTTATTAATAAGACCTTTTAAGATTCATGCTACAATGGAAGACATAATTTGTGTCTTGCCCATGATCATTTTGAGAACATGCTTTTAAAAGTCCCTAAATGTTCTCTGTGTTTCCATTATAGGTTCATGAGAGAACTCTTACATGCTAGCTAGACTTTAGATAAAGGAGGGAGTCAGAGGGGATATAGGTAAGATCTAGAAGAGCACAGAGAATCAGAAAAGCCTACTAACATGAGCTTAACTTATCATCACATTTTCAACTAAAAAGGGAAGTGACTGGACCTGCTATACTTGTTCACAATACTATGCCCAATGTGCTGTGAAGTACATTTCATTATCTATATAGCAAAATATCCTGTAAGCTGAAAAGGACTTTTAAAATGTTGAATTATTAATATTTCACCTTCACTCCTTGGACATTTCAATATTAACTCTGAAAAATGACATCTATGGAAGAACTGACAGTATATCTTTTAAACAGAAAGAACAAGTATTTTGTCCATCATGAGACAGTTATTCCACAACCTACTGATCCCAATAAGCATATAACCATGACAGTGGACAAATGGACTCCTCTCAGCTTCTTTAAGAGTGAGGGAATGCTATGATATTCCTATCATGCTTCTGTAATTAAAACACGTTAGAGCAGGGATTTTGTTTGGCTTAAACCTATGCAGGTCTTGTGCATGCTGTCACGGTCTGTGTGAGTTCGTGTGTGCACCAGTCCTGCTGTGTGTGGAAGACACTGTTTCCTTGGAGTCATCCATCACTTCTGCGTTTTACCATCTTTCCGACTCCACTTCTTTATAGATCCCCTCTGCCTTGTATTCACTTTCTGTACATTGTCCAGTCATGGGTCCCTGTGTAAAAGGGAAGTAGACACAAAGTCCCACCATAGCCAAGAAGCTATTTGCAATTGATACCTCTTGGGAAAGGGAGCATCAGTTTTTTCTACTGGAGTGTCACTGGGTATAAACCCACACTACAGGGCAGGTCCCATGCCCAGTAGGTGGCCAACACAAAACAAACTTCAAGGCGATGTGTGGAGGAGGTGGGAGATGGTGGTAGGAGTTGTTTCATTTTAGCTTTTTTAAATTTTTGATTTCTTTTGAGAGACAGAACATGAGGTTGGGTAGGAAGGTAAGAGGAGCTGGAAAGAGGTGGGGGAAGGGAAAACGTGATCAAAATATAGTTATGAAAAATATTAAATTAAAAGGAAATATCCAGTTAAAAATGTTAGAGCAGGAAGTGACCTTATGTCAAGAATGACAAACTGTGGTCTACAGATATGTCCCACTTACTCTCTGTCTACAACTGGTAGGCTAAACATGCTTCAGTTTTGCATTTAAAAATGATTATAAATAATGTCAATAAGAGTGATATTGGATGACACTTGAGATTATATGAAATTTAAATTTCTGTGCTCATGAATGCTTTACTGGGACACAACTCCACTCATTGGTTATGTTCCATCTTATAGCTAATACTGGGCCACAGTGTAAGAGAGTTGCTTGCCACAATACCGAGTTGATTGCCTATAAAGCAGTTTCAACAGTGACTATCTGACCCACAAAGCCTAAAATATTGATGATCTGGCTTTTTATAGAAAAAAAATTCACTGGCCCTGATCTAACCCAAACCTCTCTCATTACATCCAAGAAAACTGAGACACCAAAGGTGAAACTGTTCTTGACAACTCCACTCCAGTTTTAATTGACTTCTCTAATTCAGTTTGATGCCCATTTGATCACACTGAAGTTAATGACCAAAACTTTGCTCTAGTTATAGCAATCTTTAAATTAAATTAGATAGCCTCCCATGTAACTCTCTGATTAATCCCATATCCTTGCCCACATGAGCTAATCATGTCAAAAAAAATCTTATTGAAGTAGAATGCCTTGTGAAGTCATTGAGATGAACTTTGTGTTGCATTTTCTTTGACAGTTCTAAGTAGATGTCATTATAGAACAAAACAATGATACAATTTAAATATTTCACTTGATACATCAGTCAAACTGACACATACATTCTGTTTTTAATTTACAAAGCAGGATTATGGAATGCTTACTTTGACAGAATTTGGTCACATTCACTTTTCTTTACAAGGGGTGATTGACAGTAAGGTGAGGAAATAATTTTAGTCTTTTTATATTTAGTGAATAGTACTTGACCAGTTAATTCTCCCAACATGAGCTGAATTCCAGACTTTTGTAAAACAGGAAAGTACATCCAAAGTTAGAGCATCCCCTTCCCAACTCTAGTAAATATCTCTCAAGAGTCTAGAAAAATCAAATGACTTAACCAAGCCTTAAAATTCTTGTCTTCAAAGGGCACCTGTGGAGAAGCTTTTGTCACCTTGGGATGATGTTTCACTTCAAATTTGATTTGTCAATGTATGGAGACAGTTTTAATTGGCACTGTGAAGGCCCTGCTTTGTATAGATGGGTGTATGGAAACCAAAGGCACTGCTACAAGTCTTACAGCACAGAAGTCTGAAAGCTCAGGACATCAGCAGTACTGAGGTTGTAAGGAAGTGCTCAAAGCATTCAACACTTCTGCAAGTGTAAATGCCAGATCCCACGTGGACCAGCCATCATTCAAGCCACAATAGAGCAAATACTTATCTGACAGCTCACTCTTTGCAACATTTTCATCCAGCGAGAAGACAGACAGAGATAATGCCACAGATAGTTACATACCTTTTATCTAGCCACATGTGATATTGACTTTAGCCAACAACAGCAGGATTATTTCCTAAGAATTTTAATCTCTTCCACGAGGTCATTATTTTCATCTATTTTTTTCTTTATTAGAATCTGATAAACTAAGATTTCCATTTGACATTGATATATAACTCATGTGGTAAAACAGCCCAATGCAATCAGAAAAGTAAATCCCAAATACGTACACATTTAAATACCCAAATATTTCAATAGGACAGTACCTATGTTGTTATCTCTAGATACTTGCCAGACACACAGTTAAAGGTAAATCAGGAGAGGTCACACCAGGATTGACAGTGTTCTTCTTCTAATATTACTTTCTTTAGTTCACAATGTAATCCAGCCAAGAACATTATTAAAGGAAATAAGTTCTATTAGCTTACTAAATGAAGGACTACATTCACTCTAACACAATCAATAAATGAGGTAATTTCATTTCTCATTTTTCTTTCAGTAAATATTATTAAAACAGACACCTTGTCTGAACTACTTAGTGTCTTCTTAAGTTCACAGTCATTTTGCACTGCTTTTACTAAGTACTGTACTGGCTATTGATTTAATTCTTTCATCTTTCAATAGGGAACACATAAAGCAAATAACCCCAAGTTTAAAATATTCTTTAATTGTCCCAAAATACCAAGGTACTGAAACTCCATTTCACCTTTTAAGTAGCAACATCATATGCCTCAATCCAGCTCATGACTTCATTTCCTCCATTACCTCCGCAAGCATAGCTCATTTCACACCTACTGTGTCCCAGGTTCTCAAGAAGAACTTTGATGCTGGGGTTGGGTGGAGAGAAGGAACAGTGATTCATTTTATAAACATGCAAAGGAAAGTCTCATCTTGCCTCTTTGGAGAGCCAGGAGATGGCTTTCTGAACTCATTCCGCTCAGCTGAGTTGAGTATTTAAGAATGGACAGAAGTTGGCGAGGAGAAGGTGTGCTTCAGATTTTCCAGGTATGAAAATCACTTGTGCAAAAAGAGCAGCTATAAAGAACTCTACAGTTAGAGCAACATATGAAGTGAGAAAAGTAGAAGAGGCCAGAGGATGGGAGACCTTACTTACTGGATCAAGAAGTTTAGATTTTATCCTACAGTAGGACCTGGAGAACTTCAGACACACACACAGCCTGGCTTCAGCTCTCTCGAATTTTCAAGTGGACCATTCTGGGGGGTGTGGGAAGGAACCATTTCAGGTGGACAAGACTGGAGACAGTTATAGTATTTTGGGCCTAAGAAACAGAGAGGCCAAATTTGGGAACCAGGAATAGACAGAAGGGGGCGGATTGGCGACGGTTAGGAGAAAATCTGGCAGGACTAATTGTCAGATTATGTAAGGATAAAACAAAGCAAGGCATCCTTGGTTTTCTAGGTGGGGTGAGCTGGGTAATGAGTGGCTCTAGAAGCAGAAGGAAACCCAAGGTAAAGAAGGCTCCAGAGGAGCTTGTCTAGTTCAGCAAGGACCACGGGAATAGGCAGAAGTCAGAGCTAGAATCCTTTCCTTCAGGTTTCTCTGTCATCCACCACGAAAGCGTATAGCATCTTAAGCAAAGAAGAATTAGATTGAAGTGCTGGCATCTTTTCTAACCCTGGATGCCACTAATGGATTATACCTCCCCTCTCAGCATGCAAATTAGGTTTTCTGCATGATCCCTTAAGAAACAGGTGTAATAGTCCTCCAGCGCTCTGTGAACACAAGAAATTACAAGATGTGGATGAAGGATGAACCTACGTAGATGTATAGAAAGATGGTAAGCACTCAGGTTTTAATGATAAAATTGGATGCTGAGGTGCAGTCCTGCCAGAGGCATAATTTAATGAGCCAATGTCTCTTCACTGACATGTCATACTTTGAAAGGGAAGAGTTCCAGATTTTATTATGCATAAAATTGCTAGTGAAGTGCAGATTCTCAAGGTCTTCCCAGCATTGCAATCTGGGCAGAATATCCAGAACTGCATCTATGGCAGGCAGTCTTGGAGCTCATTGAGAAATACCCCTTCAAGAGCTCCTTGTATTGAATGGATAGTCTCCTCCTCCCTCTTGCCCTCTCTCCCTGCCATTCCTTCTTCCTTCCCTGCTTCCTCTTGTCTTCCCTGCCTTTCCCCTCTCCCTTTCTTTCCTTTCTTACTACCTTAACTCATCCAGTATCTATTTATAGACAAAGTATTTACAGTCTTAAAAATCTTAAAATTCAATTTTGAAATAACTTTATTTAGCAGAAAAGAAATACAATAGATCAATACCGTCCCCAAACTCGGTATATGTGTCTGAAAATGAAGTAGAGCAGAGCCAACAGTTAGAGTCGAATTCCCAAATGCACTTAAACACAAACTTTATGTGTTATAAAACTTAAAGGTCTCTCTGAATGACCAGAGTCAAATCATATGCTCAGGAAAAAAAGGCAGTTTTGTTTAACTCTACTCTCCTATATATAAAATATTTAATACAAGGCGTCACTTAAAAGTCCATGTTTGGATTTAATTTTAAATCTGAATATGCTTTTTTGAACAGAAGCATGGAGTGTTCTCTTCTGCCCCATGCCTGTCCAGAATCACTGGATGGTTTGGTGACTGTCATGTGGGTCTGGTAGGACCCTGGATCTATGACAGGCAGTCTTGGACCTCATTGAGAAATACCCCTTGCCCCATAGGCATCAGTTATGGTTGCTCTTCTGGCGTGCTACAAATACAACTTCAATCTAAGGGGCATGTGGAATGTGCATCACAATCCTCAAATCCTATGGGGATATAACAGAATATTAATTACTAATATCATCTTTGAGAGCTCTGCGCATAACTATATCTCAAATAAATTCAAGAAGACAGAAAGTGTAAACTTTGATCATATGACTCAGCCATACAAAAGAAAAGACAGAAAAATGATCGTATAAATAAGCAGAAAATTAAAGGAGCGAGGACAAACATCTCTTCAGATTACGATGCTGCATTATCTACAACCCAAAGCAGGGCAGCTGAACTCACTTTATTTCTCTCAGTACATGATATTTCATGATTACATTTTGAAAGCCTGTGAACTGTTTACTTCAAACTCTTTGCTTCCACTGTTGACTAACACAAAATCTGTTCAGCCCAGATGCCAGCACAAGACAGGCTACTGAAGTAAGTTTCTCTCAGTCCCGCTTCCCTCAACATAGGGTCCATTCTTAAAAGGGCTGCCGGCAACAGGCTCACTGGGAGAGCTGGTTAAAATGCAGATCCCTGGGCCCAGAACTGGGTAAACTGCAAATTCTGGAACTTTGCCTAATTACTGAATCAATAACTCTGAGATGAGCCTGGATAGGCTGTTCTTCTGAGTGGCTCACCAGATAATAGTTAAATAGTCTTAAGATTTTATGGGTCTTTCACCATTGATTCATTTGTCTGATTATTCAACACACATTTATTGAATATTTAGGATTAAAAGACATAATCATACCAGATGATGGGAAGGAGGGATGTAATCTAGCTGTCTGGAGTTCTGGGGCCAGCTGAGGTTACACCAATAGCCAGAAGAGGGTAGGCCTGGAAGCCACACTGCAGAGGCAGGAAGTCACCACAAAAGGCAGAGACAGAGCTTGGCAGGAGCATTGCTATGACCCCATGCTTCCCTGAGTGAGGTGGCCCTGGACTTGGACATCCCAACCATTTCCTCTCTCATCCCCATGACCACACATTTCCATTTTTCTGCCCACAATAAAGGAGACAGAACTTTCCGGAGCAACAAGAAGGTTTCTTCCAGCCTCAGAAATTCTCCTCAGGCTGTCTGGGAACATTTCACCAAAAGCCAAGTCATGTGGTATAGGGTGCAGAATGAGTAGAGGCCACCATCTGAAGCACATCAGACAGTCCCCAGGGCTTTCAGTCTGCCACATTCTTCTTCCTTTTACCATTTCTCTCTCACTTTTCTCTTAAAGGAATTGGAGGCTGATATTTATGAGGTGGAAATTCAAATGTTTCTTTATGTGTAGCATTAAAATTCTGTTTAACATCACACCTTCTTTTCCTGAAAACAGTTATTCTTCATATTTACCATCTTTAAGGCTCTTAGAGGTCTTGATTTACAGTCAGGTCCCTCAGCTCACTCATCAAAATTTGTATCATTATAGAAAGAATGAATAGAGATGTGTTTCATTGCTGGCTGGAAGTTAACCGTTGACCACTACTATGGTTCGGTTGAAACCTGACCTTACTAAGCAAAAATCTGGGGTTTGCTTCTTATTCTACCTCTCATAGAAAAAAATTGAATCTTATTTGAGATTGGAAGACTTTTGGAAGTCATCAATTTAAAATATGAATTAAAAATTGGGTGTGGTGGCTCTTGCCTGTAATCCTAACATGTCAAAGTTAAGGTAGGATGATTGTCCCATGTTTGAGGCCAGTGGCAGAGTGAGATCTCCTTTTAAAAACATACAAATAAAAGCACAGGTTGAAATGAACGTCCACATAACTGTTTGCTGAGAACTTGATAGCACTAAGGAGCAGTTTTTTTCTGGAAGGACCACTACCAACTGTACAGTCCACAGCGAATCTCTTTGTTCAGTAAGATTTTGCTTTGCTTCAGGAGCAGTATTATGGACTGGGATAACTTTATAGGGAAATACAGAGCATAAAACTTCAGCACTTATCTCCTAGCAGAATCACTGCTCTTCCAGGTAATTCCCTTTAGCTACCCAGGTAACATTAATTAATTCTAATATATAAAAATCAGAAAGGAGAGAAAAATAGAACAGTATTAACTAAAGCCTTGGGCTGCAAGGAGGGGGCATTATTTAGTGAAATGATACATAGTTATCAATAAGATAGGTGACATCACATTGTACTTAATAATGTAGACATGATGCCACTAGAAGTGTGTACCATTTACTTCAAAGTTCTCTGCTGTGAGGGCTTCAATGGGACCCACAGTCAATGAGATGAGTGAGACAGAGAAGCACATTGTTGACTTCTGTCCTGACTAATCAGAGTCAGCAGGTAATGCTGCATCTTTCTAGCTCACCAAGAGAATCACAAAGTAGTTCTGTCTTTCTTTTTTTTGGGGGACCTTTGTTCTTAGGTCCTGGGGACTTCCATCCAGTCAGATACCAAAGACAGAAACTCAAAGATTACTCTAGCTTTTTTCCCAAGGACACAAATATTCAATACAACAAGCCCCCATTTAATTTACTAGTGTCACTTTGCTTTTACTCAGGTTCTTAGAAATTTTCCAGGTCTCTAATCTCACCATTCATCTTTCATTAATCATGCCTCACCAAGTCTAGATCCTGCAGTCAGAGTCAGTATACAATACTGAATCTGGTAGTCACCTCACTACAAATATTAACTACACCCATCTGTTTTGGGATAATGGTCAAAAGCATTTTTTTTTAGTAGACATGACCCTCTGTCCCTTGGATCTCACTATTATTTCATTTCTGTTTTCTACTAGACTATCCAGTCCTTTCAGCCCAGATATAGTGTGTTCTTCTATTCCCAGGAAGCATGCAGGTCTCACCACAGGGAGTCACCAGGGGATCTATTCAAGCCTGAAATCCTTCATTTTAAAAAGAACTCCATGTTACAAGGAGACTATGTAGCCTCAAGGTCACAGCTGGTTAGAAAGACAATGGAAATTGGACACAGTGGTTAGACTTACCTTTCCCAAATATAATTTAATATATATGTTTAAAAGATTTAAGTCAGATGTGATGTTGCATGTCTTTCATCCCATCGCTAGGGAGGGAGGCTGAGGCAGGTAGATCTCTGTGATTTTGAGGCAAGCCTGGGTGACATAGTGAATTCCAGCTAAAGTCTCTCAAAAAGTAAGAGAGAAAGACAGAGATTTATCTTGTGTGTGTGTGTGTGTGTGTGTGTGTGTGTGTGTGTGTGTGTGTGTGTGTGTATGTATGTGATATCTATGGGTGCTCATAGATGCCAAAAGAAGGCATTGGATCCCCAGGGTCTGGAGTTGGAAGCAGTTGTGAGTCTCCCAATAAGATTATTAGGAACCAAACTCTGGCCCTTTAGAATAGCAGCAAGTGCTCTTCACCACTGATCCCTCCCTTTATCCTATTGTTGACATTGCTCAGTCAAATCATAGCATTGTTCAATATAAAGTATGAAAGTCTTTAGAGTCACACTGATCAGATGCTCTTGATTAACAAATTGACATAAATGTATTTATTCAAAACATCTTACATAGCTCTTCCTTTCACTCCAATGCAACCCATTTTCCAGAAGCCTTCCCTTCAAAAAGTCTGCCAAGACTTCACTTCTAAGAAAACTTTTTGCCCTAAAAATAATCTTCAAACTCAACACAAGTTACCAAAATAAAATCTCCTAAATAAAACAATGGCAGAGACAGACATGACAATGAATATGGAGTATGCTAAGAACATTCTGTCACTGAAACCAAATTCACTTTTTTTGTGTGTGATTAATGGTAGGATGAAGTCTTGAACCACATAAGAATGAAGCAAACTACAGCAGAGGAGAAGTCGCCTGGAAAGGGTCCCATCTGAAAAGGCATCCATTTCAAAGCAGGCTCTGTCTTTTGGCTATCATCACCCTGTGCCTGTCCAGACATTCATTTCCAAGTGCTATTTCCAAATGCAGCTCCAAATGCAGAGTGAGAGTCAGTTGGCATGTTCAAAATTTGCTTTGGGGTGGACAGAACAAACAATGAATTGTTTTCAGGAGGAATGATAAGTGCATTCCAACACTTGCTGAGTTTAATTCATGTGTCAGGCCTGTCTTCTCCACCTGATTCCTTAGCACCCCATTTCTACCAGGCCATGAGGAATTAAACAGAAATTATACATGTAGCCATTTCTGACTATCCATATGGTACTGAAGTTAGCCAACAAACAAACAAACAAACAAATAAACAAACAAACAAATAAAGCACTCCATATGCTTTCATTGGAAAGAATGAGAAGAGAAATCAGCTTGAACCCAGGCTGCAGAATCGGTGAGTGATCTGCATTTAACTAACTCTAATCAGGCCATCATGCCCCACACTGCATTTACTGACAAGTCTCAGGGCATCAGAGAGGGCAAAGTACATCAGGGCAGTGGGAAGAGAAACAAAATTACCTGTTGAATGGGAGAATTGGCTTTGTTAGTTAAGGGTGTCAATAACTCTGGATGTTCAGAAAGCCCATCCATCAAATTAACATGATGGTGTGGGGGGGGCAGGTGGAGTCTGAGGCAAAAGGATGACAGAGAGTAGAAAGCACGCAAAGGACTGCAAGAAAAACCATGACTGAATATTTAATGTTTAGCCTGAGACAAGAAGAACATTTACCAAAGATGCAAATTATTACTCACGAGCTTGCAGTTTTTACATAGAAGATAAAAGCAGTGGAAGAATGCATAGGTACCAAACAAAGCAGAAATGGGGCAACACTAATCCAGAGGGGAAACCCACACCATTGTGGTCATACGGGTGATACGTTTGCTCATATTCAAAAGCAGCTGGATAGTCCAGTGGTAAGCACAGCTGCCTTCCAAAAGAAGTTGGTATTCTGCCTCAATGTTGCCGAAAGGACTTGGCATCACTTTATTTTCCTTGTAAGATTTTGAAATGTGCTTACTATCTGAAGTCTTGTGGGGTGTCTATACTCTCAAATGTACAGATGTCACTTAAAAAGAAAGTCATCTAATAAAATGCATCCCCTCCTTCAGACACTGCAGTCAGTGAAAGGAAGCTCACTAATGCCCTTTATTAGATGAAGTGTTATCAAGCACCACATTAATAAATGGAATAAATGGGAGGGTGGGGTGGGGTGGAAATGCAAACATTAGTCTCCTGGCTGTGGTGTGCATGTGTGCGTGTGCATGTTCAATTTTAAAAAATGACAGAGTTCTTCTAAAAATAAGTAATCTATCTCAAATATAAACTTCTCTCCTGGCTTTGTGATGAGTATATTAATAACAGTTTCTATTTTAAAAATGAACACTAATGAATAATACATTGAGTATTCATTAATAATATATACATATATCTGTTAAGACGAGTTAAAAAGCATCACTTTGGGTTTAAGCCAGTGATTGGCATTAACTGAAAAGGTAGTTATTATTGCACATGGGACCACAGAACTTCACTTTCTCAGTCAGAGTTAATTTGCCAAAACATTCTTTTTCCAGGTCTTGATTGACTACTAAATCTGGAGGGAAATTCACATCCATTTGTTAATTCTCTGGCCTCATTCTTTTTCATGCCCTATTACACAAGTTGCTCCAATACAGCAAAAGCATGCATAAGTGTAGAAATCTCTCCCACTCCCTATGCCCCCAAATACTCTTCCTTCCAAATATTCCTTGGGAAGCAAGTCATTGCCATGACAACCATAAGATGAGGTTTGAAGGGCACTTGGGGGCACACTTTGTGAAAGTTAATACCAGTTTGTGTTTTATAGGGTCAGGGAAACTGAGACAATGGGTCCTATTTGGCAATGAGGCACCACTTAGCTCTTTAGCATTATCTGTCCACATCAAACCTAACCGGAAAGCCACCTTTAAAAAGAGTCAGAGTGATTTATTCAGGGCTGATCCGTCATTCCTCCATTATAGCAAACTCCCTCTATGCTCGCTAGTAATTAAATTAAAAGATCATATATAGCAGGAAAAAGAGAATTAAGGATTTGCCTTATCTGACAAACTTTACTATGAAACATTCAGCTGGGCACACCCCACCCCACCCCAAAGGGTTAGCACGTTTTCTTTTCTAAGCAATAGTTTCCCTCTGCGTCCTCACACTTTGTGTCCTTCCCTGTCAGGCAGGTGATGAAGGTAGATTCCCGAGGACTTGTGAGGACTTTTTCGGTGTCTTTAATACATTTGCTTCCAGAAACAGGAACACTGTGGACACAACTAGCAACTGCAGCTCAGGTGTAGTAAGAATCTTTTGTGTAACTCGGAGCTGGAGAGGCTTCCTTCAATGTATGCGAAACAATACTTTCTCACACGGACTCCAGTCCAAAAACCAAGAGACAGAAATCATCATGCCTTTAAAAAGTCACTATGTGATAGGGGTCATTCTTTCTTTGTCTATACCTGACTGACCACCTAGTCGGGGAGCTTTTAAAATAAGGAGGAGAATCCTTTGTTCTCTCAGGTTCTATTCAAGGGAAAGTGGGTCGAAGGGCTTCCCCAGGGAAAGAAAATGAGCTCTCCAGCCAAATGCAGAAGAAGAAGAGATTTCATGCCCACTATTATTCTCATCCTCCCAAAGAAGGGAATTAATTGTTTGGCAGACTAATGGTTAAGAAAGGTGGGGGTGCACACAGGTAGCCCCATTCCTGAGACCATATCTAATTCCCTAGTGTAGCTCAGGCCATCCTCCAGGCAGGGTGGGGGTGGGGGTGGGGTAGGGGTGTTGGGAACTCTCTCCAGCCATGGGTAACACAGCCAGAACTGCATGCATTCACACGCCCCAAAACTGGCGTCCCAGCCCAAGTGCGAAGTTGGGCGTTTAGACCTGAAAAGCATAGTAAGAGCCATTCAAAGCAGCAAGTTACAGTACCTTGAGAAGTCTGACAGATGGGAGAAAGGCTGCGTGGCATAGCTTCCGGATGGTCCAATTTAGGGGTCGAGAAGCATCAGTCTGATTCATGACCCCTTCCAAATTCCACCAGGAAGACAAGAGACTGCAAATCTGGGCAATGCCTAGAAAATAAACGGCCCCCCACGGCCCTGGCATCCCATGGTCATCTCCACACCTGCAAATTCCATTAGGGCAGAGGCTTCCTGGAACTTGGGAGTCTAGTCAAGTGGCGTTTCCTGAGCCCCTGAACCTTCTTAAGAAAGCCACCTCCCCTCTCCCTGCAGCCGTGCTCATGCATACCAAATGTGGCCGAATGGAGGCACACTGCCTGCTGCTTCGGGGAGGGGATGCTTGATTTCGAAGGAGAGGGACAGCCTGCACAAAACAGCCTGTGGTCGGAGTCAGAGCAGCCTGCTCCAGAATGCGCGCTCCCTCTCCCGCTCTCCTCCCAGCAAACGCAGGTCAGGCGTTGGGGGGGAACCCGGGCCATTTGCTTTGCTCTCTTGTTTTGAGGGGGAGCCAGGAGGAGAGAAAAAAGAAACAAAAATGAAGCCAGAAGGAGAACTTGTACTTTCTTGCACAAAGCATCTTTGAGGGGCTGGAAACTGGCGCAGGGGGAGGGGCTAGGACATTGGGAGGGAGAAGGGATGCCTCTGAATGATAAGATAAATGCTTCCTTTTTGATTTGTGTGACATAATAAATTGAGAGCTATCGTAACATAGATCTATAGTAAAAAGAGATCCCTGCTGTGTTCCGGGGTCTTTTATTAACGGCGATTGACAGTCTTCACCCTGATATAAGCACCATATAGATGATAGATGGGTAGAGGCTGAGTCAAACTCGCACATACACACGCTGGGAACAAGGAGTTATTCCTGTCGTAGAAAGCTGTGCAAGAGAACGCATTTGTGGCTTACCTTTTTAGCAATAGTAGTTTCTAAATTGGGGGATATTCCCACAAGACAAGCCTTCTTTTGCAATGAAGTTTAACCCTTAAAGTGCCACATAGAGCACTGTCCACAAAAGATGGTTTCCTCGAGTGCGTATTTCCCCTCTTCCCAGTAATTTTCGAAGGAGGCTTTAAGAAAGAGTGTAGCTGCATTGGGGTATATAATCTGTAAAGCTCCCATGGTGAAAGAGAATACAAGAGAACTTTTCTATTTAAAGGAAGACATTGGCCAGTTTCACTTAGAGAATGGGGAGCTCAGGGGGGCTGAGAGGGGCGATCATGTCACACCCCTCACCTGGACTACCCGCTTCCCCCAAGGCATTAAACTTCAGTGGTAGTACTGACCAAGGACTCTGCCCAGGAGATCCCCATGACACTCTTCCCCTTCAAGTGTTGCCAGGGTATTTAAAACTTCCCACCTTATTTCCCTCCAAGTGACTGTAGAGGTTTTCCATTTTTAATTAACCAGAAGAAATGGGTGGACCCCCCACTCCCCGCCCCCTCACTCCCATGACTACTATGCATTCTGGGACAAAATTCAGAGGGGTTAGAGCAGATGTGATCGTGATACAAGGGTGCGTTTTAGGACCAAGAACAAAGAATGTAGCAAGCACCTGACACCTGCACTATTGCACCGTTTCCTAAAGTGCCCCAGAGTCAGGGATGCGGAGTATTGCAGAACCACTGACTGGAACATAAAAACCCATGCATCAGATTAATTGCTATTAAAGCAGTATCCATTTAACAGAACTCACACACGGCTCATTTTCTGTCACCCTCCTATTTCCACAATGGGGCGAAGGCTGTTTTCAAGAGCTGCCAAGCTAGGATGTATATATGCCAGGCATGGTGTTGGATATTTCACATCATGTAAACTCACACCAATGGCAGCCCTCCAGAGCAGATGCTTCCCTATCCCTATTTCACAGATTAAGCGAATAAAGTCCAGAGAAATTAGCCTGGATTAGAGTCATTTTACTGAGCTTCAAAGATACACGTTTTTGTTCTGTTTCTTTCATAATTTGAGACAACAACAATAAAACCTTTATTTTGGTGTTCTGGTCGTTAGTCTGATTCAAGAATTGCAATAAAAGATGGGATAAGGACTCAGTACGTCCCCCACACACTGCTGTGGCATGGCGCTGAGGTTTGCTTAACCTCCTAAATTCTAAAATCAGACTTCAGAGTTGACAATGAAATCCTGACCCTGGCCTTGGGCAATTTTCTCATCTCTTCAGTGCACTGGAGTCTTTTATCTCTGAAATGGAGGCAATCATACAGCTACATACCCAGGGTTCTTGTGAAACCACATGAGCTAGTACCCGTAGAGCTCTGAATCCATGGCTTGGCATCGCCCAAGCCCCTACTACCGTGATCCATCTTCTAAGCAGCATGGCCCTATTCTACATTAGGGACCTACTGACTTTTTTCATTAAAGATACTTTGTGCATATGTTTGCAATACCAGGTAATGAAACCAAGCAAGATGAATTAAACCTGGATGCTTTCTATGAGTTGTGAAGAGTTTAATAAATGAGGTAAAGCAGAAAACAAAAGACTGAAAAGTCAGTGGAACTTTCCTCAGCCTTTCCTTACAGGATGCTAGTCATCAGATTGCAAAACACCGCCTTCAGTGAGCCTGTCAGGGGCCAGCGTTTCTTGCCTGCTAAAGGCCCTTAAGTGGTTTCTTTGCAGTTGTGAGAAGTCAGCTCCAGGGAAAGGCAAGACCATTACAGTTGCCCACCCTTGCCCCTCACTGTCCCAAAGTGTTCTGAACACAGAAACGAAGGCATCCTTCCGAAACCGTAGTCTTTGATCCTCTTAGCTCCTTTAATTTTTAAGACTAACTTTGGTCAGAAGCATAGTGAGGGGTTGTGTGAAATGAGAAGTGGGAGATGTCACATCCTCTCCAGTGGTAATTAGAAGAATGAACACAGAACCTTCCGGGAGTAGATTTAAAGACTGCGCAGCAAAGGAGATGAAGATCAAAAGAGGCTTAAGGGGGCATCCTCCCCTCACTGGAGTCATTGGTGCCAAGACTGTTGGCTGCCAAATATCTAAAGAGTGGTTTTCAGGCCCCCCCTCCTCATTTAGAATAAGCGGTATTTTTCACATAGAATGTGTTCTCCCATGTTTTTAGACAGGACCCTAAGAGGAAAATCAGAGAAGAAGCAGCTTGGCCGAGGCAGTTAATGTCTCATACATCTAAAATGCTCATTTTTTTTTTTCCGAGACAGGGTTTCTCTGTGTAGTTTTGGTGCCTGTCCTGGGTATTGCTCAGACCAGGGTGATCTCAAACTCACAGAGATCTGCCTGCCTCTGCCTCCCAAGTGCTGGGATTAAAAGCGTGTGCCACCACTGCCAGGCTAAAATGCTCATTTTAAAGGTGATGACTGTGTGCATTTACAAATCTAAGTGATCAGATTCTCTTTTAATATTTCTAAAAGTAGCAAGTGTGGTGTTTTTTGCATTCTAAAGTGTGTCTTTTAACATATTTCCATTCTCTTTTATGCTATGAAAGCTTCTTTCCCACTGATCATCTTTTAGTTCAGTCTCAGGGCAGTTACTAAGTCATAACTATAGCTAGTCTATATTTATCCTTCAAGACCATGTTCTTCTTTGGGAAAGTCAAGACATTTTGGTAGAACATTGGATCATACTCAGTCTTCTAATATAGAAGGGCTAATTTGAAAACTTAAGGAACAAGGGAATGCAGAATGATGTCCAAACCCTTCTCATCAAGTGCTTTATACAAACCACACCTACTAGTTTGATTTCTATTGCTGTGAAAAGCATCATGGCCAAAAGCAACTTGGGAAGGAAAGGGTTTATTTGGTTTATAGGTTATAATCTTCATTCAGGGCAGCCAAGGTAGGAATTCAAGGCAGTAACCTGGAGTCAGGACCTGAAGCAGAGACCACAGGGGAATTCTGCTTATTGGCTTGCTCTGCATGGCTTGCTCAACCTGCTTTCTTACATAATTCCAAAACAGTGAACAGGGGATCATTAATCAAGAAAATGACTTACAGACACGCCCACAGGCCAATGTGATGGAGGCTATTCCCCAGTTGAGGTTCCCTATCCTCAGATGATCCCAGTTTGTGTTACGTTGACAAAAACTAACTAGCATACACACTGTAGTGGTTTGAATGAGAATGACCTCCATAGGCTCATATGTTTCAATACTTGGCCCCCATTTGGTTGAACTGTTTGGGAAAGATAAGGAGGTGTGTCCTTATTGGAAGAAGTATGTCACTGGGGTGAACTTTGAGGTTTCAAAAGCCTATGTCATTCTTACTTAGCTCTCTCTTTCTGCCTCCTGCTTGTGGACAAGATGTAAGCTCTTAGCTATTGCTCTAGTGCCATGCCTGTCTGCCATGCTAGTCATGGACTAACCATCTGAAACTCTAAGTCCCAATAAAGTCTTCTTGTATAAGTTCTCATGGTGTTTCTTCACAGCCACAGAACAGTAACTAAGACAGAAACTGTTGGTGCCAAGGAGGAACTCATGCTGGTTTCTGGAGGAATGTGGAAGACTTTGGGACTTGGGACTAGGAAAGATCATTATAGACCCCACTGATCTATAATACTGTTATTTATTATTTCTAAATATGTTGTTCTTCAAATAGATTAAATGATTTTTTTTTTCTTGTTACATGTGTGTTGTAAGCAGGGCTTAAGAGGCAATGTTAGTGGGAGGCTGGAAGACAATACACTCTTCTTCTATAAGTTGCCTTGGTCATGGTGTGTTTTCATAGAAACAGCAAAGTAAGAAGACAAACATCCAGACACAAATTGTTCCAAAGTAAGTTTGTATGTTTTGTTATTATGCCATTGAATTCTTTAGGTATTTGGACATTAATTGGATGTGTATTTCAGGAGCTTATTTTTGCATATGGTCTGCATAGGGCTGCTACTATTCTGGCATTCAGGAGAAGTATTAAACCCAGACAGTGGTAACTCTGTAGGTACCTTCTCCCACTTCAAAATTCTTTGGTAGTCTTAACATCTTATGACTGGCCTCAACTCATAGTTACCTCTTTTCTTTTTTAAAGGTATGTGTTTTTTAAATTTATGTGAGTGTGTGTGTGGGGGCGGGGTGTGCCCATAGATGCCATAAGACAACTGTAGAGCCCTTGGAGCTGTTGGTTGTGAGCTTAATGGGTTAATGGGTGCTGGGAACTTAATTCTGGTCCTCTGGAAGAGTTGGAAGAAGGCACTGTTAGCTGCTGAGCCATTTCTCCAGCCCCCAACTCATAGCTTTCTGCTGTCCTGCCAGCTCAAGACTTTTGTCAAAAGAGCATTTTTGTTGTGAACATTATAGTAATTTATATTTTCTGTCTGAAAAAACCATGTTTTTTTTTTTAATATTTCCTTTCTTTTTGACTGTTCTCAGAGCTATAAAAATTTTAGGACTTCTCTGATGTTTCTATAATATCCTTTAAAATATGAAATTTCATTATAGACCCCACTGATCTATAATACTGCTATTTATTATTTCTAAATATGTTGTTCTTCAAATAGATTAAATGATTTTTTTTCTTGTTAAAGTATTTTCCCCTTTGGGGTTCCTTTATGGATAATAGATTCTGAAATAGATTAAACTATATTAAAATGAATTACTCATTTTTTAACTAGCCTAAGCAGCATTTGTTTCATATAAAAACAAAAATATCTCAGAATGAGAATGATGATCTTTTCTCTAGTACCAGGTTGCTTCCCCTGCCTGTTCCCCATCCTCTGCAAAAATGCCTCCAGTCACGTGGGACAGGTGAGGTTTTGAGGCAGATCATTTCAAGATTGGGCAGCTTCAACTGCCAGGAAGTTCTTCCTAAGGCTGTGGTGAAAAGTACCTCAATGTGACTTCTTAAGTCAAGTTGTCTTTCCAAGACCAGTTTCCCCAGTGCCTTTCTGGACTGCACTCAAACCGACCTGTGAGGTCCTCCTTTTCTTCAATCCCTCTTCACACCATGGCATGCAGTTCTTAGCAGAACATCCTCTTCAGGGGCTGAATTCAACATTGTGTTGCAGGGGTATTTCAAATATAGTAGTGTTTTAATTCTCTGAAATCCTCTAAAATGCTTCTCACAAAGATCTTTTAGGGAGCTTGAAGGAAATTCAAAATAATTTAGCCTCTTTGGAAACTTTCATCAGTAAGAATGTGAAATGTTGACTTTAAGGAATAGCAGCTCCACACACATAAAACTGTTGTTCTATCTCTTGTACACATACAGAAAGAGAGGGGGTAGATGTGGGAGGGAGAGAGGGAGAGAGGGAGGGAGGGAGGGAAGGAGGGAGCAAGTGATTGAGGCAGTGAAAGACAGATAGACAGAGACAGAGAGAACCAATCTGAATTGATAAGTGTAGATTCCTCTTTTTAAAAATTTGGACCTGGCTTGTAAGGGAGGTAGGTTGTAGTGGACTAATGGGAACGCCACACCAAGAGTAGGAAAGCAGGCTTTACATGTCTCCATCTGATAGCTTTGAAGTTAGACTCAAGTTCTTCTGCTTTTTAATCACTACATAGACCTGAAGCAACTAAATTGCTATCAAAGCCTTGGTTTCTCACTGTAAAAACAGGGGCCACTCTACTGTCCATATTCATATCTTGGGAAAAAATGGAAGCAATTATCACAACACTAATATAATGAAAACCAAATATGACTGCAATTGTTATCTGCATTATTAATATGAGTTACCACCTTCAGTGGCTCTGCTGGTGCTTTATTCCAGTGGTAAGATCAAGGACTGGGTGCCCAATATCCTGGACTTATAACCCAGCTTTACCGTTTATAAGATGGTTTGGGAATGTTACTTAATCTTATGGCACTTTTGTGTCTTATCTGCAAACTGAGGATAACAATGCTACCCACGTTAAAAGAGTAGGTGCAGAGGCCACAGAAGAGGACCTCACCTGTTACCAAGGCTCAAAAATATTGGCAGTTTGGGATTAGCCTAGCTGAAGTCATAGGTGCTGCCCATCCCATTGCTACCACTCTAAGGAAGCAAAGTTAACATCACAGGAGGAAATTACAGTTAGATCATAAATGGGGCAGGTCCATGAGTGATCACAATGCATGCCAAAGAAGAATCAAATGAAAAAATATTTTAAAGCAAATAAAATTTAAAACATCGTCACCTCTGCCTCTCCCTTATTCATGTAGGAAGAGCCACTTCAGAGAACCAGAGGATAAAGACACACACCTGACTTTCCTGACAGCTTCCCTCTCTGCAACTGAAAGGCAGCCACGCATTTATGAATAAAATATGAAAGTAATATGTAAATATGTGTTACTTTGGGAAATTAAAAGGTATGTAAACAGCTTGTATCTCATTGAGATACAAAAACCACACATGCTAAAAGGAACATATATATCACACCCTCTTCTCCCAAGGCTCAAGGATCACTGCAGAAGAGTAGGTGGAAAGAGTACAAAGGAGTGAGGCAGTGGATGAGGACTTACTACATGGAAGCATTGTCTTTAAAATCTAGGGCAGCTGCATATATGACCTCACAGCAGCTGTGACAGCATGACAAGACCTGTGCATACCCAAGCCAGGCCAAATCCCAGCACAGAGAGGGGAGCTAGGCATCAAGTCCTACCCCTAGCAGAGGAGCTATTGGCAACTGGTAGCTGCTAGGAGAAGATGAGTCAGTCTTCTCTAACAGTAAGACCCTGGTTAAGTTAATCATAATCTAATAGAAGGTCACACAACCAAGAATATTTGGGCAACACAAATGGTCGTGATGGATTAAAAAAAGAAGACACAAAATTGAGTGGGTAGGAAAGCAGAGCTGATCTATGAAGAGCTACAGGAGGAAGGTAAATAAGATCAAAATACCTTGTATGAAATTTCCAAATAACTAATAAAATATTGTTCAAAAATCACACTCACACACATAAAGTGTACAGCAAATTTCAAAGGCCAGGAGCTAAAATACATCCTCATTTAGCTTTGAAATCCTATTACTTCCATTCACAATGGGGATGATTTTTTGCAATGATTCTAAAATTTTAATGAGTCCATGGAGCCTTGTTAAAAATATAAGAATTTGAGATGTTCGTTTTTAACTACTTCATAGTCACAGTTTCCTGATATTTGTGATGCTATTTCTTACTGCAGCTCTTTATTCTTAGCTTAGATATGTGCAACACAGGGGTGTACAAACAATTACACCTCTGTGAGTAGAATAGCTTAGACAAATTTGTTATGAAATTCATCAACCTTACCACAATGGTAATGAACTCATGAGTTAATACCTGTGAGGTAGGGAGACTTAAGCAGTCAATCTCCAATTCCTGCTTGAAGAAATTGTATCAGTTGATGAGAATCACAGAAATTCATTGCTAATAGTGCAGCTTAAGAAAGGTATTAACGAGAGGATACTCAAATATGCACACGTTCAAGTTCAAACTTTACAAGGTCCTCCAACTCTCACCAACCTGAGCTTGGAGCTTATCCCGGCAACACAATGTGTCTTGTGCCTCTTTAGCCTCTGATGCTGATGGCCAGCACTACATTAGAACATAAGGTCCGCTCACCTGGGAAACTGAGACATACTGTGATCTGGAAAATCTTCAAAGTGGTGGCACTGCTTGGGAGAGGATTTTCATGATGAAAGCTAATGAAAATTGTACTTGTTGTACTTGCTATTTATTTTTGTCATTCTTCCAGAAACATAAAACTGTATTTATTCTATTATCTTATTTTCAACAACTATGAGTCTTATTCACAGGAGCCCAGGAATTAGATGATTTTAGTCGATTGGCCAGTTTTGAATTTTGGGTTTTATTTTGTTCTTCTTATGAATGGAGTTAAAATCAATGCAAACTGCATGAATTTTGAAGTCAGAGTAAATTGGATTTGAAACCCTGTTAAATTACCTGACAATTAACATAATTTTATAAGTCATAATCTTTAAAGGCTGTAATGCCAAAGTGGTTGACAACTTGTTGAGAACTAACTATAAAATGTGTGATGTACCAAGAGAAGATCCTATGCTTCTTACCACATTCAGGAAGGTTGCAGCACTATCTCAATATTTCGAATAAAAGAACAGTCTTCTAAGTCATTATTTCTTCAGAAGATCACGTGATGAAAGGTGGACTTAAATCTAGATCAATCTGATTCTATAGTCCATACTTTTACCTATTACAAGATACTGATGGCAATTAGAAAGGAGAAGGATGTAAGTCGAAGTCAAGTTCTTCTGACCCTCCATAAAGAAACCAGCATTTGAGCTGTTGAACCTGAACAGAGACAAAGCAATGCTGGAGAATTCGCCTTAACACCAGAGGCTGGCCAGCAGCAGCTGGGCCACAAGTCATTCAGTGGCTCTGGCTTTTGTTTTCACTATTGACTCCTACTCCCCTTCCCACGTTGTAGTTCCAGGAGATGGACCTCCACTGTGGTGATATTTTATTTTGCTTTAATAAATAAAGCTTGCCTGGATATCAGAGGAATAGGAACAGCCATTTATAAGTAAACACAAAAGTCATGAAATGTTATCACATGCCTTTAAATCTTATCACTTGACAGGGAGGACAGAGCCAGGTGTGGTGGCACATGCCTTAAATTCCAACACTAGTTAACCATGGAGGTCTGGGTACACACAGACAGGAAGTGACAGAGCTGGGCAGGAAGAGGAAGTGAGGTAGCTGGGTTAAGAGAGGCAATGAGAGGGCAGAACAAGGCATATAGGCGTGAGTAGACAGGAACTCACATTTGGAAGCTGCCAAGTTGGTGAGGTTAGCTGTGGCTTTCCCTGTTTCCTTGATCTCTCTCAGGCTTTCACCCCTATATCTGGCTCTGTGCTTTTTTAATTTAATAAGACCATTTAGAAATTCATCTACACTCCACAGTGAGACAAAGCCTGGCCATATTCATTTAACATGCCCAATATTTATTTATCAGCTTCTTTCCAACATGGTACTTATTAAATGGAAAACGATGTTCCTACAGGGTTTATATGGCAGGTCCAGTTTTTCCTACACATATAAAATTGTTTATTTCTTATTACTGTGCACTTTTTGTTCCCACCTACATTTTCTAGATGAGGAAACCAATGCTTAAATTAAAAGCTAAATATGTACACAAGTTCATTCTGCAAGTTTCAGAGCCATGGTTTTTACATATTTTGTGAGGTTTAATTATGTATTTCTAAAAAACTTACTTTTAAGATAACTGAAATAGTTTCAGCTATCTAGTGAGGTATGCCATTCTAGACACTTAGAAAAGCAACAGGTGGTTTCATCCACACAATGATGCACTTGGGCCAAAACTGTATGTCTGTTAGAACTAATAAAAATAAAAGATGTCTAAACACAATTATGATAATTATTGAAGCTTACTTGATGTTTATATAAGGCATTATAATATAAAAAGAAGGATGATGTTCCTGGGGGGAACCTTGTATAATAGTTGTTTTGTTAAATAATAGATAGGAATGAAACACTTACATTAAGTTTCAGAGAAATTAATGAAAGAGGAGGCAGAAAGATTGTAAGAGCCAGAGGACCAGGACACATTGCCAGACACTGTTCCAAACATGACAAGGAAGTTGCAATATGACATCTCAACAATATGGTTGCTTAAACTAGACCTGAATAATGACAACACCAGTTGACAAGACAATGTGGACAGGGGGCATTTTACAAGGTCCCATGACTAGATGAAGAGCTATAGTAAATCAAGGGCTGCTGAGAGAGGAAGAATAAACTTTATTCAGGGATGACCCCTTGTACAGTTTATCTAATCCAAAGACATCAATCCTAAACAATATACATATAAACTATGTTAAATGGAGTCTTTAGGAATATACATATGTAGATCTAAAATATTTATATATATATATGTATGAAATCTTGAATTTGAGTGGGAGCCAGGGAAGGACACTAGAGAAGTTGGAAGAGGGAGAAGCATGGGTATAAGTGATATAAATATAATACTCATATATGAAATTCTGAATAAATAAATACAAAATAATAGGTAGATAAGGTTATAATATGTGTACAAAATAATAGGTAGATAAGGTTATAATATGTGTGCCTTTTCTTGTCTCTTAATTAAATCATATGCAAGTAAATGCATGGCTACAGATCAAATAGAAGAATGATTAATTCCATTTTACAAAACCATACAAGATTTTAAAAGATCCAGTCAAGTCACCATCATGAGTTAAACCATCCTGTCCTCTCTATGAGGTTGGGAGACGTACTACTCCTGATCTTGGTTCTCAGTATTGTGACTCACTGATTCTACTCATCTCTTCAGCCTTAACTCTGGACCATTATCACCATTCATCATACTTCAATAGCCCTTATTTTTTCAGCTTCTGGGTTTCTTGTCGCAGGACTATTGTGTGTACTCTTCTTTGTTCTACCAGTGCTCCTCCTTCTAGCTCCTCCTAAGAGTGCCTCTTTCACAAGGCTGAGAGCTCAGCTTGAATATGATCTTTGAGAGTCCTTCCAGCACATCCCCAACAGCTCCTCAGCACCTACCGCATCACTCTCCTTGAATTCTTTTCTACTTCTTAGAATTTATAACTGTTTGAATGATTGATTTACTTCTTTCTGGTCCCCACCTCCTACTTGAGTGTAATTACTTGAGGACAGTCATCAACAGTATACTAGATCACAGCAGACTTGCTGGAACATGGTGTGAAGTCAATCAAAGTTTGTTGGCTCCAGAGTGAACAAGTAAGAATAAATGGACTAGGCATATTTATTATAACTATTTCTTTCAAGTCATTTAGGAGAGTCTCATGCTGCATAGTGTTTATTAACAAACTGAAATTTTCTTCAGGCTCTTTTGACTTAAAAGTCTAAGAACTGCTACTAAAAATTAATGAAAGGAAAAACCTACAGGCTCTTACTTCAACTACACAACAAGCTCTAAACACAGAGGTACTTGGGAAAGAGAAGCAAAACAAGCAACAGGGAACTATAAGTATAAACAATGAAATCTGGAATAGCTCCTGTCAAAGAATCCAGTTACCATTCATCATTAACATAACAGTGTCCGACATCCCCTGTGAAGACAATTCAGTAGGAGCCAAACTATAGAATATATCTTTATGAAGGAGAGCCTGTATTTTATATAAAGGCAAATCTCTATTCAAAAGTGTAGGAATAGTCACCCACACATCAGCAGTACCAACTAGATCTACAATTAATAATAATAATTACAATATATTGATAATAATTTATAAATAGATAATATAATAAGCTATTAATAAATAACAAAATGTTATTGTTATTATTATTAGAAATAATCTGATATTGATTCCTCACAAGAATATTATGGTTCCTTACCCACAAATGTGCTGACATGTTGGTAAGGAAGATGTAATTATTAACTTAGGTTTGCAGATGGACAAAGAGGTTCATGGAACATGCTTGATTTACCCTGTTAATCTCCAGCTTCACTCTCTCTTGTGCCTTTCATGAGGCTCTGTGTTCTCTTCATGATAAGGCTATTCTTAGAGTGTACCACATACTGAGTCTTCTTTCAAAATAGAATCTTCAGAAAAAAATAATGGTATACACAGTAGCATGGATACATCTCAAAATCATGCAATTCTAGAAAAGACAAGTGACAGAAAAAAGAGTCATGGTTGCTAGCAATTGTTAGGGGAGTATCTGTCAATGAAAAGGACAGGAAAAACCTTCTCAGAGTGGTGGAAACATTCTATTTTCAGTTCAGTGGCAGAAGCTCAACTTCAGTCATTGCTAGAATGCAGAAAATTATACAACCAAAGTTGATGGATTTTTGTATATGAGTGAGAAAATATATCCATTTCCCTCTTATTATAATGTACAATTTTTAATGTTGAAAATTAAGAGAAATTTCATTACCTGTGCTATATATAATGGCACCAAAAGTCCATGTTTTAATAGTCATTCATTAGAGTGGCCTTATTAAGAAATGATGAGACTATTTGGAGGCAGGTACTAATTGGAGTCTTTTGGTTCCTGAGGGCAGGTCTTGAAGGGCAAACTAAGAACCCAGCTCTCTCCTCTCACTTTTAACACAGCTATGCAGTAAGTGGCTTTGATCTGCCATGAACTGCAACCATGATATTTTGCCAAAGCAGACAATGTCAGCCACTCAAGAATAAACCCCACAAAACTGTGAGCCAAATAAAACTTTTCTCATGATAACTTGTTTACCTAAGGTATTTGTGATAGTGACAGAAAGCTGACTTCAACAACTTTACAATTTCTAATGTAGATTTTGGATATTTAATCAAGTATTTTAGATATCATAACTCATATACAGCTTATTATGATTGTATCACTAATTAACATATAAACCTTTGAATACTCAAAAAAATATTACATGTTGACATTTGAATCGCTCTTGTTCCTCAGTAGACAATGATCAGCTTGTTTCCATTTTAATGTTACAAACACTTCTGTACTGGATGAGTGGTCACACATTTGTGTGTACATCTTTTTGGTTTCATTTTAAAGACACAGTTTAAGGTGAGGAAATATCTGATAGATATTTCCACACTACTGTCTAGGAATGTGCCATTTCACATGCCCTTTAGCAACAAGTAAGAATGACTTATTAGTAAACTATTGATAAAATTGGGGATCTAATTAATTTCATTTATGGCCAAGTTGATAACAGAAAAATAAATATATATATTTCTATTTTGCAGTCAACAGGGCTCCGTTTCCTTATGGCCATTTAAAAATTCTAGCAAATGATTTTTTTTCCCATTAGAATTTACTTTTTCTCATTAATTCTTGAATGCTGTTTTTATATCAAGGATATTATCCCTTGTCACATTAGTCACTAACAGTTTCCCATTCATCTTTCAACTTTTATATTTTTATATTGAAAGCAAATTTTAGCATTTATATACTTGGCCTATATTCTTTGGAGAACTGTCACTCCAGCTCAAGTTTAGATAAAAGCTTGAATATATGCGTGTGTTCTTTTTAATCTCTATCATTGGGTTTTAAGTATTAGATTCTCTTACTTGTACTTGACCAAGCCGCAGTCCATTTTTTCATTCTTTATTGCAGGCTCATCAAAGCACTGCTGTAAAAATTTTCCAATTTCCAACTTAGAATATAAATATTTTCTGTTCAATGATAAAATCTGTGATCCATCCCCAACAACAGCCATTGCTTCATATTGCCAATGTTATTAAGAGCATTTTGCTCATTCACAAGTATTATTACTATAAATGAAAGAATCCTCAGGACTTAAAGCACTTTCATCCTGGCCTAGGTAATCTGATCCAGTATCATTCCCTGTGTCAGTCATCTCAGAATTGACTGGCAAAAGTGAGTGAGGTGCTGTGGCTGAATAGATGTAACTTAAATTTCTGAGTTTGCCAGAATCTGAGCCACTAGAGACTTTGAAGATCAGCGCCAACACTGAGTCCTCTGGATGGAAAGCCAGAAAACAGAGAACTTGTATTTCTAGAGCTGTTGACTTGGCACAAAACCAGATGAGGACAGATCCAGTTTGAGAACTCACTTACCACTCCCAACAGAAAAGAAAAATGGATAAAAGGCTCACAGATAAAGAACTCAAGAGCAATTCTTACAAATACAATCTTACAAAAATGAAACTACTCAAATCCAAAATTACTAGATCATCAATTATGATAATTTTTCAACATACATGAGTTATAGTAGTGCTTCCTCAAGCATTCACTTGGAACTAACATTTATTTGGCTCTTAAAGCACAGAAATTCCTGTAAATGGCATTGCTGTTGGCACCTTGCCTATAAAATAGTCACACATTCTTGGTTGCCCATGCACTTTATAGTTCCCTTTATTTTATACAAATGCTTCCATGTGTTACTTTCAATTTTGTTTATGGGGACAGAGAAGAGAGTGAGAAATGAAACCATGAAGACATAATTGTGTAGCGTAGACTACTCTGAAAACCAAAGCGACTGGATTCTTGAGACAATCCCAGGGACCAGCAGGGTAGACATGGAGCTGTTTGAGTCTGCTCCTCTGGGACTTGGGATAGTCACAAAAGTAAGCTTGGTGTTGGTGTTTTGTTGAGTTAATAACAAAACTAACATTTGCTTTTAAATTTAAGACCAATTCTATAGAGGTTTCTATACATATCAAATTTGCCACAGATAAAACATTTTAGCATTACTCTTTTAAAAATACAAAGTGACTACTGTCAGATACTCAGTACAGAATTTGTGCAACAAGATTCACCTAAAACATTGCCAAATCACAGACAGAAGAGGAGAGTTCTCCAGTGCTATGGGAGTTTACTCTGTGAGACATCTGGACCCCAATATACCTGAGCATATGCCTTTTTTCAGGCAAGAGGAAAATACCAGAGAATTATGACATCTTTTATTTTCTCAGTAAAGTAGTTGTATTGCCAATGCTATTCATCGTTAGTACAAATAAAATTGGTTGAAGAACAACAGTTGAAGTGGACATCTTAAGGTATGAGACTTCATTTGCCATTCTTATAAGCATGACAATGTATTTAATATTTTATCAAATTTATGAGGACACTATTTAAATGCGATTAAATTTGCATTGACTATTCCAGATAGATAAATGTGTTAATCCAGCTAACTTCTGAGTGTTTGCTATGTGTCTAGCATCAAGCCAAAAGCTGATAATACAAAGAGGTTAATACACAATGCTCATAAGGAGGAAACATCAAAATAATCTAACTGAGAGTACAAGAAATTCACACATCATGGACAATCAAAAATCATAACCTGGACAAGACAGTCCAAGACTCTCTAGTGGTGAGAGCACAAAATCTTTAGCTACTGACTCAAGAATGTTTAATGCCTTCAACTTTACTTTGGAGAGGGATTGAGCAATATGTAGGAAACAAGATGGCTAGGCTCAACCTGTACTCTATTGCTCAAAGTCTCTAAGCCTAGATAGTAAACAGGACTCTCAATCTGCTGAAGTAAAATTTGACAGATGATTTACTCACCTACCCTACCCGAGAAAGTAGACATGACTAATACCATGTGATTAGAACTCAATATTGATACTTTTCATGCCTATTTACTTCCCGATGAACTCTTCGCAGGTACATCCCTTAATCTTCTAGTAAGGAATTCTAGCATGTTTAATGTTCTGAAGATATTCTGGTGGTATTGTAGTATATCCAGGAAAATTGTGTTTTTCTGTTTTCATCTTGTTGTCATGCTAAACCTTCTGAACACAAACAACTTAGGAAAGGACAGGGTTTATTGGCTTATACTTCCAGGTTACTATCCATCAGTGAGGAAAGTAAGGGCAGGGACTGAAGGCAAGAGTCCAGAACAGAAACACTGCTGGCTGGCTCATTCATAGGCTCTTGCTCAGCTACCCTTTTTTTTTTTTATACAACCAAGACCACTTTTACCTGGAGATGGTACCAAACACTTTGGGCTAGCTAGTCCTTCCTAAACCAACTAAGAATCAATCCCCCTACAGAAGTGCTCATAGGCCATTCTGACCTAGGCAGTTCCTCAGTTGAGGCTTTCCTCTTAGATGACTCTAGGCCAATGGTTTTCAACTTGTGGGTCATGATCCCCTTGGCAAGCATCTATCTCCAAAAATATTAACATTACAATTCATAACAGTAGCAAAATTACAGTTGTGAAGTAGCAACAAAATAATTTTGTGGTTGGGGGTCACCACAACATGAGCAACTGTATTAAAGGGTCTCAGCATTAGGAAGATTGAGAACCACTTCTCTAGGCTCTATCAAGCTGACAATTGGCACCATTTAGACAAAGGAACATGTTCCTTCTCTTAGATGTACACTTTGATCCAATGTAGGTTGAGATGCACTAAGCCCTGGGAGTACAGAAGGGGCAGCTGTGAGATTTCTAAGCCATTTCTTGAAGCTCAAGAACACAACAAATTTAGACACAGAATTGGAAGATGCTCAAATAGGCCCAGGAAAGCCAATGAAGTAAAAGGATCCAGAAACATGTTAAATGTAAAAGGTGGTTCTGTTTGGCAAAGTGTAGACAGAACTGGGTGTTCATGATGCTTGAATTAGATGAACAAAAAAGATGCAATTGAGGTTTTTAAGAACTGGAATTAAATGTAACTAGGAATATGATGGAACTGATCTTAGCGACTGGGTACAGCTAATGAACAAAGCTCTTGCCTAGCAACACCAAGACCCTAAAATCCATCCAAAGAGAACAAGGAAAATGAAATGCTTTTAGAAACAAATTTGAGCTTGCAAAACTACCAGGAAGAAAACAAATCTTACCAACTTGAAGAAAAATAAACATGAGATCTTCAGTGTTCGCTCACTAAAAAGACTTTCTGTGATCTATAGACTGGGGATATGATTTCACCAGTAGAGTTGATGTCTGCATCATGCAGAGTGTGCTACATAATGCAAACAAATTAATTTTGTGATGTGGGTTTTCCCTAAAGAAAACTTTTACAAAAGGGTTGAAATTCACCCAGAGACAAAGAAAAGGATACTATTTCAGAGAAATCAGAGCTAACTATAACCACTTTCCTGACCTTTTATAGACAAAAGCTACTTCTTTTGATAGAGCTTCTCTTGGAGAGAGAAGATCAAATAAAAGTCTGGTGTTCTAATAAGGATCAAGTGAACAGATTAACTTTTAACTTAAGCATTTAAATAAATATTCAAGACGAGCTCACCTGTGTACAACAGTAACATGGAGAAATGAGCTCTGATAACGGAGTTTTGAGGACCCATTAGAGGGCTTACAGACAATAAATCTAGCAATTATGCCAGCCTTGACTCTGCTAAATCAGCTGAGCAATTACAACTATCTTATCTGTTCCTTGAATAAAAGTTAGCCATTCTCTTATTTCTCTTTAATTTTTCAAGTTCAACACAAGGCTTTGGAATTGAATCCCTACCTGTTTCTCATTTTAATATGCCACCCAAGGACTTAACATGGAAAGGACTCCAAATTTCTGTGCAAAATGTCCAAAAGGAAGCTTCAGGCTTGAATGACACATTTTAAGTATTCTTGGAAACTAATATTTTACCCTGTTTAAAACGTTTTAAATATATGTTGAAGGAACTTTTACAACTAAAAATAGAAAATGATGCTTTGCAGAGACAAAGTATTAGGAATCATGAAAAAAAAATGAAGCCTAGCTGTAAGCTCGCTCTCAAGCCTGCACACCTGGCCTGCATCAAAGGCCTCTTGGCCTCTCTTCTTATCCTCCCTCCACTCCAGCCCTGCTTAAGTCCCTGCTGGCCCCTGGGTATTTCAGTGGAAAAGCTGACACTTTCCCACTCCTGGGTAGAAGTGATCCTTGGCACATTTCATGGTTGCTGTTGTCTGAATTCAGGACACAGAAATGAACAGAATATAAAAATAATAATTTTGCTTTGGGCGATTAGATAAAAAGCCTGTTTGATTATGTATGTGAGTATATAGTGGGGAATCAGTCCACCTCTTCCTTTTTTAACAAAACTCTGAGTGGTGGTTGGTTAACTTAACATTAGTAGGTCCAATAATTGATTTTTAATGTTTTATTCATTTGCCTGCCCATATGTACCATGTTAGTGCCTAGTGCCTGCCAAAGCCAGCATGGGGCATCAGATAAATACTGGTACTTCAGTTACGCACAGTTGTGAGCTGCCATGTGAGTGCTGGGAACTGAACACAGGTCCTCTGAAAGAGAGGTCTGCAGTGGGTAGCCATTCCAGCTTTGATCTGGAAGTTCCAACCCCCATTGAGGCTTCAGTAACTGTCACGCCCACAAGGTGGGCCGAGAGAGGACCCTGAAGACCTCAGATCTTGACGTGTTGGTTTTCTTGGTTTCTGGACCCTGGATGCTGGAGGTAGAGCGAGCAGAGTTCTCCATAGAACGCCGCCGGACTGTGCTACACCTTTCCCAGACCCTGTTATCTATCCCTTCACTTGTGAGTTACCCCACAAAATAAACCTCTCTTTTAACTACATGGAGTTGCCTTAATAATTTCACCAATTGAGGTCAGTGCTATCAAACACTGAGCCACCTCTCTAGCCTCCAATAATTGAGTTATATACTTCAAACAGGTAAACTTTTATTGTACATGGGTTTCATTTTAAGGCAAGTTCTTTAAAAACAAAACAAATAATATTCACTGAATGGTAGGTTTGAATTTAGTCCACTTTTGCAACATTGCAACCAGAAATTAAGGCAAAAATTACATCAGACTTCCTCAGGTAGGTTTTGCATCTCTAACTGGCCCTTTGCACCCCCCAAAATATTGATGGCATACATCTCAAATAACCATGTACATTTCTGATTGCTCTCATGTATAAATTGATTTTTTAAAGTTATTATTTGGTGTTTTACTTACAAAAATTAAAAAGGTTTTTTGTTTGTTTGCTTGCTTGTTTGTTTTATGACTAAAGTTCACAACATTGCAAGACCCCGTGATTAGCATATTTAAAAAGAGGTCTTATGGACAGAAAAATTCTAAGAGCCAGAGGATTAGGATGTCTGTGATGAAACAGCCTTCTAGCTAAGACAGGAAAGTTACATTCACAAATCTCAACAACATGGCTACCTAAATAATACTTGAATGATTTCAACAACAGTGAACAACCCAGTGTAGATGGTGGAGATCTCACCATGAAGCCCCAACCTAGATCATTACTGAATTGGTTATCTAACATGATGTGGTCAGCCCTAGAAATATACACATGTAGGCAGCAGATTGTATTGATATATTGATTTATTTATATGTATCTGCAACAACAATGATTAAAGGATACGGGTCTGTGGATTTGGGAGGGAGGGGAGGGGAGACATGGAGGGAATAGAAGTGAGGACAGGGAAGGGAGAAATGATGCAATTATATTTTTTAATCTGGTTGTTCCCACACTGCTGAGGCTTCTTTCTTTCTTTCTTTTCTTTTTTTCCAAGACAGGGTTTCTATGTGTAGTTTTGGTGCCTGTCCTAGATCTTGCTCTATAGACTGGGCTAGCCTCGAATTCACAGAGATCCACCTAGCTCTGCCTCCTGAGTGCTGGGATTAAAGGCGTGTGCCACCGCCACCCAGCCGCTGAGGCTTCTTTCATTTCTAGCATTGCCTCTGCATCCTTTGAAAATGAAACCACCATGACTATGGTTGTAAATTTCTGTATTTGCTCTTCCATTTAGCTTAGCTTTATGCCCATGTCCTATGGTCTCAATAAGTATTGCTTTGTAATATATTTTGATTTGAAGCAAACAACAACAAGGAGCCCCTTTAATTTTATAGCATAATGGACTTGGTTGTAGATTTTTTTTTTACTTTTGTTTTTTCTATTTTCCATAAGGGTCCTTTCATTTTGATTGGTTTTGTTTCCTTCTTTGGTATCTTTACTTGATTCCTTGAACATATACTCCCTTATCTTCTCTATTTGTTCTCCTTTCTCACCATAATTCATGCTCTAAGGGAAATAAGCAGTATCCTTGAAGATTAAATTAATGGGAAGAATATATTAAATGATGAAATTTCCTGTTAGCTAGAGGTGCATTGAAATGGGTGAGCACAAGGTATTATCTCAAGAGGTTTTCTGCAATGAAAATTTCATAACTTACGAAGCTCTAAGGAACAATCCAACCACAACTCTTGAGGCTATATTAAAAATAATTGAAACAAACTCTCACTCGTTTTAATTGATATTTTAGGAAAACCACTGTAATATTTTTCAGTTCCCCCAAAACAGGAACAAACTACATTTCATATCTGGAAATTTGTGCAAAGCACAATGGAGGTGGAGATAGAGGAAACACTGAAAAAATTAGCAATAACAGTAATGTATGGAATTATAAATCATTTGTAAACATATGTTAGTTAGAAGAAACTGGTCTGCTATCCCATAGGAAACATTAACTTATATTAGAATGATTTTCTTTACCGAAGCCTAGAGCAGTGAATCATAAAAGTAGCAATTAAATACTTTTGCTATGCGAAGCATAATACTAGCAATAATACGCCCCACCCAACAGTTGGCGTACACTTAGGCTGGCTACTCAACTGCCATCTCAACTTCTTTTGTTTTTTATGTTCTTAAGGAGACTAGAAAAATAAGATACTAGTTTCCAGGGTTCCATTATAGCTAGTTCTAGTAAATAAGCAGAAAAAAAAAAATATCATAGTAAGGGAAGAGTCTTTCTTTTAAAAGGAGAATATTCCTAATCCTTGTGGACCTTGGTATGTCCCTCACTGCCGTACCTATGGGACTATGCTATCTCAGGATGTAGCATCTGATACTGTAGCAAGTGTCTTGATACCAGGGAGGGGGCTTGATACCAGGGAGGGGGAGCCAAGAGTCAGATAGAAACCCCTCAGCCTAGTGGCACCACATGTGCTGTGTGACGTCAACTACAGTCATTTGGCCACAACCTTTTTTGGTTATCTCAGGCCATCAAACATTTTATTTAAGCCACAGTCAGTTTTCTGCTACCAGTAGTGGAATGTGTCAATAAAAACATCTCTATGAAATGACTCATGGGTGAGATTAGCATTACTCTCAAAATTGTATCACTGGGAAGTGGCAGAGACACATTTGGACCCAGACACCATACATCTGGTGTTTCAGTCCCTGCACGCAACACTTTCTCTTTTTTTTCTAAAGGAAATGTCATGAGGTTTGAAAAGTTTATCTCCCTTCCCTTCCTCATCCTCCTAATTTGGCCTAATCCTAGCCTTTCTCATCATTTTCTTTCCCTCATTGTAACATCCTGGCATCACCCCAAATTTGGAAGTTCACAGCATTCGGGAATGTTTGAAAATATTTTAATGACACAATATCTTTTAAGCCAGTAGAACCAAAACACTCCTCAGTGGTTGCTTCAAGTTGACCCTCTTTCCTTTCCCCCTTCCTCCCTCCCTTCTTCCCTTTCTTTAACTACAGAGCACCTACTGTGCCAGGCATTGCAGATGCAACAGTAAGGTGATAAAAATAGATCCTAACAGTTTAGTCACAGATATTTCAGAAAATATCTATATTAATAGACATCATGCATGCACCATAGTATATGGCACAATAGTGAAATGTAAGAAAGCTATGATTTTAGAAGAAAGAATAAAGCAGTTGGCTGTGCCAGAGGAACACTGGGGTTTCCCAAAAGGGGTTGTTCAGATCAGACATCATCACCAAATCAAACCAGTCTCTATGCTCAAAAGTGGCAAGGTGACCTCTTGACATCTAGTTTACTGGTCATGTGTTCATTGATGTTAAAAGTATGAAAAAAGGCCAGGCGGTGGTGGCGCACGCCTTTAATCCCAGCACTCGAGAGGCAGAGCCAGGCGGATCTCTGTGAGTTCGAGGCCAGCCTGGTCTCCAAAGCGAGTTCCAGGAAAGGCGCAAAGCTACACAGAGAAACCCTGTCTCGAAAAACCAAAAAAAAAAAAAAAAAAGTATGAAAAAAAAGATCATGTGTATCATGTTTTTTTATATTTTTATTCCTATGAGTATTTAAATTCAGATCACTGAACCAGGTGTATCCAACATGTAAAGAACAGAGTAAGCTAGACTGTTGTCATGCTCTTCAGTTTTGGGTTCTTTTTTTTCTGACTTCAATAATATAGTAGCTATATTAAAGCCTCAAAACTAAATTCTGGAACTGTAAAAATGGCTCAGCAGCTAAGAGTGCTTGCTGCATGACCTTGAGTACCATGCAGTTGGGATCCCAGTACCCATGTGACAAGTCAAGAATCTTGCAAACGCCAGTAAGTCTAGCTCCTCATGATCCTATGCCCTCTGTGGCCTCCATACTTATACACACATGTACAGATAGATTCATACACACAGAGCTGTATGCACATAAGTAAATAAATTTTGTCTTTAAAACTTAATTCCTAACAATCAGCAATGTGTTCAGCTTTAAAGAGACATTTATAGGTCTCTCTATATATATGTAGCTGGGTGAGGGGCTGGTGTCCTCACAGAACTTAAAAGCATTAGGAGCATGTAAAGCAAAGAAAAAAATACTGGATATAAATGAAAGTTGAATTTTGGAAGTTATGAACAAAACCTGACTCAAGATGATTGTGAGAAGCCAGAACTTTTAATGTTTAACCCAAGGATGAGCATGACTCTTTGGTCCACTGACTCTGAGTCTGTGCTTTCACTGATAATTTTAAAGTAGAATATTCTTAGAAAACTCTTAGTCCTGATTATCATATTTCCTTGTATCAATTAGTAGGCTAAAAGAGCTTTTCAACCAGGAATATCCTGAGCAAGTGTGGTAATATGTACAAGACTGAAATGTCTAAATCTGAAATAAAACAAGATTCCACTGAAAGCAGATCTCATAGTCCCTGAACAAAAGAAATTACTAGTTACAATACATTCTTATTATATTTCATACATAGATTAAACTACCTTTTCCAGTTGCAGCATTCACTACTGCCCATAGCTCCACTAGTTGCCTTGTTTCAAGACCCCAATCACTTTGACATCAGCTTTTGAGTTGCTATGAAATTAACCTGCTTCTTCCGCATGACCATCTTCAATATTTTGTTTCTGTACTTGATATGTTATGACTGTGTCTGAAAGTCCATTCATTTGGTCTGTAATGTATGTGGAGGAATATCTGAATGTCTTTATAATCAAACTGAGTTTTGTAAAACTGGCAGTGTTTCAATTTTAACCTTCATGTTATATGTGAAATGTTGAGTATAATAAAGGGCATAGACTTGTGGTAAAGCAAGCAGAGCTCTTTTTCTACCTCTTCTGTTCATGACTATGGAGTAGGCTTCAATCTTTCTGGATCCCTGATCTCCTACTACTCAAGTAAATGGCTTTGGCTAGACAGCATCGCCAAAGCCTCCTGTGCAAGATGGTCAGCTTCTCTGCAATTGCCTTTCTTATGTTTTATTCTCCTTAGGCAAACCTTAAAGTGTGGGTTTGTACACCAGTAGCATTTGGTAGTCATTTCAGGAAGCATGGAAAGCAAGTGATGGATTGAGACTGGAAATGAGAAAGAAGCAAGGGAGTGTGTTCTGAGTGTGCCATCACAGTAGCCTGGGAGTTCTTACTGATGGGCTGGTTTGGGGCATGATGTACAACTTGCTCCCCAGAATAATCCCCTCAAGGCCAGGCAGGTGGGGATTTCTATGTCAGTGCCAGTCAGTGATTGGTCATGAGCTGCTGTGGCAGGATCAGGGGGTAACAGTACCTCCAATTCACCTACATTTGCAGTCTGCCACATAGTGTCCTCAGGCTGGCGGATGCTCTGAAGTATGGATAAAGATGAGTAGTAATAAAATGGCATCGGTGCACTGAAATGGCCTGAAGACATGGATGGTTCCCTGATGCTTCAGCTTGTATTCCACCCTCCCTCTAACTTATGTGGCAGTTACATGACACAGTTAATTCTCCAGATTAGCTCAATGGTACATATCTCTGGTGTCTGAGCTCTGTGGCGGCATTTCCATATAGAGTACTAGCCAGGATGCTCACACATCTCCTACCAAACTCTAAGATCTTTCTATCTCTAGCTGCAGTCCACCTACATGTATTTGATTAATGTTGTTGAATGAGCTTCTGGTTCTTTTGGAGAAACTCAAATAAAGGCTGGCTTTTATTTCCCTAAGGAAACAGAATGCATAAATTACTGAAGTGCTTATGCCAAATAGCTATCCTTGTCGCTGGCTCTTAAACTATTTAGATGTCTAAAACAGTAGAATAGCTGATGCTGACATTTTAATGTTACTATCAAATTCATAACAGCAAAAACTTTGTGAACCATGATGTTTAAAAATGCATTTGCTCATAGCAGCTCTAACAGGTCTATTACTGGATATGCAAGTTCTACAAAGTTCTGTGTGGCATGGCATTCTTCTCCATGACTCCATGTTTTCATTCATATATTTAAACACATATGCATATATGTACACACATTTTAAATACAATTTTTTTCTTTTTTGTGATATATTTTAACAAACTGATCTCCCATATCGTATAGTCCCTACTTTATGGCCAAATCAATGAATAAGAAAAGAGAAGTTAGAAAGTTCCAAATTACTCAAGGTTTGTGATTCTAAATCTCTGTGTTATCCAGGTTCGATACTATGGACCCAGCACTGCCACGCTCCATCCCAAAAGTTATTTTAAGGAGATCTGTCCCATCACTATGATTTCGTCTTACTCAATCTTACCTACCCAAAAAGAAATCCCTTTCCACTTCCTTCCATCCTGCTCTTTGCTCATGAAATTCTGACTTAGGTCTGGTTCTGCACATACATCCATTATATTTTCTTCTCTTTGCTTCTTAGGGATCAGTAACTCTTTGCGTCTAGTCCATTGTTAATAATGGATGTACTGCTCTTAAGATAGGCAGAATACCATCAGTCTTGGGGGCTTTTCTTAGGGGGAGCTAAGATTTCACTTTATTGTTCACTTGGGCCAATTAGCTTCCTATGAGCTCCCGTGTAGATTGTTCTAACTCTCACACATTATAATGAGCATTACTCTCAGGTTATCTATAAAACGCATTTGACATATTTGCTGGAAGTAGGACTAGTAAAAGTCAGCCCAGGCTACTGATCAGTCATTCTGACATACAGTTTAAACTGTGCCCTTTGGCAAAAAAAAAGTGAAGAAAGCATTAAAAGAAAAAAATTACCAGCAATAGTCTTAATAATCCTAGTAGGGGTGAAAATGAACACTGTAAGAGTTTTTGCTTAAGCTATACTACATCCTAAAAATAAATAGTACGTTTTTATAATAATTTGATGAAGTTAAATTCTGTATGCATGTATCCATGGTAACCCAGGTTTATATTTTTGAGCTACAAACACTTGTGCAACCAGAAATATGTAAATTACATGAACAGATATAATAAGGTAAAATTATGTTTCCATGAATATCTGTTGGGTAATAGTTCAAAAAAACTTGACAGCACATCATAAATTATGAAGTGTTTTAAGTATTATTTTTAGGAAAACTAGAAAAATTGTTTATCGATGCAATTATAGTAAAGAGAGTCAAGAGTCACATGCCCTCTCTTCTAGAGTAAGGTCAAAAGGACTGTGAAAGTATGAGAAAATATGCAGTGCCTCAAATACCAAATAGAAATCCATCAACTAAGAGGAGGGCTTCCCCTTCAACCTTAGACATTAGCAAGTGTCTAGGATCAAGGAAGAATAGAAGAGTTAATATGGGCATTTTATCAAGAGCTGCTTCTCACCCTGCCTTTTTCCAGTTATCAGCATAACTTTCTTTAAATGAGAGGCTTTTAGGCTGGATTCTAGAATGCTCTTAGAAAGCAGAAAACACCATGGCATTGCATCGCTTTTACAAAGAGGCTCTGAAGCCCTAATGAACTGCTCTGTAGTCTTGCTTTGCTTTGCTGGGATAACTGTACTCTGGAGGAAAGGAAATCTGAGTTCCAAGAAGAAGGGACAATGCAGACATTTGCAATGACACTTTTCTGCTGTATAATGCTACTTTGATTTCTGATGGTATTTAAAATGATTTTTTAATGCAGAGTGATTTGTTCTACGCTCATAACTTAGGCATATAATACTTTTTCAGGCATATGTTTGCTATTCTGTCAATTCTCTAATCACAGACAAAATAAAATAACAAACGTCTTCCTAACTTTTTGCCTTTGAGGAATGGAGGAAATGTTAACCAGCTGTGTTTGATCGTCTAGGCTCCTCTGTGGACATCCTTCATTTGAATTGCATCTACACAATGTCATGGTGGAAGAAACTCAGCTTTCTCAGGCTTATAGGTGAGGAGAACAACCGAGCTTCCAAGTTGGCCCAGGGTTGTCCTCCCTTGCTGTCTGGTCAAAGGCTCCAGATGGTCATATGCATTTTAGCAGCTGGTCCTGTACTCCTCACAGTAAATAATACACCACAGGAGAAAAAGAAGAATTTGACTCTTCAAGAAGCAATTTGTTCCCATCTGTTTGCTACTAGATTGTGAATATGTTATTCTAACATTAATATTTTTTTCTGCCACAATTGTCCAAAAAATAAATTTCCTTTCTTTCTATTACACCATCTGTAGCCATGTAGTAGGTTCCTCTGAGAGTTCAAAGTGTTCCAACATGTACCCACGTACAACAAAGTAGCCAAAATCTGCTTCGTACTTCTGGAAAGAATTGTTCTATCCTAAGGACAGTTGTATGTGGTTGTGTATCCAGCAAGCTATCCTCAACAAGCTGGCTTATACATGCCCTTATGTGGCATCACTAGCTATAATGTGGGAATGTAGCAAACCAGAGCAGAGGCAGATCCAGGGACCCTGGACAACTGTTCTTGGAAGAATATGTCCTCCACTTCCCATTCACCCTATGCCCCATGTACATATTCTTAACATTGTGAGATGTATGGACATGCACAAGTTGATCTTTCAAAGTTATCTAACAACCCAACTCTGTCAATCAGGGCAAGGGAAAGATCCATTGTTGTGGAATATTTAACTGTATAGAGGTATGTTAAATTTGTTTATGCTGCATTTGTTTAACTATGTAAAGACGTGCTGCTGTTTCACCTTGCCTGCCTAAGGCATCTGATTGGTCTAATAAAAAGCTGAATGGCCAATAGGTAAGCAGAAGAGAGATAGGTTGGCAGGCAAAGAGAATATTGCACAGATCCTAAATGGTCTTAATAAAAACCTGGAGCCAGACATTGGGGTAGATGCTGAAAGATCAGAGGAAACAAGCCACAGTCACTTCTCACCTTGTCAACTCCTCCACAAATCCTCAGACTGAATGTCTCTGAGTCCTCAGCCGGAAGGGGCCTCTAGTTCCTTTCTCCCCATGCCTTGTATGCCTTTCTCTGCCAAGCCATTTCACTTCCTGTCTCAACCTTCCTAGTGCTGGGATTAATAGCATGTGTTCTTCCTAAATATTAAGGTAAAAGGTGTGTTCCACCATTGCCTGGTTCTGTTTCTCTCCTAGACTGGATCAATCTCATGTAGCCCAGTGTGGCCTTGAACTCACAGAAATCCAGAAGGATCTCTGCCTCCCGAGTGCTAGGATTAAAGATGTGGGACACCACTGCCTGACCTCTATGTTTAATCTGGTGGCTGGCTCTGTCCTCCAATCTTCAGGCAAGTTTTATTAGAGTACAACAAAATATCACTACAGAGAAGAAGGTGGAGAAAATGAGGGAGAAAGAGAGGGACAAGCCAAGGCCCAGAAGCCAGGCCGCTGCTAGACAGACAAAAACAAGAAGCCAGTAAAAGTAGGACATACAGAAAGAAAGAAAGGTAAAAAACCCCAAGGCAAAATATAGGTAAAGAGAAACAGATCAAAATAGGAGCTAAGTAAGGCTGAGCATTTATAACTAATAAGAAGTCTCCATGTCTTGATTTGGGAGTTGGTTGATGGCCTAAAAGAAAAAAAGCCTGCTGCAATCCATCCCTTTCCCTGTTCCTGGAGATTAATCCTCTCCCCCTCAGGAACCAGGAGATAGAGCCAAGAGCTCTGGAACCCTCTAGCTTGAGCCTGCTGCTTGCTTGCAGAAGACCCACTTTACACTATTTCTTTCTTATCAACTGTAGTATGGGCTCTCTCAGTTATTTTGCTAAGTCACCAGGAAATCAGAAGCCTGACCAATTGCAGAGAAACTGTGGTAACAACAATACCCATTTGCTCAGGATCTTGAAAAAAAAAACTATGCTTTTTCCTGACGATTTTAACAGCTTTCAGCCTTTCATAATTTATTAATACGTCCTCATTGAACAAATATTTGCTCAAATACTATTTCATGCAAATCACTGCCTTTAATCACCATACAGAAAAACTGAGCAAACTCATTTCCTGCCTTTCAGGAGTTCACAATCTATTATAAACAAGAATTATGAAAATATTGAGCATATGTGCATAATTATTACAGTATTCTGTGCCAGGCAACTTTCTAAGTTTGTCACTCACATGACCTCATTTAGACCTGCCGAGAACCATTTACATCGTTCTTGTTTTACAGATTCTATTAATAGCTTGTCTAAAGTCACACAGTTAATAAGGCTCGGGATTATCTGATGTCTACAACTCCCAGGTTTATAAACACTTCACACATGCATTTAAAATAAAGAAAGAAAGAATTTGATTTGTTCTTGTACTAAGAATCCATCCAGAAGAAAAAAGATAGAGAGAAGGATATGCCAGAGCTGTGACCTCCTGGCCATGCGCACAAGCTGGCCACTGCCTTCTGAAAAATGACGTTGGATATTTATGAAGCTCCAAAGTCAGTAACTGCTAAATATGTCTCACATAATTATCCATCAGTTTCAGATATTTTCCAAGCTCTCACAGGTCTGATTTTTGATTTTGGGAATATAGAGGTGGTTTTTTTTTTCATTCATTTGGGTTTCTTCAGTTAGCAATACATAGCAAATGTCGAATTTATGAAAAGGAATGCAAATATATACCATACCTTGAGCTATATCCTTGTAAACAGAAAGCTTAGAAACTACTATGAGGTTTCATTGTGTCTGGAAAAGCATGGATTAATTTGATCCTGCTTTAAAATAGCTGTGTGTTAAAAATAGACAGAAATTCCATATGTGTACTATATAACATACATCTGAACTATAGTTTAGATAACTATTTCTTTTTAATATTTATGGAAAATATATATTCTAGCCACTAAATACTCCCCCCTTTCCTCCTCCATCATGGTAATAAAACAGGAACTTGCTATGAAAATGTTAATGGAAATCAAACTCCACTGCATGTCCTCACAGAGACATGGGCTGAGTGGCTTCCTGAAGTCCTGAGCAGATGTGAATGAACTCTCAAGGGATCTAGGCTGGGCACTGAGGGGTCCTTTTAAACCAATCTCCAGTCAGAACAGAAATCAGGTTAAGACAGCATTTTGGAATTCAGCCTATTTCAAGTGCTCTAATCACAAAACAGACTGAAGAAATGTCTTCATCTGTTGCCAACTGAAGACGTCACATAGGAAGTGCTGCCTGCACCTCACAGTCCTGAGAGGAGCAGCAGGGTGCAAAGGCCACACAGGGTGAGGGGGCGCGGCGCTAATCACATTGCACCTTTTGACCACCATCTCATTTTCTAGGGTTCTAGAAATAGCCACCCTTTCTTCTCCATCTTGACAAAAACTATACAAATCAAGAGGTACCTCACTGAGGAACCTAAAGCCGATGATAAGAAATCTAGCCAGCACACTGTCAGGGTGCACAGGTTCCCTCCCACAGCAGCACACACACCCTCCCATGGAGGTACAATAGCACATACTCCTGCTCATAGTAGTACACACCGCCTCTCATAGTAGTATACACTCTCTCTCTCACAGTAGCACACATGTCTTCCCATGATAGTACATATTCCTTCTCCAACAGTGTAAAGCTCAGCATCAGATATCTGGGATTTACTCATAGTCTTCTGAGCTCCAAAGGGCTTGGGCATTCATACTTCTCTGGCTCTGCCATCCACAACACATACAGATTGTCTCTTAGGCTCAGGCTGCCTCTGATTTCCAAACTGCTGAGCTCTTCTGCTACAGCTGAGCTGTGCTTTCACCAATAGCCTTTCCTGGGCTCTCTTCAGGGACTCTGACTCTGTCGCACAGTGCTCAATTTCTTTCCATGACACCTTTACTCTTCCCATTTCCACTGCAACCAAGGCTGAACAGTCTCCAATGGCCTCTCACAGTGTGGTACTAAGCTTCAGGGTCTCTCCATGACCCCTTCAAACTCTGCAGCTCTGAGGCTGCCAAAGCCACCACTGACCAAGTGAGAGACTCAACACATTACCAAGTTGGGGCTACCAGCCTAAGATGCAGGCTTTGCCACCCCCACACTCTTTTTAGACAACAGCTCTGTGTGTTGATCCAGAGGAAATCTTCCCAGAAGATTTCACCTCAGTAATGTCAGTCTTTTCCTAATCACTGCTACTGATCTCTCAACCCCAGACAAATAGCTTGATTGTCCCATTAATGTAAAGGTTTCATATTAGTGGTTCCAGTCTCCTTTTACTTATAGTAAATTATTCAGTCCCAGCTAACCAGACACCACATATATGTAATTCAAAATACCATTCAAATAGTCCTGATAGTCTTTGAGAGACTCTTAAACTTCTCTTTAAAATTTTACAAGCCAGGCTTCTATCATCTGCATTGCTTTCAACGTTCATTTCTTCAAATTCCCACAGAAGAGCTCATCAAGCTCTAAGCAAGCAATGCCTATTCAAGTCCAAAGTTCCAAAGTCCTTCACAGTCTTCAAAAGTAACATGGCTAGATCTGTCACAGTATTATCTTACAAGCTGGTCCCAATTTCTGTCTGTGCTAGAACATTCTGACCAAAGGCAAATTGGAGAGGAAAGGGTTTATTTCATCTTATAGCTTACACTCCATCATGAAGGGAAGTCAGGGCAGGAACTCAAGGTAGGACCCAAAACAGAGACCATGGAAGAACATTGCTTAATGCCTTGTTCCTCAGGTTCACATTCAACTACCTTTCTGATACCTCCGAAGACCACCTTCCCAGGGATGACACTGCCTATAATGTCATGGGCTGGGTCCTTCCACATCAAACATCAATCAAGCAAATGTCCCCATAGGCTTGCCTACAGGTCAATCTGATGTCAAGTTGCCAAGAAAACCAACCAACACAAGGTTAAAGATCTAAAAGTTTGATACACATAAATAAAGAATTTATTTTTTCTTCTACCTCTAGTGGTAGTGTAAATTGATACAAGTGCTAGGAATGGCAATTTGGCCATCATTACCAACAACAAAATAAGGTATTGATCTGTGAGGACTTACCAATTTTACTACTAGAAATTTATTCTGCTGTGTGCTTACCATAGCCAAGCAGCACACACACAGCGATATTCTCTAAATTGTTGTTTAAAATGTTAGAAATACGGAAAGCACTTTTGGGCATCTGTAGGATGTTAACTACTTTAGATAAATCCTGATGAAGGGAAATTGTGAAGTAACAAAGAAGAGTAAGGGGATTCCGTGTGTATGAATATAGAGTGAACTCCAAGTGAAGAAAGAATACATATTTAGTGTTTCAATTTTGGCAAAGGCATTTGCTGAGCTCTTTTTTGAAGTGTCTGTGACTCTTCACTATTGCCCATCAACAAGTGAAAAAAATGCATAGTACAAAAAGCATATGATGCACCTGTCTTTCCTTCTCAGAATACACAGAGGAACTATAGCTTGTTTTTCCATAAATCTATGTCATAGCTGATTTCATGATAATGGGGCTTTAGAAATCCAGAAACAAATCATAAATAAAGAGAGTTACATATGCTTTGTTACATATAAACCTGTGAATTTCTTGTTGGTAAGATTTTATCACCTCCAACTTGCTCTGAAATAAACTGTAAGGGGAATTGTCAGGGACAAGGATAGAATCTCTAGTTAGTGGAAAAATACAGACCCCCGATAAGACAGGGAACTAGATCATCTTACAGTCAGGTTGCCTAGCAACAGGACATTGAGGCAGAGCCCTTGACCTTTTCACCCTGTAAACATCCTATACAAACATCCTGATAGCTTGCCCCACCTTATGCAGATGACAGCTTCTTGCTCCCCCCACCCTGCAGAAACTATATAAACCCTCTTGGAGAAAAATAAAGTTGCACCTTGATCAGAATCTAGACTTGGTGTGTTTCTTTGTATCTCCTGTCTCTATCATTCCGTCCTTAGGGTGGTCGAGAACCCGTTGAAGCCCTGCAGGCGGGGCAGGGAATGATTTTTAGATTTACTGCTTAGTAACTAGACTTATTTTTCAAGTCAACGCCACTGCTAAAAAAACCCAACTCTCTTTGGAAGTTATAAGCCATGGGTCCTCAATAAGGGCACTAAATGCCACCTCTTAAGATGCAATGACCTGGAAAACATCTGCAGGATTATTACATGTGAATAAATCAATCACTAAAAAGCCTCCAACCCAAAGAAATCTTTAGGATTGGAAACATAGTTTGGATTAAAAACCTCTATATTTCATTTACCTAGATCATTAACATTCGGTGAAAATAACATAAATATGTTATTTTTATTTATGAATTCCAGTCTGTTAATATTTCAAAACACTGACATGCAGAGAAGAGATCCAATGGGAAAGAAGTAAATACAGTTTGTCCTCATATTGATCTGCTCACCACAGCAGGGCTAGCGCTATCACTGCCCAAGAAGATTGAGCTATCAGGGGGCATTGATAGGTGCTTAGCCTGCTGGATTAGTTCTTCTTCCCTTCAGGGCAGTGGTTGGAGTTACTTATGAATGACTGCATGTATTCATCTTTCCACATAAACAGGACCCTCTCTGTATCAAGCACTGAGTTTGACAGAAGAATAAACAACTATGGGTTTATCTGGCTCAAAGTATTGACTGGTGAGTTGATGAATAAGGTTGGCATAATGCTCAGTTTAGAGGACTAAAAAGGAGCCCCAGTAGCCAAGAGCCGCAAGTGACAGCCATGGTAGCATCCATATGCAAGCTCACTTAGTTTCTAATACTCTGAGTTGAAACACAGCCAATGAACTATGGTAAACACTCACTGTCCCACTGAGCCCATGAAAAGCAATTCTACAAGAGCATCACAGTAATGCCTCATGCTTAGGTATTTGGAATAGTGTTTGACACACGGAATGTCCTATCTTAATTACTCTTTCCTGTTAATTGGGTGCTGAGTTGAACCAATACTATGCCAGAAGTACTATATTAATTGTAAAGGTAACATTAAAATGTTATCTTATAAATGTCTATACTTCCTTAATGTTGATGGCTTGGTACACACCCCTGCTCACTCCACCCTAACTCCTATCTTTGAGTCATTCTACAGCTGAGCCAAAGCAGAGTTAGGGAGACCCCATCTCTTGATCTTGGTGCCTGACTCCTGGCCACAGAGTGAGACATGTGCCATTAAGGACCTTCCCTGGAAATTCATGCTTTAAGAGCTGATTTCCAGTGGGGAAGTGAATTCTATATCCACAAAACATGAGCCAACACGTATGGTTTACACCTTTATTTTCCCCTGTAACACAGCAATCTGACTTGACTATAGAAAATCTAATTTAAGGCATTTCCTTGGAAATCTCTTAAGTGTTTTGCAATTTGAAGTGTCTATAGCTACCCTGAAGCTAGGCTCTGTTAAAACACTATAGGAAGGATTTTTTTATTTTTAATTTTTATTTTTGGTCCTGTGAGAGTGAACTTTTAAGGCATTGCCACGGCAAAGTTCAAACTTCATACAACAAAAATGTAGTTTACGATCCCAGAGTTAACCAAATAAAGTAATTTAATTTTGGCCTATACAGGAAGACTTCAGTTTTGAACTTTTCCTTCAAACAACCACTCATGCTTTAAATCCCTGACGTCATCACATTTTCTACTATCAACATCTAAACTCATGTATTATATTTAAAGTAGGAATTGGTAAAGACAATGTAAAGATACTTCTAGAACAAGCACTAGAACCATCCATAGGCAGGGAAGCAAAGCACAGGGCTGTACTGCAAACCTCAGTGGGAGTCAAAGGTCTAGACTCAGTTCTCCTTCCTGGCTCAGTCTCCTCCCATCTAAAATGAAATGGCCACATTAATTGATCTGCAACATCTTTCCACTTAAAGACAACTTGGCTCTTGATGTTTTGCAGGTTGGCAAACTTCATCTGGCAGCAGATCAAAATATATATTGATGGAATAAAATCCAACTGGCCTACTCCTTCAGCAGAATTTAACTGAAGAAACCTTCTACATCCCTCAATAAACACAGAGACTATGTTACTCCAGAAATGAGATCTCCTTGCTCTTATTCTAGAAGTCTGGTCCAGGCTCCATTATATTTTTAATATGGCATTCTGAATAGGTAGACAAAAGCTAAGGACTCCTCTTATGAAATATTTTCATCACTTCTGACTGTCCAACTTCCCTTCTCAACAAAGGGCATTTTTATGGACCAACTTCATTTTATCCAAATAACAGAAGAGCAAGGACAGCGTTTGCAGAGCTGTCAGAATGAAAACCTGACTGGTAGGAGGAAACCACTGGTCAAAACTTAAAAGCATTTTAAGCAAGTTAAGAAGACTCTGAGGCCAAGCAGAGCTTGGCATGCTGGGTGTTAAACTTTTACTTGACAGTTGAATATCTGTAAATGTTTTGTCTTATAATTACTTCCTAGTCCAAGTATATTAAAAATCAAGTAAGGGAAATGCTTGGAATCTATCCTTTGAGCATCCATGTCCTACAAGGCAAAGCTTTCTCTGAAAATGCATCTGTACCAATGTTAGAGCATTTAAAACATGATCACACCAGAATCCTGCTATTCTGTAGAACTTCCTTAGGGAAGGCTGATGCTCAGTGTGTGCTGAAGGCCACCACTCTGAATGACTCTGATCTCCTGATTCTGCTGGACAGACTGTACACTAGCTGGACTTGCATTAGTTCTGGGAAAATGAGAGTTTGAGAAAAGCACACAGCATGGTGGGTGAGAGTGAGTTCTGGAATCCGGGCTCTGCTCCATTGATTGCTAATTCATCAGCCGTAACCACATGTGCTTAGTTCTACAGACCTTCGCCCTTTTACATTAAAAAGTAGGAAACTACCAGTGGTAACCTTTAGTTAATGGCACCTGACATCTGGTCAATAAACACCAGCTTTTCCTCTACATGAAAACTAAATCTAATTTTTTGATCTCTTGATTAACTTATCTATGTATCTATTTATCTATCTGTATTTATGTATCTATGTATCTATCATCTATCTATCTATCTATCTATCTATCTATCTATCTATCCCCCCAGTGCATGTGTGAGATGTGTGAGTGTGTGTGTGTGTGTGTGTGTGTGTGTGTGTGTGTGTGTGTGTGTGTACATGTGTGAGAGAGGTGAACATTGGGTGTATTCTGGTGACTCTCCATCTCCCCAGCCACTGAGGCATAACTATTAGTCTTTTAAGTAAGAATATATTGCTACTAAACTGCAGCATTATAACTGCCATATAGTGATTTTATCAAACACGTTTATGTTGTAAGTAAGATAAAGTATGTTTGTATTCTAAGTTATTCACAACTGTACTTTGGAAAACTTGCTATATGTATTCTTCAAGACTTCTAAGAGAGTTGCAATTTACTTTTAATATGAAACAGCAAGATGTTTATTTGCTCAAAAACTTTCAAATTCTGGTAGAAGAATGTTCAGTATCACTGTGTTTGTAAAGTAGTTTAGAAAAGAAAAGATTGAGAACTCAATGGAAAAATGGGCATTCTTATGAGGACAATTTGAAAATGCCTTCAGCCTTCAGCCTGGTCATAGTGGCTTCTATGGGAGTTGGATCTGGGAATCTCAAAACTCAGTATTATTTCCACAAAACACACGTTATCAAATATTCAAACACTTCACTTCTGTCCTCACCTCAAAAGCATAGGTGAGTGAGACCTCACCTGTCTGTAATTATCCAAACTGACACACTCTGACTTTTTAAAGTTCTACATTTATTTCCCAAACATTGGTAGGCAATGAAAAACAGTAAATTATCAACCAAAAGCATAACACCTACACAATGCTGAGGGAACATTTTGGTTTGCTGAGCTAACAAATGTTACAGTTCTGAAGGCAAGGAATATTTTTACTAAATAAATACCAAAGTCTCACAACTTACAAAGAATGAGAAGCAAATTACCACAAATGTGTCTATACGGCTGTCTAAACACCTCCAAAAGCATGATTTCTATTTTGAAAAATTCTAAAGGCTATAGCCCCTCAATTTGAAAGGATGATCATGTCTAACACTTTTAATCCTGTAGCCACCTAAATATACACTTAGCATTGCTTTCGGGATTCATCTCTTTCACAAGGGTGGGGTGATCTGATTAAGATAATATCAACTAAATCCTCAATCCAGAGCAAAGCCATTCTGACTTTGTATTCTAAATACTCATGTGTAGACACTGAAAACACTGATTAAAGTTCAGTTGTTCAGCACACTACTTGCCACAAGGGCCTTGCCAACTTAATGCTGCTTTTCCATATTCTAAGGAAATAAATAAAGATTACAGAGTTCTGATGACTAAGTGCAAACAACAACAATGACATCCCACTGAACAGAAGAGATGCTATTGTTGGTCATTCTTTAGTAGGTGTGGGGAATCAAGTAACTTAGGGAGAGAAGGCTCCAACTGAAGAGCACACAGACAGACTGGTGAAACTGAAATAATTAAATTATGCAAAAGCTAAGAGGACAGATTGTCAAAAAAATGTCTGTATTTGACACTACAGAACACTTGCCTGGGTGAAATGAGGTTAGTACAACTTACCACAAGAGATGGGTAATGTGCATTTCTTATTGAAAACCTAATTATAACATCAAAGAGTAAGATAGTCTGTGCAATCTTAAAGTCGTGACATATCTTTGGCTATTAATTCAAGATACTGAAATGTTCATTGAATATAAAAATATTCAGCTGACAAAAGCTGAAGTCTTGTGCAATCCAAAATACATCCTTATTTAATTTTTTCTGCAATCCAGATACAACAATCCTCATCTTATATACCAGGACTAAAGGCTTTCAACTAAAAGTAATTTCACCAATGTTATGCCATTTATAATGGGCAAGGCTAGTATCTAAATCCAGGACTTTTAATCCCATACCACTTAGTCTAGGATATCCTAACTAACAAAGCCAAGTAACTAGTACTTTTCAACCTGCTAACCATTTGTTTCTTCTACTGGACTCTAGTTACATACTTTCAAAGTATGGAGAAAAGTTGAAGACAATTCAAGCAAGTCAAAACCACATAGCTGATGTTAGAGCTACACAGTGAATAGGCAGCATAGCTTGACCAGAATGATTTAACCTCTATTGACTTGAGAGGCTTTTCTACAAAATTAGAATAAAACTCCTTTTGACAGGGCCTATGATGGCAAATGTTACAGATCAGCTCGTTAACAGAAGCTCATGCAAATGGTTAAAATAATTTGTGAACATGGTTAATAAGATGCTTGCAGTTTCTGATTTTGTAGATTTACTGATGTGGCTGACCTTCCTTGATGTGGGCAAGCACCACTCAGATCATCTAGGGGATGAACAGAAGAAAAAGGAGAAGGAAGAGGGGCTCTATGGGCTGCCTGACTGTACGAACTAAGACCCTGCTCTGGCTGTGACTAAAGCACTTGTCATTGCCAAGCCTAAGCAGCAGGCTGGAATTTACACTATAGTACTCTGAGTCTCTGACTTAATGATAGTAGATCACAAGACCTCTTAGCCTCTGAAACTGTGAGTCAATACTTTGTATGTATATATGTACATGCAGATATATGTAAATGTGTGTGTGTGTGTGTGTGTGTGTGTGTGTGTGTGTGTGTGTGTGTGCTCCCATGCAATCAATACAGAACTAATTTAAGGATTAGGGAAAGTATAGTGAATACAGTATGGGCCATAGAAAGCCACTAATATACCCTGAATATACAAATGTATGTTTCTATTGATTCCTGGGATACACAAAATTATGTGGAAAGTCATGGCTCTTCTATGTATGTTAATTAGAAAAGGAAATGCAAAGGTTAGATATTGTTTCAAATGTTTGTATAGATATAATACACATCTGTGTTTTATGTTACATATAAGCTTATAAACATATCCTTTTATCTGTCGGGAAAGTCATTCTATACATGCCTTCTTTCCCTCTAACAAATTTCTTTGAATATCTTTGGGGTAAAAATTATTTTCCATAAAGAACAACTCACACCTGCTTTGTCTAATGCAACATGGGTATGATTCAACAGGGAACATTTAACAACTTGAAAGATTGCTTCCTTACTTTCTGAAGCTTATTAAAGTCATCTCCATTCCAGAGATTTATGAGGCTGAATAAAATTTTGAAATATTATAAAGGCCATCTGCTGGCATACATGTAGATGAATCACCCCACCCCTGTCAGGGAAGCTGCACAGAACACTGACTGCACATTTCCTATGTGACAGCAAAAGCATGGAGCTAATGAGAGTTTGGAGGTGTCCCCAGAGTAAGCAAGGAAGTCCATGAACTTCCATCACACTCCTCACTTCCATTCCCAGGCCTGCCACACTCCCCTTCTTCCTTATAACTTCTACTGTTCTCCCACAGACTGATATCCCAATGTGTGCGCCATTCCTGGACACAGCAAACATTACTTTGGCTTTGTAACTCATTCTCTGGCGCATTCTACCTCAAGACATCTGAGTAGCTTTTTGCCTCATCAGCTCAAGTCTCTGCTCAAACACCACTTTTCCAATGAATGATGTTTGGTCCACTTGCATGCATTCCACAGGGAATTTGTAATTTTTCTTACCAGCTTTTTGATCAAGCACTTTGTCATATTCTAAAACCATTTGTAATTTTTCTATTATGGGACTGTATATCATTTGTCTCTTTTTCCTTGCACATATGAAGCTCTGAGTACCCACTGAGTGTTGAATTCAGAACAAGCTATGCCATATACGCCTATTTGTTTGCCCAGCATCAGATGTTTGCCTCAACCCAAGAACATTATTTATCTTTGATAATTTTTTACTACTTTTTAAAAATATTTTTTCAGTGCTGGGAATCAAACCTGAGAACTCATACATATTTGACAAATGTTGTACTATAGATTTACAGTCACAGTCCACTGTTTTTTATCCCAATGCATAGTATCTAAAATGGTATCTATACCTGCTGTGCTGTCTAATTTTATATCAACTTGACACAAACTAGAGTCACCAGATAGGAGGGAGCTTCAGTTGAGAAAATGCCTCCAGAAGTTTGGGCTGTAGGAAAGCCTGCAGGGCATTTTCTTAATGAGTGATTGATGTGAAGGACCCAGCCCATTATGGGTGGTGCCAACCCTGGGCTGGTGATCGTGAGTCCTTTTAGAAAGCAGGCTGAGCAAATCATGGTAAGTAAGCCGGTAAGCAGCACTTCTTCATGGCCTCTGCATCAGTTCCTGCCTTTGGCTTCCAATCCTGTTTGAGTTTCTGTCCTGATGTCCTTTGATGATGAACACTGATGTGAAAGAGTAAGTTCTTCCCCACGTTGCTTTGGTCATGGTGTTTCATCACAGCAATAGAAACCCTAAGACCCCTGCCTTCTACTTGGTTAAATCTGGCCTGTCTTCACAGCCTGCTCAAATTTGTCTTTTTTTTTCAGCCTTTCTCAGATTTCACTATCAAATCTTCTTCCTTCTTTTCCATCTGAATTGTACCTCAGTAGTACCCACAATGAATGTGTCTTTCTCAAGTTATCTATAAAGCTACAGCCTGTAAACCATCTTTATTTTCTTTGTAGAACCCAGCATAATGTCCAATAACTTTCAGGCCTCCTAATATAACCTACAAGATTTAACCAGTTTTAAAAAAAAAAAAAACTAGTGTAGACATAATCAATCCTTACAGAGTGTATAGAAAGTATCCCACTCCTCAACAGTCAATGTAAATAAACTTAGCTTGATTCAAAGTGGTTTCTTAATGCCATGTCACTGTTCTCAGAAGTGACTCTGAATCTCAATAATCTCTTTGAAGTATTTGCAAAGTTAATCATGCTTCTCTATCAAACAAATGAAAAAAATTATTTTTACACATGCCATTATCTACCTTTGAAATATCCTCTCATTAGTTTTCATAGGTTGTGTTTCTTGAGAAGAAATCTTGGTAGTTTTCATGGACCCATGCCCTTCTCCACCTCTCACTTGCCTTCATGGACCCATGCCCTTCTCCACCTCTCACTTGCCTTCATGGACCCATGCCCTTCTCCACCTCTCATTTGCCTTCATGGACCCATGCCCTTCACCTCTCACTTGCCTTCTGTTTGCTCTCAACGTCCCAACACAACACCCTGCACTAGGTGACATCCAAACCTAACTCAAGTATCTAATCACCATGGCCCTAAGGACCAAGGGGATGTATTTTATGGACCTAGGACACACAAAACTTTCAGTCAGAATTTGCAAGTACATGTGTGCATTTTGTTAAGAGGAAAACTTGATCAGACTCGAGAGTTCAAAATCCCAAAGAGATTAAGAAGTACCAACTTGACCTTTGGCTCAGGTTTCTGAAGACACCGTCAGCTTTGTGGAGATTATTAAAGCTTTGATGGGTTGAAACCCCTTTACATGTGGTGTGACCAAAAAATAACAGCCTCAATACAAACTGAGGACATAGAACCTGCTGAGCATCTGGCACCATGTGAAGGAGGAAGTGAATAGAGGAACCTGTAGTAATGCTAACTGTAGGCACAGGTTACTTCAGGAAAAGGCTTAGACTTATGAAAGATGCTAAAGACAGATTACTCCAAGAGAAGATTTTCAAACATTTAAAACCATGTATAAGGGTCAGGCAAACCTAAATTTACTCTATTCTCATTATTGAGTTTCTGCAGATGACAGAGGACCTTTTAAAGTGATTTAATTAAAAAGAAAGTCACTGGATAGAAGATTAGAAAAAGATTAGTTCTAATAAAATATCATACTTGTGATTTCATGTCCCATGTCTACCATACAATAGTAATTGACATTCACAAAACCACTGGGACATGGCATTAGACCACTGTGAGGAAAACACAACCACATAGAGCACTTTCTATTCTCTTTGCTCTATTGTTGTCTGATCTGACAGTGGGTGCACATCATTCATTCACATAGTATTAGCTGAAATATATAATTAGAAAAAATGCAGAAAAATTTAAAAATGGAAATGAAATAAGTAGATTGTTTCAAGAAATCATTTGAATTTTTAATTGATAAATTTCCTAGAACCCCAATTTTCTTCATACATTTCATTTGTTCAATTACATGTTATTATTCTCCAATCATTCATTGATAAGCTATGATGTCTTGGGGTTTGGTTCTCAGGAGATAGTGAATAAGGTTTAGATGTGAAAGTTAGCACTGAAAAAGAAACAGATTGTTCTAGGGGCGTATTTTAGACACTAAGGTACAGATGTGTGTGTGCACAAGATGCTACAGGAACAGCGAGAGGAAGCAATACCGTGGGCTAGGGTTCAAAGGAGGTATCCTAGGGGAGGGGATGCTTCGCTCACACCTCACAGAGCAGGCACAGAGGCTTGGAGGCATTCATCTGAAGAGTTCATATGCAAAATATGACCACTGGAGTAATTGATTTGTGTCAGAAAAGAAAAGAATAAGAGGGAGAAGCAGGGGTTAACTTACAAATATCCTACATTTATGCAAAAGAGATAACAAAGCATCAGACACGTAAAAGCAATGTTAACCCCCAAAGGTGACATTGGAATCATGCATTAGATGCTCACTGAGGACCACAGTGTACAGGATAGTCTGATAGGAGTTAACACCAGGAAGAAATGAGCACTCGGAAGCAGTTACAGGGCTTTGTGTGGGAAGAGGCAGGGCTGTGAGAGGGACACAGAGAAGAAGACAGAGGAAAATTAAAGAGGAAGAAGGAAGAGAAGGCAGAGGGAGAGGCTGCACTGAGAACCATTTACAATTTTATGGATAAAGGGTTGCAGGGCAGCTCCTGACAGAGCAGACCTCAGCAGCTGAGGTGGCAACAGTGCAGGAAGCCTGGAGACGAGCATTCTAAAAGATTTTCATCACTTTAGCAGCTGGCTGGACGACCACTGCACTTAACGTCAGTTTTCCAAAAGCTAGTTCACCAACCAGCTCTCTGTTGTGTTTATTTTTTTTTCTTTTAACCATCGGAAATGGTTACACAGGAGTGTGTCAGAGGGGCTAGTTTTATTGGCCTGTGAAAATTCGTGAGTGCCTGTATCAACCAGTTTTCTTATTCTTTTTTCATTCCATAGTGGTTTCACAAACTTCACCTTGTCCCAGAAGCCCATTGCATGGTATACAAAGAAATAATGGAGTTGATCTCCAAAATTAAATCCATGATGGTCAGGTTGTCAAAATTTGAAGCAAGCAAAATATGTCATACTTTATAACTTAAACAATTATTTGAATTAATCATTCGTTTGTTTTATCCTCCTGTCACTTTTCTCAAGGCCAGTGGGTATGAAGACACTTTTACTTAAAATATTTTCTCGGGCTTTTCAAAATTGTATGCTATATTTTAAGAGCACAGGAGTGAATGGAGAGAATAATACTTGTATATGGTTTGAATAGAAATGCCCCATGGGTTTACATATTTCAACATTTGGTCCCAACCTGGTGGTCCTATTTGGGGAGTAGGACATTTAAGACAAGTGCCATAGCTTGTAGAAGTAGGTCACTGTGGAGAAAGCCTTTAAGAGTTACAGCCTGGCCTGCCTTTCTGGTGCTCTCTGCTTCCTAGTCTTCCAAAGTGTAAATAAACCGCAGAACAAGAGCACAGTGACACCGCAGATGTGGGGGGACTTTTCAGCTGCCATGTCTTCCCACCACAATGGACTTGTGTCCTCTGATCCATGAGCCAAAGCAAATCCCCCCCACCCCCCACCCCTGCATTGATTCCGTTAGGGAGTCTGCGACAGTGATAAGACACACTAACAGATAACAATATTTACTTCACCCACAAAGCACACACCAGTCACTCCTGAAAAAAAAAAAGCACTGCCTTTTCCCATGGGAGGTTTCATTCTGGACCCTTATAAACACCACTGTTTCACATATCGACAATACTTACCACTAGACTTACCACTCTTCTCATCCATGGAGAGGTTAACTTAAAAACCTAATGTCATCAGACTCCACGATTCTGAGAACCAGAGGCTGCTGGCTATGGGTCCAAACAGTATCTTCCAAGGACTTCTTCCCTTCTGTGAGTAGATTACAGCTTTTTGCAGGTAGGGTGGCTGGTTATTGAATCTAGCTCTTCATACATGCACGTAAGTGTTACACCCCTGAAGGCAAGTTGCAGACTTAGAAGGCAAAGATGGAGTGGAGGACAGAATGTAGGAGGAGATCTTAAACTCTAGATTTTAGCACAGACACAGTTACATGAAGCATATAAAGGACCCTGTTTTGCTCACTTAAAGGAGAAACTGTTACCATACCCTCACAGACAACACAAAAGATACCTTCCAAAAATGATATTAATGGGGTGGGAGGATGGAGAGATGGCTCAGTAGTTAAGAGCACTTGCTGTTCTTCCAAAGGACACGGGTTTCAATTCCCAACACCCACTTGGTAGCTCAGAACCATTTTTCACTCTAGTTCTAGGGTCCCTATGCCCTCTTCTGGCCTCCACAGGCATTGGGCACACATGTGGTACACAGACATACATGCAGGCAAAACACCCACACATATTAATTTTTTAATGTTACTATTGAGAAAAGAAGATTAAATTAGGAGCTACCACCCATCACCATGTCACATGATATTTAGTTACCCTGTTGCATTTAAATTTTTTTTGGTCACCAGGCATTTGTTTCAAAGTATCATGCATACTGCAATGACTTTTTGGACATATAACTTGTATGCTATTTTACTTTGATGTCTGGTTTTTACTCCTTTTGCTTCTTAGCATAAGAGAGTAAACCAGGACAGATCCTGTGCCACCTGAACTCTCTGAATCCCCCACACTACACTTGTGTAAAAGGACAAGACAGTAGGACACGAATGCAAACTGAAAGGAGATGAGGGAGTGCCGAAATGGTCCACACCAGCATCAGTGACACCCTCCACGTTTGTTCTTCCTTTGTTCCCCTCCCCTCCTTTCTCCCCCTTACTCCCCATCTTTGTCTCTGATACACAGCCTTCCTATGTGGCCCAGCCTGTTCAATGGTCCTCCTGCCATAGCCCCCAAGTGCTGAGATCACTGGTGTACTACACACAGTTTGCTGACACTTTCTTTACCCCTAGCATCCTTTCCGTGAGGATTATGCCATGTTGGTGGCAGTAGTTCTCTCTTTCTGAGGAGTCTGATAATTTTAATAACATTATTCTTATTCTGTTTCATGGGTGACAAACAATGCCTATTTGAACAAGAAAGTAACAAATGAACAGAATGCAAAGATGCCAACCACAGTTCCCCCTCTGTCCCCTTTTCCAGTTCCCCCCCCACCTCCCCTACCCCACTTCCATTCACTCCTCAGAGAGGATAAGGCCTCCCATGGGGAGTCAACAAAGTCTGACATATCAAGTTGAGGTAGGATCAAGCCCCTTCCACCTGCATCAAGGCTGAGCAAGGCATCCCTCCAAAGGGAATGGGCTCTAAAAAGACAGTCCATGCACTAGAGATAAATCCTTGTCGAACTGCCAGGAGCCCCACAAATTGCCCAAGCTACACAACTGTCACCCACATTCAGAGGGCCTAGTTCGGTTCTATGCAGGTTCCCCAGCTGTCAGTCCAGAGTCCATGAGCTCCCACTAGCTCAGGTCAGCTGTCTCTGGCTTTCCCCATCATGATCTTGCCCCCCCTTGCTCAAGTAATCCCTCCTCCCTCTCTTCAACTGGACTTCGAGAGCTCAGCCCAGTGCTTAGCTATGGATCTGCTTCCATCAGTTCCTAGATGAAGGTTCTATGATGACAATTGGGGTAGTCATCAATCTGAGTATAAGGGAAGGCCAGTTCAGGCACCCTCTCCACTGTTGCTAAGAGTTTTCACTGGGGTCATCCCTGAGGTTCCTGGGAATTTCCCTAGCACCAGGTTTCTCACTAATCCCGTAATGGCTCCCTCTATCAAGATGTCTCTTTCTCCTTGCTCTCCCACTCTGTCCCTCCCCCAACTCCACCATCCTATTCCCTCATCTTCTCACCCCCCTCCCCAGTTTCCAGTTGGCTCGGGAGCTCCTATCTATTTCCCTTTCCTAGGGGGATCAAAAATACTGATGAGAGTTTATGCTGGAGAGAATGTGGATTAAGGGGAACACTCCTCCACTGCTCGTGGGAGTGCAAACTGTACAGCCATTTTGAAAATCAGGATGGAGGTTTCTCAGAAATCTGGGAATTAATCTTTCTCAAGACCCAGCAATACCACTCATGGGCATATATACCCAAAGGATGTACAATCATACCACAAGGACATTTGCTCAACTATGTTCACAGCAGCATTATTTGTAATAGCCAGAACCTGGAAATAACCCAGATGCCCCTCAACCAAAGACTGGATAAAGAAAATATGATACATTTACACAATGAAGTATCACTCAGCGATAAAAACAATGACATCATGAAATCTGCAGGCAAATGGACAGAACTAGAAAAAAACCATCCTGAGTGAGGTAACCCAGACCCAGAAGACAAACATGGTATGTACTCACTCATAAGTGGACACTAGATGTCTGTCTATTTTATATGTAAGCATATACTACAAAGAGTACTTTGTAGCTTTCCCGTGGAATATGTATGCCTCCCTCTATCTTTCAACAAAGTCATGGATATACAAGTGTTTCTCTATAAGAGAATACAGTGAATGAAAAGAGATGAATGGCAGCCTGCATGAGGCAAGATAGGGAGATGACAGGGAGGGGTGGCAAGGACTGTGGTCAGCAGATACCTAAATATGTGTGTGTGTGTGTGTGTGTGTGTGTGTGTGTGTGTGTGTGTGAGAGAGAGAGAGAGAGAGAGAGAGAGAGAGAGATACTAAGTTCTGACTGATTTTCGCACATTGTGGATGTGTGGTGTGTGCTTTTTCACATCAGAGATCCTCTATAATCAAACTCTTCTAAGCAATAAACTTTCCAAGTGAAACATATTTGGATGTCAAAAGCCATCCTCAGAATTCCAGTTTCACAAAGGGTTAGAAAGAGCTCCCTTCCCTCAATCTATTCTATGTATGAAGGAGATTAGGCAATCCATCCTACAAAGGGGAGGCTTTGGAAGTGAATAATATGAATATGCAACAGACACATGATATACAATCCAAAATTAAGTACACTGATTGGGTGGTCATTAGGAAAACCCATTGAAAACTATCTGCAAAAACCAAAACATTCTATTTTGAAGTAATACAGTCATATTTGATTCTTTGTTGATGTTATAAATCTGTGAATTTCATTTTGGAAATGGAGGCACAGAAGAAAAATGCACAGAGATTCAGAAATCCAAATGCAGCCTTTACTTCTCACTTTCTGAGTTCCCGGGTCAAGTGGGGAAGAGACAGGCAAGAGCCTGGGAAGGGCAGTCAGAGGCAGGGTTTTATACATATTATGTGGCATTGTTGTTATGTCATTAGTGAGTCAGAGTGATAAGGTGATACTGGTTAGTTAACAAGCAGGATTCAGCGATAAAAGGACAGAGAACAGAGGAGTTTATGAGACAATATTCTTATGAACTAGAAACCTGAAGTATTTGGGACAGGTAGTTCAGAACTGAGATGGAACTCTTGGCTGCTGATCATGTGATTAGCATAAGAGGCAACACTTCATTAACTTAAGTATCTAGAAAGCCCATCATTTAGATATGAATTTTACAAGGTTCCATTCAGCTCCATTTCCTTTTTACTAATTAAAAAAAGTCATTTGAGCCGGGCGGTGGTGGCGCACGCCTTTAATCCCAGCACTCGGGAGGCAGAGCCAGGCGGATCTCTGTGAGTTCGAGGCCAGCCTGGGCTACCAAGCGAGTCCCAGGAAAGGCGCAAAGCTACACAGAGAAACCCTGTCTCGAAAAACCAAAAAAAAAAAAAAGTCATTTGAGAACATATTCTTGACCAAGAATTCAGTCATCATTCTTTTGTGTGTGCGCTACAGTTTTCATACTGCCTTGACCTTCGACCCAGCACCATGCAGACATGATTAGGAAATGTGAAACACAGAACAGGTGGGCTGCCCTTCTCCACTCTCTGTTCCCCAGGACCCAACCCCTCAGGCTCATCCCTAGCGCTGCAACACCACCAGCAGCAGCCTCACTCTCCCTTTACTCATATCTCCTGGGGACCCCACAGATTATCCCCTCCTGGCTTCAGTCCCCTCATTCATCACTTTATCCCAGGCCCTAACTCAGGAGGACTCTGCCTGCTCAACCACAGGCTGCCCACAGAACTTCTCCAATCTTTATGTTTCCCCAGAACTAATCCTTCAGCGTCTCCTCCCTAGTGCACACAAAGAAAGATAATTACAGACCAATTTCCTTTATGAAGATAGATGCAAAATTACTTTTTAAAAAATATATAGAACACTTGAAAACCAAATCTAAGAATACACCAAAAAGATCACCCACTATGATCAAGTAGGCTTCATCCCAAGACAGAAAGATAGTTTAACATATGAAAATATTAGTAAATGTAATCCATTATATAAACTAAGTAAAGGACAAAAAAACATGATAATCTCATTAAATGCCGAAAAAGCCTTTGAAAAAATCCAACAGCCCTTCATGACAAAAGTCCTGGAGAGATTAGGGATACAAGGAACATACCTAAACATAATAAAGGCAATTTACAGTAAGCATACAGTCAACATAAAATTAAATGGAGAGAAATCCAAATCAATTCCACTAAAATTAAGAACAAGAGAAGATTGCCCACTCTCCATATCTATTCAATGTGGTACTTGAAGTTCTAGCTGAAGCAATAAGACAATTGAAATACATCAAGGGGGTACAAATTGGAAAGGAAGAAGTCCAAGTACGGTTATTTCCAGATGACATGATTGTGTACTTAAGTGATCATAAAAATTCCACCAGTGAACTCTTCCAGCAGCTAAACACTTTCAGGCAAGTGGGTAGATACACAATTAACTCAAAAAATTTGGTAGCCTTTCTAGTTACAAATGACTAGTTACAAACAGACTGAAAAAGGAATCAGGCAAACAACACTTTTCACGATAGCCCCATATAATACAAAATATTATGGGCTAACTCTAACCAAGCAAGTGAAAGACTTGCTTGATAAAAACTTCATGTCTTTGAAGAAAGAAAGTTAAGAGGATATCAGAAGACAGAAAGATCTTCCATGGTCATGGATTGGTAGGATTAACATAGTAAAAATGACCATCCTACCCAAAGAAATCTATAGATTCAATGTAATTCTCATAAGAATTCCAACACAATTCTTCATAAACCTTGAAAGGGCAATTCTCAACTTTATAGGGAAAATAAAAAAAAAAAAACCAGGATAGCTAAAACAGTCCTGAATGATGAAAGAACTGCTGGAGATATCAGCATCCCTGATTTCAAGTTCTACTACAGAGCTATAGTAATAAAAACCACACAGTACTGGCATAAAAACAAACACAATGACCAACAGAATCAAATTGAAGACCAAGACATAAATTAACACATTTACGGATACCTGATTTTTAATAAAGAATCCAGAAACACACAATGGAAAAAAGACTATCTTTAACAAATGATACTGGTTAAACTGGATGTCTGCATATTGAGGAACGCAAATAGATATATATTTATCACCCTACACAAAACCCAAATCCAAGTGGATCAAAGACATCAACATAAAACCAGATGCACTGAACCTGGTAGATGAGAAAGGGGAGAATACCCTTGACTACGTTGGCACAGGAGATGACTTTCTGAACAGAACACTCATATTACACACGCTAAGATCAACAATTAACAAATGGGACCTCATGGAACTGAAAAACTTCTTAAGGAAAAGGACACAATCAATAGGACAAAGTGGCAGCTTACAGAATGGGAAAAGTTTTTATCAACTCCTCATACAATAGAGGATGAATAACCAAAACATATAAAGAACTCAAGAAACTAGATATCCAAACACCAAATAATCCAATTTAAAAATGGGGGACAGCTGGGTGTGGTAGTGCTTGTCTTTAATTCCAGTACTTCGGAGGCAAAGGCACTTGGATCTTTGTGATTTCAAGTCCAACTTGGTCTACAAAGTGAGTTCCAGAACAGCCAAGGCTGTTACACTGAAAAACCCCACCTCAAAAAATAACATTAAAAAAGTATACAAAGCTAAACATAATTCTCAACAGAGGAATCTCAAATAACTGGAAAACACTTAAAGAAATTTCAGCATCATTAGCCATCACATCTACTAATCAAATCAAAACTACTTTGAGTCTCCATCTTACACCTGTCAGAATGACCAAGACCAATAACACAAGTGACAGCTCATACTGGCAAGGATGTAGAGCAAGAGGAACATTCCTTCATTGCCAGTGGGAGTGCAAACCTGTATAGCCATTATGGAAATTAATATGGCAGTTCCTCAGAAAATTGGGACCCAAAGGACACTTGCTCAACTATGTTCATTGCTGCTTTATTCATAATAGCCAGAAACTAGAAACAACCTAGATGTCCCTCAGCAGAAGAATGTGGTAGGAATGAATTCTCCTTTGTAAAATTGCTGTTCCTTGAAATGTAGTTGCAGTGCTGGTTGCATTTGAAAATAGATAGCTCAGTAGGAGTATGTTTATGGTGATGTCTGTGTTCCTTCTGAGGAGTCTCCTGGAGGCCATGAAAAAGAAAAGAGCTTTGGAGGTCATCATATCAGGACTGTCCAATCTTTTTTGGAAGGCAAGGGGGGTAAACTCATCTAAGATGAGAGTGATATTGAAATCGTCACAGGACTGCTTTAGTCAACTCCGACTTTGTTTTCAGATGTATTACCCAGGAAAACCAATTTACTTCCCAAATTAACTTCTTCCTCCTGAGCTTTTACTTATAGAAGGACAAAGAATTTTGATTAGCAAATAATTGACACGGTCCAGACATTGCTTTGCCTTATAAATTGCTAAAAATAAAACCATTCTACATTCACTACACTCAGATAAACCTAATCACAAAGACAATCATTTGCAGTACAGATAATTTTCTAAAAAGAAAAAAATACCTCAAAATCTTAACTGATTGCTGCCACTGCACTGGATCATATTAGTGTCAAGTCAAAAGGGTTTGTCTCTGCTAGCACTTTTATATTTTCTTCTCCCCCAAATTAAAATAATTCTGAAAACAAAAAACACTCTGGGAAGGTATGTCAGAGGGAAAATTTTTGAAGAGATATAACTGGTTAAATTTTAGACAAACTAAAATGCAAGAATCACAGGAAAATTACATTGAAATGTCCATTAAGCTTCTGAAAGTGGAGATACAATTTTGGAGTGAGAATTATGGGAAGATTTGTTTGGGGAATCATGAAAATACACCTCACAGGTGAGCTTGAAAAATGCTACAAAAAGAAACAAGACTGAAAGTCAACAGGACAAGCTCAAACACTCATATTCAGCATCTAAGGGTAGGAAACAGGCAGTGTGTAAGGGGAGGAAAACCAGAAGAGAAATGCTGATTCCAGTGCTTTGGAGCCAGAGTCTAAGTACCTAAGGAGAAGGTGATGTGAAGATTCAGCCATCAGCTGGGATCCACAGATACCTGTGGTGAAGCGCAAGTGACAAGGTTATGCATGAAAGAAGAGAGAAAAAGAGAGGGAGAGGGAGAGGGAGAGAGAGAGAGAACAAGGATGATTGTTCTGTTGTCAGAGTGGGAGGTAATTCTGCTTGGTGAGCTAGGAAGAGATAGACCTACTGAAATAGACTGAGAGACTAGGAGTTTTCACACAGGAATAAGGAGAGTGTGGTAGACAGAATTCCCTGGAGACAGGAGGCACAAGGAAAGGACTGAGAGGGAAGAAATGATGAACAGAGCTGCAAAGATGTAGAAGACTTCCCTCCAGACTGCAGCCATCTTGCAGTCCCTGTGGGAGTGATGGAAGACAGCACTGGGAGAGAAGAAAAAGCAAATCCCCATGGCCTCTGCAGAAGTGAGCTTAAGGTTGCACAAAGGGAACACAGATGATGGTTCTTCAATGACCAGACTAAATGTGTGGGGCTCTGTGATAGCATTGTTTAATTCCATACTTTTACCTATCAAGTTGAGCAGCTGAAGAGCCACGGAGAAAGGAACCTGAGCCAAGGCAGTCCCAAGTGCATGGAAGAGACTCCAAGGCTGGTCAGTAGACAGGAGAGCGAACTGTAAGTGTGAAAATGAAGAGGCATGAATGGCAGAGACAGCAGGCAAAAACGGGGCAGCTTGTGATGGGCCAGGGTGCAAGCAGCAAGGCTGCAGTGATGGCAGTGGAAGTATGGCAGGCAGCAAAGGCTCCCCAAAGGAAAGTGATGACTGTTGACAGGCTCTGGTGTGCCCACTGCTGGTGAACGGCTGTGCCTTCAGCAAAGGCAGAAGTCGGAGATGAAAAAGGTGGATTGGTTTTCAACATGGATCTTGAAATCACCCAATGGTATAATACATAGATGTGGTATTGAAAAACACAAACACCAGAGCAGAAACACAGGGAATCTCGCAGGGCAATTGCTGATTTTATGCTATGACATGGAATACAGTTCTTGAATGAAATGAGTACCCAAGCTTTCCCACAACAGGGTCTTAAGTCATTTGTGCATTGGGTCGACACATTTTGTTCTATTTTTGAATACTCAACTCAAGAAGACCTAACTAATATTCTATATATCATAAAATATTTACAACCAACCACATCCTAAATTTTCCTTGTTTTTCTGTTGTTGGTGTTTATATTGTTACCTTCTGTTTCCTTAGATTTCAAACCAAAATACTCAGGACAAAATCACAGTCCCCTGACAAGCCACACAGTTACCTTACACAGACTTCTATCAGATTTTTGTTTCTGTTTATCTTGCCTCCTTTAGGCTATGAGGAGACTAATTTTATATCACAATAGGAAATATCGTTCAGGCACAAAGAGAAAGAATCAAAGGAAGAGGGTGAGAAAGGGAAGAAGGAAGGTATGAAGGGAGAGAGGAAATCGAGAAAGAAAAGAGTAAGAAATGGCTTTGCATGAACCGCCCTTGCTGAGAGAAGCTTCATATGTTAAGTTGAGACATAATTTTAAACCTAGAACAAGTGCATTTTTCAGCTTGGTAGGGTTGGGATTTAGTTTCTTCTAGATAGGTTTTGTATCACACAGTTGTCTGGCAGAAAGACTGTAATCAACCTACAATCCTTTGCCATGGTGAGCACAGCAATAGTGAAGTTTAGTTTATAGTATATGCTTGTATTTGTATTGACAGGATATGCTTTAAGGAGACATTTGAATGCAAATCTGTGCTTCCCAAGTTAAAATTCAATAAAAGGAAGCAAGCTATAGCACACAGGTACATAAAGTCACTATGTTTTGTTTCAGGAAATACAAATAGGGTAAAATACTTCTTATAGTAGCTTAGTATGAAACCTTCCAAATAGAGTAGATCATCTACCCAAGAATTTTTAAATGAAACATGGAGTAAAAACAAAATATAATGACTCTCCTTCTGTGAGATATGAAACTAATTTTCAAGTTCAAATTCATCATCATTTATTGTTATCCAGTGAAACTCTCATCTAAAAACATTTTAAAGTTGTTCACATCAAAAACTTTTAAGGGCCAACAGATCTATGGTGGGAATGTGACAGCAAAGCATTACTGTGAAGATGCTATGCAGTTTCAACTGTGGATACCTGTAGGGGTGTATTTTCTTTAGTGTGCAATCCTTATGGCCCTGGCAATTAGAAGATTCTAATTTCAAAAATGATCACTGAGGCTGTTTCCTATCAGGATGTGAATAATCCATCACTTGAAGAGAAAAATAGCAGCTGTATAAAGTTCATTCCATTTCTAAAGATATTTTCCAAGTAAACAAAAGGTATAGGTCCTCCACAGTGACATCCAGTTCACAGTCATGAGCTCCTTGTCATTCCAATTCACTGCTGGAAGCACTGGCTCTTTGCTGACAGGCACATATGCCCTTCCTGCATCAGAGGAGTTCATTCTGAGACATAAAGGTAATTAACCTATTTTATTCCTCTGTGACTCTCCAGATTCTGCCATAGAACCAAGATTTTCCAAATTCATTTTAGCAAAAAGGTTATTTATTTTTTATGCACTTGGTGTTTTACTGCATGTATGTCTTGCTTTGAGACCAGATACCCTTAGAGAACAGAAGTGGGCATCTGATCCCCCAGGACCGGAGTTACAGATGTTTCTGAGACATTGTGTGAGTGCCAGGAATTAACCCCTGCATCTTCTGTAAGAACAGTCATCTTAACTGCTGATCCATTTCTCCAGCCCCTCCAAATTAACATTTATTTGATTTTTAAAAAATATTTGAAGGTAGTTATGAATTTTTCTTAATTAAAATTTCAGGTATCAGAATTTAAAAAATTCAGGAGATACTGAACCCTGATTTTTCGTGGTCTTTATATTCCAGATTTTTCTGGTGCCTTTGAGGAACTGAACTGACAACTCACTTGGTAAGAAAGGGGGATGCCAAAGTCACAGTACTGGACCCAGTGAACATGCACGCAATGGGGCAGACATGTAAAAGACTCAGCTGAAGGACAGCCTTCATCTGATAGAACTAGAATTCACAGGCTGCTAAAGGGACAAGGCAAAGCAAGAAACCTCATCATCCAGAGAAAGAGCTCAGTAGCCCCTGTCCTGCACTGGTGCCATGGAGCAGGTTCTCACCTCCTCTGAGAGTGAGCCCCCACCCCACCCACACTTCCCCGCTTCTCTGTGCTTTGCTTTAGTGGGCGCCAAATGCAATTGCACGTCGTGCACAAATGGAAGATTGACTATTTGTTGTTGAACTGGGATAGCTTACATGATTCTGAACAAACTGACTGCTGAAAATTAAAACCTACAGCGCAGAATGAAACTATAAAACAGAATGGCCGCTAGAGAGGCCAGGCACCCGGGAACTCATCCTACATGGTTGTTTGTTTGTTTTTGGAGGTTTGAGTTTGGTTTGTTTTTTGTTTTTTGTTTTCTGAAAAGGCAGGATGCTGACTTTGCCAGGGGCTTCAGGATTCTCAGGAGCCTACAAGAAATGTAGAGCCGTATGAGTCAAACAGTGTACTAGAGTTCCTTTTGGGGGAATTTTCCATTTGAGGAATAATTTTTCCATAAATAGTCTGTGAAACAAAATTTTAAAATCATAATGAGACTTCTCTAATCAAATCTGCCTCTTAAAATCAGAAATAATTTTGGTGGCTCTCTTGACAACGGCCGCACAATCTGCCACATGGCCTTAATGTGCCTGGGATTCTGCTCATCGCTGTAGGAAGTGGCTTAGCTGAACTGCCATTTTGGAAATGGTCCCCCTCTCAGTAGAATATAATAGATTTTATATTACACAATGAAAGGTGAGAATTCATACCTTTCTTAGAGAGAGATATCCTCCCCAAATATATTCCAAATTCAGTTAATCTGAAAAGGAATTTAACCTACACATAATTTCATAGGGCGTGGGCCATGGCCTGACCCCATTTTAAGAAAGATGGCAATATTTTGTGAAGCTATATACTTGAAAGAAATGTTAGTGTAATGACTTTATCCTGTTTTGAGAACCCATTACAGGGTACTCCAAGGCCAAATTGATTTCTGTAAATGTCTTATTGGATATGAGGGCAAGCAGGTAGAGTGGGCAAGCCTGTTACTGACTCTGTAGGAAGTAGCTCTGAGGCAGTTGGTCTGAAACAGCCTAGGCCAACTATGGGTTGTCAGAGAACATCTCAGTGTTCAAGCAAAGACTATGTAAGGTGCTTCAATCCTGTAGAAACCGAGATTTGAGGTGTTCTGACATCAGCTGAGATAGTCCAATCAGGCCATTACACGTAAAAAAAGGGTATGGGTTTTCCAAACAAGGTCCTGGCATTCCTTAAACTTCTCCCACATTAGATCTTACAGTTTCAGAATAAAAATACTATTTAAAGGTTCAGTGTATGAGAACTAAGTTGCTGGAACAGACAGATCATGAAGACCCTAGAATATTTATTTTCTTCATGATGATATCGTTGGGTTGACAGGACTGCCCTTATTTGGGGATTCAACTACTTAGGAAAAATTCACTTCCAACAAAGTTAATGCAGTTTTTTTTTAATTTTTATTTTTCCATGTTTCCACTTTATAATGTGAAGAAAATCTGTGTTCTTCCAGAGACTAGAGGAGTTATCCCAGTCACTAACCACCCAGACACACCAGGCGCTCTTTGAAGTTGTGTGGAAACTGCCATACAATCATCATAGCTCCATGCAACAAGCCCTAGGCAGAAAAATATTTGTGTCTTTAGTTTCTTTTATTTCTGAGATTATAATGTAATTACATCATTTCCCCCTTCCCTTTTCTCCCACCAAACCTTCCTTGATCTTTCTCAAATTCATGGTTTCTTTTTTCATTAATTGTTGTTACATGCATATATGTATACATAAATACACATGCACTCCTAAATATAACCTAGTCTGTAAAAATGTTGCTTGTATGTATGCTTTCAGGACTATTTGGTTTTGTATAACCAGTTGGTCTGCCCTTCCCTGGAGAAGACTCTCTTACTTTCAGCATTCCCTGGTTGCCTGTGGTTCTTTGTGTAGGGTTGAGGCCTGCTGGTCTTTTCCTCATCCCCTTTGGCATGTTCATTATTGTTGTCCCAGTTCAGCCAGTGTCTAGGCAGCCATACTGCTGAGGCTTCGGGGGTGTAGCTTCCGACATTATTAGGAAACACAGTCTCACAGCAAACTCCCTGCTCCTCTGGCTCCTCCACTATTTCCTCTTTCACAAGGTTCCCGGTGACTTAGGTGCAGGAATTGTGTTGCAGATATCTCATTTGGGACTGGGCTCCACAACTCTGCATTTTGATTGGTTGTGATTTTCATTTCCAAAATCTTTGCTTTTATAAAGAGTAATAGAGTAGGAAGTTGTTTCTTTCAGTGGATTAGCAGAGGGCTGAGTTCTTTAAGCTACAAGATGAGAAATAGGGTAATGAGCCAAGCTCTTAGGTCAACTCAGTCTGCTAAGAGAAAGTAGCAGATATGAGGCTTTGTGGCTGAAAGCAGCTGTTGATAAGCAGAGAAGTAGATGCACAACATCCACTCTGTGGTTGTTTTTAACAATGTGTTTTCCCTTTCTTTTTCTTTATTTATCTCATTGCAGTTACTGGGTTTTTTTTTGTTTTGTTTTGTTTGGTTTTTCAAGACAGGGTTTCTCTGTGTAGCTTTGCGCCTTTCCTGGAACTCACTTGGTAGCCCAGGCTGGCCTCAAACTCACAGAGATCCGCCTGCCTCTGCCTCCCGAGTGCTGGGATTAAAGGCGCGTGCCACCACCGCCCGGCGCAGTTACTGTTTTAAGACAGCAACTATGTTGTTGTGCCTGACCTGGAACACACTATGAGTTTACAGAAATCTGCCTCTCTTCCAAGAACTGGGATTAAAGGCATATGCCACCATGACTGGTGTTTATTTTTATTTTTAGTTACATGCATGCACGTCTGTGTATAGATATGGGCAGGTGAATGCTGGTGCTCTCAGAAGACACAAATGGATCTCTTGGAACTGAACATAGAGGTGGTTGTGATCCTCTGACATGGATGCTGAGAGCCAATTTGGTTCCTCTGCAAGAGCAGTACATGCTCTTAACTGCAGAGCGATCACTTCAGCACCCTAGTTAAAATCAAGAACATGTAAAACATTTTGCAGTCACTAACTTACAATGTTCCCTTTCAGGTACAACTATCACACATCTATAACCAAGGTTTCCTTGGAGCTTACAAAAATGACATCAGTTTATCAATGTCCTTCAGCAACACAGAAGTTATTTTTCACATTCTTTATAGTTGCTATGGCTCACATGGGGCTGTTTGGATGATGCTAGCTGGAACAGACCTGCATTTGCTTGAAAATGTGAGCCAGGTAACAGTCATTAAGTCCTCTCAGTGTTCCCTGCACTACCAGCATGAAACCACCTGGTGTTTTGGTAAAAATACCTATTCCATAACCACATCATAAATGATGGATTGGATCCACCTCATTACTAGGCATACCAGAGGATGAACACCAAGGTCTTCACATGAATCCTGCCCATCACTGTGGTGATATGTGTCCCCCAATATATTGTGCACTTTAATAAACTTACCTGGAGTCAGAGAACAGAACAGCCTCTAGATAGACATAGAGGCTAGAAAATGGTGGCACACACACACCTTTAATCCTAGTATTCTGGAGGCAGAGATGCATCCGGATCTTTGTGAGTTCAAAGACACACTGGAAACAGCCAGCCATGGTGACACACACATTTAATCCCAGGAAGTGATGGCAGGAAGCAGAAAGGTATATAAGGCATGAAAACCAGGAACAAGAGTCAGCGGTTTAGCTGAGATCCATTTGGATGAGGACACAGAGGCTTCCAGCTTGAGGAAACAAGATCAGCTGAGGAATTGGCGAGGTGAGGTTGGCTGTGGCCTGTTCTGTTTCTCTGATCTTTCAGCGTTCACCCCATTACCTGTCTCCAAGTTTGTTTTTATTAATAAGACCTTTTAAGATTCGTGCTACACATCACGTAGATGTTTAACTTATTTTTTTTATCATGACAGTATTTAATCAGACACAGACATGCATAGGAAATAGACCATTATTGGAATGGTGTGTGTGTGTGTGTGTCTGTGTCTGTGTGTGTCTCTGTGTAACAAATACTGTTGATCCACCAATCAGTATTTTAGAAGCATAGATCCCAACCCTTGACTTTCCTCCTTCAAACAGTAGCCTGAAAGTGAAGCCCTCTAGGGTTTATGGGTCTGAGAATTTGGTGACTTGAAATCCTTGTCTGACTAACTGTGGTAATCTCATCCTCTTCCATTTAATGTGGCAGACAGGTCTGCTGAGACATGCCTCTGAAAATATCTCTACCCTTCAAAGAGAATAAACTTTTTTCCAGACTGAGTAGCCAAGTTAATAATACACCTTGAGATCATCTGAGATCATGATGTACTTAACCTGTTATCCTGTGTAAATTTAACTTTCCTTTAAAACAGTGATTCTCAAATTGTGGGTCGTGAACCATGGACAACCCTCTATCTCCAAAAATATTTACATTATGATTCATAACAGTAGAAAAATTACAGTTATGAAGTAGCAACAAAATAACTTTATGGTTGGGAGTCACCACAGCATGAGGAACTGTGTGTGCTAAAGGGTTGCAGCATTAGGAAGGTTGAGAACCACTGCTTTAACAGAACAATGTAAACAACCTTAATAGGCCTTGGGTTTGTCATGCAACCAGCTTTTACAGCCTAAGCTAAATGTATAGCTTTAACTTAAATTGTGTACTCTCCCATGCTCCTGGCCCAGAGTAATATATGTATGTGCTTGTGTTCTAGTAATCATTTGCTGAAAGTGACTTTAAACAAAACAAGTGCCCCCAAAATATTGGAAGCAGCATGTGCATATGGACTAACAATCCTGGTTTGCCGTTTTGAGTGTCACTCTGGGTCAGTTGAGGTCTGAAAGGGATTTCTTACCTTGCAAAAGTTTGTTAAAGATTTCTGTAAGGAATCCATTGGTCCTTCCACATACTGTGTATTCTCTGCTATTCAATAAATAACAAGCAAAACCCTTTTTTTAGGGACAGATATCACACACACACACACACACACACACACACACACACACACACACACACACACACAGCCCTCAGCCAACAGGCTCAAACATAGATAGACACAGACACAACACACAGGCAACAGGAACAGACAGATCACACACACACACACACACACGCACACACCAGACAGAAAATGGACAGGTCAGTAGCCACAAACCACACACAGATAAAAGAAACAAGGAGAGAAACGGAGAATTCAAATTTGGGATCATTCTTGATTAAACAATCTCACAGGAAGTTTCTGCCTTCATTCCATAATGCCATACTGATACATTTTAATGCCCCCCCCCAGTTCTAACTAACATGGGTAGCCACCACAGAAGAAAATGGTTTTAACTTCATGTATATTTATTAAAAACCTATAAAGGAGCCAGTTTGACCTAAAATACTACTAGTTTGACAGTTCTTAATTTTAGTTCATTAAATCCACCATAAACCATAAAATAGCATAATGGCTTAATGATGCCAGTGAAAACATTTATTGAAAAATTTTAAAGCACATCAGCTAATAGACTGGTTCAATTCATCTCATCTCCCACGTAGTATAAAAAGGTCAGTGAGTAATTTGGTAGTCAGCAGAACATGTCAGACAAGGCAGGGTATTGTGAGGGAGCTGTAACAAACACAAATGTATTTGATGAGCTTTCCCATAAGCTAACACTTAGGTAAAACTTAAACATCTATGGTGTAGAGCCCTAATAAAATAAATAATAATAATAATAATAATAATAATAATAATAATAATAGTAATAAAATCCATGGTCAAGGGCATAGCATCTGCTCCTCATTGTAACCACACATAACAGTTGTGAATTTCAATGACTATGAAGCCCAAACAAACTGACCAAGATATGACAGAGTAAAGAAATATGTAATAACTGTAACAGACAAGGGAGGGCATCTGAGTTACTTCTCAAACAATGCCCTCATTAGGGGAGCCTAAATATATCCCTATAGAGAAGTATCTTAGAGGTAGGCAAATTTTTGAGCCTGCTCAATTGAAGGTCATAATTCAAGAGACAAAGGTGGCAGACACACTGGGGACATGGTTAGCTCAAGGTCATGGATCCTGTGTTTGAAAGGTTAACTGGTGAACAGGATGCCTCTGGGCACGCTCACCTAGAGTCATAAAGTGTAGCTGAAAACAAAGGAAAGGGCATTTTGAAGTTGCGTTAACATAGGAGTTTGCCCCTAAAGATGCCTGCCCGACTCAGTGACTGACATCTCGGCCTCCACCTATTCACCCCTTGCTAGGTTCTCTGAGGATACTGAAAGTTGAAAAACAAGAACATCTCTCACTTCGAGCAGAGATTTTTCTTGGAAGCCTTCCTCAGTTGAGATGCCAGAGGCATATCTCCTTCTAGCCATCCAGCCCTTTTGAAAATACTCTTGTTCTCTTCTGTGCTTTAATTTCCTGCCTTATTCCAAATATTGGCTCCTTCTCCTGAAAACCAGCATGGCAACAGTCTCAGGCAAACACATTTGCTTTGAGTACTTTGTGACAGGGTTACATGCCAGCCTAGTCTTTTCCAAGCTTTGTTTATTAATTTCATGCTAATTCTGCAGTTTATATTAAAGATAGTTTGATTTGACCATTTTCACCTTCAAATACAGTTTGGAATATCTTACTGTAGGGAGTAGCATTGAGCACACTAATAACATAAATTGGGAGGGTGACATGATTTTCTTACTGCCCTCCATCCTTGAGCATGCAATGCATGTCTACCCCAGTTTAAACTATAGGTGAACTGCAGAAATAAAAAAGAACACATTTCCTTTATGGGAATGCAGACTAGAGAACAGAGGAAGAAACATAATTAGCACCTGTCAGCCTCACTCAAATACCTTCTCCTATACACGCTAGAACACTGTAACTATTCACCTAGGATACTGCCAGTCAACAGCAACCAATAGTTCGGCAGCTTTATCAGATCATCTCTCCTACTCTCAGCAGGATGCGTCCAGTCCTACCATCTGTCTGGCTGCAGTACAGACAGGCAACTAGCTCTTGGCATAAATTTCCAGACACAGCTGTTGGGAATACACATCCAGATGTCATCAGTGGGCAGGTGGCAGAGAAGCCAAGGAGACTTCTCACAAGGAGGTAGAACCATTATGACGTGCTACCACATGAAGCACAAGCAGTGGTATTATTCATCAAGGAGAGAGGTGGGGCTCATGCTTAGCAAAAGCCTCAGGTCTAGACTGCTGGCTGAAAGAGTTACCTTGTTTCTCTAAAATGTATTAGTTTCACTGTGATCACTGTCTATAGACAAGCCACACTACCACCTACCACCATAGTGACTTGATTTTGTCTTGACTTTGCTCGCCTTTCCAATTATCTTCAGTACTACCAAAGCCCTGAAAACAGAAGCAACTTGAGTCCTCCAGAATCTGCTGGTCCTTAGTTCTATGCACATCTATTTTCTATGATGACATTCTCTGAGCAGACTCCAAGTCTGCACAGAGCACACAGATGATCTTGCTATAAAGCTTTCACTCAGAACCAGCCTTGGGCAACACTATGGACCAGGCAAGGTTCTCAAAAGCAGTGTCAGCTCTCACCTTTCTGGCCTACCATCCCATTCCTGCTCCTGACATCACTCCAGTTTCTGGCCCATTAAAACCTGCTCTCAGGGATGGCCTCAAATTAGCCTTGCATGCTCACCCCTAGGGATCTAGGTGGTCCAAAAGAATTTGCATCTAGGCTCATTTGCAATTGCGGAGGAAATATGTTTAATTATTTAAAAAGAAGTGTAAGGAATAGCTTACAAATACTCACATACCATCAGAGAAATGGATGAGCCAAGACTGGTGAGTCTGAAAGCACCCTGATGGGTAAGTCGACCGCATGCTCAGAGACTGTACCTGCCAAAGACTGGAGGGAATACTTGAGGACAGCGCAATTATCTGGGGGAAGTCAGGAACACTAATGAAAATTCTGTTTGCAACTGATGCATGAAATCAAAGAGGAGACATAAGGAAGAGTCAACTCAGAGCAACTCTGCATGCACATACAACTACAGTATGTAAAACAGCCATCTATTCCCACCATTGAAAAGAATAATCAGCCCTTAATCTAAAGTCAATGTATTAACTTGCAGAAACCCACAAATCTCTAAATGGTGTTCTCATTCAGAGGGGACACAAGCCCAAATTAAGCAAACTGGAAATATAAACTAAGGAAGCTTTTTTGGAAGTTGGCAGACCCCGTCTTTCCTTCTGGTCTGTTTGTCAAACTCAAGAATAAGCATAGTTTCTAACACAGGTTCAGTTTCTCTAACTCAGAGACGAATCATGGCATACTACACAAGGCAGCTCCTGAAGCATCTGCTGCCCTGTTTCATTCAGAAAGGTGGCACAAGAGACTGCATACTATTATGGCACTCTGTACCAGGCTCCGGGCTAAGTGTTTTATGTGTGACTTTGCTATATACACACAGCTACTGAATACTAGTCTATATATTTAAAAAGTCAAGACATGGTTCACAGCAGCATGCTAATGACCTTTTAGCTTGCTGATGTCTCTGACTATCAAGAACTTCTGGTAGAGAATGGGGCTCAGCATGTAAAAGCAACATAGTCTCATAACCACAAGGCTAGCTTCCTAAGGCTATCTTATGTGACCATGAGCTGGGTGGTCTTCTAGTCTGGAGAATAACAGCCCAAAATGGAGCTGAGCAGAGCCAGCCTCTCTTTTGGACATGTGGGGACCCTTCTTGTCTCCTCACAGCTCTGGCCATTTGCTGACCATCTTTGTTACTCCTTGATTTGCCACTATGAAACCATTATTAATGTCTCCAGCAGCACATGGCATTCCAGCTGTGTGTCTCCATCTTCACAGGACTGTCACTGTACATGCTATGAGACTAGGAGCCCATTCTAATAAAGTGAAACCTCATCTTAGCTGAACACATTTACAACGACTATTTTCAAATAGCATTCTAAGGTACTAGGGGGTGATGCCTTATGTATATCTCACTTTGGGGAGGAAGATGTGTTCATGACCTAAACACATCTCACATTTCAAAACATAACATGTGGGAAGACCAGTTTTTAAGATTATTATTTATATATATATATATATATATATATATATATACATATATATCGTGTGTGTGTGTGTGTGTGTGTGTGTGTGTGTGTGTGTGTGTGTGTGTGTGTGTGTATGTGTGTGTAAGAGTGCACCCACCACTGGGGAGGCCAGAAGCAGGTATCAAGTATCCTGCTCTATCACTTTCCACTTTATTCCTCTGACACAGAATCTCTCATTGAACAGATAGCTCACTATTTGGAGTAGGCTGGTAGACCAGTATTCACCTGTCTCCATCCCACCACACTTGAATTACAGATATAAATGATTGTGCCCAGTTTTTACATGGGTGGTAAGGATTCAAACCCAGGTCCTGATGTTTGCACGCTTAACCACTGAGCCATTTCCCTAACCCTGAGTAAAATTATTCTTAAATGTTTTAGTTTCTAGGTTATTTAGTATAATAAAAAACATTTTTGAGATTAACAACATAAACTATTTGCAAACTGTAATATAAAAGTGAAAGTAAGCATATTATAAAAGCCGCTAAATCTCCTTTTTAATCTCATGCCCATTCTGTTCCTGTAACACATGGTTAAATCCTATTTTATCCTAATGTTCTGTCCCAATGGATTTAGCTTATGAATTAGAAGGAAATGGATTAATGTCCAAAGAAGAGTCTCCTGTGTTGGGGAAAATGCACAAATGAATCTTGGGAATAAGAGGCAAGCTAAGACTGAGGTTAGAGATGAGATGTTAGGATTTTGGGAAATTATGATTCTCTTCATTAGAAACTAGAAACAGAAGATGCTTTCTTTTTCCCTTGTATAATTTTAGTTTCTTTGTCGAAAATGAGGTGTCTATAGGTGTGTGGATTTATGTCTTTGATTCGATTGATCCACCTGTTTTTATGCTAATACTGTGTGTGTGTGTGTGTGTGTGTGTGTGTGTGTGTGTGTGTGTGTGTGTGTGTGTGTTTTAAATTACTATAGCTCTGTAGTATAGCTTGAAATCAGGGATGGTGATACCTCTGGAAGTTCTTTTATTATATGGCATTGCTTTGCTCTCCTGGGTTTTTTGAGGGGTTTTTTTTTTCTGTATGAAGTTGAATATTGTTCTTTCAAAGTCTGTAAAGAATTGCTTTGGATTTTAATGGTGATTGCATTGAATTTGTAGATTGCTTTTGGTAAGATGTTGATTTTTACTATGTTACTCCTACAGATCCATGAGCATGGGAGATTTTTCCATCTTCTGATATCTTCTCCAATTTCTTTTTTTTAAAGACTTGAAGTTCTTGTCATACATGTCTTTCACTTGTTCGGTTAGAGTTACACCAAGATATTTTATATTATTTGAGGATATTGTAAAGGGTGTTGATTCTCTGATTTCTTCCTCAGCCATTTATCATTTGTATATAGGAGATCTATTGATTTTTTTGAGTTAATCTTGTATCCAGTCACTTGGCTAATGGTGTTTATCAGCTATAGGAGTTCCCTGGTAGAGTTTTTGGGGTCACCTATGTATAATATCATATCATCTATGAATAATGATACTTTGACTTCTTCCTTTCCATTTTGTATCCCTTTGATTTCCTTTAGTTGTCTTATTGCTCTAGCTAAAATTTCAAGTACTATATTGAATAGGTATGGAAAGAGTACACAACTTGTCTTATTCCTGATTTTAGTGGAATTGCTCTCAGTTTCTTTCCATTTAATGATGTTGGCAATCAGTTTGCTGTGTGTTGTTTTTATTATGTCAAAAAATGGTACTGGTATAACCAGATGTTGACATATAGAAGAATACAAAGAGATTCATATATATCACCCTGCATAAAACTCATGTCCAAGTGGATCAAAAACTACAACATAAATCCAGATACACTGAACTTGATAGAAGAGAAAGTGGGAAATAATCTCAAATGCATTGGCAAAGGAGAGCACTTCCTGAACAGAACACCAAGCACAGGCACTAACATCAACAATTAATAAGTGGGACCTCATGAAACTGAAAAGCTTCCTGTAAGGCAAAGGACATCATTAATAGAACAAAAGAGCAGCCTACAGAATGAGAAAGATCTTCACAAACCCTACATCTGACAGAGGGCTAATTTCCAAAATATATAAAGAACTCAAGAAACTAGATATATAAAAAAAACCCAAACCCAAATAATCCAATTTAAGAAATGGGGTACAGATCTAAACAGAGAATTCTCAAGAGAAGAATTTCAAATGGCCAACAAACACTTAAGGAGATGTTCAACATTCTTACCCATCAGGGAAATGCAAATCAAAATGACTCTGAGATTCCATCTTACACTTGTCAGAATGCCTAAGATCAAAACCAAAAGGGACAGCTCATGTTGGAAAGGATGTGGAGCAAGGGAACACTCCTCCTTTGCTGGTGGGAGTGCAAACTTGTATATCCACTTTGGAAGTTAGTGTGGAGGTTTCTCAGAAAACTGGTAATCAATCTACCATAAGACCCAGCTATACTGCTCTTGAGCATATACCCAAGGAATGTTCAGTCATACCACAAGGACACTTGCTCAACTATGTTCATAGCAGCTTTATTATAATAGCCAGAATCTGGAAACAACCTAGATGTCCCTCAACTGAGGAATCAATAAAGGAATGTGGTACATTTACACAATGGAGTATTTATTACTCAGCTGTTAGAAACAAGGCCACCAGAAAATTTGAAGGCAAACGAATGGAACTAGAAAAAAATCATCCTGAATGAGGTAACCCAGACCGAGAAAGGCAAAGATGGTACATACTCAGTCATAAGTGAATATTACCTGTAAAATAAAGGATAACTACATCAAATTCACAGACCCAGAGAGACTTGATAACAAGGAGGGCTCATGGGGGGGGGGTGGATCCCGAATCTCCCTGGGAAGGGGAAATAGAAGAGATTTTGTGAGTGGACTGAGGGCAAGTGGAGATTAGAACATGAGTGATTAGGGTGAATGGGGATGGTGGGGGGGAGTACTGAAAGAGACTACCAGAAAAGGGGGGCATTTGGGGTCAGGTAAAAACTTGGAGCAAAGAATCTCCCAGGAATCTACAAGGATGGCCTCAGCTTAGACTCCTAGCAATAGCGGATACATAGTCTGAACTGGCTGTCTCTTGTGACCAAACTGGTGCCTAGCCCAATTGTCCTCAGAGAGGTGTCATCCAGCAACTGATGAGAACAGATGCAGACCCACAGCCAAACACTAGGCAGAGTTCAGGGAATCCTGCAGAAGAGGGAGACAAAGGATCGTAGGAGCCAGAGGGGTCAAGAATACCACAAGAAAACTCACTGAATCAACTAGCCTGGGCTCACAGAGGCTCAGAGACCGAATCAACAGCCACGGAACCTGCACAGGACTGACCTAGTCACTCTGTGTATTTGTTACAGTTGTGTAGCTTGGTCCTCTTGTAGGACTCCTAGAAGTGGAAACAGGCTATCTCCAACTCTTTTACTGGCTTTTGGGACCCTACTCCTCACGCTGGGTCACCTTGCCCAATCTTAATACATGGGAAGGTGCTTAGTCTTACTGCAACTGGATATGCCATGTTTTGTTGATACTCCTGGGAGACCTGCCCTTTCCTAAACAGAAATGGAGGAGGAGTGGATTGGGGGGTAGGAACAGAGTGGGGTTGGAAGAGGGACTACGAGGAGAGGAGGGAGGGGAACCTGTGGCCAGGATGTAAAATAGATAAATAAATAAATTTATTTTTTAAAAAAGAAACTGGAAACAGGATGTGTGGACATTATTATAAACATATTAGGAGCTATTAATGGTTATATTTTAAGAAAGAATCGTTGTGAATACATTTTTCTTATATTGGTGTCTGATTGATACTTGATACTTGAAGATGCACGTGAGGATGAGCTACCAAAGGTCTCTCTCATTGTCTGCCTATTACTTGCTCATCTATGAGCAAATCTGAGAAAGCCATACAATTTTAAAGAGGACTCACAAGCATGTTTTCCACTATCAGTTAAAATTTTTTCTTGTGGATAGCTTCATTTAAAGCATAACACTCTACCCCATGAGACTGTCTAACTGTAGGCCAGGTCTAATTAACAGAGTCTGCTTTGTAATTACTCACATGCTTGAATGCCAACAATTAGGTCACTATATCTTTAATAGGAGCTCTAGATTAAACAGCCTCTGGGTATCTGTAACAGTGCTACTGTGCTTGGCTCGTCTCTTTTTTTTTTGTAGATCAGACGAAGTTAAATTTTACCTCAACTTACATTCAATTAGCCTTTCATTGCTTGACCCATATTAGAGAAGAGATGCACCCTAATAATTTTTGCTTCTATATAGGTTACATGTAGATTAAAGGTTTCTCTCCCCTCTAGGAAATTCTTAGTCATGGTACCAACAGAACTAAGCCCATGTCTTTTCCTGTGGCATCCTTCTGAGTGCCCAGCATCCTAAGCAAAAGCCCACAGGTTGGAAGAAGATCTGGAGAAAGGATATGCTTTCATAACTCTCTTTACCAATATAGAAACTCTGTACCTCTCACTCTAAGGAGGCTCTGTGGACACTGGAGTGGGAAGCCTAGACAAAACAATCTCAAAATCAAAGGATCATCTAAGGATAAAACTGTAACAAAATCAAGGGATTCATTTTTAAACTCAAAGTTGATTTTTATAAGTAAAGAATAATAGTTTTCATAAAAGTTTAAACAATAGAGAAGAATATTAGTCAAAATTAAAAAACCCTCTTCCTGTTTCCCAAAGCTGGCAACTCCTAATATTATTCCTTCAGACATTGTCCAAAAAATATACAATCATACACAGACACATTCTTTTCACAACACTCTTTTAGTTAGGGTTTCTATTGCTGTGAAGAGATATCATGACCATGGTAACTCATATAAAGGAAAACATTTAATTGGAGTTGGCTTACAGTTTCAAAGGTTTAGTACATTTTGTGCATGGCAGCATACAGGAAGACAGATGCTGGAGAAGAAGCTGAGAGTTCTGAATCTTGATCTGCAGGCATCAGGAAGTGAACTGGCTTGAGCTTCAGAAACCTCAAAGTCCACCCCCTATTGACACACCTCCTCCAACAAGCAACACCTCCTAGCAGTGCCATTCTCGATGGGCTTATGAGGGCCATTTTCATTCAAACCACGACAAACACAGAAAAAAATATGCCTTTCATATTCTTTTATGATGCCCTTTTCTTCATATCAATCTGTTTTTGCTTCAAAATGGGAAGGATGGGTACATCTCACAGTTTTAAAGGAGTTAATATCCTTTAAATTAAATATCCAACTATGTGTTATATCACAGTGGATGAAGACAGTTCGCTTCCATGTTTTCTATGAAACAAATGCAATAAAATCCTTTAACTTTTCTGTGGACATAGTGCAAGTCTGACTGATTTCTAGAGGAGGCAGATTAAAATTGAGCACATTTTTAATCTTAATGAGAAAAATCCCAATGCCCTCCTGAAAGGCGGTATAGCAGTGTGGGTATAAACACTCTCCACCCACTTGCTAAGACTAGGCATCATCAAACATACTAATCTCTTCCAATTTGACCTGGAAAAGTGGAAGTCTTGACTGAAACTAATATAGATGCAATAGTAGTGCTTCCTAGAGTCACTGTGTATGGATAGACAATATGCTTTCCAAATAGGTTTGCATCATATAAGTAAAGATTGTGAGCAACTTTCTATTTTTCCTTATATTCAATCTATGAGAAGATATTTTGATATCATCACAATTTTGAAAGTATATATTATCTAGTAAGTTGTAGAGTCTGGAAATCTCTAAGACTGTGTATGAGCAGTCTAGGAATTAAGGAGAGTTTGTGGGTCTCTTCTGCATTTATAACTGCCCCATGGCAGATCTGTCATCACTGCTTCCTAGACCTCCCAGCTGTACCCACCATTGTCTGAGAGCCAGCATGCCCCAATTGCTGGTCATTCACCCTATGACAGCCAGCTTGTTATTCCTTAAAGCCTATCTTCGACTTTTTTTCTTCTGTAAAATAGAGATAAACAGAAACTGTTTCTTACAATTGCAGTAAGGATCAAACAAGATGGCATAACGACATAATAAGCACTGTTTCTGACCTGCAGTAAATGTGTTGCATTGATTGTTTTTATTACTGTGCTTGTGACCATGTCTCTGTGAAAAAGTACTTATTTTACTAATTCAAGAAGGGAAGAGACTGTGTGCATTCCCAAGCCTTGAACAGACACGGTTTCCAGAACTGTTTTTAAATCAATCTGTGGATAAAGGTGTGTTTGAAAGTCAGTCAATAGCACCAGACTCTCCTGCCCAGAAATTGAGGGTAAAGGTCAGCCAGTCCCTGAACATTCTTGCTTCGAAAAGTCCTTTTAACTCTACCTCAGAGGTTTCAGGATTCTGCCCAAGTCATCTACTCACTTTGTGTTCTGTGTGTTAGATTGGAACTTCCTTTGCTTAGCCAGCAGCGTATTCAGCTGCCAATCTCAGACACAGAGTGGCAGCAGTTTCTGCATGTGGGTTATTCTGTAGAGAAATAATAAGGCTGAATTTCACTCCACTTATTTGATGCACAGTGAAGCCCATTTCCTTTCCCTTACCACCACCAAATTTTCAGTCTTCAGCATAATCTAGGTTCATCAAAGTAAACTGTGCTTCAAATGAGAAATATCTCACTGCTTTCTCAAGTTTTATCACAGCCCCAGAAATATAGAAAATTCTATTTTACAGTGGAAGGTTCAAAATAGATCAGCTTATATGAAAAATATGTTATTGTGGTAAAAGTCTTTGATCTACCTGCATGCATGTTGTTTAAAACAAAATTGTCTTAAAGTTTTAAGTTAAACCCTCAGTGCAAATGCACATACACATATGTATCCTCAAGTGTTTGTTTGTATAGTTGAGCTATTACATATGCAAATTCCTTAGATGGAAACATAGGATTATTTGCATTCTGGAAATCTCAGCTTCTGTGGTTTAATTATGTGATTCCCATTCCCATGCTTCCCTCACCCTGGCACTTCATGGCTTCAGGACAGGTACTCCCGTTCGGAGTCTTTATTTAGCCAAGCTCTATCTTCTTCATCCTTCCTGATCCAAAGTCTTAATACTCACCCTTCAAGAACTACATCATGCTCTACCCTTATTCCTCACTTTCTTCTCCCACAACTCTGTACATATCAGTTGTTGGGATATGCATCTTAAATAACTGTACATCTCCCTATTCATGAAGATTCTGGTGTGTGCATTCACATTTTTATCTCCAGAACAAACACAGTCAATAAGTACTATTTCCTTCATTTAATATTCATATATAAAGACATTTGCAGCCCACTTAACAAAGAATATGTGAAAAATCAGCAGAGGATTTCTTTATTTTCTTGATTGATTTTGATATTATTTTATAAGCATTTTAATTTCTAGATCAATTTGCCTGGTGGCCATCAAAGATGAAAAAAACTAGAAAACAAAGTTTTGATTTTTGTCCCAACTTTCCTACTAAAAATTTATGGACATAAGTGTGTGGGCAGAGCTGCCACAGGCCTATGCCATTTGACAGTCACCTAATGAAAAAGAGGCATCAGTAGTCCTAAGGTCAGCATTCAAGTTGGCATTGTGAGCATTAAATACACCAAATAAACTAGGTGAGTGCATCCTGTCCCTAAGGGACTTACGCAAACAAATCAATAATAAACCTTGAAGTAATAGTTCCTAAAGAAACACCAGAAAGGTTTACACCATCACCAATTAGAGTTCTGTCATTCACACCAAGTGTCCCCAGGAAGCCTTTGATACAGAGACTTGGTGTCAGTGAGCTCAAAGACAATGATTATTTTCAACATTGAATTGTCAATTTACAACATATGAGAAAATACACACATACTCAGTGGCAAGCCCTGTCTATAACAAAGGGTGGGCAGCAGAATGAGGAGTGGGATAAAGGACACAGTTATGGGGTAAAGGAACCCTAAACAGCCTAAGTTATCAGCAGGCAATTCTGTGGTGTATAGATACACTTGACTATGCAGGAAACCAAGGATGCCCAACTTCAGGAACCACACACCATCTGAGTTGTCCTCTCAATCTATAATCACACTCATCACAACACTCACAGGAACCCGTAAGGACTCCCTGTGACCCATAGGATATCTTCAAACTCTACCCCTGGTATTAAGACCATTTACAGAAAGTACCCTAAACATGTTGGAAAGATCTGTCCTACTAAAGTTAGCTCCAATCCAGAAAAGCAATACCTGTTTTCTGCATATGTGTTATATATGGAGATGTTTGTGCAGCTGTACTTTCTATGGACAACTTGTAAAAACCCTGCCAAAGAGTCATTTCATCTTAGATTTAAAGAGGAAAAATTTGAAGTGAGAATATAATGTAACTTTTCTAATGTCACACCCTTCAAAATGACAGAATATGAGCACTGAGCTCAAGCCCTCCCCTAAACCACAGTGAGGGTAGATGATGTGTTGTACCTCTAGCTTCCATTCTGCCAGTTCCTTGGTGGCCAGCAAGAGATGGGATGTAGAATAGACCTCCCATGAACTTGTAGCTCATAGACAGTAATCTATACCTTAGAACTTAAGGATGGCAGTGTCTTGAGTCTTTGGGTTAAATCAAAAAAAAAAAAGCATTTATTGTTGAACAAGAAACCTAAGGAGCTCCATTATATGTCACATTTAATGTCCTCTTCTTCCAAATCTAACTTTCAGGAAAGGATTGGAAGTACGAAATTTTGCTATCTAGAAGCAACTTGTCAATTTCGAGATACTGATAGATGGATGGAAACTCCTTTAAAGAGATTTGTAACAAAGAATTGCAAGTATTGTATTCTCTTTTTGTTTTTAATTGGCAATCAAATTTATGTATATACGATATTCTTATATGTTTACAATTTGAAATGATTAAATCAGCTTTGTAAACCTATCCCTTAACATACATGATCATTTTGTGGCAAACAATAAAATTAATTTTTTTAGCAATTTTGAGATATGCATTGCATATTTATACTAGCCATCATTCTCTACAATTAATTGCTACTAAAGCTTTCTCCTCCTACATGAAATTTCTCTTCTCCCCATTAATGTCCCCCACTCTGTGAACCATCATGCACCTCCTCCTTCCCCATTCAGTTCTCTTAATAACACACATGAGATTCCACTGTGTTTCCCTTGTGTGCCTGGCTTATTCCACCTAACACACTGCTGTGTACACCTCTCAACCCACTTTGAAGCCGTTTACCCCCTCTATTCCCTGGAACGTCACTGGTGGCCTCCTTGGATTCTAGATAGTAATGCTTTCACCTCTCAGTTCCCTTGACTCTCCTCCCACTTGCTCATCCAAAGTCTTCTCAAGCTTAGTTTCTTCAACTGATTTAACTACAGTTTCCATTACCTTCCAAGTTAAGTCAGAGGGTGGCTATAATGCTAGTCACTGGCCTTGTATAGTCAACCGTTAAAGCTGTACTCATCTCCAAAATTGAAATTATCGATCAAATCATCCCACAGAGTATCTGGCCATCAATGCAGAATGAAAACTCAAGATAGAAACACAATCAGCCATTTTGGCCATCACACATTTTTTTTTTTCTTCATTCTCATCTTTTCTCAGCCATTGTACGGCACTGCAGTCATCATGGTAAGAAATGTCAATGCAGATGGGAGGTGTGGGTTATGGAAAATATTGTAATAAGTGGTTTGGCATTGAGGAGTCACTTGCTATAACTCAAACTCAGGTCCTGATGGTTGTGTTCCTTACACTTTCAGTAGTCTTTGGAATCCCAGCACATGAGTACTTGGTGAATGTGGAATCCATCAGGTTTAGGTGAAGTTAATATGAGCATACATGTAAATTTAAAACAACAATAATTGTTTTACATGCACCAATGATACTATAATGGTTTCATATCCTTGAGAGGAAGCAAAATTTCATTTGTTACCATTGTGAGTAACTTGTGTCAGGATTTCCCTTCACACCTACCCCCTTCAAGTGAGAATGCTCATGTATAGGAGGCAAGCAATACATCTATGGTGATCAACAGGGACCACTCTAACAGACCAAGTACTCACTAAACCCTGTTTCATTGCTCTTGCTAGTTACTTAACCTCTAAGTAAGGCCTTGTTGATGAAGCTTAATCAATGGAATTTGGCAAAAGAATATTTCCACTTGATAGTCCAAATGACCCACAAAATTCTCCACAGATGATGTGACCAACTGGAGTGAATATGACCCAGGTAAGCCAGAATATCATAAACTTATGATGTGGAAACCACATGGGCAGAGCATAGGTCCTGGAATTATTACCTGGAACAGGGTCATCAACCAGTTCACTATTCTTATTGAACTCCGACACCAGTGAGAAACTCACTGCTGTCAAATCACTACATTTGTCTGCCACAGAAGCAAGGTTTACCTTAACTCATACATGCACAGTAGAAATTATTTTTCCCATATACAATTGATTCTACTACTTGTTTAAATGATATTCTACACTTGACTATGTAAAATTTATTTGGAAAAATGAACACTTTAATTTAGATCAGAAGTCAAGTATGCCTTATACAAAATGCTTGGGACCAAAACCATTTCAAATGTTAGATTTTTGGAAAGTTTTTATACATATAATAGTTGTTACAAGAATGAAACCCAAGAGAAAACACAAAACTTATTTACTTTTCAAATACAATTTATGCACATAGCCTAGTGGTAAATCAATACAGTATTTTAGTTCACCTGAATTTTGATTGTGACCTGTCACACAATGTCAAACATGGGATTTATAATCTTGTGTGATAGTCATAATTGGAACTTTTCATATTTAGCTTTTCACATTCAATCTGTAACTTTAGTAGCTCAAATAGACTTCAAAGGGGGTTCATATGTCACTAAAATGCACACAACAATAGCAAAAAAATGATACGAAAAATTGTCCTCAAGCATTTTCTAAGCAAGTAACTCACTAAGCATTATGATATTCATGCTACAAGAAGAAACCTTGACATTATATGTTTGATTCCATGTTATTATGAAGAAATAATGGAGATAGGCAACACCATTTGAAAGACTATCATGATAGCACACATACTACAAACTACTGTTGTAGACTTATTTGTGTAGTTTGTGATACTATGATTCCCTGACTATTTGGTGTTTTTTTCCTCCTTTAATACTCTACTTCCTATAGTTCTGAAGTAACAGGAAGCAAAAAGCAAATTTACAGTCTGACCTTGTGACACTTAATTCAGTTGTTTACATTTGATTGTCTTGAATCAGTTAAGAGACCAGTCTCTGGGCATGCCTAGGAGTGATTATCTAGATGGGGTTAATTGAGGTGGGAAGACTTGCATACTCTGAATGGCCCAATTTCATGGGCTGAATCTGGACTGGATACAAAATTGTCCTCAAGCATAGGACATAGAAATCCAGATCAGCATAGGCATTGATTGATCTCTGCTTGCTGACTACAGATCCAATGTGGCTAGTGCCTCAAATTCCTGCAGCCCCAACCTCCCCACTGTATAATCCTACTCTTGGAGTGTGAACTAAAATGTACCCTTCCTTCCATAAGTTGCTTCCGTCGAGTGTTTTGTCACAGCAGTGAGGCAAGAAACTAATACATTCCCCAAATGAATCATTGTCTTTTTTTGTTTGTTTCTCTCTCTGTTCCTCCTGTACATGTACAGTCTATTTTTGCATTTCTGCTGTATGACATCTGCAGAACATTCACTATGCTGATGGCATAAAAACAATACTCATTATTTAGAGCCAGGCTGCAAATCAGGGCCCTGTAAGCTGGCACCCAGAAGCATCTGGTTTGGCCAGCATCTGTAAGAAACTGAATCTGCCACCCTGGCTCTTGCTGATACACAGTCTCTGAGGGAGATCTGTATTCAAAAACACACAGCAGGACAGGTCTGCTGAGAAAATGACCTTTACACGTACAATGTCACTTACAGTGCTCTAACCCTCAGTGTTTCTCCCTTATCCAGAGATCTGCAAAATACCCCATCACAGGGCTCCTCTGCCTTATTCATGACAGATCACTATGACTGCTCCCTCCTAACACATCGTAGTAACCTGTACACAAATACACTGTACACAGCTACACCAAAACCTGTAGACATGTATCACACCCCTGCTTTAAACTTGTTTTGGCTATTACGACACACACACACACACACACACACACACACACACACACACACACACACACACACACACACACATATATACTGAGGTCCCAACAGAGGATGTAAAACTGAATAATGATGTTTAAAAAGCAGCATTATCATATAGACATAACATAATGTTAGTGTTGAAACCACAGCTCAGCTGTTGAATGGCTCTGTGACCCATGAACTATTGCTTGATCTAGTTGTGTCTTGGTTTCCTTATCTGTAGAATGGGACTATAATTATGTTTACTTCCTGAGCTGTTATGGGAATTTGTGACTCAACACATGCACCATATTTTAGATGACGTCTAGCACAGCAGGAAGGCTTTGTGCTGGCTGCCATTACTCTTCACCCTCTTGCACATCATCTGCAATTCAGTCCCACATATAGCACTATAACTGCTAATGGCCCTAGTTAACAGGTTTGAGTGTAAAAAGAGTTTTAAAAGAATTGCCTCCATGAAAGCCAGTACATTTTTCTACTTTTACTTTCAAACTTCAAAAATGGCTCTGTATTCAGGCCCGGGAGTATTTAAGGTGTTCTCTGATCTTGCTTAAGCTTTGTAAGTTTATACATTTTTAAGATATTATCTCCTAATTTTGCTTGAGTTTTATTTTTATGTAAGTTTTCTAAGTGCCCATGCTGCTGTGGGATGTTCTGTATGGCAAATGTGTTGCTAATTAGTCAATAAATAAAACACTGATTGGCCATTGGCTAGGCAGGAAGTGTAGGCGGGACAAGGAGGAGAATAAAGCTGGGAAGTGGAAGGCTGAGTCAGAGAGACACTGCCAGCCGCCACGATGAGAAACAGAATGTGAAGATACCGGTAAGCCACGAGCCATGTGGCAAGGTATAGATTAATGGAAATGGATTAATTTAAGCTGTAAGAACAGTTAGCAAGAAGCCTGCCACGGCCATACAGTTTGTAACCAGTATAAGTCTCTGTGTTTACTTGGTCGGGTCTGAGTGGCTGTGGGACTGGCGGGTGGCAGAGATTTGTCCTGACTGTGGGCCAGGCAGGAAAACTCCAGCTACAAATGGCGTCCAACGTGGTGGCAAGAGTTTCCACCTAAAACCTGAGAAAAGATTCTAAAACGGAGCTAAAAACAGTTCCTAATTGTCTCTCTCAAATGAGCGGCAGCTGCTGGTTTGAGCTACTGGTGGGTTCCTAGCCTGCGTGCTCGACCTGCCTATGGCGGGAATGAGGCCTTTGCAAGTGGCACTTTGAGCTGCATGGTGGATTTAGCCTTTGCTGGTGCAGAGCAAAAGGGGAGGTTTCTGGGCTACACGCTGCTTGGCTAAAAGCATAGACCCCCGATAGCTCCCAGAGCTGGCGGTAAACCATGGCCATGTTGGGAAGCTGAGGTGGGTGGATCCAGCAGCCACAGCTGCTGCAATTTAAGGCAATAGATTCACAATAAGACAGATTCAGATGTAATAGTTTAAAATGTGTGCAAAATATACGTAGGCTTAAAAGAGACAAAAAAAAGGTGATATATACAGTATAGAAACAAATACATAGTTTTAAAAAATAAAGTCTTTAAAGAGACAGTAAAATTAATATAAAAAAATAAGCCACGTAAAAATGGATATTACACAGAGAATCTGCATTGTGTTGTCTTTGGGACTTTTAACTGCAGAAAAACATTTGATTGTAAAAGCTGTTGAGTTATGCCAAAATGTATATTTTAAAGGTAACTTGACTTCAAAATTTGGATATAAGGATATGTTACTTTGGAAAGGAGACTCTGCTTTTGTTTCCACAGAAAGCCAGAGGCTATGGATTTGTTCCAGATTAAGACACATCAGGTTTGACCAGCCAAGACCCCCTGAAAGGTCTCTGATGACACCATGGCCCAGATGATCCAACATCCAGAATGGTTTGAAGGCAACTGACTCAGACGATACACCCTCATGGACTATTCCATAATCCTAAAATTTTCTTTGTTTCCCCATAAGATACAGCGCCCCCCTCCAGCAGGAAGTAGTAAGAGAAGCTACGCCCAAATTCCCAAATTATATGTAATTTTACTTTGTTAAGGTTAAAACCTTCCTTTTTGAAAAAAAAAGGGGGGGAAGTGCTGTGGGATGTTCTGTATGGCAAATGTGTTGCTAATTAGTCAATAAATAAAACACTGATTGGCCATTGGCTAGGCAGGAAGTGTAGGCGGAACAAGGAGGAGAATAAAGCTGGGAAGTGGAAGGCTGAGAGAGAGACACTGCCAGCCGCCACGATGAGAAACAGAATGTGAAGATACCGGTAAGCCACGAGCCATGTGGCAAGGTATAGATTAATGGAAATGGATTAATTTAAGCTGTAAGAACAGTTAGCAAGAAGCCTGCCACGGCCATACAGTTTGTAACCAGTATAAGTCTCTGTGTTTACTTGGTCGGGTCTGAGTGGCTGTGGGACTGGCGGGTGGCAGAGATTTGTCCTGACTGTGGGCCAGGCAGGAAAACTCTAGCAACACCATGCCAAGGTGTGTTTTTTGCAATTTGTGGGGTAGAAAGTAGGTGTGAAAGAATAGAGTCTTATGAGAGGGTAAGCATGTGTAACAGCATCCATGCCATGCCTATTATGCAAATACTCTTTTAATAAAATTACATGCAATACTATGTGAAGTAGGAACACATTGGTGGTTTCCTGGGGACATGAATGAAATAAGTGTTAAGCTAGTCTTGTACTTTCCTAGAAGCCTATACTGATACATTCTGACTTATACAGTATATACAAGCTCAAAAAGTAATTACTCAATCTTCCCCATGTCTTATATAGTGGTAAAGGTGACTCATTCACACAAATTAGTAAATGTCTCTTCCCTATGATTGTCATCAGAATGAACAAATTGAAATGTCTACGGATAGTTTCCTGGAGAGATGACATAAATTACTGTGCTTGTATGCTCTGGTTTCAGTACAAATCAAAGTATGAACGAGTCACCTCAGGGGATGAAAACAAACACTTGAAGAACACTCAGAAATTTGGATGGAGAATGGGCTTTAAAGATGAAGGGTATTAGATGGCTGGGGTAAAGAGATTGGTTAGCACATAAAGGAACCATATAAGTTTGCAAAGTGATTTTCTAATGCATCAAAAAGTCTTTCTGTGTTATTGCAGGGATTCAGTTATGAACCAGAGGCTAGCTCAGGCAGCCTTCTGAAATGTCCTCTTCTACTACAGGTGAACTGAGCATAGAAGTAAAGCAAGGAGACTGGAGAGGAAGCTTCCAGCTTCAAATAAAGAGCTAATGCTGTAAATCCAGACCTTCCTCAGAGTGCTGTCTGCCAGAAAACTGTGATTGTGAATGAGAACCTTGAAACTCTATCTAACAAATAGCCATTGTCTCCAAAAATTCCTTTCTATTTGCTAAGACGATTAAACTATATAAAAGCATGTACTATGCTATCGACAACTATAGTTCTGCTTACTGAGCTGAATAACATAGCTTGTGTACTTTACCTTTATTTTAAAACTTTTTTCCTTAATATTCAATTTTCAGATTGGATTGCATCTTTGATCCTGCTGAATTGCCTTGCCCAGCCTCGTTATGAGGACTTTTGCTTTGTCTTATTGCATCTTGTTCTGTCCCGTTTGACTGTCATCTCTTGGAGGCCTGCTCTTTTCTGATGAGGAAACAGAGAGGGAGTGGATCTTGGAGAGAGGGGAGGTGAAGGAGAACTGGGAGGAGTGGAGGGAGGGAAAATTGTGGTTGGGATGTATTGTATGGGAGAAGCACCTTTTTTCAATAAAACTTTAAAAAATATTTTAATTTGTTGATAATTTCTTGCAGTGTATTTTGATCATATTCATCTCCTTCTAACTGTTCCCAGATCTACCCATCTCTCTACCCACCCAATTATATGTCCTCCTTCTCTTTTCAAAGTCCAATTTGTGTTGCTCAAATACTCTTGGTTGTGGGGCTTACCCTGGAGTGTTATCAACCTACCAGAGGCAAAGAATAAAAACATTAGTACCAGGAAGCGATTACCTCTTTTTGAGTTCTTGACTAGTAAAGTTCCACAGACTTCTAATTATTACAGGCTATTGCCATTGCTCTTGGTTATCTTTCAGAACTTGATAAGACCATATTGCTGAATATACCACATAAAGTCACAAAACATGGTAAAATCAAGCTGATGTGATCTTGAAGTGTTAACCCTAATGGCTAGTGTAGCTAGAGTTTTCCTGCCTGGCCCACAGTCAGGACAAATCTCTCTCACCTGCCAGTCCCACAGCCGCTCAGACCCGACCAAGTAAACACAGAGACTTATATTGGTTATAAACTGTATGGCCGTGGCAGGCTTCTTGCTAACTGTTCTTACAGCTTAAATTAATCCATTTCCATTAATCTATACCTTGCCACATGGCTCGTGGCTTACCAGGCATCTTCACATGCTGTTTGTCATCATGGCGGCTGGCAGTGTCTCTCTGACTCAGCCTTCCACTTTCCAGCTTTATTCTCCTCCTTGTCCCGCCTACACTTCCTGCCTAGCCAATGGCCAATCAGTGTTTTATTTATTGACTAATCAGCAACACATTTGCCATACAGAACATCCCATAGCAGGCTAGTTTCCATAGTTCTGAAAGGTTCTATGCATGCTACTAGAGGAGAATAGTAATCATTAATCATAGCCAGTTATAAACCCTATAATCTACAATAATGATTGCCCTCACAAGATACCCAGTAATGCAAGGTGGTACAAATGTCATGGGAACAACCAACCAGCTCCTGCTTGGATTTAAGGCCTGCTCCATGATATGGAACCCATAACTGGCACTATTATTGGGGATAAGGATCTGTGGTTAGATAGATCATAACTCTGGTCAAAAGCTTATTATTATTACTCAGATAAATGGATATAGTATTAGAACAATTTTTAATGAAATATTGCTATACCCATGAGTAGCACATCTCTCAGCCTCATCAGAGAAGCTTCTTTTTGCAGTATAGAGACTAACAGAGGGAATCACAATTGGTTAATCTATTGATATTTGCTAGGATGGGAAGGTGAAGAGGGAGAGTCAGTTTTCTTGAAGATTTAAAGATAACTATCTTTGCTTTTTTTAAAAAAAATTGACGTTCTTTGTCACTGTAATTTCTGGTCACATAAAGTTCTTATTTTTTTAACTTATTGAACATTACAAAGTTAAGATTATATAAATGATACTATCATTTTGTAACAAGGTGATAGCTAAGACCACAAGCCAAAATTAAAGATTATATTGAGTCTTTGATAGGATGCCTCCATTAAATTAAATTGGCCATTATCTTTTACCTTTTATAAAGATGTAAAGTATGAGATGCACTAAATACATCTTTTAATACATATTGCATACCAATTGGTAAGTTCATCACTAGAAGAAAAGTTGGCACTTTTCAATAAAGTGCTAGAAATTTTCTATACACTAATAGATAGTGTAATGACAAAAATTCTGTTATACCACTACTATTCAAAATAAGGGTGAATTTATAGTATTTTTAAAATTTTTAGTGCCATATAAAACTAGTTGGTCATTTTAATACTTTCAAGAGATCTCCATTACCCTTCAAAATCAATATAAAAGAATAATGAGTGGAAATATTTTCATCAGTTCTCCAATACTACTTTACTTCTTTAAGTGCTCCCAGATTATGCCATTCTTGTCTGTGGGACTTGTTTCCATATTCTCAAGCTCTTAGTTCCATTCATGGCTGATGGAGAAGGGCCTCTTACTACACAGAGCATTGGTGGCCTGAGTCAACAGAATCCATTCCATATTCTCCTATCTGTAGCCTTGGATTGGAAAGGGGAAGAGATTTGGAATTCTGACACAAAACAAGATAGACGGAACACTGCTGCCATTTAAGCCAATTATTTCACCTGCCATGTCTGCTTAATCAATAGCTGACATTTGCCTCAGTTAGAACAGACCATGACCACAGATAGTAGTGTAAAATGATGCTGCTGAGATAAGTGAAGTCACAAAAATACAACATATGACTGTCTGCAAATTTTAATGTAAGCAAAACATCCACAAAAATCCAGTAATGTGTGTAGAACAGTTTTCAAAGATGGTATTAAAACATTATACCTTGACTTTAACCCTTTGTGGAAAATGCAGGTACAAAAATCACAGCAGGATGTTTCCCAAATGGAAAAAAGTGTGAGGTGAAGCATTATGGGTTAAAAAATAGGGTTGATAGTATATGATTATAATCCTAGAATTTAGAAAGAGGCAGAGGCAAGATGATCAAGAATTCAAGCCAGTTTGAGCTACATAGTGATACACTTGAGAGGAAGAGGAAGGGAGAGAGGAGGGAGCAAGAAGAGGAGGAGAGAAGAAAGGAAGAGAAAAGTACATGACACGTCTCCATATCTTTAGTTTCTACATTCACAAATTCAATGAATTTGTATTAAAAATATTTGAAAAGTCATAAGAGCTATGATTGTACTGTATATGTTTTCAGGTTACCATTGATAAATCTATAAGTTTATTACAAGGTGGGAGCCAGGAGCCCAACCTAGCAAGATGGGGAGAAAGCAAAGGAGTAAGCCAACTGCAGCATGCACATACAGCCCACACATTCCTTCCAGGTTGGTGCGTCTATTAGCTTCCTCCTGGAGCAAACTCATATCTATAGCCAGGTTTCAAAAGTTTTCTAATGTTTCAGGAGAATTGTTCGTACAGCCATTCCACTGTGCCAATAAGGCCACCTTGATTCAAAAGATGGTGTCAATGATTAGATGACTAGGATTAGTCATAGAGTAATTGAAGGACTAAGGAGGTCTGATAGGGACAGGAAGAGAGAAGAGGGAATTTCTGGGGGTTGGGGGTGGGGGCTTCCAGGGCTGATGGATTGAGAAAACACAGAGGGTCAGCCAATCAACTCTCTACTGTTCCTTGGATTTATCAGGTCTATATCTCAATTTCTGACTCCCTAGTTTTTATTATACTAGAACAGTTTAGGTAAACATTATATCTGGTACCCAATGAAGGGCCTTATATGCCCCAAGTGACAAAGCCACTACAGCCATACCAGCCCCCCTGCCAGCCAGCTCGGTCAGCCCAGCACCCAAGTACTATCATGCTGCTGTGCCCCTTAGCCACTGCTGCACAAGTGGATGTCTTGGGCCTGGCCCCCAGCCTTGTGGCACAGTGACTGCCAGCAGAGTCCGCTCCCAGCCAGCCATCCCACTGACACTCTTGCAGGCTTCTTGGCATGTGGCCCTACGGCATGCTGCATCCCAGCTGCACAGATTTCTCCTATCAGTTTCCTTACCTTAGCTCTTCAGACAGTTCACCTGCCTCCCCACATGGTGTGTGAGCGGCCACAGTGGCCCCCAGCCCAAGCATGTAATTAACACAGCTTGGGTGATCCTGTCACGCCTACCCTCCATGCCAGGACAGTCGAACATTGTCAGTGCAGCTGACTACCCCCATGCAGCTCCACCTATGTTGTCAGCATCATCAGATCTGGTAAGATACTTTGGAACTTTTAACTGGGGGAATGTTTTTTTTTTTTAAAAAAAAAATGGGGAAGGGTATTTTTCCCATGTTAAGAATCAGAAATATCATAATGCAGGGAATTAGGATCTTGTTTAGTGTTACTATGGGTGGCTTGTCAATGGAAAAAAATAAATGAGGGGATAAACCTTAGCTAGGATTGATATAATAAAAATTTTAATTACCATCAGTTTGGCAATTCATAATTTATCCTTAAAAATGATTTGATAACTGTGCCAAATATGAAAATTTGATGACAAGATACAAACATTAGAAAAACTATTGATCGGGTACAAGGTTTAGAAAGACTTACTACTGTTGAGAAAAAAGACTTAGAATGACTTCCTAATGAAAATAAGTATTTGACTAATAAGATTCAAACCTTGGAAAGACTTACTACTGATAAGATACAAGACTTAGAAAGACTTCCTAATGAAAATAAGTATTTGACTGATAAGATACAAGAATTAGAAAGCCTTACTGATGAAAATTAGAAAAATTTGACTGATAAGATACAAGTCTTAGAGAACTTACTATGGATAAGATACAAGCTTTAGAAAGACCTATTGATGAAAATAAGAAAAATACTCAGACACAGACAGAAGAATTTAGAGAGGAACCTACCATACTATTGCATTATGCTACTGAAGAGGAGCAGCCCAAGGTTATTAGAAAACCAACCTTAATTTATGCAGTTACCATACAAGAACAGCCACCAGATGATAGTCACCCCCAAGGCTATGCAGAAGTTAATTGGGATTCTGTAGAACTCTCATAAACCACCTGGAGTGGTTTATATTTATCATGCCCAAAGTGCCATCAAGAAGGGCATTGGGGTGTTGACTATTACCATGTCCCTTGTAGTGTGGGGAAATCAAACCCAGATGGCCCTTCAGCCAACAAAGCGTTGTCTCTTCATAAATTGAAGTTTATGCAATATATAGTTGAGCTTCTCCTTTGTAGACCATCCCTGCAAATTATCCAGGCCTATACATCTACCTTATTAAACTTTCTGTCTAGCTGGGGATATAGTGTCTTACCCTCTAAAATTCAGCTATCCACCCCTAAGGCTACTTATCTGGGATTAGCTATCACTCCAATTCACAAGGCCATTACTCTAGATAGAAAACAATTCAGTCACTCACAGTCCCCACCGCAAGGACAAAATTCTATCCTTCCCAGGGATGGCCAGCTTCTTAAACTCTTGGATTCCTTCTTTCTCTCTGCTTGTCCACCCCTTCTGTTAGGCAGCCCTTGACCCCTCATGTGACCCCCTTCTTGTACCCAATCACTATGCCATTTTTAAGGCCCTCCTTCAGGCCTTCCTCTAGGACCTGGCCCTACGTCTTTTAGATTTAACTCACCTCTTCTCTTTCCAGGTTACAGAAAAAGAGTGATATGTCCTCTGAGTCCCAGGTCACCAGCTGGGACCTTCCTTTGCACTTGTTGCATACTTATCAAAAAATTAGAACATACTATCCAAGGATGGTCACCTTGCCTGTGTGTTCTGGCCACAGCAGGACTTTTTATTTGAGAATAAAAAAAGGTTAACCTTCAGGTCACCCACCACTGTCTTCTCTTTTTACCACTTTTTCTATCTCCTAATACACAAGAGTCTCCAAACACTAGCCCCTTCCAGAGCTCTCTCTCTTTTCAGGTAGAATTAGTAGAAGATGCTACACTTACCTTTCAGCCATGCCCACGTCTCAACATTTCAAACTGACTCAAGTTGCTTATTTGACTCTCTTAAGTCATGTATGGATCATTTGTTTCTGCTGGTTTATGACACACACCATATTTGTTTCCAAATTCTAGAGTCTACCTTTTCAATCCCTTCTTCCCTCCATTGCTCTATTCATCCATGTCTTTTTTGCCTATTCAGTAAGTGTCCTCTCTCTGGCTCCTGGAGCCCACTACACCCTCCAGGGAATCACCCTGTGAACAACTCTCTAGTTATTAAGACATTTACTCCTCTCCCTCTATTGGAACCCTCCCTGTTTTCTTGCCTCCTCCCCCTAGGAGCTGCCTGCTAAGTCCCACAACTTCCTTAAGCCCTTCTGGACCTCAGCAATCTTGTCCCTTCTATCTCTCAGCTCCATCCTGGAAGCCTCACATCTTCTCTATGTCCCCTGAGCTTCTCTCTTGCCTCTCAGCTCCCACTTGGAGCTTATAGAAACCCCTTCCAGTGGAATTCATTTTGTGACCCTTCCTTCCTCTCTTCCTCCCTAGACTCAGAGATTATTAAAGCCTCACTCTTACTACAAACAGCTTAGCCTCAGTACATTTCAATAGCCTAAACTGTCATGCTTGATTTTCAATGGTAGCAACTTTTGCCACTACACAAACAAATGATCTAAAAATCTTTTATATCTAAACCTGTTCTCTCTTCCTCTATTTCTTCCTAACTAAACCTGTCCAGGGAAGCTCTTACATATGGAGACCCACACACACACCTCTAACCAGCAGCCTAATAGGGTCAGGAAATTGCTCTATTTTGGGATGTCAAAGGCTGATTCAGTTTCCTATAACTCCCTTATTCATCTTTCCTTCTCCAGGGCTTACCTACATGCCTGTGATCTATTTTTGTATGATAATTCCTGTCTTGAAAACAAAAATTGTAAAAACAGGGTTTGTAAAAGATAGAGTGAAAAAAAAAAAGCCAATGGTTGCTTAATAAGGTATTAAAGCTGCACCTCCATGTGCCCATACAAGAATGTACCTCATGGTAGCTGAACTTTGTAATATAAGAGTCACTTACTTAGTATTAGTTTTAAAAAGACATGAAGAAATCATGGAGAGAAACTGAGACTTGGCACTGTGTGGCAGGACTGAAGTTCCTAAAGAGAGCCCAGGAGAGGCTAGTGGTGCAAATGCAGCCCATTCGCAACGAGTGTCAAAGGCCATGTATAAAGGTCTGAATGTCAAAGCTAAAGTTCTGAGGGTCTAAGAAAGTGTTATAAAGGTCTGAGGATACAAAAGCTCTGAAGGTCTAAGAAAGTGATCTAAGGTAATGAAAAATGTTTCAGATTTCCTTCCTCCACTACGCTATTGTTATATTAAGATTTCAAAAATATAGAAAACCTATACTCATCAGTTCATTCAGACTACCCTAGTGATAGGTCTGGATACTGCTCACCAGCAGGTGGTCAAAAGGAGATGCTTGGCCCTATAATCCTAAATCAATTTCTAAAACACCTGTTCCCATATTTGCTTTCTCTATGAGCAAACTAGAGATTGCTGTTGACCTTGGTCAGAGATTTATGGAGACTGCTTTCATTGGTCCTGTAGGATACATGATGCATATTTAGGAAAGTGTTCTACCTTTTTATGCAAAATAATCAATCTTTTACATTCTAATTTACGACCCATGGCACCCCAGATGGGAGACTGGGGTCACTGGTAAACTTTACTATAGCATTTATCACAGCTGCCCATCAGGCACAAACAAAATACAGAGAGTACACATCCCATTCTCTCAGCCTCTAGGTACAGACATAATAGAAGTGATCCAAAGAACCTCAAAGGTCCTTACATCACTAATAATACCCCTTTTAGACAATATTGATCCCACCTCCCTGTTACACCATCTCTTATTTCAGACCTTAACCTCTATGTATCACTTACTGAAGAACACTTTGCCTGACTGCTTTAGGAAATGCTGCTTGTGTAGCTGTCTGTCCTGGGTTAAACTTTTGATCACCATTTGTGGCCTTGCCCATCTCTTACCTCATCACTTGTTAATTGCTCTAAGCCAAATATCACTACCATTCCTTATCTCCTCTCTCTCTCTCTCTCTCTCTCTCTCTCTCTCTCTCTCTCTCTCTCTCTCTCTCTCCTCTCTCTCCCTCCCTCTCCCTCTCTCTTCAGTATAACAGAGTGCTTTAACTCCTCGGGAACATGCTTTGTGGGCACAGTGGATTCCACAGCCTGAAATACCTTAACCCTTAGTTCGACCACCCGGCCCCTATGCCCAAACATTCACAAAGCCTTGATTCTATATGGCACTTAAATTTATCTCTGCCTACCTCCTGGATGGTCTGGGACTTATGCCCTGGTGTTCTCCCCCCCCCGCAAAAAAAAAAAAAAAAAAAAAAAAAAAACTAGAGTGGGATCTGGTGACGAACTCTTGCCTATTCTCACTACAGGGTTTATAGCAGAATGGCATAACAAACAAGAGGTTCAGTCATGCCCAATATAAGCAGTCCACTGGAGTGGCAGGACTGACTACTTCCCTAGATATTTATCACCGGTTTTCCTCTCAGTTCATCCAGGATCTCCAGTGGGTGGCTCAGATCATCCTTACCCTTCAGGGCCAAATAGACTCACTAGGCCACCATAGTGCTACAAAATTGGGGAGGATGAGATTTACTAATGGCAGGGAGAGATGGTCTTTGTCTCTTCCTCAGAGAGGAAAGTTGCTTCTATGCTAACCAATCAGATACAGTAAAAGATAAGAGTCCACAACTCCAGTGGGATCTCCAAAAATGTAAGAAACAGTTGGATGCCTCTGGCCAGCAGACCACTGACAGTTCAATAGGGAACTGAATGCTACTCTTAATCTCCTTCCTCCTCCTTTGCTTAATACTACTAATCACACCCTGCCTCATAAATTTCTTGTCTAGATTTCTTCAATGACAGGTCCAAAAGATTTTTAACCAGACTTTTAATCAGTTGCTATTACAGGATTACAGGCTCCTAGCTACCAACCAGAGGCCTGGAACTCCCAATTTTACCCTAATGGTGAAGGTCAAGTTTATCCAAGGACTTCAGCAGGAAGTAGCCTAATGAGAACATCAGCCTGCTCTCCTGACCCCTGATTCTTTATCAGTAATAAACCAAAAAGGGAGTATGTAAGCCCCTCAAGGCACATGAGCGGTCAAGCCCCTCCCCTGAAGATCTCAAACTGCCAGGTCCCACCCACAGAACACTCTAACTTCTCTAATGGCTAGACCCATCTCCTACCCATAGAGTAAAAAGTCAAGCACAGGACTTGACATCCCACCAAACCTTGAGCTCACCCCAAACTCTGCTCTTGAAATCCCACCAATCCCCACCCTGGAAAGTTCCACCCACCAAGAAACTCTATATAAACCCTGCCTTCTGCCCAGTTCCCCGCTGTTTCTCTCCCAAGCAAAAGCATGAGCCCCGCTTAGTTGATTCTGTGGGTTGTGTTCTCCTGGTACCCTCGTCCCCTCTGGCTCTTACAATTCTTCCCCCATACACCAAAGAAAGGGAAGGGAGTGAGGGAAAGAGGAAAGGAGGAGTAAACTCAAGCTGGTGATGGTTTTTATAGATCTTAGAATGCTCACTGTCACTAACTCCCATCCCTAAGCATTGACTCTAAATAGTATCTACTAAGCTCACTATCTTCCTACTTTTCTTTTCTGTTCCAGAAGGCAGAAGGCCACCTTTCTTTATTTCTGCTTCTCTACATGTTGTAGTCCTTTTTAATGAAAAGGTAGTGCTTCTTAATGAGCTCTCAACTGTGACAGGGCTATAACAGTTGAAAAGATTTGCATACCCCACACATTAGTTTTCTTAGGCTGTAATAACAAAATATCACAAACTGGGTAGATGACAAATAATGGAAATTTGTATTAGGGGCTTGCTTATCATGCCTTAAGCCCTGGGTTCAATCCCCAATGTAGTGACTTTATCCCTTCCCAGTTTAGGAGGTGGGAGAAATCTAAAATCAAGCTGTCTGTAGGACTGGTTCCTCCTGGGGGTTTTAATAGAGAAGACCCCTCCTAGCTTCTTCCACATAATTGACAATCTTTGGCATCCTTTGGTTCATAAATCATCATGCTGATCCTTGTTTTGTCATAGGTTACTCTGCCTCTGTGTGTCTAAGTTTACTCTTATTACAAAGGGACAAGTTATCTTGGGTTAAGGGCCAAACCTATCCCAGAATGGAGCCATTGACTCAACATGACATATGTAATGAGGGTATTTTCAAAATGGATCATATTTCTAATGTTAGGCAGGTCAACAGGCATGAGCAGGTTTGAAGGCCACTGAGGAAGGATTTCTCCCTCATAATCTTCTTTGGACACCCCATACAGTCTATTTTTCTGGTACCTCAGGAAAGGAAAGCATCACAATTACTCCTCCTTAAGACTTAGAATACTCATGAAAATGAGAACTAGAGGGCTTTGTTGGAGCCCATTAAGGTAAATCTACCCCGTCTTGTTTGAAAGAATAATGGCTGAATTCTACCTCTGGCCCTAGGTGAGACAAAACATTCTAAACTGCCCCAACCAGTGTCCCTTCCTTCAATAGTCAATCCAACTGGATGTGGCAGCTGCCTAGCCAAAAGACCATCATTTGGGGAGAAATGACACATCTGAAGATTTGCTAAGGGAGGAATAATTTCCACTGATGTGGTAATGTAATTAGACGCATGTTGTGGGAATTCTGCCATTTGGCCCAATGACCAATTGAATGGTATGGTTCAACCCAATGGACGTGGTCTTCTCTGAAGATACCAGACCCTTTAAGAACCCAAAGAGGGGGTTCGATCGCTCTCTTGGACACTGGAAGGACTTGCTGAAGCCACAGAGGAAGTGCTGCTTGGTGACCTTCTCCATTACCCATTGGGAGCAAGCAGCTAGAGTAGCCAATAGTTGTGTCTCCAGTGGGAACAGCGGGACAGCTGCTACGCTGCCTTGTTTGACCTGTAATCAGTGTGCATGGACTTTGTCTATTCAATAAAGGTAACACATTTCCCCAAGCCTCTCTCAATAGATACATGAGAAGCCTCCCCATCCATGTAATTCCTCACAGATCTTCATATCTAATCTTACCTGTTTTCAGAATTCTAGCTCAAAGTCTAATTTAGTATCTTCAGATACCAGCCAAAACCTCAGACATACTTGCCTGGATTCTCCAGGCTTTCTTAACATTTTCCTCAATACCCTTCTCCCAAATCCCACACAACAGCTTGCGGATCTCCATTGCTGAGTCTGTCCACTTTCTTAAGACTCTAACTCAAAGAATGTGGCTTGCACTCTTCCTCCCCACCACACCCCTTTCCCCAGCAGCTGCTGAGATTTGCAGTTTTCTTGCTCTGTGTTCTCTTAGACACCAATTAAATGGTTCTTCAGCATCCCTCTGAGTCAGTTCTAATTGTTGTTTTTATCAATGGGACTAAAAATCCTCAAAAGGGACCCCTGATTTCTTGGTAATACCTGGGGTTAGGATTTCAACCTATTCATGTCTTTTAGAAAACACAATTTAAACCCTAACACATTTGTGCCAAATATGCTTTGATAATCTTTTGTAAACTGTAGATCCTGAATTATGGTGGGTTCCAGAAGCCCCAGAGGTTGGGGTTGGAGGACATAGTTGGGAAAATTGAAAACTGGACCTCAAGTCTCCTCCCACACCCTTCAGCTTGAACAGACTGATTTCATCTGTTTCTGATCCTGCAGGTTCTTGCAGGGCTAAGCATCTGATTTGATTTTTCCAGTTAAATAAATGCAACTGATCTAAAGAATCAGTGTGGGTTCATTGCTTCCTTGAGCTTACTGTAGATGAGTACTGTGTAGCCAAAAAAAAAGCTTTCATAGGATAATACTGAGTCAATGTCTTTGCAACAGGAACTCTCAGAGCGTTTTTACACAAAGGTGCCTGTTTTGAGTAGAAGAACACGGCTCACAGAAGCCTGAACCCATTTAAAGATGTAGACCTCTGAGGACAGCATGAGAGAAAAGCTCCTTCTAGAAGAAGTACACTTTCAAGAATAAGAGTTGATGGATTCCCTAAGGTAGTGTTCTCAACCTATGGGCTGTGACTCCCTTGGAGTCACATATCAGATGTCCTGCATATCAGATATTTACATTATGATTCATGACATTAACAAAACTACAGTTATGAAGTAGCAATGAAATAATTTTATGGTTGGAGTCATCACAACATGAGGAGCTGTATTAAAGGGTCGAAGCATTAGGAAGGTTGAGTACCAGTGCTTAAGGGGACATGCAAATGCATGTGGATGGTGGTGATGACCAGCAGAGGCATTTTCTGAGAGGAAAACGGCTGAGCAGACTATTTCCATATTAATGTGTGATAGACAATTTCCTTTATGACAGAGATGTTATAATGTGTTAGCCACAGCCACAGTTAGCTTTAGCATGATGCATGTGTTTACACTAGCAGTTTATTTTCAGTTTTCCATGGGTGCATTCTGGGATGTGGAGAACATGAACAAAAGGTAAAGGTGAAAATAAACCAAGAAACCCAATCCCCAAACAAATAATTTATTTATTTCTAATCAAATATGTAAAACCAGTGTGAGTGTCATACTTTAATACAGAGATTCAACTATGATGGCAACACCTTTTCTGTTAGAGACTGCCAAGGAAATGCTCTGAGCTCTGCAGCTGTACCATTTGCTGTGATTGTTTCCTGAGGCACTGAGCAGGACCAGAGCAAGGGCTGGGATGAACAGTGCTAAGTGGCTATGTTCCAATAATATTTTTTCCAGGAAGTTATTGACTTTTGAAGTTCATATGATTTAATATGTCACAAATTATTTGTCTTTTGAATTATTTCACTCCTTCAGAAGGGTAATATGTCATTGACTGACGATGAGGTGAAAACAATCCATAGACTGAAGTTTATTCCAAGCCTTAGTTTATCAGTCTCTAAACTAGAAGCTTCATTTTATTTCTGTTCTTCATTTATTATATTTAGAATCATGACATATAGCTCTAAAATATATAAAACCTTGGGATGAGGTCATCAATGTATTTATTTTTCTTCACTCTAAGGAGAGAAATGGCAGAGATGGAAAGTCTGAGTTATTCAGTGCACTAGGAGGTCCTGGGGTCCTTTGGACAGAATTAAAATTTAAAAATTTTAAAAACTAATTTAAAATCTGCTGTGGATATTGCTCTGTATAAATAAACACTGATTGGCCAGTAGCCAGACAGGAAGTATAGGCGGGACTAACAGAGAGGAGAATTAAGGGAACAGGAAGGAGAGGGGGAGACTGCTGCAGCCGCCGCCAGGACAAGGAAGATGAAAGGTACCAATAAGCCACAAGCCACATGGAAAAGTATAGATTAATAGAAATGGGCTAAATATAAGAGTAAGAGCTAGACAATGATAGGCCTGAGCTAATGGCCAAGCAGTTTAAATAATGTAAGAGTCTGTGTGTTTATTTTATAAGTGGGCTCCAGGACTGGCGGGACTTGGCGGGAGCTGGAGAGAAATTCTCCAGCTACAAAAATCTGAACCAAAAAGTTTGCAACATGGCATATATATCCCCTTTGCCCTATAACTACTTTTAATATTAAATTTTCTCATCCACTCATTTTGAATTCTAGAACAGTCCATCTATTTCTTTCCTAGTACACAAACAAAATAAAACAACAGAGTCTGGTGCAGACATCTTTATTTTAAAAGCCAAGGCCCAAAGCTTCTTATGTTGCAATCTATTTTATCCTTTTTTAAAATGCTTTCCTTTCTGCCTCTACATTTCAAAGCAAAATCATTTTACTTGAGAAATGAGATGCTTTTAAAAAACTGTTTCAAAATGTCTAAGTTTGAGGTTGTGGAAATGAATAATTATGTTGTAGTCTTTTTCAGAGAGGAGTATCTCCCTCTGATTTGACTTTCATAAACAAAGTCTACAGCTGGCTCCAGCATTGGCAGAACGAGGAGACTGAGGAGAGGAAAGAGGTTTGTTTAAAAGAGCACCAGCTGGAGGGATGGACTCGAACCACAGCTTCATGTTTCAAATGTGACACAATGTTCAGGCATCCTCAATATAGTAGTAGGAAAATAGTCAGACATTCCTTTAAAAGTTTAAAGCATATAGCCTGGCATCCCTATTTCTGGATAACTACATCCTGGAATAATGGAAATGTATACCTATCCAAAAATATGCATGCCAAAGTTGTTGGCCACATAATTCTAAGAGCTACAGAAAAGCAACCCACATGCCCTCAACTGCCCTAGAGATGGAAAGCATCAAGCTGCCCAGGCTTTTCCTATGGTGGCTCCTTTCACTGTAGCCCAATTTCATCATATGTCACTTCCCTTTGAAATATTTTGTGGCTTCCTGTTATTGCCAGGATACAACCCCAACTGTCGAACACAACACACTACAGAATCTCCCTTACAGATACTATCTCAAGGTGCCATGCACCAGCCTTTCAGTCACAGGGGACCCACAAACCCTTTTATTCCACATGCCTTCAGAGTCCATACCTCTTTTCTGTCGAGTCCTGGGTCTTAAACTTCCAGGTCTCTATCTTGTCCAGCCGGAATCTCAACATTTTAAAGATCAAATGAAATTGCCTTTCCTCGTTGACACCATCCCCGGTGAATTCTCCTACCATTTTGTACTCAGAGACCTCTTTGCTACCACTGTGATTCTATTTCTTGTTGCTTTCCCCCTTAAACTTTGCACGTCATAGCAAAAAGCAGTTTGTAAGTATAGTGTCCACGAGGATGGGGAAAATGACCTATGGATATTTAATACAAATCCTCAACCAAGAAATAATGCTTTACAAATGTGATAAAGGATTAATATGCTTGAACAATATTGCCATTCTTCCTAGAAACCAGCTTATTTTTCTAGTTTACTTGTAACATATCTTAATACAACAGTGCCTTTGGCTTACACATGGACCAGATGTGGAAGAGCACTCACTTAAACATTCAGGTAAGCCAACAGTAAAAACAAAGGCGTGTGTGAGAGGTATGTGTCAATGTTCAACATGTATCATCCCTTACAGTCCCCTCCCCACTTCCAGGAAATACTACAAGATCAGTTAGACTTGAGTACTGTGCTTTGCAATTTTCTCTTGCTCAAAATTGAAAGTTTAAGTTCAGTCTTCATAGACCCTCCTAAACCCCACTTTTCTTGAAGCTTAAGAGATTTACCTGGAGTGGAAAAAACATAATTCAATTGGCTTTGAGTTTCTTAAATGCATGTTTGGATCACTACCAATGAACACAAACCTCTTTGTAACATCCTTGGGAATCTAGAGTAAGTCTACTACTATGTAAAAATGGGAGATTTAGGAGGCAGATTCACTTATATATGAAATAAAATAGAGTAAAACCCCTCGAGAACTCGCCCTACTTTGGGGAAGAATTGAAGTTTTTCTTTGCTCAGAGTTTTAATTATATGTCTCTTGCTCATATTGTTTTAAGGGGTGTTCTATGGCCTTCCTTTGGTTTTTAATGCCAGAATGAACAGGCACTTTTGGATACAACAGAGGGAGGGAGGGGAAATGGCTGAGTCTCAGGGATACTCAGTTTCTCAGGAAGCATGGGGAGGTCTTCACAGTAGGCTCACAGCAGGAGACAGAGAAACATGCCACAGCTAAGGATGAAGCAGTAATTTATAACCTGAAACCACCACAGTTTTATGAAAAATGGTCCTGCTGTGAAAGCTAAGTGCTTGATGTTACACCTTCAGTGTAACCCCGTTTGAAATTGTTGACAGAATTTTCCTCCCAACAAAGGAGGCCTATAAAATTTCTTTGTTGTTCATGAGCAGATGTGAGTTTATTAAAAACAAGAGAATTAGTTCAAACAATTACATTGTAAATAGGTTTCTAACTAATAGGAATACTAATCATTCTTTCCTAATTTGTGCATATATTACAATGAATTAATCTCATAGATACCTGCCAAGCAGATAAAATGGATTTGACAATCATTATGCTTATATTGCATTCATATTTGCCTACTTGTTTGTGAGGGGGAAAGAATCCAAGATCATAAATCACATTCACATTGTACTTGCCTAAAGGACCAACATAATGATTGAACTTGAGTTTGCATAAGACAATAAAATTTAGCTATTTCCTTTAGTAGGATGCTAATCATTTTACTTTGGGCCTCTGTGTTCAGGGAATACGTTTACATACATTTTAAATAAACAAACTAGAGAGACAGATAGATAATCTATCCTTAGGGCTCAATGTCAATGGAAGGTGAAGGGCCAAACAAAGGACTCAGTTGCTTTGAACTCTATATGGCATGACATTTTGCATTTAGTTAGACCCTCTTCCATGTAAATGGATTTACAAAATATTTCTATTATATTTCACTTATCTCAGCAGCTCTGGGTAGGTACACACTAGCTGCTCAATTCATGTTTGTATTATCACATTCAATTGAATACCAGCTTACTGGCATCATGCTACAGTAAAGAGCAAATACTTTCAAATTGCCATCCTCCACAGAAAAAAAAAAAATCTTTGTGAAAATATAGAATAAAAATATTACAGCAGAAATCTGTGAAATAAGTTTTGTTCAGGCCATATTTGTAACACTCCCTTTTCTGTGGATTCCAGACCATATCCCAAAGATCATGATCATGTTTAACAAAGACAGACCATACAACAGTGATCTTGTCATACTTTCACAGGCCCAAAAGTGTGTGGCTTCATAATATGGCTCACTCATGCTGTCTTAGCACTTGGGAGGTTGAAACAGCAGTATCACTACACATTTGATTTCTTCCTGGGTTACACAGTGAATTTCAGGATAGCCTAAGATACAGAATTAAAACTCTGTTTATGTCAGAGGTAGGAAGCAAAGAGCCAAGGGATATTTGGTGCTTGGGTGATCTTAGCCGCTTTCCCCAACTCCTTATGAAACTAGAATTTGTGTCCTTGGGTTAGTGTAGCATCATGCTAATAAAATATGCATAATAAACTGTACAGGTTGAGTCACGTCATTTGGTAAAATACTTGCTAAAGATAAATAGAAAATTCTTTTGACATCTAAATGTTTACAACAAAATGTTTCAGTTCTGATTGAAATCTAATTCTTTTTTTGTTTGTTTGTTTGTTTGTTTTTGAGACAGGGTTTCTCTGTGTAGCTTTGGCCTTTCCTGGATATCGCTGTGTAGACCAGGCTGGCCTCGAACTCACAAAGATCCGCCTGCCTCTGCCTCCCAAGTGCTGGGATTAAAGGCGTGTACCACCACCGGCCAGCTCTCTAATTCTTTCAATTAAATCCTCTTCTTCCCCAGTAGATAAGGGCTCCATGACAATAACAACACATTATCAAATAACACATTGTGGTTTGATTGCTAGACAAATATTAGTTCACTTAAACGTAGTAAATAAATCAACATAATGCATAGACTGATCCATTTTAGAACAATTTTCAATTTCTCTAATAAGTCAAAGTAACGTATACTTAAATAACTACCCTAAGGCCACACAGCTAGTAACCATTAATCCCAGGATTTGACCTTAGACCCCAGTTCCCAAGCTCCTGTCAGTATCCATTAAGCTTATTCTAGAGCTACTTATCATATAAATCCACCAAAGAACATTACCAAGAGTTGACTGTAATTTTCTACCATCCATCACTCATCCACTTGACACATTTATCGGGTCTGTATCTGCTTGCTCTACACAAGGGGCTATGCTTAAAGTTAGGAATACAAAGATGAATGCAGCTAAGATTCTATCATACTAGCAAGGCTAGGCTCAAAGTCCAATAAATGCTACATAATCGATTCAAAATTCAATAGGAGCACAAAAAAAGTGGCCAACTAGTTGCTTGTCGAGTAATAACGTATTTCGCACAGTGAATAGTAATTTTTCTAAGTCTAAAAGGAAATGAAATATAGTGGCTGGTGGTTTCATGATTGTATTGTCATTGTGATCAAAATTTCCACTGAGAAAAAAAAATTGCATTTCTATCTCTCTGAAGCAGCTCTATTTTTAAAAAGCCAACATTTTAGGAATTCTAGAGATGAAATAGACATTTTGATTTCTCTTGATTCTTTTGCTATATTTAAAAACCTTCCAACATTCTATGGCACGCGTGCCCACAGATTTGCCACCTGACAACGAATGTCTGTGTACTGACTAGTCTCTAAGAGTACGGACTTGCTGATGTTCTTCATGGACAGTTACTGGTAGTTTCAGTGACCTCTGTGCTATTTAAATATGGATCTTAAATTCCTTAAGTGATGTGTGTATGTTTTCTCATCACTGTGACAAACTCCTCGACAGAAGCTTAAGGGAGCAAGAGTTACCTGGCTCACAGTTTCAGAGAGGTCAGTCCACTGGAGCAGGGAGTGGACAGAGGAGCAAAGTCATTCATGACAGCTAAGAAGTGGTGAAAGGGATAGTTATTGCTTTTTCATCACCACCCCATCTCTCTCTCTCTCTCTCTCTCTCTCTCTCTCTCTCTCACACACACACACACACACACACACACACACACACACACACACACACACACACACACTTTGTTCTGTTCAGGAACCTAGCCTATGAAAAGGTTCTGCCCACATTCAGGTTGGAGTATATTCACTCACATAATCTCTCCAAGACAGACTATCTAATGATTTGTCTTACCTGCCTTCTAGGTGATTCTAAATTTGGTCAAGTTGACAATGGAAGCTAGACACAGTATTTGGTGCTAGTCTATAATTCCAATACATGGGAAGCTGAGACAAAAGAATTTGAGGTCAGCTTTGGTTACATGGTGAATTACTCACCATCTTGGATTATATAGTGAGACCCTGTCTCAAAAACAACAGAGTTGACATGAAAGAGTCACCATCATAGGACAAAATTACTCAGCCTCATCACTTGTAAAATGTTTATACCATTGACAGGAAAATGTAGATGCTGTGCCAGAGACCAATAAAATTGCTCAGAATTCATAAAAAAAAAAAACTGTGTTTGATGCTAATTCAGGAAAAGTATATACTGTGCCATCTTACACCATAATTTTCCAGAGGATTTTTTTTTTTTTACAAAGGTACTCAAACATCTTTATAGAGTTGCGGAAACAATCTTAGATACTGATTTAGTATTGAGGCTTCAAGCTGGGTACCAGTAGGATCTGGAGCCCATGTCAGCATCACATTGCTCCACAGGGATTACAGAAGAGCCATAAAAGCTATGGGTAACATATAGGGCTCAGAGAGCAAATCAACCCCGACACTAGAAACCGTAAGTGACCTGCTATTGGCTAGAAAGCTCTGGATGTGCTCAAAGATATATTTCTCTGGGATTGATTTTACTATAATCTCAAAATCATTGTATGGTTCTCCTCTACTGTCTCTCAAGTACAAGGAAAAAAAATGTTTAAAATCATCAGGCCCAGATTATATACTAGTGAGAAAGAAGTTTGTACATGATCCTCACTGTTTAATATACAGATTTATATGTCTAATGAGCTGGATAATAAAATGAACATAAAAACTAAATCCCTGAGCTCAAGAGTCAATCGTAGTATAGAAAGAACCACTAACACTACATTTGACACCAACCATGCCTACTACAGATAATGTCTAGTCTAGGAAATGTTATAAAAATTCTGCCTTTGGGATAGTAGGATAATGGGTAGTAATTATCACTGTCTAATTTTTAAAATCCTGATTTCTTATGCTTAGTTTACCAGTTGATCTAAATAGGAAAGTTAGATCAGCCATCTGATCTCAAGCCACATGTTCCCAGTAGGCTTATTTACTAACTCAAAGGCCAAATAACATTGTCTCAGTTGATGCCTTTGCTGAGATTTTGGTGTAGGCATTCAGGACCATTGGAAGCAATATAGATTAGCAATGAAGAGGGCCTTTAATCTTATGAAGACCCCAGCTCCAATCACAGCTATGCCTCTTATAAGCTGTGTTCATTTGAACACATTACTCAACATTTATAACTCATTATCTCCTTGTGAAATAGATTAAGTAACACTTTGCACATTTTGAAGAATACATAAGGAAAATGCGTGCCTGAGGCAGGGTCTACACATAAAAGCAGATGCCCACCCTCCCATTAAAAAGTGCTCTGGAGGAAATGCTAGCAAACTTACATCCTTGCCCTTCCCCCATCCATACCCTTCCATACTCTGCCAAAGCCTTGCTTTGTTTTGTTTTCAATTCATTTTATGAATTAACACATATAGTCCTGAGATTCCTGTGGCTTCTTCATACAACTTCTTTGTTTTAACCATCTGTCAGGTAGAGGAATTCCTCACTTTCATTACTTTCTTAGGGGGTGGTCTCTGTGTAAGCTTGTATTCTAAGATAATTATAAGGTGTAAGACAAACCAGTGAAGAGCATTTATGGTAGAAAGAGGACAGAAGGAAAGAAGGGACAATAGAAATGGGGTGGTAGGGGTTAAAGAGAGTGTGATAGGGGTTAAGAAGACAAAATAGCACATGGTTTCTCCCACATGCAGGTTTAGAGTTAAATATTCATAAACATATATAGGAAAAACAAGAAAGAAGGGGGCTGAGATGCTGTGGGATGGTCTGTATGTCAAATGTGTTGCTGATTGGTCAATGAATAAATCACTGATTGGCAGTGGCCAGGCAGGAAGTATAGGCGGGACTAACAGAGAGGAAGATTGAGAGAACAGGAAGCTGGGGAGAGAGACACTGCCAGCCGCCATCAGGATAAGGAAGATGTAAAGTACCGGTAAGCCACAAGCCACGTGGCAAGGTATAGATTAATAGAAATGGATTAATTTAAGCTGTAAGAACAGTTAGCAAGAAGCCTGCCACGGCCATACAGTTTGTAACCAATATAAGTGTCTGTGTTTACTTGATCGGGTTTGAGCGGCTTGGGACTGGCGGGTGAGAGAGATTTGTCCTGACTGTGGGCCAGGCAGGAAAACTTTAGCAACAAATGGCGTCCAACGTGGTGGCAAGAGTTTCCACCTAAAAACTAAAAAAAGATTCTAAAACGGAACTAAAAACAGTTCCTAATTGTCTCTCTCAAATGAGCGGCAGCTGCCGGTTTGAGCTACTGGTGGGTTCCTAATGTGCGCGCTCGACCTGCCGTATGGCGGGAATGAGGCCTCTGCAAGTGGCACATTAAGCTGCTTGGTGGATTTAGCCTTTGCTAGTACAAAACCAAAAAAAGAGGTTTCTGGGCTACATGCTGCTTGGATAAAGGCATGGACCCACGATGGATCCCAGAGCTGGCGGTAATACCGCCGCCATGTTGGGAAGCTGAAGTGGGTGGAGCCAGCAGCGCCAGCGCCGTTTCAGGCTTAGAAGGCTGCAGTTTAAAGCAATAGACTCAAGCCAATATAAAAAAATAAGCCACGTAAAGATGGCTACCACACAGAGAATCTGGACTGTGTTCTCTTTGATATTTGTAACTAAAGAAAAACATTTGATTACAAAAGTTGTTGAGTTATGCCAAAATGTATATTTTAAAGGTACCTTGACTTTAAAATTTAGATGTAAGGATATATTGCTTTGGAAAGGAGGCTCTGCTTTTGTTTCCACAGAAAGCCAGAGGCTATGGATTTGTTCCAGATTAAAACACATCAGGTTTGACCAGCCAAGACCCCCTGAAAGGTCTCCGATGACACCATGGCTCAGATGATCCAACATCCAGAACCGTTTCAAGGCAACTGGCTCAGATGATACAGCCTCACGGACTACTCCATGATCCTAAAATTTTCTTTGTTTCCCCAGAAGAAACAGCGCCCCCCTCCAGCAGGAAGTAGTAAGAGAAGCTACGCCCAAATTCCCAAATATACCAAGCTGACTTTGGAGATGTGTAAAGGTTAAAACCTTCCTTTTTAAGAAAAGAAAAGGGGAGGTGCTGTGGGATGGTCTGTATGTCAAATGTGTTGCTGATTGGTCAATGAATAAATCACTGATTGGCAGTGGCCAGGCAGGAAGTATAGGCGGGACTAACAGAGAGGAAGATTGAGAGAACAGGAAGCTGGGGAGAGAGACACTGCCAGCCGCTATCAGGATAAGGAAGATGTAAAGTACCGGTAAGCCACAAGCCACGTGGCAAGGTATAGATGAATAGAAATGGATTAATTTAAGCTGTAAGAACAGTTAGCAAGAAGCCTGCCACAACCATACAGTTTGTAACCAATATAAGTGTCTGTGTTTACTTGATCGGGTTTGAGCGGCTTGGGACTGGTGGGTGAGAGAGATTTGTCCTGACTGTGGGCCAGGCAGGAAAACTTTAGCAACACTGAGAGAATGAAGAGGTCTTGTAAAGGGGAGAAGAACAGCAGAGGGTGGTGATAGGTGCAAATCTGAGCACAATACAATGATTTGCATATGTACATATATGTGAAAGTATAATGAAACCAAGTGTTTCATATCAATCCAAATTAATATAATTGAATTATTAAAATTAGATAACAAGAACATTCTTGGGATTCCCAGTAGATGCATGTGGGTGCTCATGAGTTACAATGACTCCAGTAGAGGCAGGCAGAGGTCAGAAAATAAGCTAAAGTTGTATCACTCAGATGACTTCAGTCACTGCTTTAGGTTCCAGATCCAGTGTCTATAAACTATGACCTTGGCCCGAATCTTCACAACCCCTGTCTTGGTCTACTCTCAAAGAGAGCCACAGCCTTCCATTATAGCTCATCTATGACCCAAGCCAAAAAGATTTTATTATCTAGCCATTTACTGGAAAAGTTGATGCCCTGTATCAGGGTTATGCAAAATAATGATTAAGTCTGATTTTAAATTTTAATGCTACATAAAATATATGTTAAATTTACACAACCAGAAATGTGCTCATTGCAATGTTAAAAATCATATTAAATTAAATTAAAATTAATCAATATTAAAATCATAATTTCATTTTCTTATTTATCAGGATGTATGTGTTTTAAAAACTGTAAGTTTTAATTATGACCCTTACACACTTTTATGTCCTGTACTTTAATCATATCCACCCTTCCCTTCCCCTCCCCTGCTATGTGGTCGTTCTGGTCTCTTTACTCTTCTCTTCAATATATACTATATATATTGTACTGGTTAGTTTGTCAAATTGATAAAAGCTAGGGTCATCTGGGAAGAGGGAACCTCAGCTGAGAAAATGCCCCTGTCATATTGGCCTATAGACTGTCTATGGGGTATTTTCCTGATAAATGATTAATGTAGAGGGGCAGCTAAGTGTGGATGATGCTACCATGGGGTAGATGGTCCTGGGTGGTATAAGAAAGCAGCTGAACAAGGCATGGAGAGCAACTCAGTTAGCAGCACTCCTCCATGGCTTCTGCTTTAGCTCTTGCCTCCAGTTTCCGGCTTGAGTTCCTGCCTTGATTTCCCCCAGTTATGGACTATGATCTAGATGTATAAGCCAAATTATTATTGTAGTCATGGTTCTGTTCACAACAATAGCAAGCAAACTAGTATATATACAATTTTTCATTCTAGATTTGTTTTTAATATTGTGTTTAATCCAATATAATGTAAACATATGAAAAAATTATTGTCTTTAGATCCTTATTTTCATTTCGGGTCATGGGAGTTGGTGTGTGTTTTGTCTTTGTGAGTCAGAACCCACCACAGTCATGATGCTCAATCTCCTCATGTATCTTCAGCTGGTTGGTAGCATGGGGCTTATGCACGACATGACGAGGGGGAGAGTGGCCATGGCACCAGGTCTTGGCCAGATCAATGCTCTGAATATAGGCATATAACTTCTGGGGAAAGAATAAGTAAGCTTAGAGGCTATGTGAGACAAATCAAGGAATAAAAACCTGGTATCCAAAGCGAGAGGAATAGAGCAGGCCTGAGAACAATGGATGAAGGAAAATGATAGTCTAGTAGATGCAGCTGCCCAGAGCTATAACAAAGTATACCGACTTGCTCAAAGTTTGATAAAATTAAACATTGCTCTCAATATTACTTTGATTTAGGGCAATCATTCTATTTGTAATACATACTTTAAAGGATCATTAGTTCTTGAAAGGCTAGAATTATGATTAACTCATCTTATCTGATCAAGGTTCCTACCAGGGTGTACAGCCTGTAGAATATGCAGAAGATATGCTACTAGAAGGTGAAACTGAGCAGTATACTGTCAAGAAAAGAACAATGAACATCCAAATGAATAATTCATTAAAGATTTAATAATAAACCTCCCCCACCTTTCTTTCTCTCTCTGTCTGTCTATCTGTCTGTCTCTGTCTCTGTCTCTGTCTCTGTCTCTCTCTCTGGTAGCTGAAAACATTTCAATCTCTCTAGGCTGCTTGATACTTATTAAAGACAAGGGTCTGGAAGGTAATGAAATTAAATCTCAGTGACAAACATCATGTGTCATCTGTAAACTCAACATGTGACCCTGCATGCATTTTGTAGGGGTTTTTTTGATAAAGGGAAGCAGAGATATGAACTTTCAGTGCTTCTGATCACAAGTTATCCACATATACTCATTCTGAAAACAGAGAGAGACAACTTTAATAAGTAAATACACAAATTCTCTTTAGTCACGTCTCCATCAGAACCATTTCTAGACTCCCAATAAAGAGTTGGTGCAGACTGTCATGAATGTCCATCATTAGGATCCTGATCTGCATACTTTGTAAGGCAGTGTGGTTCTAATTGGATCTGAGCTGAAGGCCACCTAAGGCTTCAGTCAGGTTTCCAAGACTTCAGGATTGCAAAGGCTATTCAGCGCTTCCTAAGCCCCAGGTCTCAAAGCACATATTCTGGCCATAGCTTGTGGGTTGTCTTTCCCTCACATATTAAAGGCAAACTTCATATTACTCACATCACAGGCAAGAAGAATTTGGGACAATGAAGGAAGGAAATATTATTCTTAAATTTGCTTAGGTTTCAGAGCCACAGTTTTACCAATATGAGCCAGCTAAAATCCCCAGCAATGATAGAGGAATAGGGTATCATATCATATATGTTAATGTGCACATCAAGAGAAGCTGAATGACAGTCACTCCCCACCCCCAAGGTGTCCATATTCTGTGCCCAGAGCCTGTACGTTACCCCACACAGCAAAAGATTCTTTGCCGATGTGATTCAGTTAAGGCTCTTGAGATGGGGAGATTATCCTGGATTATCTGGGTGACCGAATGTAATCCTGAGAGTCCTTATGAGAGGGCTGCAGGAGGGTTTGAGTCAGACAAGGAACTTTAATAGCAGAAGCAGAGGGTAAAAGACACAGAAAGAAACAGTAAGATGCTACGTTCCTGGTGAGGAACCAAAAAATGCAGGTGGCCTCTTTACTCTGGGACACTACAGTACAGATTGTCCCCTAGAGCAGTCATATGACTGCAGCTTTCCTGATCCATTTAAGGAGATTTGACACTGGACTGTAGAAAAACACTTTGTACTCTCTCTATTGTGGCTCTAAGGTGATAAACATTTAATACAGTAAAAATAGTAAATTAATATGTATGCATTATAATTACAGATCTCTAACTACTTATAGATTTACCTAACAGACTTAAAAATCAGGTTACTTGCATCTTGTATTCACATTACTTCTCTTCAGGTATTGAACACAAAGGACTCCAAAGAAACAATGTTCTCTTGGATACGTCAAAGATGCCTGGAAGCTCAGAGAGTCCGGTTAAAGTGGATACTGATGCAAGTGTGTAGAACTCAAGGTAGAGGATATGGAATCTGGAGGGATCTGAACTCCAGTATAACAATGGACAAGTACTAGTACTGTCCATGGGCTATCTTAAGAACCTGCCAAGGTCATACTACTGAGTAGTACATGGCTGAACCAGAAGTCAAACCGAAACCAATAGGATTATCTTTCCCTAATATGTTCACTGCAAAAACATGTGTCAGTTTTCCTTACCCCATCTATTCCTTGATGTATAAATGACTGAGAAGTCAGATCCAGTGTGAAGGTACCCATTCTCTAACCTCTTCCCTTTTTTTTTCCTGTTCTACATTTAACTTCACCTATTTATTTCCCATGCCTGTGTTGTGATAAGTTAACTCTGTAGCCCCCCATCACACTTATCAGCTGGGTCACCACATACATGGTGTTCCTTCCACAAGCAGGCTCATATTTGCTGTCTGTACTTCCCACCTCCTTATCCAAAAGTGACCTACTCTAAGCTCCCAACTCTACAAATAAATTTAAAATGCCACATGTGGCTAGGAAAAGACTTACCAGGCTCTTCATTTTACACTCCAGCCTCGCTAGTCAATAATGTGCATTGTCCTTACCCACATAGCATAGGATAAGGCAACCAGTGAACCTAGTTAAGAGATAATGTAGTTTCAAATAAAATAAATATTATAACCTTTTTGAAAATTTATTTTTGACTGATACATAAAACATGAAGATTTTATATGGAGGGGGTATTTGTATTATTTTGAAGTGTGCATATGTGTCATAATATTTATGTGATCTATTACATATATATATTTAAGTCAGGTTAAACTTGTTGCCTTATACATTTATATTTTTACAGTAAAACTTATAAAATGCCTTCATTTCGCTTTTTGAAATGTCCAGCACGGCATTACCACCTCTGGTCACCCTCTGTGCAAAAGAACACCAGGGCCTCTTACCCTGACTGTAACTTATTTCCCATTGGCCAGCTTTTCCCCATCTCTCCTAAGCTTGCACCAAGATTCAGAAGGAATTTTATGCCACATTATGCCAAAAACTGACCTTCACTGTTCATTTTGTAAAAGTTACACTCTCTTGTAGCCAAAAGCGTATCCTTTCTCTCTAGGTCCAACTTGAGAATTAAAGTTTCAGTATCAAATATTCATCTTCTAGTAAACAGCAGTTTTAATTATACGTAGATACTGTCAACTGTTCGGTTCTTGATATAGGTAGTTTATGCAAAATTAAAAGGCATGCTAGGGTGGGAAGGACTCGTGTTTTCATTTTCAAAGGCATCATCTACATCAAAAACAAAAGCCACTGTTGCATGCATATTCCGGAGAAGGGCTTTGATCATTTTAGAAAGTTATACAAATTCTAGGAAACTATAGAGAACTTTCATTTTCCATATTAAATTGAACCCAGAAGTTGATGTGGGAAAAAAAAAACTGCTTTAAATCATAGTTAAATGAATGGTAGGTGTTATTATCATCAAAAATTCTTGCAGAGTTTGAAAATAGCCAAATTTTTAAAGACTTTCTAGACAAAAAAAAAAATCAGCTGGGCCTTTAAAATATCACCCCAGGCTCCAGATTTCTCTGCAGTGAAGCTCAAGTCTTTTCCTTTAATTCAGACTGAATGAAATCCTGCTGACCCACTTTCAGATTTACCAGAAGGAAGGTAGCTACATTGCCACCGTCTTTTTCTCTTTAATTTTTATATTACTAATCAGTTGCTACAGAACCAACTGCCCCCAGACTGAGTGGTTTATGGCAACAATATACAGATATTATTGAACCGTCCCTACAGGTCAAGAACACCGTGCAGTGTACCTGGGCAGGGTCTCACTCAATATGTGTACTGAGGCTGCAGCCAAGGTCCTGGGGAGCTGGGGCCTTTAGAAATTGCTCACTAGCATGCCCACCTGGCAAGGTCTGAGTTCTTTATAACATTAGAAGCTCTATATGAAGCTACAATGTCCTTAAAACGAGGCAGCTGACTTTCCTCGGAGGCAGTGAGCCATGACAAAACAAGGCAGCGCCGCAGTATCTTGTGTGACTCAGCCTTGGCAGTCACCTAATTTTCAATCGGTTACAGACAGGAACACAATTCAGTGTGTGAGGGAACTGCATAAGGTCAGCAACCACTACTGATACTGTCACGGTAGCGCTGCACAGCATACTGGAAGATTCTGAAAACCCACGTGTAATTTTTCCCTCACTGCCAGAACAAAACACTAAAGCATTGGACTTAGACAACAGAACCTCAAGCCCAAACCCCACATATGCTGTGATTCTGAAGGCTACAAGTTCAAGATGAACTCCTGGCAGCATTCATTCCCCTGATGCCTCTCCTTGGGTTGTGGAGGGCTTTTTGTTTTGTTTGTTTTGTTCTTTTGTTTTCTCTTCCTGCCTTCTCCAGGTCTTTCTTGTGTTCCTGTCTGGATCTTAACTTCCCTGTGAGAAAACCTGTTGAACCGGATTGGGGCCTCCCTTAATGTCATTTTAGCTTTCTTTCTTTGAAGATCTCATCTCATAGATAGCCACATTCTGAGACACTAAAAACTATGTCTGCAACATGTGAATTGTAAGGATATACAGTTCAATGCACATCAGCCTATTTTCTTCACATAGATGTCTTCCAGTCTGGGATTTGTAAAACCAAACATTCAAACTCCTATGTGGATTCCACACATCTTTTCACAAATACTAATGAAAATTGGGGATAATAGTACAGAGATGTAATCCCAGAATTTGAGAAGTAGAGGCAGGAGGATTAGTTCAAGGCTAGCCTCAGCTACATAAGGAGTTTGAAGCCAGCCTGAACTACATGGGACCTTGACTCAAAAATCACACTAACAAAAACTAATATAAAACAAATAAACCCTAATAGTAAACAAGCAACTATTTCAACACTATCTATATAGATGAATTGGCTCCAGAGAAAGTTCTGGCAAGTACTTCAGCTTCCTGAGGCCAAACTACGGTTTTTCCATTTGTGATCTTGCCCCTTGTGATAGCCTCAAACTACTCCACACCATGCTGCATGCTCTCCACTCCACTCCAGCTACTTCTTACTCCTTCATGCTGCAGGCTTCTTACCATGCAAGACTTATGCCCTGGCCATTTTCTCTGTAGGCATTCTAATGTACACTGCAAGGCTGCCTTATTCTCTGACTCTGAATTCTCTTCAAATCGCCTTTCGTCAAAGAGACCTTCCTGTCCATCATTCTATTAGGACCTTCCTCCTCCGCCCAGTCATTCTTTGAACCTTCACTGCAGTGTTTCACAGTACAGTCTAAGCTATTACTTGAGTCCTAAATTTATTCTAAGATCCATGATTTGTTCTTTGCAGTATATACCATAGTGCCACAGTATATAGCACCTAATCATTGTATGTAGGTTGAACAAGTGAGCAAATGGTTACCAATTGAATTAGCTTGGGCAGCCTGACTGGCAGATGGACCAGAGAAATAGGATTAAACATGGCGTCTACACTTCATGATTTACATTTTCCAGAGTTTCTGATCACTAATAGGATCCGTTTGTCACTCTGATGATATAATTTCAGTAAATTACTTTAATTACATTGGAAATTACCAGTAAACGTTTGTTTTCCTTAGATATGGGATGCTGAGATTCATTCAGATATTCCATCTGAATGTTTAATGGTGAAACACACAGAAGGGTGAGAATGGATAAGCTTCCCAGAAATTCTCGATACTGAAGAATTCAGGTTTCTAGAGTTGCAAAAGATCCTCTGTTGAGGCAATCTACTTCTGGGCATCCTCCTTGGAGGCAAAACATAATCCTTATGTTTTGTAGTGGGACAAAACTAGTTTTGAGATTATTATATGCTTCATGACTTCCTCATGTGTTGAAAATGTATGTTTATTTTACCAGAAAAGCATATTGTCTGTCTGTGAAATAAAATGATCTCAAGTAGTGACTATAGAGAATAGATATCCCAGCAACTTTCTATGGTCTGCAGCATAGTAAGTTAACAGACGTAACACAAAAATACTTCCAGTGACACACAAATTATCTGCCCTAGTCTCAATTTGTTGATTCCTTTGTGCTTGGAAATACATCTTGATTGAGAGTTGGACCACCTGAGTTTTAGAGTTGGCTACACAACCATCTTAATGTGCAGACTGTGGTCAATATTTAAATGTTCCAGGTATCAGCTTCTTATCTCACAAACTGAGGTGAGAAGGTTCAACTTGTGCTGTGTCTTCCCACCACAAGGGCCTATCATTTACCTCTTGTCTTCACTCCTCCTTTCTATACTAGATTTGCCAAAAGAAATAAAAAGTAGTATATAAATACTATTGTGTAATAATCATATTCACTTAATAAGATGGCAAGAATGTCTACTTGTGATTCCGATATCCGAGATTGTTTCCCTGATCTCCAGAGACTTTTCTGAGTATGAATCATATTCTCACACTCCAAGTCAGATCCAGGAGATATAAACATACACATATAGAGAATGCACAAGTGTAGATTTAGATGTAGACTGATACATTGTTCAACCTGGAAAAAATTATGCATGCTTTTGCTAAAGAAAGCCACTGGATAACATGAAGATCACTACATGCTGAAACAGCTTTGTGAGTGCATAAAAAAATGGGTTCTATAGTTCTGAGACTTTCCCATCTATAATACTGACCTATGCAAACCCTTCTTATGTTCTTATATGAAATGTTCTTTCCTTTGTCTGAACAAGAGGATGACAGTATGAAAGTAGTTCTTAAGTAGGCACAATATGACTCAAGCAATTTTCCAGACCATATCTCTTAGAAATACTTCTGTCTGGGAATCTCATAGTCTTCTATTATACCAGCACTTTATTTCAGAAAACCTGGCTCATTTTCATACAAAATGACTGGGTAAAAACATGTGGATAAGAAAAATAAGAAGTGCAGATTTTATATTTTTACTTACTAGATCGTCTATAAGATAAATTTCATACTATAAATACGGGTATTTCTGATGATTCTTAGTATTTTCTTTTCAATTTGGCAGCATTTTGATAAAGAAATGAACACACCCCAAGCAAAAGTCAGAAAATATACAAAAGATGACTGGCAGATTTTTATCCTTTATATTCCACGTAGGAGGGGTTGGCTATATCTATCAAACTGCTGAACGCCCATTGCAATAAGCGTTTAGCTGAAATTCACATTTTGAAAAGCAACTCCTTTTCTGTTTCTACCATGCCTCTCGGTGTATTCCTATGAAATGATAAGCAGCCGGGCACTCAGGTGTTAGGTCACTCCTTTTACTATTTTACTCTCAGCGAGCCTGCTTTTAGTCTATCTCACACACTTCACAAACAATGCCTGCTGAAGACGATGCCCGAGTTTTCAGGGACTGTCTGCTTTCCTCCTTCCTCTGTATGCTTCATCATTATCCTACTGAGTCAATCACAATTTTCCCTTCCTCTTGTAGGGGATATCATGTCCCCTTACCTTATTTCGTGGCACTCTTGTTTAGTTGTGAATGTCTCCTCAGACCTCACTTCTCAGGTTCCCCACAGTGAAGAAAAATCAACCAACCAAAGGAACAAAAACAACTCCTCTTTCTTCATCCTATTCCTAAGAACACCCTCTTTCTGTATTCTCCATGATTAAATACTGTCAGTATGAAGGTGGATACGATACATAATTTACTGGCAAGGACCATTTATTTGTTAAAGAGACTTTATAAATCCAATGCGTTTCTAAGTGGTAGAACTTTAAACAATGAGACCATGTGAAGGTAGCCAAGAAAAAGGAGGGATGTTATCATGGGTACGGATGCTTCACCAACACGATATCTTTAAATTGCCTTGCGCAATCATCTTTCTTCTAGAGGAGGCATTTGGGATTTCCCGTCTTCCCAATGCTCTTCAAGAGTATTGATGTTACTTTTGAATAACACCTTTAGAAGCATTCTAGCCCTTGTTCTAGGAATATTGTCACTGATATAGCCTTCTACCAACTGAACTTGTGGCCAAGAAAACACAATGCAATAGGATCCCAAATATCTTGGGCTGAATTACTGAAGTGTGACTTCATCAGAGCAAACACATCTCTGCTGAGATGGTATTTTCATCCTCCTTCCCTTGAAAATAAAAGAATAACAGCAGCAAAAAAAAAAAAACCCACCAAATATGGAATATTTAACATTTCACACGGTGAAATTTAGCTTTAATCCATTTTTTATTGACTGTACTTCCCTAAGTAGAAGAACAGAACAGCTTTGCTAACATAATTATTGATAGGCTTTGCAAAGTTTTCCACAGATAAACAGTTGAAAACACATAGCTCTTCCAATTTTAACATTTAGGGCACTTTTGAATGCTTGCAAATATCGCTGGTTTCACTATAGTTCAATATTCTACAGAAAAGTATGCAGTCACACTTTTCCATGAATTTGCAACTCAAACATTACAGAGGAAGGGCTGGGGAGATGATGATGGCTCGGTCAGTAAAGTGTCTGCTGCACAAGCATTAGGAACTGAGTTCAAATCCACTGTCCCACACCAGAAGACTGCCATGGTGCTATGCTACTCTAATCCAGAGATGTAACAAGTGGGTCCTCTGAGCTCATTGGCCCATCAGTCTGGCCTAATTGGTGAGCTCTAGATTTAGTGAGAGATCTTGTTAGCACTGGTCCACACACACACTTACAGATACACAAAGTTATGAGTGTGTTTTTTTTTTTTAATGTTAGCAAACCTTTTGAAGCAAAACAGGATTTCATCATCAAAAGTTATGAGCCAACAAATGATTCAAGCTGCTTTTCAACTGAAAACCTCCTTTTCTATGGTCTAGCTGCCATGTACCAGAAAACACTATGCAAACTGGCAAGAGAGGGAAGAAGTTAGACAGTCCTACCTAGATGCAACGTCTATGAAGAGCGACAATTACCAGCATGGCAATACATCCATGAAGGTAGCACTCACATGTAGAGGGTAAACAACAGCTGTCTAGCTGGACTTAAGGCCCATTCAACAGGAGGGAAATTATGTATGATACTGGAAATCTAGCCCGCTTCCTGGGGCTACTGAGGTCATGAACTGTACTATTAGCACTTTTCTAGACTAACGTAGCGGCTTACTACATTCTAAATCTCGTCCTTCTACCCACAGATAGGTGTAGCTATCATCCCTCATCAAAGATGCTTCTCTACAGCAAATGGAGACTATCACAGAAAACCACAACTGGACACAAGAGAACCTGGGGACTTCAGCCCAAGTGGATACATCTGCATCAGAACTTTGTAGCTATGGTCCAGGGAACATTAAAGAAAAGGGAGCAGAAAGATTGTAAGAGTCAGAATACCAGGAAGTCGTCTGCAAGACAGTCTTTCCTAGAAATGGCTGAATAAACAAGACAAGCATACTGACATTATTAATGGGCATGATAACATGAAAGGGGGAAAAATTCACAGGGTCTCACCCGAAGACAAAGAACTACAGGCAATAATTCTTTGAGAGAATGAGAATTAGCATCTCCCAGGGATGAGAGCCCTTTTTGATTATCCAATGCAAAGTGGCCAGCCTTTGAGACCATGAACACCAACATCAAAAATGTACTCAGCAAGTTATTTACATACTTTTGTGTGTGTATGTGTGTATATGTATAAACAAAATAGTAATCCAAGAAAGAGGCTATCAACTTGATGTGGGGTATGGAAGGGGTGGGAGGGAGGTTATTACAGGGAGGAAAGCAGGGAAAGTGATATAATCTGTTTCAATTAAATATTTAAAGCTAAATGAACAAAAACATTAAATCACAATGGATTATTATAGTTACAGGAAATATCTGTCCACTTTCGTGATAAAAATTGAGACTATCATTCTACAGCAGACATACCACTCATTCTTTAGAATATTAGTACATTGCATTTTTCAGAATAAATAACATACTGGTGAACTTTTTCTTTTTCATTAAATAAGAACGTGGAAATCATATTTCTCATTTGTTAACTTCAAATCAATATAATCAATTCAATAAACGTAAAACTTGTGCTTTAAACCAATCTATAGCAGCACAATGTGGTCTCCTGCATTGTTATTTTTCAAAGATTGCTTTGCCACCAATGGTGATGACTCACATCTTTAATCCCAATAATTGGGAGACAGAAGCAGGTGAATCTCTGTGAATTCAAGGCCAGCCTGGTTTACATAGCGTGTTCCAGACTAGCCAAAGCTATATAATAATACTCTCTCTCAAAGAACAAAGAGAATGGTTTTGCCTATTCAGGTTTTTATCAAATTTAAAAAGGTATTTTGTTATATTTATTAAACAAAATTAATTAGAACAACCTGTGGAATTTATTCACAACATTTTTTACATAATAATTTATTTGCTTGAAGGGTTTTATTCTTTTGTCAAGGATTAACTAAAGAGACCTTAATGGCCTCTAAATATAGCTCATAGGACCTTTATAGTACAGCCTGCAATGAAAATATCCATGTTAACTCTCCACCAAGAAGAAACACATGAGGCACATTTTCTGGTGGCTGGATCTCCTTCCAAATGAAAAATAAATAAATAAATAAAGGTAGTAGCATGCAATATTTTCTGGTTCTGATCATCTTAATTATTCTGGATACTTTTGAAAATAAATTCATGTTTTAACTAAATATAAAGTTATCTGTCTCTTTATTTGTAGATAAAGATTCCTACAAATGGCCAGGTGGTGGTGGCACACACCTTTAATCCCAGTGCTGAGGAGGTAGAGTCAGGGTGATCTCTGTGAATTCGAGGCCAGCCTAGTCTACAGATTGAGTTCCAGGACAGGCTCCAAAGTTACACAGAGAAACCCTGTCTCAAAATAAAAGGGAGGACAGAGGAAAGACTTCTACAGATGTCCACAGCTGAGTCCATGAAGCACTTTCACCAGTCATATGGATATTCTGAAATTAAGTACATCCAAATGCTCTTATTAAGCAAAGCCAAGATATTCACGGGAAGCTGCAGCAAAGCTCATGCAATTAGTGGAAGCTGAGCTTTATAAATTAAAAATCGGCCGGGCGGTGGTGGCGCACGCCTTTAATCCCAGCACTCGGGAGGCAGAGTCAGGCGGATCTCTGTGAGTTTGAGGCCAGCCTGGGCTACCAAGTGAGTTCAAGGAAAAGGTGCAAAGCTACACAGAGAAACCCTGTCTCGAAAAACCAAAAAAATAAAAAAATAAAAAAATTAAAAACCATTGCTTTCTACACATAATGTACAAACAGTCATGCATTTAAAGGTGAAGGCTCTATCTCATAAAAGCACATTTTCCCAGGCAAAGGTTGCTGCACAAATATTTGTTAATGACAAATAAGTGAAATCCTTGTGAATTATCTATCTGTATTTTTACCCAAAAAGCTGAAACTGGGTATTTCTTTCAAGGTTCTCTACAAGTGTCATCTGCAGTAAAAGCTCTAATTCTTTTGCAGATCAGCAGAGGACAGTAAATCCTAACAAATTTTATTTTCAGACAATCTTTGGTGTACATATTATTTTACCATCTATTCAAGATGAAAGCAAGTTTACCTACGTATGAGGTAGCATGCTTGCTCATTTTTACATGGGGAATTAAATCCTGAGTGCTTTGCACTGTTGGATGTGGATCATCTGTAGTATTTTTTTGTGTTGTTTGATATTTTGGTTTTTATCATTATCAATACTGAGAACTGTTTCACATAAACACAAAGTACAAAATGGCAGACGTATGTTTGGCATGCCATTTAAGAAACTTAAAAATTTATTTTGCTATTTCTTATGAAACTGTTGTCAGCAACTCACACAGCAGTTTTGAAATACTGAACATCACAGCACAATTGCACAATCTATAGATGTGCTAATCTGATACACGCTGAGGAATGATACCAGAAAAATATTTTAAACTACTTTTTTTTATAACTTAGCCACTGTATTACCATAAGAGCAGGATGCTTTCTATGTACAGGAACACACTGCAGTTCATAACACAGACAGTCTGGACCTGAGCTGAGGTGCTCCAAGCAGCGTTCTTTACTGTCCTATGGACCTGTACACTGCAAAATGGACATGTGTGTTCAGAAGCAAGGCTTAGGCGAAGTCATGTAATAACTCAGTCTGCTGCTGCTTGAAGTAGTTCAGATTCGTTAGACATTTGATTATGAGTTAATTTTTGATTCCTAGGCCTTTAGATAGCTTTTATTGTGGCCAAATTTTTCATGACCCCCAACATCAGTTATGGCTCATGACCCATATCTTGGTGGGGGCATTGGCTCCAAGCTCCTAGAGAGTAGTACTTAGGATCTATTCACTTTTCTATACTTGGCATGCCCTTTATTAGAATAAGTATTAGATAAGTGTTGTCTTGAATTAGTGAGTTAAAAATCATTCTAGCCACGACTGTTAGCGAGCATCAGTACCATAAGAATTTGCTCAACTAATCTTATCCAAGTTATTATTGTCTCTGGTATAGAAAGTTTATGAAAGTGTCAACATCTTAATATTTTCATTAAACACTCCCAAAATTAACAACAATGAATATATCTTCCCTCATTTGAAGCAAAGATGGGAGTTTAAGATGGCAGTTTCTGCTCTTGAAGAGTTTTGCAAAATAAATAAGTAAATAAATAAAAGTAAGCAAAATGGGATCATGTAAGTGGGGGCAAGTTTTGACATTTGTGGGTCAAACTAAAAGGATATGCAATCTACCTGTCTGAGGATTGGTCTGCTGAAGGAAATTCATACAAGTGGAATCCTCCCTCCTCCTTCCATGGACAGAATTTTAACTCAACTCTTTTGTCTTCCAGCAGAACATTAAGTTTTCTATGCTGACAATTTACTATAATGTAGAACACACTTCCATCACTTGTCAAATCATTAGACCTCTTGTGAACCTTGGGTACTCTGTAAATTATTTCTTTGAAAAGATAAAAAGCTTTTAAGATGCTCCCAGTTAACTTTCAACATTCCCAAGGAAAGAAAAAAAAAAAAACAAAACAGGAAATTGCCTCCAAATATCACTTCTTTACAGAGATGTAAGTAGATAAAGCATTATATATTTCTACTAAATTCAATGGCTTGCAAGTGGACCTTGCAGTGCACCCTCCACAGCTCTCTTGTTTCATGGCTTTAAATACGAAATCTCCTCGAGTGTGTAGACCATCAGATAGATATACAATGTTTCTTCCTGTTGCTCCTCGTAGCTGCTTTCAGAAGGGTCCTGTAGCTGTTCTTAACAGTATCTAGCCCAAACTTCAGCCACTTCAGCAAACAAAAATAACTTCAGATGGAAACTGTATCCAACTGATAATTTTTTGTTGGAGTTCTGGGATATGACATATTGAGGCTTCATTATCTTATTGGTTGAAAAATGTCAGGAACTCTAAGCTGCTTTTGGGAAAATAGAAAGAGTCACAGATAGAAGCATTCTGAGAGATACACACAGACTCGTCTTATGTTTAAACATTTAAGAAACAGGTTAGTTTGGACTGTATATGAACTAACATTGTTTTCAAAAATTCAAAGGAAGATGTAGCTTCCATTATTTGATTCAGGGAATTCAATTCAGCAGCCATGTCACAATGCTATTCAATACTGTTCACTATGCCACTGGGCACAGAGGGTCAGAGTGATTCACAAGTTATTGCTTTTGGAAGGGTATCTCAAGACAGAACCATAATCCTCATTGCCTATGTGACAACTAGGGAAGTCACGGCCTCTTAACAGTTTTAAATATTGTTAGTGAAGCAGCGAGATGTGGAAAGCAGCATTTGAGGTATAAGTTACAGCTTATCTTCAAAAGTACAAGGTACTTGGATATGCACAGAGCACAGCTGTGACCACAGATGAAATATCTGAGGGAATGGAGACACACTCAGTTTAGATCACTAATGCCACTAATGCCTTGTGCACTGGCCGCTGGCAACCATCTCCAAAGGCACTACCAGGTCTAGGGGCTGAGTCTAGGAGATGAGCAGTTGACTTAGGAAATACCCAGGCTCCCACAGCCAAACTTCCTGGATAAACTCAGTAGCACTCTGAAAACTTGGTCGTTATAATATTACATGGAGAGAAGGACCTACTAATTTAGGTTTGACTCTTGTCCACAGAATGAAGTGCCAGGGAAGGATCATGAATTTTGTAACAGGGATGCCATATGTAAGTTGGCTGCCTGAAAACTGACTCATGCAGTATTCAATTCAGAACCTGTCAAGGGAAGACAAGCCTACTGTTACCATTGCTAATATTGCTACTGTTCCTAATATGAACAGCAGGTTGTTTTCATAATTGTTAATTCTGCACCTGATCCTATGACCTTTGTGATCTGAACCGTATTTTACTTTCCTTTTTGATTTTCAAAGATCCTGTAATGATCACTTTAAACATAAACCGTCTGAATAACAGGTAATTCCATCTCTGCAAATGCCTTGGAATTCCGAAGATGGACACAGTGCTCTGCTAAGTGTTTCGGGTAAGGAAGACGGAGGGCACCCAATGGAGAAAAATGAAACTGACATGCTGGATGTTGAGGGGAGCAAAGTGAGTAAAGTAGTGTGGTCACCCTGAGGAGGGTAACTGAGTCCCATAGAGTGTGTGGTTACTTCTGACTCATGTGGTAGGAGAAGGCACTAAAGAGGATTGTGGAAGATGAGCAGGACTCAGTAGCTCAGGGTGGTTGAGAGAATAGCCCAGGTCGTAGGAACAAAATGAGCAGAGGTGTGACAACCCCAACATTGTCAGACGTTGTCCGTGTATTCATGTGTCACAGCCTCAGGAGATCAAAGAATGTTCTGGAAGAAGAAGAGCTTGGCAAGAGTTCTTTTGCTGCAGACTAGAAAGTATGAATGAGATGTGAAGACATGTGAAGGTTGTTCCCAGCAGCAGTGGAGCACCTCATGGATGATCCTGAGGAAACAGGAACACAATCCCAGCTGTTGAAGATCACGGGTGAGGCAAATCCGTAACAACCAAGAAGAGCTTTCGGGTGCATTGGCTTCACTCAAGTCAGTAATAGAGGAAATGGGGAAAAACTGAAGAAGGAACTATGACAAGGTTAAAGGTAAGAGAATGAACTTTCGCTTGATTAGGGGCCTCAGAAATAGCCAAGAAGGATTTAAAGGCACAGAGCCTGGATAACTAAGAAGGGCAGTGGCTCAAAAGGCTCCAGAGAAAGCAGACCAACTCTCCAGAACCCACAGGCTTGGAGTGGCTGTTGCAGGAGACAGACAGCAGGCTGCCCAGTGGGGCAGATTTCCAGCAGAGAAGCAGAGTTCAGACAATTTAGCCACATTAATGAAGACTGGCTTTTATTTTCTCAGTGAATCAGAACCTCAAATTACCAGGAGACAGAGAAAATCTTATGGCTAAGGTTCTGAACACTGTTTCAAGACATTAAATTGCTTAATGGCATTTAGATGGAGGCTTGAGAAAGTGATTACTGGAAAATGTGAATTATTTGGTTTTCTGATAGTCCTTAGAGTGAGAGATCTGCTCAACAATCGGGAGAAAAGTAATTTCTGAAACACAAGCTCTGTCCCTATCAAGAATGGTTCCTGTGTGCTCAGGAGGCAGAGGCAGGCAGATCTCTGTGAGTTTGAGGCCAGCCTGGTCTACAGAGCTAGTTCTGGGTCAGCAAAACTACACAAAGGTTTGTTTGGGGGGGGGGACAATAAACAAAAAAAGTGTTTCCTGGTCTACTCCAGTGGCTAGATTTTTATTTTTTAATTTTCAAAATATTTATATTTAAGAAAAAAAAGTAGGGGGAAAAAGCACATTTGCCAAGTCTATGTACAACATTGGTCACAGTTTGGATTAAAACTTTATTATGTTTTTTAAATTAATAATTATTAAATTAAATTAAATAATTAAAGAAAAATGTAAGAAAAATTTATGTAAGAAAAGGTTCGTGCCTGTACATATGTGTGTGGCATGGTGTGATGGTGGTGGTGGTGGTGGGTGTGCTACAGCATGTTTTGTGGAGGCCTGGTGATGCTTCTTGGGAGTTGGTTCTCTCTTCTACCAATTGGGTTCCAGGATTTGAACTCAGACTATCAGGCTTTACCAAGGGATTTTACCTACTAACCAATCCTGCTGGCTCAGATTTTGGATTTTGAGTGGAGAAAAGTCAATGGAGTAGAGATCAGTCACTGGACTGTGGCATACAGAGCAGACAGCAGTCCTAAGGTGCGGCCCCTTCATGGGCGTGGTACATGGACCTAAGATTGGAGCTAAATGGAAACCAAAGGGAATGGAAGCAATGGCTCTAATGAACAATGACAAGGACCGGATTGTCCCCATTTAATAGCCATTTATATAAATCACTGGCTTCACAGAATCTACTGACGTTTGCCTACAATTACACCAACCTACTTTCAGGGTATGAATAACAATAGAATTTATTTTGCCACCTCAAAATTGGCCTCTGTAAATTCCAACAGTTCTAATTTATCTCCTTAATAGAGAAGATTTAGCTGTGAGACACGCTAATTAATGCTCTCTCTGCACTCGGTAGTTAGTTACTACCGTTTTAGCCTCTTTAGGTTTCATGTGCACCACGTAATTCTAGTGTACTAAAAAGCAAATATAGGTTCCTGAAAGGTTACCACTCAGAATATTTAATAAAAGTAAAAAATAGCAAAATAAAAACCCTACTTCAAATGCCAGACTGTTGAAAAGCCAGATTCAGGGAACAGAGTCTGCTGATCTCTGAGACTCCACAATAACTTCGTGAGAACTAGCAGGAGCACAGGGAGGGGTGACAATCCCGAGACAATCCATGGAGGCTGGCAGCTCAGTGCACAGGGCATCAGGGACAAAGACACTCTGAAGTGTCCAGCTGCTGTGTCCTGCAGAACTGGGATGACAAAACTTGAGGAATCCACAGAAGAAGGCAGGAGTCAAAGACAGAAGTAACAACTGACATCAACAGGGAGAAGAAACTGTATCCAGTCTCAAAACCATAGGCAGGAAGTGGGGGAGACTCAGTGCTGGAGGGAAAGTCATTTGATGGAATTCCTAGCAACTGAACCTCGTTCTCTAAGACAAAGTAGGCAATTATCCTAGAGTCAAGAGAGAGCCCTACTGTGTTACAGTTGGTTCTGAAATGTCCCCAAAGGCCTGTTTCCAAGGGCTGTTCTCCAACTGGTGGCCCTACTTCGAGATGGTGGAACCCTGAGGAGATGGGGTCTAGTAGAAAGAAGTTAGGTCACTGAGGACATGCCTGAAAGGAGAGTCCTGCCTTCCTCTCCCTCTCCATCTGTGTTTCTTTGAGGTAACTGCACCCTCTGTCCCATGCTCCCTATCTTGAGATGCTGCTTCACCACAGATGCAATTCAAAATAACCAGTTGGTCATTGGCCAAAACCTCTAAAACACTGAACCAAAATGAAACATTCCTCCATTTAACGTAGTTATCTCAGGTGCTTTATTACAGTGATGGACTATGGCCTAGTATGGAAATACAGAAATCAATCACTTCCTGCTGCCTAGACATTGCTGGTGTCTTGGGATTACTGTTCAACAGTTATGAATTATGCTTAAAAGCAGGAAAGCTCAGACATTTAAATATTTATTTACTAGCAAATGATTCATTTTATTAGTTGAAGGAATATTTAAAGGAGTTAAATAGTAAGGTATTTGCTGGGACACAAAGTTGACCACCCTTCTCTGGGCGGACAGTACAATATCAAAGGTGGGTGGACCATTGTCCTCTGGGAATGCCAAAACACTGGAGATGCAAAGCACAGCCTCACTCCTCTGGTGAGTTTGTTCACATTCATCCAAACCACCAATATGAGCAGAGCAAAGCCTCAACAGTGGTTGCTGGTCAAGCCCAAACCCATTTACACTCCTCGCGTGTTTTCCCTTGGGCAATTCTCCCCTTTTCTGAGTGACTTAGTGATAAGTCTAAGAGTTCAAGCTTTGATGGAAATCAAATTACCCTGCCACGGGGTGACCCAGAAATGAGTATCCAAGCAACACTGGCCAGAGAGACGTGAGGGTGTTGCCTTCTGGGGCCTTTGGGTAGAGTTAGACAGCCTCTTATTCCTCTGAACACTCTAATATCTAAGTGTGACTTCTAGACACATAAAATGATCTAGTGACCACCAGGGGACAAGCCAGAGGACAGAGCTGACAGATGGGAAAGTAGAAGGGAAAATCAGAAAGGTTATCCCTTAGGCTCTGTACTAACCAACCAGTGACCATGCCATGTCGCCTCATCCCTTTGCATTTTAATTTAGCTGAGTATTTGTTGCCTTATGCTGTTGTTTATTGCTAATCCCATCTTAACTAATTTAAGAGGCCAACAGGGGCATCATATCAAGCCTGTATTTCCAGCTAATCACAACTTTGGTCATATATTATCGCCTTGACTTTCCCATTCAGCCTCAACACTCAGTCTTGTTGTGCTAGTCATATATATTCAATTCCTGCTATACACTTCCACAGCCTGCTGTGGTTGTGAGCTTCCAAAGCACTGACATTTTGGAAGGACTCTCAAGAATTTAAGCACAAGCTTTGTGGACTTTGAAAGCAGACACTTGGAAAGAAGGTCTTAGCAGAAAATACAAAGAAAAACCACTTGGGTATCTACAGATAAAAATGTCATGCAGGAATGGCTGGCTGGCTGGCTCACAAGGTACCCACGTCCCAGCTGTGTAGCTATTTGCAGTCGATGACTTTTGGGAGGGAAAGAGTTCTTTTCCTTTGGGACTGTGGCCACTGGTAGGTGCCCCTGATACAGTGATGACTCCACCCCTACCCCCATATACAGGCAGCACTGATTTGATTCCAGGTGATAAAAAGGGGGAAAGATGGACTGAAGCTGGGGTAGGGATCAGTTGGAATGGGTCTGAGGAACTTTGAGGGACACAGAGGATATGATAAATATACAATGTGTCCATGTATGAAATTCTTGAAGAATACATTAAAAGTATTCTATTAAAAGTCTTTTCCATAGGAAAGTCGATGCAACTCAGCACAGTTCATTTCAAATGGGCTTTAAGTCATCTATAATTTGCTGTTCCACAGTAGACACTGAAAGCAATGCTTCATGTGGAGTGAAGTCTCTGACTTGAACAGCACTCCAAAGCTGCTGGCTTCCTTCCCTGGCTGAGTGCTCCCAGGCTAACTGACCGGAAACACTTTCCACACAAAGAACAATACCTAAAGGTACAATCGCTTAAATCTTTGTTTTGAAAGATGCCCATCCAAAATTCTACTAGGATCAAATCAAGCTAATGAGGATACAAATAAACTCAGAAGAAAGCTTACGAGTGTCCGAAGAAATACCTAAATAATTTTACAATATTTGCCTGCATTATTCAGGTCATTCCAAATTATCAATTACTTTGGAGTGTTAATATGGTTGTATATTCCCTAAGAATTTTTAAAATTCAGAGGAAGTTTTCATAAACAATGAAAATATAAACATCCCTGTCCATTACTACAGGAAATACAGTCTGAAGGTCCCGTATGTGAAATTATAATAAAATCCAGTCACGTGATGCAACTACGAAAGCTAACTACGAAGCCTTAAAGCAAACACATCACATGTATCCACCCCAATAAATATATTCTTTATTGATATATATGCATACAAACCCTTCGTTGATTTTAAAGAATCCTATACAGCTTTTGTTTCTTTCAAACAAAGATTTTTCTTCCAGTTTACAAGTATAGCTTAATTAGAATGACAAAATAAAATCATGATTAATATCCTTCAGTGAACTGGTCCAAACATCCTCTCCTTAGAAGACATGATACATAACTGAGACTGTTCTGGGGGACGCTGTGAGACGGTTACAACTGCAGAATAGAAAACAAAGCAGCCAGATCTAGAAGGAAACAGGGAGTCCCTGTGCTCTTGAAAACGACCAAGCGATGCCATCAAGTGGCCAAAGGAAGAATTCCTCTACTGAGGGGTTTTTCTCTAACACTGCCATCTGGTGGCCACAATGGGGAATTGTTTTGGACTTGAGTGTTAACAATGGATTATTTGTTTCATATGGTCATTAATCTAAAGCCTGAAAAGGTCCCCATCGCCATTAACAGAGTAAAAAAGTACTAATAACTTTTATAATAAAACTTAAAGTGCTGACATAACCATAGGAATTACTAACAATGTAATATCACTCACCTTCTGTAGGAAAAAAAACTTTGAAATTTATTTAATTTAAGAAATAATTAGGTAAACCTAATATCAAAATGAAAAATTCATTTAACCTTATACTATATATTTTAAATGAAATAAGCAAATATTTATTTTTCTTTCTACATCTTTTAGCAATCTAATTTTTTTTTGGCTATTTTTAACCCAAATCAAAGCTTATCAATCATCTAATAAATTAACTCATTTATTCCCAATTTCAAAAATGTTTCTGAAGTTATTTTTGGATCTGGGTACTGGTCAAGGCACTTGGAAGACCGTAAGGAGCAGAACGGACGTAGTCCTTAAGTTTCTGAAGTTATTTTTGGATCTGGGTACTGGTCAAGGTACTTGGAAGACCATAACGAACAGAATGGACGTAGTCCTTATTATTAAGTTTTTGCCATTGGCTGGATGTCCACAAGTAGAACACCGGGGTAGGGAACCAGCAAAGGCCTGAGTGAACATGTTCCGTCTGACATAGGCCATGTCAATGACCCCAATTCCTCAGTCCTATGGTTGTGCCACCTCCTTCCCAGATGAAGCTCATAGGGATGGCAAAGCCTTTCTCTGGCCCAAGTGTGAATGTTTGACAGTGTATGTAGAAAATGTCTACCTTAGCTTTCTCTCCTAGGTATTTATTGCCTGAAGACTAATGAGATCGGCCAAGCCCGCCCCTTTGTTCAGTTGTATGCAGTAACTTTGCCTCCCTACTCAACTGTCTACAATAAATGGAGTGAACTTCCAGAGTTCAGAGGCATCTCCATCAAAGAGCCCAGTACACTGACCCCAGCTTTTCTGTCTGTTTCTGTCATTTCTTCATTCCCTTGTCACTCCAGTCAGGTTAGCCCCTGGAACCATGATGGTCACAGCAGACCCGTATCTACCACCTTGCACAAAAACTAACCCTAGATGGATTGAAGCCCTAACTGTGAAACCTGAAACACTAAAACTACTAGAAGAAAGCATAGGCAGTACCGTACATGATATAGGTGTAGGAAAGAATTTTCTGGATAGAACTCTATTTGCCCATGAGTTGAGGCCAACAACTGACAAGTGGGACCTCATAAAACTGAAAAGCAATCGGGTAAAGAGGAAGCCCACAGAACGGGAGCGAATGTTTGCCGGCTATGCATTTGACAGAAAATTAATGTACAGAATATATAAAGAACTCAAAAAACAAAGAGTCAGCAGCAACAACAATAAGCAAATGTCCTATTCATAAAAACGGGCTTGGGATCTGAGCAGAGACTTTTCAAAAGAAAACAAAATGGGAAAAAAACTCAAAACATGTCCATTGTCCCTAGCAATTAGGGAAATGCAAATCAATACACCTTTGAGATTCCATCTTATCCCAACAGAATAGTAAAGATCAGCACAACAGCTGTTCCCACGTGCTTGCTGGGGTCTGGGAAAAGGGGGCCCTCAGTCATTGTTGGTAGAAACCAGGTTAGCTAAAACAATTCTATACAATAGAAGAACTTCAGGAGGTATCATCATCCCTATTTCAAGCTGTACTACGGAACTGTAGTGATAAAAAAAAAACACCAAAACAAAAAAAATGGTAAAACAGACACAATAATCAAAGACACAGACATAAATCCACACACATATGGAGACCTGATTTTTGACAAAGAAGTCATAAACATACAATGGAAAAAAGAAAGCATCTTAAACAATTGGTGCTGGTCTAACTAGATGTTAGCATGTAGAAGAATGCAAATAGAACCGTATCTATTACCCTGCACCTTGAGAATACAGCCCACAGAATCAATTGAGCAGGAATCATAGGAGCTTGCAGAGATCAGGGAGCTTGTAGGGGTCTGACCTAGGTCTCTACATATATTTTATGGCTGAATAACTTGGTGTTCTTGTGGGATTCCTAACAGTGGGAGTGGAGGCTGTCTCTGACTTTTTTGCTTATTTGTGGGACCCTTTTCCTCCTACTGTGTTGCCTCCTCCAGCCTTGATGTGATGGTATGTACCTGGTCTTATTGTAGTATGTTATGCCCTGTTTGGTTGACGTCCATGGGAGGCCTGCTCTTTTCTGGAGGCAGGCAGAGGGGGGTGGGCCAGGGGAGAGGGGAGGTGGGGGGTAGAATATGGAGGGAAGGGAGGGAGGCGAAATTGTGGTCAGGATGTGATATATATATGAGAGACAGAGACAGAGACAGAGACAGAGACAGAGACAGAGAGAAAAATGCTTGCTGCTCTTACAGAGAACCTGGATTTGGGTTCCAGCATCCAAACCAGGCAGCTCACAGCTGTCTATAACTCTACCTCCAAGGGATATGATGCCTTTTCTGGCCTCTGCAGACACCTGCATGCACATGGTGCATATTCATACACTCAGGCACACACACATTCACATAAAATAATAAACAAATCTCTAAAGATAAAGGTTCAAAAGCTCTTTACTGAGTTCTGAGTTCATATAAGCATACTTGATAAGTTAGGAAAAGCCTTTCTTGGAGACAATTGAGAATGAATGCTAGTAATTTTATTTGGTAGTATTAGGGATTAAACTCAAGGCCTTGCACATGCTAAGCAAGTACTCTCCCACTGAACTACACCCCTAACCCTCATTCTACCTTTTCGTTTGAGTCAGGGTCTCTCTAATTTGTCCAGGGTAAAGCCTCATTCTACAGCTCAGAAAAGTGTTCAATTTACAATTCTCCTGCCTCTGCTTCTTGAGACACTAGGATCACAGCCTGTGCTCCACGCCCAATAAACCCTAACAATTTGGCAGAAACATATTGTAGCAATGCAGTCTCAGCGGTGCCTAATTAGAACTCAAAATCTGGAGTCTGCCTGAAGGTGGTGTCAATGGGCAAGAAGTTAGCATTATAAATAGACAATGGGACTGCGGGATCAGAAGAAAAAGACTTCCATGAGGAGACCCCCCAAAATCAAGTATCAAACCACCATCAATCCAAAGTTCAAGAAAGTCAAGGAATGAACATGATTGAGTTCCAGTCCATGCCTAGGCTGGAGCAGAACAGGGAGCAAAGCAGAAAGGAAATTTGGGGAAAATGTTCTGTGGTGATATTTTATTTGTGCATTAATAAGTAAAGCTTGCCTGGAGATCAGGGGGGGAAAGGCCAGCCATTTTAAGCAAACAAAAAAGTCAGGCAGCACATGCCTTTAATCCCTTAGCAGGTAGGATCTCTGTGTGTTCAAGACCACATAGGGAACAGAGCCAAGTGTGGTGACACACGCCTTTAATCTCAGTACCAACCATAGAGACATGGAGGTATGTACAGAGACAGATAGTGACAGAGCTGTGTAGGAAGAGGAAGTGAGGTAGCTGAGCTAAGAGCCAATGAGAGGGCAGAAAAGCAAGGCATATAAGCCTGGGTAGACAGGAAGTCGTGTTCTTTGGAAGCTGCAAAGTTGGTGAGGTGAGGTTAGCTGGTGGCTTTTCATATTTCCCTGATCTCTCTAAGGCTGTGACCCAAATTTCTGGCTCCATGTTTTTTATTTAATAAGACCATTTAGAAATCTGTCTACAATGTTCTAAACAAGATAAGCATCCTTAGGGAAGTGTGGATACAGCTCAGTGACAGAGTGCTTGTCCGGCTGCTTGAGGCCTGAGTTCCAGTTCCACCACCCTAAAGTAAATACAATAATAAATAAATAAACAAACAAACAAATAAATAAATAAATGCATAGATTTTACCCTCCACCAAAGAAATGTCTCCATGCAAAAGACAGAGACTATTATAGAAAACCACAACTGATCCAACTGATCAAAATGCAGAGGCCAAGTGATCATGCAGCGCCCAGCTCCAACTGAAATGTCTACAACCCAACTCTTCCACCCAAACCTCAGGGACCATCGCGAGAGAGGAGGCAGAAAGATTGTGAGCTCCAGAGCATCGGGAAGTTTGCTCGGAGATTATATCTCCTAGAAAAGTCAGAGAAGCTACATCCATGAAGTCTCATCCATATGGCTGCCTAAACAAGACCTAAACATGGACAACATCAACAGACATGCTAACATGAAATGGGAAACCTTGGAGGGCCTCAACCCTAGGGAAAGAACTACAGGAAACTAAGGTATTCTGAGAGCAGGATAGATAGCTTTTCCCAGGGAAGAGCCCCCACATTAGTTATCCAAGACCAGATGGTCAGTCCCGAAAGCATATGTGTATAAGTAACTTTATATGGACCAAGCAGGCTGTATTTATATATTTAGGGATACACATAGAAACACACACACACACACACACACACACACACACACACACACACACACACACCAGATACACATATACACACACACATAGGAAAGGGAAGAGAGATGATGATGAAATTATATTTTAATTTCAAAAAAATGAAAGTATTTTTAAAAAAGTAGTTTATAGTTGAGCTGGAGAAATGGCTCAGTGGTGAACAGAACTTGGTGATCTTGCAGAGGACCCAGGTTCAGTTCCCAGCACCCATGTGGTGGTTCACAACCTTGTGTGACTCCTATCTCATGCCCTCTTCTAACATCCATGAACACTGAACACACACGGTATATTTCATACACTCATACATATAAAATAAAAAAATAATGAATACAAAAGAAGCTTGTAGTCTAGTATAGGTGATCAATGTGCCCACTTACTCATCAAGGATGCAGTGCAGAGGATACACTATTCTTATGCATTACTCAAAGATGCATCAGTGGACAGAACTGAACCTTTAAGGATTCCTTCTCTTGAGAAAGCTCTGAAACAAATGAGATCATGACAGGGACCACTTTAAGGGGAATGATATTTAAGATTTGATATGAAACAGAAGCTAGTAGCTAGAAGGGCAGGAACCAGAGACCAATGGGAGAGAAGGCTACATAAGTAAAACTCCTGACATATGGTGGAAAGCCAATAGCTGAGGGACACAGAAAGAAGCAATGAGGACAGAGAGTGAGGCAGGAGCATGTCACTGCAGCATCATATGGGAGGAGGCCAGGAGCCTGATCAAAGCTAATGGCAAAGGGAACCGCACTGAAGGAATAGTGTCATAGAGTTGTATGATACTATAGTGTCATAGTATCATTAAAGTTGCTTCAGAAACAATTGAAAGGGGTGCTGTTTGGGGGTTGACTAGATGGACAGATGGACATAAAAGAAAGGGGCTCATGTGCACTCAGGAAAGGTTTCATCCTGTTGCTTTATAACTGATTTGACACCCTGGCTTTCACCCCTTTCCTTTATTTCTGCTATATTGTTAACCTAATGTTGCTTTGGTTTCTTCCTATTTTGAAAATGATGATGACTTGCTACAGTAACCTCTCCAAACCAACAAATTCCCACATCATTCTGAATAAAGCTGTTCAACTCACCCTCTAAGAACAACTTTACATAAAAGACTGAGCAACTTTTACAAGGTGGAACTTCAGGAACTCAGGTTTACCATCCCTCTGCATCTATAAGGCTAGGAGGATCCAAAAGTCCCAGAGAATACATAAATGTGACACAGGAGAAAGATTCTGGAGAATATACAGAATCCATTATTCAGCTTCTCCGAGTTCCTCATTCTGAATTTGATTACCCATCCTTCAGGCTGCCAAGGCACCATGGAATTGACCTTTACAGAATTACAATCACGTCCTGTAGCACAATGACTTAATTCATGCAGTTGCTTTCTTTATTACAATTGAGTCTGAGGGGACAGCTTCTTACACATCCCTGCCTCTCACATCCAATTCACCATAAGATTTTCAATATAAGTTTGGAAAAGAAAAAGATTTATCAGCTGTAGTCTTCCAGGGTGTGGTGCTGCATACCTGCAATCCTGGAAGTTAGGAGGCTGAAGGGAGAGGGACTCAAGAGATAGACCAGCCTGGACTACAAAATTCCTATCTTAAAACAAACCAACAAACAAAAACAGGCTTGCTGGCATGGATGTCAGTTGTTGCTTTGAAGTAAGAAATGGTGCTGACTGGTGAGATGGCCCAGCTTTTACCACCAAGCCTGATGACCTGAGTTCATTCCTTGAGACTCACATGGAAGCAGGAAAGAATTGGTTCCCTCAAAAAGTCCTCTGACCTCCTCTTGCCTGCCCTGATGAGCCCCATCTCAGACAGATACATAAACAAATAAATGTAAGCATTTTTTTTAAAAGAAACTATAAACTATGATGTAAGTCAGTAATTCTCAACCAGTGATAATTTTGCTGTCCTTCAGATACTATGAATAAACGGAGACTTTTTTGTTGCTATAACCTCGTGTGTGTGTGTGTGTGTGTGTGTGTGTGTGTGTGTGTGTGTGTGTGTGTGTTGGTGAATCACTGTCATCTAATCATCTAATTGTTAGGGTCTAGAAATAGTTTTAGCTACCTTGTGACATACAAGAACCACTCAAAACAGCATCTGATAGCCAAAAAAGAAAGTTCACTGTGCCAATATCAGGCATAGGTACTTAGGTTCAGGCTTGCTGGAGCATTTTCCACAGTGGCCAAGATATGGAAGCAACCTAAGTCCATCATCAGCTGAATGAAGAAACTGGGTAAATACCCACCATGGAATACTATTTAACCTTTGAAAAGAGAAAACCTGTAGTGACATCTCAGATGAAACCGGAGGACCCCATATTAAGTGAAGCAAACCAGCCACAGAATGACATGATCTCTTCTGTACACGTGGAATTTAGAAACATTGACTCATAGAAACCCAAAGTACAAGGGGTGATTGCCAGGAGCCAGGAGCCAGGAGCCAGGAGCCAGGGGCCATGGGTGAGTGTGGTAGTGAAATTCTGATCAAAGCATTCATTTCAGTAAAGTAATAAATGGAAGAGATACACTGGATAAGAGGCTGAGTACATTAATAACAATGATGTGAATACTTGAAATGTTTAGTCTCCCATTAAAGGAGGGATATCTCTTATACTAAGGAATAAAAAAAAAAGAGAGATTTTAGACATTCTCAAGAAAAAGCTAGAGGTGATACATATGTTCATTAGTCTGATATAGTCATTTCACAAGGCTAATTCATACATGGTAAACATTAAACCTTTCATTTCATTTAAAATGTAATTATTTGAGAGGCCTGCTTGCCCTGTGGCTGCAGGTGTGGCTGGGAGAAAGACATTGGCCAGGACTCACCCACTGCCCTTGCTGGGTGTGACTATGATGAGCAAATGTCTGGTGGAGAAACGAGAAAGAAAGAAAACCAGAGTAAATCAATGGGCCATGGAGAGAGGTGGAACTAGAGACTCAAGAGTGGTGAGGAACAGTCTGATGTGGGTGGCCTGCCTGCACTGCCACCTGAGGTCATGTGATGTCTGGCCCTGTGCTGACACCGAGGGCCATGTCTGGGTCCATGGCCCTACACAGCCAGGGTCTGTGTTGATGTCCATGACCTGCTTTACCACCATCTAAAGCCATGTTGATGTCCCAGGCCCCTGCTGAGCTGGCCTCACCCCTCATGGGAGAACTGACCCTAGTGAGGTGGGCACAGGAGAGCTGGTCCTACCCTTTCCCTGAGTGGGGAGTTCCCAGTGGAGACCTGTGCTGACCAACTCATTTACTACCGAGGCTCACAACCTTGAGTTGGCCCACCCTAACATCTACTTCATCTATGACCTGCTGGAAGGACCTCCTGAAGCAACAGCCACAGGATCTCCTTGACTTGGGGCAATAGCAAGACATCAGAGGGGAATGTCGGTGAGGGTCCAATATTGATGGTACAGCAGAAGTCAGAGGTCTTGAATGAGACCAACAACCCACTGCAATGAAATTTGCAAGTAAAGTTACTTGGGCGAAAGGGTATACTGCACAACCCACAGCAGTTCCCAATACCGCTATGATGAAAGAATATGTGGCAGAGAGGTGGGCAAGAGGGAGGGAGGAGGGAAGTGGTGTTTTCTTTGTAGGGAGGCTACAAGGAGGAGGGCGGACATGGAAGGGCTGGAAAGTGAATGGGAATAAGGTGCATGATGTGAAATTCCCAAAGAATCAATAAAAAATTACACTGAATAAATAAAATTATTCAAAAGGAAACTAATTTATCTTTGTCTAAAGTACAACTTAGCAACACTACTTTTAAAGAGTGTGTGCAATTTGCAAAGCAGGTTAGCATCCTGTCTAGTACATCCTGTATAGTTTGTAGAAGCTTTATATGTACATGATGAGGTTCCTCAACAAAAATGAATCAGTAAGCTGAGAGGAGTGAAGACACAATCTGCCCTTCCTTCCCGCCCTGAAGAAGAATGGCTGAAGAGTCCCAGTTAGTAACAGGAAGCCCCTGCCAACTTCAGAATTAACTTTCATTTCAGAAAAGCTCCACTAGTTTAGACCCTACTGTACCTGTTCTTTGCAGCCTTACCAGGCTCAAATAATCCAAAAGGTGTTGGGTCTAGATCACAGTATTTGCCATCCATTTGCTGCTGCACAAGATATAAGAAACCTGGCAGAATCTCCCACACTGGCCCTCAGCCCACTGTCACCTCTGACCCCTTGTGTCTAACTGTCTAGCCTACTTGAACTTCCAAAAAGGGCAAAGAGCGTTTTGATTCATTTGTGATTTCCAAGCCTTCTCTCATGTGTTTCTTGAATGTTCTTTTAACTGTTCCTCTAAACAAGGGTGAAAACACATCATTGCAATCCACAAAATGTCGATCCCTGCCCATTGTAAACCTGAACAAGGCTTTTATCTTATGACCCACCCGTTATTTTAGGTGTAAATCTGGCTCTATTTGAGCATTTTAACTGTAAGTACACTATAAGATCTTAAGTCTGAAAAAATTCTGTGAATTTTCCTTCTCCTGGAGCAAAGCCAGCTTTGCCTCTTGCCTCTTACAGACAGCTGCTGCCACAATTATCTTGTTTTCAAAATGAATGATCTACAGCCAATCAAGAGCTAGTCCTTCAATCAAAAGAAAAAAAAATCCCTGTTTACTGCATTCCCTCTGATCTCCTTCCAAGACTCCAGACATAACATATGCCACAGGGATTTCAGCTCCTCTGAAGGCTGTTCCCTTTTTACTTTCAGAGGTATGGCAGCCACGAAAGCAGAGAAGAGAGAAAGTAGGAAACAGCCATTAGAAATGCCCAGCATCTGGTTTGAGGATATTGGTAGGCAGTGGGGTCAGAATTCAGATGCAGCTTACACAGATGACACTTTTATTCCCATGGTTAAAGTCCCCATGTGTTTGTGAACTTGCTGCAGTTCTGATTTCCTTCACAGTGGTTCCTTCCATCTGTTTCCTACCACAGGGGCACACTCTTCCTTTCCTGATGCACCACAAACTATATGGCAAGTGCTGGGCACACAGCAGTGAGTTGCACTGACAATCAAGGATGCCCCAGTTAGAGCACTGTGATAAATGCTCGAAACAACTTATAGGAGCAAGGATTTGCTTTGACTTGTGATTTCTGAGGTTTCCATCCATTGCTGGCTGTCTTTAGTCTTTATCACTTTGGCCCCAAACAAGCAGGAACATCATGGTAGCAGGGGTGTGTAGCACTCATGGTAGCCACACAGCAGACATTAAGGACAAGAGACATTTTTCTCAGTCATGACCTCAGTGTCCTCCTTTTATCAACCTTCTTCTTCCACAAGTTCTGATTGGTGTCACTGTATTATGAATCTATCAATGAGCTGGTCCATTGATGAAGCCAAAGGTCTCATGATGAAACCATTCTCAACAACTGGGTCAACCAACTAGGGATCAAGCTTTCAACACCAGAACTCCCTGTGAAGGATGTGTCACAAGCAAACTATAAGAGCCAGTCTAGTACATGAGGTGAGCTGCATACAAATGGTTCTAATAAGAGGTAAGTACTGGGAATATTCAAAAGGAAGAGGTAGTCTGCTTGGTATGTATGGGAAAGTCTTACTAAGGAAGCATTATTTGGAGGAACAGTTGCTGAATGAGGAGTTCACCACATAGGTTGAAGAGAAAGACATACAAATGTTAAGAGACATACTGTGCCTGACCTGGGGTCTCCATATAACTTCCCATGGCCCAAACAAAAGGGATGAGCTGCAACCATGCAGCATAAGGACGGATGAGAAAGCTGGCAGGCATGTAAGGAGCTTGTCCTATCTCACACCTGCATTTGAGTTTTGAGTATTTCAAGAGATGAGTGAAGTGATATTTGACAAAGTGATTACCACTAATCTCTGTGCTCTTCAAAAAGCAATGCAAAGTTGGCCAAGAATATGCACAGGAAGTTATGTACTGTAATATTACTTGGATACTCATAATACATGTCTTAAAATTTGTGGAACATTTGTAGTTAAGTATTTTGGCAATGCAGCACATCGAAATGTCCAGTTGTCAATATTGCGTACAATTATCAGTATAGAACACCACAAGAAATGCCTGGAAATGTAGCCAGAGTGGAATATTAGAAGAGCTGTTTTAATGTCACCCTTCTAAATTAATGTCACAGTTGAACTGACTTCTAAGGACTTATCTCTATGCCCAATCTGAGAAGCTTCCTTTGAAGTGGGTGGTAATTAACACACAGACCCACAACTGGACAAGGTGAAAAAAAATAAGAGAGTGTAGAATGCTAAACCATAAGTGGGACATCTTTTATATGGACACAATTTTTATAGCTATTTGTTTCTGGAAGTAATCCATGAGACAATTTCAGGAGAAGACAGAAAGTACAGGCAAAGATTACCTTTTACTTAAAATTTACTTCTAAGACCAAGAGAAGAAAATTCCTAAGAGAGTTGGTAGTAATATCTATGGTCTTCCAATTCATTGAGCAGTAGTTTTTGTGGCACTCGTGAGAGATCTCAGCACTATTGTCTGTGCAGATGCCTTCCTTAGGTAGAAGGAATTCTGTCTTCCACCTTCATATTGTCTATAGCACTTCAAAGTGTCCAGGAGTATATACAAGGACCATAAAATCAATCCAAGAATCAGACACTAAAGATCTCAAATACGAAAATTTGTTTTCATTCCAAATAATTATTACCTGGTGCTCCATCCATGTGTGACTTACCCTTGACTCGGCTGTTAATATTCTCAAGTAGAAAAAAAGAAACATGAGAACAGAAAAAGGGGGAAATGCTGAAGAAGAAAATATTAAAGGAATAATGCTGCCCTCTCTCTGCCATCTGGTAGAACCATGTATTAGAAGTGCCTGATCAGAGCATTTCATACCACACCATTTCTGTTTGTTGGTTGTACCGCATTAAGGGCGGGTATAGGAGTATTTGGCGCATTAAGTGATCCAAAGGAAGGTTCCCAGGCAGCATAGGGATGTCGTAGTCTCTCTTCCAAGAGGCCATGCACCAGCCCTCATGGATCCCTGCAAATTCCAGTGTTTGAGGTAGGAGCCCCATTTTCTTCCTCGTGGGTAAGGAAGCTGAGTCTGGGAGTCAAGGTCACCTTTGAGCAGAGTTTGAGAAAGAATACAGACAAGTGCATCTGAAAGCTGCACACAGAGCTAGCCCACCAGTTTGTCTTCCTTTACACTCGCTTCACACGTCATAAAACACTTCATTTTTCCACCTCTGCATCCTACAAATGAGTATTTCTATCAAAAGATATATATTTTTAAAATTTGTTTAATGCCAGCATTTAAAAAAAGTCCTTTTCAGTGGGCTGGTTGCATGTGGGTGTAATCATTTCTCATTAATACTACAGAAAGAATGTTTAAATCATACCACAAGGTCCTGTAACAAAGAAATACATTTAATTTGGATGATTTCAAAGAAAGATATTTTTGTAAGTACGATTCTATTAAATATGACTGTGGGAACTTTATTTTAAAAAGAATTCCTGAAAAATATCAATTAGAAATTAAATAACACAAATAAGATATGGATAATAAAGCTATTCTCCTATCTGTGCTGCTTATAAAATATGTTTTAGAAATCATTAAATATCAAGATTATTTTGTGACTTTTAAAATTTTTAAATAAGTGTGTGTGTGTGTGTGTGTGTGTGTGTATGGGTGTGTGAGAAAGAGAGAGAGAGAGAGACAGAGAAAGAGACAGAGAGAGACAGAGAAATGTGTACAGATATCTGCAGAGGCCAGAAAATGTAGTTGAATTCCCTTAAATGGGGTCACAAGCATTTGTGACTCACCTGGCACAGGTTCTGGGATCTGAACTTGGGTCCTCTGGAAGAGCAGCAAGGGACCTTAAATGTTGTGTCATCTCTGCAACCCCTATTTTTTTATCTTTAAGAAATTTTTTTTATGCATAATACTGTCTGTACTTTAGAATCCGAGTAGATGATCAGAGGATGAGGCATATTGCTGACAGCAACTTCAATCCTTAAGGCTCTTACTGAGAATATTCTCTTTCATGTCCTTTAGAAGAAGAAATCATTTGGATAAAAGGGAGCAGACTAAACAATAAGAACAATTTGTAAAGTTTTCAGAGGTGATTCCTTGTGAAGTGAGTGGACATGTGTATTAATAGCTATTTCCTTGTGGTCCCACCATAGCGACCAAGGTTGAAGGCACCCGACTCCCAGTGCAGTAACTGTGCTTCCAAGACTTCCTTACCCCAGCATTGGTTTGAAGTATTTCTTTTTCGAATTTACTAAATCTTCTCTTCAATTACTTTCCCTTCTCCATCATATGCATCTGAGAGCTATCCATGAGTCTTGCTGTGGGAGTGGAGCATCCTGGGAAAATCCCTTTCATAGTAAAAGGCATCAACATCTGTGCTTATGTATCTCTAATATCTAACATTTGGTGCATTCTTTGACAGCCATTCATTCTTCCCTCACTTTCCAAGCCAGTGACTGCTTGCTCTGTATTTTTTACCTCTTGCTTTTTAAATGCAAGTGACCTGTTTAACTGAAACGCAACACTGGCACTTTTGTTATCAATGGACATTATATTCTGAGTTCCTTTTGAACACTGGTAGCTTATTCTATGAGCATCCGCCAGTTTGCTATGCTGTTCCCTGTCTGTCTCAAGGAAGAGAATTGATACCTGTCACCAATTCCCACAGCATAAGCAGTTGAGGCTACACAGAAACATAAACAAAAGTTGTTCTGGGGTATTCTAGGTCACTATATTATTTTGATACTTCATATCTGTGGCAAATATGCTAAACATGCAATCCAGCCTCTCAAGTTTTTGAGATTGTACAGTATGGTTTTCTGAACTAAAAGCCCTGTGTCACACAGTAAAGGTTCAGGCTTCTTTGCTTTGCTTAATTGGAACTTCATGCCAATTGTCAACTTCCTAGTTCCCGTGACAGTCACTATTCCATTATTAATGCTGAGTACTTTAGCCATCTCATATGGATGGCAGCATGCAGTATTTGTCTATAACTGGTTTATTTTACTTAACATTATATTTGGTGTTTCTATTAATGGATATAATTTTAATTTTTTGAGTGCAGAAAAAAAATCTCACTGGTGTCATCCTTCTCCTCTGACTCTTACAATCTTCCCACCTCCTCTTCCAAATATTCCCTGACACCTGGGTGGGTAGCGGGTAGGGAGTTGAAGACATTCCACTAAGGACTGAGTGCTCCAGGATTTCTCACTGTCTGCATATCGTGCAGTTGTGGTTGACACACAAACAGTCTCATAGAGACTGTGGCAGTATGCATAAGGCCTGCACAGGTCCAAGGCAGATAGGATCCCATCCCTGAGATGGGAACTGGACATGAGTTCTCACCCCTAACCAAGAAGCCCTCTCCAGTGGACAAGCACTTGCAGAGGAAAAACTGGTTTTCTCTAATGGAGTGTCATTGGGTGTAAAACCACATGTAAGGGCAGGCCCCATGGCCAGCAGTAGTTGGCCAACACAAAATGAACTCAGTGGTATTTTGTTGATTAATTTTGTCTCATATTGTTTTGTTTGGGCTTTTTTTAAAAAAATTACTGGCCTTTTGCTTGTATATTATGTTTTCCACTTTTGTGTTATTAAGGTGTGTGTGTGTCTGTCTGTCTGTCTGCATGTGTTTCCTCTGCTTTTCCTATTATTGTTGTTGTTATTTTTTTAATTTTCCTGTTAGTTTTCTAAAGATAAGTAGAAAGAAGGTATGAAGTCAGATGGGAGTGGAGGGTCCAGGAAGAGATGAAGGAGGGGAAACTGAGATCAGAATATATTGTATGGAAAAATTGTTTTCAATAAAAATTTTTAAAAGAAAAGAATGTCCTGTCAAATGTTAAAAGTTCACTTTAATTCTACATGGCTCACAATGCGAAGAATGAACAAAAGTTACCCGTGAGTCCTCTATGATAAACTCAGGGAGAGTGTCACAGGAACTGCCCTTCTGCCTGGAGCACTGTGTCTCCCTTTACCTTTTCACTGCTTCGCCTTATGTCCCAATTCTCTCGCATCCTTGACTCATCCTCCAATCTCAGCATACATTACGTCACCTCCTTGAAAACGACACCTAAGACCTCGGCCAACACCCATCTCCACTATCAATTACTCTTGTAACATCCCAGAACACTTGGCACTTATCAAAACTATAGTAAATTACTTGTGATCATATTTGTCATCCCACATAAATGGATGCACCATTTAGAGCAAGACATTTTCTTATTTTATTTATCACTGTGACCCCCACATCCAGTAAATGGCTGCCCCTAGGAGCACATGACGGTGGTTGTGGAATGAATAAAAATGCACAGATATGTTATTGGATATTAATTCACTAAGTGCACTGGATTGCATCATCCACCTGTCTCTCTGCCAGGCCACAGGGAGATTTGGAAGGCACAGGGAAATTCCTTACTCAGATCAGATCCTTCACCTCTGCTGCTCATCCCTCCCAGGACTTGACAGCCCCAAGCCATATCTCTTTGTTTGTTTGTTTGTTTGTTTTTGGGTTTTTTTTTTCTTTTCGAGACAAGGTTTCTCTGTGTAGCTTTGGAGCCTTTCCTGGAACTCGCCTGTAGACCAGGCTGGCCTTGAACTCACAGAGATCCGCCTGGCTCTGCCTCCCGAGTGCTAGGATTAAAGGTGTGCACCACCATCACCCAGCATTCTTTTTATTTTTAAATCCAGAAATGTAAATAGTCATTTGTTTAATGTTACATATTCTAAACCGGAATGGATGGAGCTGAGCTTCTGAGTATCATTTTGTTAATATTCTCAGGGGTGATAAATGATGACAATGTCCATCATCACATGAATACAACAAACCTCAAATCTTTGAGACTGCTGTTCTAATAGCTTGTAGAGTAGCCAACAAGGTCACAGATTTCCTGGTTTCTCTACATCTCATATTCTTGCAAGCAGCTACCCTGAGGTTGTCCCTGCTCTCTGAAGCTGCTGCAGGTTATGATGAGCAGATGACCAGGGTGAACTTGCTGAGAAACTCTGAAATACTTCACGTCAATAACATAAGAATGGTTTAGGGTTATTGGTTCACGTGATAACTTGTATTGTGCCTTTGATGTGTGAGGCCACAAAGTGACTAGTCAGTCAAGCAAGGCTGGCATGTGAAGTGAGTGCTCTAAAGGAGGTCTCAATGTCCTCTCATGAGTACATGGCAATTGGTACCAGATCTGCTGCCAGGTGTCAGAGATAGTTTCTCAGTGACAGTGTTGATGGCCCTAAACTTTGGAAGATAAATGACAATTCACAAGAAAAACTCAGTCAGAGGCTGCCATAGGCAAACCACAAAGGTGTGACATGAGAAAAGCATGTTGCATAATTGATGGCGGACCAACACCATAGGGTGGGCATGATGGAGAACAACCCAAGTGTTCACTGTTCTATTGCTGTGAAGAAATACCATGACCATGGCAACTCTTAGAAGGAAAACATTTAAATGGGGCTGGCTTACAGTTTCAGAGGTTTAGTCCATTATCAATTGCCACAATGGGCTTGAGCATCGGAGACTTCAAAGCCTGCCCCCAGTGACACACCCCTTCCAACAATGCCACACCTACTCCACCAAGGCCACACCTCCTAATAGTGCCAGTCCCTATGAGCCTATGGGGCTATTTTCATTCAAACTACCACACCAAGATACAGATTTGGGCTTAATATTGGAGGTGCTTTCCAACTGTTAGAAACATATTGTATAAAAGCATTTTAAATAAAAACCATGCAACATTAGATTTCTATCCAGAGAGTTTGTTCATGTTATTCATGGCTTGGAAATTAGGTATAAGTATTTCTGTTTTTAAATAAAAATGAATAAAGATAGCATAAGTAGCGAAGAGATTAAAATGTTGCATCAAACTATTGGACATGAAGGGGGTTATTTTATGTACATAGGAGTGATCAGAGATCATGAATACTCTTGTCTGCTATAATCCATTACCATTCAAATATTTCAGAGGCATGGCAGGGAGAAAAGAACACATTCCTTCTCTAAGTCAATGAAGTGTGACCTGTATCTCAACACCTACACAGAGCAACAGAGCAGAGTAATCTCATTTGAAATAAAAGTTTGCAAGGAGGAAGACTCGTCATTTATCTGTAAGCTGGGAGAGCTAGAGAAGGAGTTAAAAGAACAAAGAAATTTTCTTTGATGTCCAAAGCCAACTTTTTAAAAATTAAATGCTGCTTTCTAACAGCATGAAAAGAAGTCAGAGAAACCAAAAAGGACAAGATTGTGTTTAAAAAACAGGGAAGTTCAGATCTGCACGAGCAAGGACAGACCAGGGCCCTTGAAAGCATTCTAAAGCATCCTTGGGGATCTGCTTCCCCTTGGACTTTGTTCCTTATGAGTGTTCAACAATAGAACCGCTTGTATAATGATGGCAGAACAAGAGTTGGAGATGTTAACATTTCACATTGAAATCCATGGTTCGCTTTGATATCACTCAATAGAACAGAATAAACCTCTGCCTGTCTCAGTGTATATGAGATCACGTAGTATGACTGAGGAGGGTAAAAATCGAGAGTCTGAATCATGTTTGTTCTGTCTAGTATTATAATTTTATGGGTTCAGTCTAGTTTTTGTTCAGAATTATACTTCTGTTCAAATGTGGTTATGCAGTATATGTCCCTTTCTCTACTTAAAACCTTCCAAGAGTATAACCTCTCCCTTCAAATATATCTCAGACCTTTATAAAGTCATACAGTCTGGCCCCTAAACCCTAGAGTCATCCCATCTAACTCTCACACCGACTGCAGCAAATGTTGGGTGTACTCCTGCATGGCACCACATGGCTTCCCTGTTCTTAGAATACTAGAAAACTGTTTCTCTGGACTGGACGGTCCTCTCCAACTAGATGTTCACTTAACAGGCTCCTTAGCAGTCTATCCCAAACACAACTCTCCTTTATTATCTTAAGCAACAAACAAGGAGGCTCCTAAGGATGTTCTCTTCCTGGTATGCACATCTTATAACAATTCCCTTTCTCCACTATCAGCACCAATATGTGAGGCCAGAAGAATATGATAAGAAGACAGCATGTGACCTTCAATAGTAAAATAGGAAATGCCTGCTGCTCAACCAATGCTCCCTTGGATCTTTTGTTTGAGAAGAATCTGTCAACTTGTCATGTGTGTGACTCTAATGGAATGATCCATGAGGGAAGTACTGGCATCCCTATGCTAGCAGTCAACAGAAGTAAACCTTGGAATCAGAGCCTCCAACCCTGTCAAGCCTTTATACACTAGCAACTTTTTCAGACCTGAGACAGAGCTACACAGCCAACCCATTCCTAAGTTCTTGCCTGGAAAACAAACAAACAATCAAACAATCTCAGAGAATATTGTTTTTTAATTTGATAGTTTGAGTAGCAATTCTTATACTGTAAGGAATAACTATTGTATCTTTTCATGCTGGTCTCCCCGGTATGCAATCTAAGGAGACCCTACCATCCCATATTTTATAATATTATCCATTCTATTTTCTTTCTCACACACATGCATAGGCTGTTATCTTACTTACTTTTATTGGGTTGGTTATTTCTTTTCTTTCTCAAGTAAAGCTTAAAATTCTTGAAGGCAACAATTTTGTCTTTCTCTTTCATCAAGGCTTATGCTCAGAACTGGATCATCTAGACCAATAATCAATGAAGATCCATTTAAAGAATAATGTACCACTCTGGAATTATTTCACTTGCTTCTTCATGATGCACAGGAAGTCTAAGAGCTAAGTTCCTACCACCAGCTCTTTGATGTCCTATCTAGCTCAGATACAACACAAGATACAGGAGACATCTGTGTCCAGCTAGGCAGGGGAGCCAAGCCTCTCAGCTACATTCTAAGGAAAGCTTTATGCTCTGGACTGAGGACCAGATAAAGATGCTTTTGAGTGATTAGCATTGTTTACAAAGGTTTCGGGGAGAGGATGAGGTCTAGAAGAAATGCACAGGGTACAGCAAAGGTGACATTTAGAGAATAAGACGACATTAGGTAAAATGTTAGGGTATTAGAGTCAAGGAGATGAGATAACAACCACAAAACAAAGACATGAAGAAGTACAAATCAACTTTCATGAGATGAAAATGCAATTTGAACATTAAAGATACAGTCTTCTGATTATTAAATCACCCCAGAAATTTGTACCTGAGCTGTGCAGAACTATTTTAAGTATCTCATTCAGGGAGAATGGTTCTAGATTTAGCCATGATCTTTTAGTAAAACATATGTCTTATCATTTAGCCTAGGAACTTGGCTTCCTACTTCACAAGCATAAAATAGGCATAGGATGTGTGTACAGTTTCATGACCCAAATTGGAGGTGGAAGATTAGCATACAGTATGCATATCTCTCCTCTGTCAACAGCTTCTACTTTCATGGTTTCTTTTGAGTTAGTGGGGGAAACTCAGTCCATCTCTAGGCTTCTTTCCAGAAGGTCTTTTCAGCTTCTCTGGCTTGGGTCTTGCTATTTTCAAAAAACTCACAGAGGCAAAGTGTCTTTTAAACATAGTTTCCAAGACTAAAGAATTAAATATATGCCTACCAACCTTCACCCACCTAATTTGCTCTGCATAGTGTGACTTTCCAGTTACGTTACCTGGAAAAATACTGGTACCCATCATATACCATAAAAACAAAACATCGAGGATGCTGAAGTTAGATAACTGCATTTGTTTAGATGGAGTCTCACTTTGTAGGCCTGGGTGACTTCTAACTTAGAATCATCCTGCTTCAGATGGCCTGATGACAGGTCATAGGTGTAGGCCACTCTATTTGACTTCCCATCAACACTTTTAAAGAAAAGAAAATGCAACTCTCCTGATTTTATGTGGGGGTTATTTCCTATGCAAGTAAATATCTTGGAGAGCTACAAGTTTATGTGACCATGTCAACCACACAGTTTTCAACAGCTGAATAACAACCTAAGTCCTACCAGGCCAACATGAAAACATCAGTATTTGCCCCCTTTTCATTCTAGCATTCAAAACACACACAGACAAAACTTCTCTACATTTAAAACTACTAAGTCTGTTTCCATTCCGAGACACCACACTCTATTGCATTCACAGCATCACAGATGGAAAGTGTCTCATATTTTTTTTAACGTTACATGTTTTGAGAAATCTTTTCAGTTGGAACACAACTTAGCAGCAGTTCACTGACAAAAGAAGGTACATAGCCTCTGGTGACAAAAAGAGACATATGCACTTCTGATGGGCCTTGCTAAGCAGGGAACACAAACCCTCTTCTGGAGTAAAGGAGTGTCTACATAGAGATAAATAATAATAATAATAATAATAATAATAATAATAATAATAATAATAAATGTAAATAATAAAATTTTTTAAAAATAAAAATTTTAAATAAAAAATTTGCAAGAATGGTTCAACATACGAAAATCTGTCAATGTAATACACCACATAAACAAACTGAAAGAAAAAAACCACATGATCAGGAATATACCTAAACATAATAAAGGCAATTTACAGTAAGCCAACAGCCAACATTAAATTAAATGGAGAGAAACTCAAAGAGATTCCACTAAAATCAGGAACAAGCCAAGGCTGTCCACTCTCCCCATATTTATTCAATATAGTACTTGATGTTCTAGCTAAAGCAATAAGACAACAAAAGGAGATCAAAGGGATACAAATTGGAAAGGAAGAAGTCAAACTTTCACTATTTGCAGATGATATGATAGCATACATAAGTGACACCAAAAATTCTACCAGGGAACTCCTACAGCTGATAAACACCTTCAGTAATGTGGCAGGATACAAGATTAACTCAAAAAAAATCAGTAGCCTTCCTATATCAAGTGATAAATGGGCTGAGAAAGAAATCAGAGAAACATCACCCTTTACAATAGCCACAAATGATATAAAAAATTAAAAATAAATAAATAAATAATTTAGAAACCCAAATAGAAAAGTTCCACAGAGTGCTCCCGCTAGGGGCAGCAAACACACTTCTGTGGAATTTCTTATGGGAGGAGACGCTTTCACGCCAAACAGCTGAGACATGGAGAGCTGAGTCATTTTCCAGCCGAGGAACAGCTACAGAAGCTGCCCCCTTAATTCAAAAGCCATGAAGGAAAAGGGAGCCAGGGCTGTGATGAGAAATGATAAAGACCTATTGACTTTCTATCTCTGGGGGTCAAAGCCAGCTCTTCTGAGGAACTGCTCAGTCACACTCATTTCCCATTGTTGTGCCAGCTGGGGTTAGAGGGGTAATTGGAGAGAGAGTGAGAGTTCAACCCAAAATGTGAGAGTTGTGCTTGAAAGGCATCTTGGCAAATGGGTCCAGCCAGTACATTTAAACCACAGCGAGAGTGCATCCTCCTCAAACAGTGGCTGGCCATGGAAAACCTAGATGTATTTTCTTTTCTCTTTCTTTTTTTTTTTTTCTCTCTTCAGCAACTAAGACATCAAGAAAGCAGAAATAGTACACAGAGAAACTGACACTATTTTACAGGTGAATATAAGCTCATGCAACTCAATTCTAAATATTAAAAAAATATGGATTGTTTGGGTTGTTTTAGAAAAAAAGGTTGACTTTAGGCTAGCGGGGTGGTTCATAAAGTCAAAGTGTGCATTTGTAATTTCATAGATGGCAAGATGGCGAGGGGAGAAGGAAGATGTCAGTAGCCAGCTGATCTAGCCTGCTCGGTGAATTTACAGAGCAGTCAGGGTCCTGCCATAAATAAAGGGTGGAAGAAAATTAAGGAACAATACTGACTGGAAGTTATCCTCTGACTTCCACATGCATGTAGACACATGTGTCCCCACACAGGCTCTCACACACAAAGGTATAACATTTAACATGAAAGGGGAGGGAAAAAATGTCTATTTGTCATCATACGGCAAAAAAAATCTCAAATAAACCGGTATGTACTATCACTACACTACAGAAATATCAGGTATGGATATATCCACATACGTATTAGCTCACTAATAAATACAGACATTTATCATTAGTTCATTCTGTAAGTAGAGAAGGGGTGTAGGCCACACAAAGATGAAAGAATCTTCATAATGAAAAGACTGAACACAGCATTGAGTGTGAACTAGACCAGGCTCACACATGTGTACACAATTCAAACTGTAGAACCATATGAACAGGAACCCATGTCAGTTATTCCTATTATTTAGTCCAATTATTTTATATGAGCATGAATTTACAACTCATATCTCCCCACGTGTAAAACAGAATTCAAATGTATGATTACACTTAGAACCTATGAAGTTCTGCTTGTTCTTCTCCATGACAGTCCTGAGTAATTCTCTGTCTCCCAAATCTAGTTCTCAGCTCCTCAAAGGTTATGATGCTTCTTGTTTCGGTGGTGTTATTTGCAGGTTATCATGTACCCATAATCCCAATGTACAGAATGCATTGTTAATATTTCCTCATCTGTTACCAATGACTTTGTATACATATTCACTTGTGCCCAGGGCTGTAAGTTAACCTTTGTTAGTTCAGCACTCCAGGCTGCTGCAGAGGCATAGCAAACTTCTGTTGATCACTGGTGTGCTAGACAGAGGCATTCCTTGAGTTACTATGGCCTACATTTGACTTTTCAAGTCTTCAGGTAGATTTGAGCATGTCTACTACACAGGGAGCTCTTTACGATTGGCCTCATGCTACAAAATCTTTGATTGTTCTATGGAACCGAGCAGCTTTGTTGAAGGAATTTGAAGATATTCGGACTTCACTAAGAGTGACACAGCTACACAACATTACAGACTTCCCTTTCCATCACATACACATACCTAATAAAGTGCCAGTGAACAAGTACACCAGGGTCCACACGCACTAAAAGGCACCATCTCATCTCCCAGGAAAGTCTACAAAGACTGTTTCATCCATCAGCTACTGAGCTGCTTTCAAACACAGGGACCTTCCACAGACATCCTTTGTAAAACTGTCCATAGAGAGCACAAAATCCTCATCTGACACTGACAGTGCTTCAGAAACCAGAACGGCTGTGTGTTTGAATCTGTTTGTGAGAGGCACATGAACTTCAGCCTACAAGCTTAGATATATTAGGCAGATTGTCTCGTTTCTCCCTAATGCACACCACTATTTTAAGCAGTTAACATGCTTTCTGGAGAAACACCATCCTTTTTGTGCTACCCTTTGTCTCACCTCTAGTGATTTATCTCAGTTCTTACAGGCTTTGTCTACGCTAAGGCTGAATCCTGAGAAGGGTCATACCTCCTGATTTTCACTGTTGAAATAGTGGAATTTTTCCTTTGAGTTGACATAGAGAGCTGGTTACACAGACCATGGTTTCTACCATCTCCATTTAAAAAGATATAAAGATTGAAAAAGAATGAACAAAACAATCTTCACCATGATACAATTCTGCTTTGTGTTAGTTTTTTGTTGCTCAGATGTGGTGATTTGAAACACTAATTTGAAAAATAGTATGTAGACAAAAAATATTGCAAGGCAGGGGATATTAAAGTCTATACATCTAAAACTGAGATTTAAGGGCTACAAAATGTCCACATAATCAGGTCAAGTGCAGAGCATCATCTAAAGTGGGAATCACCCAGAATGCAATGTAACTGTAATCACAGAACTCTGCCAGTGGCATTGACTTCAACAAAAATCTACCCTGGACTCAATGAAAATAAACTGTTCACCTAGGAGAAACACTTTATCACCATGTAATCCACATGTGAAGTTCAGCATTACTGTCCACACCAGGACTCTAGAGAGGGGCTAATTCAAAGACAGAGGATTGTTTATCAAAAAGGAAGAAAACAACCAAGAAGAAAGACAAAGGAAAGGAGGCTGAATTATACATGGCAGGTTAGCAACACAATGCATTCTGGTTTATTTTCCTCTGATATTCCCATTGTTTCCACCAGAGCTGGCACAGAAAGTTACACTGTATGCATCTCCCAGCACTAGGCATGAGAAACCACAGTTCTACTTCTTGGACCATGGGAAGCTCTTGCTCTATAAATTCAGTTCACATAAAAGGAAAATTAACTGAGGGTCTATCGTAAAAAGACCATCATACATGTTAGAATCAAAGCAGTCCCAAGGTAAAAATGGAGAAGGCAACCAGGCCTGTAGGAGTGGTATGTTTCAAGGGAGATGCATGCATTGGGGCCCCAAACAAGCATAGGACATTGGCATCGAGTCAAGCCCGAGGGTTCAAGTGGTTTTCTAGAGGGTACAGAAGAGAGGACAAAAGTGTTAGGTAGGGGAGGCTGTGAGTTCCATAATGTTTGTTGGAACCAAACAGGAGATTGCAAATCAGAGGAAGCTGGGTCATATTAGAAGAATGAAATTTTAAGATTATGGACAAGAATACAAAACTTGTTTCCAAAGAACCAAATTACAAGCATTACTACCTATTAGGCATATGGAAAACACATGAAACTGGAATCTGGTGTGATAAACATTAAATTTATCAACCAAAGCTTAAGCTGTTTTAGTTGAGCCATATGTAACTTCTATTTTTAATGTCCAATGCAAAGAAATAGCACCAGTGTACAAGTAAGAAGAAAATGCTGGATGTATTTGACTGGAAGTAATCTGGAGGCGTATGGTTATATACAACCGTATCCATGTGCAATATGTATAGATATCTTACCTTGGAGTGACAAAACAAACTATGTGTCAGATAACAGACTTGAAGAATCATTACAAATGAATAATCAATAGTTATCAATTATATGTAGAAACAATCTGTTGCAATTGTGACCAAAGAAAGGCAGATCTAGCTTATTTCTTAAGTTCTTTCTTCAGTTTGCATGTGGGCATGCTCACACACACATACACACATAGGACAGTTTATAATTATTACTTTTTTCTCAGCTAAAAATATTGAATAATGTCCTATTGTGAGAATGCAAATGAGTGATTTAGTTTCTTTAAAATATTGGTCAACACTGTAACTATTCCTTGGACCCAGCCATTAAGTCCAAAAATGTATATCCATACATAGGAGGACAACCTTTTCCAGGAAAAGTATTAACCATGTGGAGTGACAGGTGCATGCTATGAAACAGAGTCTCCAGATATGGAGACTTACACAACAGCGCAAAGGTGCCTGGCTTATGGAGGTTCTTCTAGGCAAGAGGGGGTGTAGTTAAATATTTGTCCATCTGGCACTTTTGAAAAAAAAACAAAGCATTTATAAAAGAACTAAATTTATATAAGACGACTTTTTCATCAAAATAATAAAATTGCAACTTTTTCCCCAAGCACACATGCCAGTGTTACATTAGAGGCTAAACCATAAAAACAGGGCATGGCATGATAGGGGCACCAGCCTGGACTGCACAGCATCAGAGGCAGGGTCGCAGGCTAGAAGATACCTCTGCATCACCTGGTGAAGGAAAAGTGTCACATAAGATAAACAGACTTTGCTGCAAAGATCTAAAGAGAAGAAGGGAATTGGAAATCCACAAATGACTCAAGATAGACAGCTGAGAAGTGCAGAAGTGTGACTAACTGAAAAGAAGAAAGCCAAGCTGCCCATAAAGCTCCAGCCACAAGCCGAGCAGTGGTGGCACATGCCTTTAATCCCAGAACTCAGGAGGCAGAGCCAGGAGGATCTCTATGAGTTCAAGGCCAGCCTGGTCTACAGAGTGAGATCCAGGACAGGCACCAAAACTACACAGAGAAACCCTGTCTCAAAAAAAACAAAACATAACAACAACAAAATAAGCTCCAGCCACATGAATTTCCAGCAAGGAAAGGGAAGTGGAAGACTTGGCTAAAGGTAAGCCAGGCATCTGTGGTGAAAAAGACTTCCGTCTTAATGACAGAAGCCCACAGTTCTTTGTGGGTACTGCTGAGGGCCACTTTGCTGGTGTGACTAGTCAGAAGTAGAGATGAGAACCCCTAGTCCAGAGGGCTGTGGCTAAGCACCATCTGAAAAGGAAACTGACTCTTTTTTAATATTTGTTTATTTTTATGTTATATGTAAAGGAGTTTGGTGGCATGCATGATTCTGTACCTCCTACATAAAATGCCTGAGGAGACTAGAAGAGGGCATCAGAACCTCTGGAACTGGAGTTCTAGATAGTTCTGAGCCACCATGTGGGTGCTGGGAACCAAACCCAAGTTCTCTGCAAGAACAGCTGGTCTCTTAACTGCTGATTCAAGTCTGAAGCCCCCAAAAGAAACCTATTTAAAGTTGAGTAATACTGGGTTCTTGAGAATATGTCAGAAACCTAATTCAACCTGCCACCATTTTAGAGTATGGGAAAGTGGTGTGAAGAGCGGGAGGGCCAGGCACTAACAAAATAGAAAGTGTGGGTAGCCCTGGCTCAGGCAGTGATATGTATAGAGAGATGTGGGGGTATTTTACTTGTACTGAAATGTGATTTTAATTGTATGTTAATAAAGTTGCATGGGGGTCAGAGCTATTAGAGCCATAGCAAGTGTGTGGCAGTGGTGGCGCACGCCTTTAAGGACCTGGAGGGCAGTACATACAGGCAGTGACGAGGCAGTCACATGTTTGGGTTTACAACCAATGAGAAGGCAGAACAGCTAGAGTATATAAAGACATACACACAGGAAGTAGGCCCCTTTCGGAGAGCTCTCTTGACTGAAGAGGATCGCTGAAGCAGGAAGGGTAAGGCTCTTAGCTCTGACCTCTTGGCTTTCTTCTCTGAATCGGCTCTGTGTTTCTTATTTAATAAGACGGTTGGTTACATCTACAGAGAGAGTTATCCATATGCTGGGCACCAGGGAACAGACATCATCAAAGGTTTTGTGGCAAAGATTTCCAATCTAACTTGAAAATCACCAAAGTGGCTAATGCTGTGATGTCTAACTGTGCTATCCTTAAGAAGCCCATCCTCACACCAAAGTGGAATTCTTACATCTCAGGTGGTGAGAAGTGTCACAGACTCCCGAATGAGGGCTCCTTTCTTTTCCCATGTCCCCATAATTGTCCTGTCTCTCTGTCTGGCACCTTGTACATACAGTGAGGTGTGATACCTTAGATAGAAGAATAAGGTGAGGATATTTTTAGAAAAAAAAATGCTCTTGGTGCAAGATAGCAAGGAAGTGAAAGGGTTGCTTAACCAAGCAAAGAGCTTATGCAGTGTTCTTGGAAGGGTCTCCCACTTTTGACAACATCTCCCCTCCTGAATGCATGTAAACTGCTCTCTCAAATACTGCTAAGAATCTCTCTGTGGTCTCCTGGATTCTCCTTTACACATTATCCTTAGCAGCTATAAAGACTGACTCAAACCTACTCTAAGAACGCCCATCTCCTCTGAGCCCATGGGCATTCTCCTGCCTTCCCACTGCACTGCTACTTTTCCTTGTCTGGATCCCACCTTGAGCTTTCTTCTCCTTCTTGGGTCTAGGTTCTCACCCATTGCTCAACTCATCTTCCCACAGCTCCCCATTAACCACCATCTTACTCTGTATTTACAAGTCACGCTACTTTAGATACGTCATACAGTGGAAACACAAAGCATCGCCCACCCTGCCCTTCCCCATGCTGGTTGCTTTCATTATAGTTCACTCAGTACTTCAGGATGTGTTAAGTACTCTTGTTATAGATATAAGGCTCTCAGTGTGTATGTGCTGCTGCAGCATTCATTTGGGTATTTATTTACCTGGGTTTGTGCTGAAGGCTGCAGGAATATATCATAAGAACTCAACTGGTTATGGCAAAGTCACTACCTGGAGGAATCAGGGAATTCCTCCAGAGGAAGCCAAATCCCAAGGAGTTTTTGGTGTTACTTGGCTTGTTATGTGTCAGCTGTATTCTGTTATGAAAATCATGTGTGCCTTCATAGTTTTTCCAATTGACTTCCCCCTAAGAAGGACTAACAGTGTAGACTGATCACTCTCTGGACATACACATTCCAGGTATTTGGAGAACGGCCTCAGAAAAGGCTTTCTCTGGAATCAGATTATCTCCCTTAGTCACTTTCAAGGACTACAGGAAACACCGCCCAGGTGGGCGCCCAACTTCCGAGGACTAACAATGATAGCATCCCACATGCAAGTCTCCTGACTTACGGTAAATTCCACAAGGAGACACCGCCTAGGAGAGGTGGACATTAAGTAATAACTTTACACAATTTAGCTCAGACCTTCCCTTTATATACTAGGACTTCCAGGGCACAGGAGGGAGAAGAGAAAAGAGAATGGAAGAACTAGATGGGTAAGAACTTGAGAGGAACAAACTGAGATGGGGAAGAGCTAGATTGTAGGGCTAACAGAGAGTACTAGAGGAACGAGATGGAAGATGAGGAAGAGCCAGATGGGGAAGAACAAGATGAGGAAGAGCCAGATGAGAGAGAAGGAGACGGGAGAGGAGCTGGTAGGGGAAAGAACTAGATAGATGAGAACCTAGAAGGGTCAGAACTAGATGAAGGAATTAAGATAGAACCTATAGGGGACAGTAGATAAATATAGAGAAATCAGGCAAGAAAGGAGCTAGACATGAGAGCAGAATAGAAGCTGCGTAGAGAGAGAACTATCACAGAATAATAAAGTGTATGAACTAAGGAGTTTCATGTACATAGATTCATTTCTTTTTATCAAATATTAATTATCAGCTGGTTGTAGATTCTTCCTGGACCGTGGGAGGGGACTATCGAGGGGCTGGACCCCCCTAGTCCCCGATAGGTTTGTTGTATATTCTTCTGAAGACAAATGTAAGATCAGCACATAGCTCCTCCATGCCCCTTTCCGTCCTGACTGGAGCAGTGTGTCTTCTGGCCAGTGGTGCAAGTGTGTGCACACTTTCAATCCTGCAATTGCCTTGGTGTCTTCCTAGTCTGGATCTTTCCCCTCCACATCCCACTTAGCATCAATAGCAAATATTTACTGACCCCTAACTGTGACACCCCATTGTCACACTAATTTGACTCATGGTTAGTCTTAAAGAAGGGTTCTTAGCCCCCCACCCTCTGGATGTGTTGTGCTGGTGCCTACTGGCTTTTGCTAATGCTGTTCATCATCCTTTTGCCTCCTTATCCCTTCCCCATCCATTAAAACTCAAGTTTTGCATTGGAGTTATCACTAGATTCCCTTAGTTTGGGGGCTGGAGAGATGACACAGTCGCTAAGGCACTTTCTACAACAGCGTGATGCCTGAGATCAATCCTTAGAACCCATATAAAGATGAAAAAAGAGAACCGGTTACATAAAGCTGTCCCCTGACCTCCACATTCATGCTGTGGCATGTACACCCACTTCATGTAAACACATCCAAACACTCACACATATGCACACACTAATAAACAAAACATTTTAAATGTAAAAATTATAAGAATAAGCAAACTTCTCCCAATAATAGCTTTACATGCCAATGGCTTCAGTTCACCTATAAAAAGACAAGGACTAGTTGACTGGATTAAAAAACAAGATCCAACTACCTGCTAACTCCAAGAAACGCACTTAACTGACAAAGACAAATACTGACAGTCATAGGATGCAGTAAATGAATCACAGAAATAGATGTCAAAACCAAGAAAGTTCAGCTATTCTGATGTCTAATAAAGTATGTTGGAAAACAAAATCAGAAGACATAGAGAAGGACTGTCTTAGTTACTTTCCTGTTGCTCAGATAAGACACCATAATCAAGGCAACTAACAGAAGGAATGGTTTATTGGGGGCTTACATCTTCAGAGGGTTAGCATCCATGACAATCAAAGGTGGAAGCATGGCAATAGGCATGCAGGCATGGCACAGGAGCAATAGTTGAGAGCTAACAGCTGATCTACAAGCATGAGACAGAGAGAGCTAACCGTGAATGGCTCAAATCTTTTGAAACCTCAGAGCCCTCTCCTAGTGACATCTTCTCCACAAGGCTACACCTCCCAACCCTTCCCAAACAGTTCCACCAACCAGGGATCAAATATTCAAATATATGAGCCTATGGGGGACATGCTCAAACCACAAGGACACTATATAAAAATAAAGATCATGGATTTGTCAAAAAGGTGTAACAATTGTAAATATATTTGAACTTAATATTGATGCTTCCAATTTCATAAAACATCAAAGAGTATAAATAGTGAATAGATCTAATATAGTAAGTGTTGGCGACTTTAATATCCCATTCTCAAGTTTAAAGAGGACATCAACACTAAAAAATCAAGAAAGAAATCAAGAAATTTCAGAGTTAAATTATACTATAAATCAAGTGGACATAACAAGATATCTACAGAACATTTCATACAACAGATAGGATATTTTCATTCTTAACAGTCCATGGGGCTTATTTTAAAACAAATCACATTGTAGACCACAAAGAAGGTCTTAACAAATAGAAAGCACTTTAAATAATGTCTTGTATCTTATCAAAACATAATGGAATAAAATTAGAAATCAATAACAAGAAAAACCACAGAAACAATATAAATGCTGAGAAATTGAACATTACACTGTGAAATGAACAGGGTGCCATTAAAGAATTAAAGAAACAATTGTAAAAGTCATTATAAAATAAAAGTGCAACTTCTAGAACCTTTGGGATTCAGCTAAGGTAGGTCTAGGAGGAAAGTTTACAGCCATGAGCACTTACATTAAAAAATTAGAGTGATCTCAAATAAATAGCTGAATGGTGTACCTCAAAGTTTTAGAAAACCAAAACCAACTCAAAATCCCAAAGCAGCATGTAACAAGAAACAGTGTCAGCACAGATATCAATTAAATGAAAAAAATAAGAACAATGTATAGAATAAGTCAAACAAAGGGTTGGTTCTTTAGAATCCATGGCTGGGGAGGTCATAGACCCTAGAAAATAATTTACTTCTATAAGTTTGCTAAATGAACACAATATCTAACTGTCTTCTAAGGTTTATTTATATTCCAAGAGGTTAGTACAGCTTTCAGTCCCTCATCAGAGAATATTCTTTTTGCAGTGGATAATAGTCAGTGCAGACTAAGAACTGGTCAAAGCATAGAAAATAAGTCACTGCTGTAGCAGCAATTAACGAGGCAATGCCACACAGTTTATCTGGTAATTAAAAGAGGTTTATTTCAGGGGTAACTTACAACCAATAAAGGGTCATTACAGGATTTGGGAGAGATGAGGTGTAGTCCAGTGTGGTTCTCTGAAGAACTCTGACTTGGTCTGCAATCCAGCATCCAGGATCACAAGGAGCCAAGAAAGCCAGCACATATGCACCTCAGGTCTTAAAGGGTCTTCTCTCAGCCATGCCCCAGAGGCAGGTCATAGGCAGATGTGGCAGTTACCTGCTGTCTCACTGGGGTAGTGCTTCAAGGTCAAAGCTGGAACAGCTACCCACTATAGACAGCAGAAGCTCAACCCTAAATGGAACACTATATTATACCTGCCCCTAAAGCCCAGGGATCATTTTTGGAAGAACGGGAAGAAAGGTTTTAAGAGCCAAAGACTGAGAAGGACTGCTGCAAGAAATGTATCCTGGACATGTCAGAGCCATTGAGCACATGAATTCATAGCAGCTGTAGTTGCCTACACAAGACCTGTATAATATCAAGCCAGCCAAAATTCCCAGCATGGATAGAGAGAGGTTCATGAAACCAAGCCTTAGATGAGGAGCTATTGACAATTGATAGTTTCCAGAGGAGGGAGAATCAGTTTTCTTTAGGGGTGTGTTACCTGGTCATTTGCCCATGCTCCAGTGATGGATTGATCCATACTCATGGACATACTCGAAGCACTAAATGGATTCAGAAGGTTAAAACAGAGGACACGGAGTGAAGAGGGAGATATGATGAGGAAGTCTTGGAGGAGTTGTGGGGATTGTAGGGGGGGGCAACATAATTAAAATATATTTAAGGAATATTGTTTAATTTATGAAAAATTTAGAAAATTTAATGAATAAATAGAAAACATGAAAATATCACAAATATACAAAAATAAAAGAACTGGATCTTTGAGTAAAAAAAAAATTAGACAAATCCATAGCCGATCTAACTAAAGGAAAGAGAAAGACCCAAATTAAGAATTTGGAGATGAAAAGAGGATGGTATAATGATTTCAATAAAATCCAGAGGGTCATTATGGAATACTTTAAAATGTATTTTCCCAAAGCTAGAAAACATGGAAGAAATAAACTCCTGAATACACGCATCTTAACAAAATTAAATCAAAATAATATAAACTATTTAATTAGATCCACAACAAGAAATGAGATTGAACAATAAGAGTCTCCCAACAAAGAAAAGTCCAGCATCAGATGGATTTGTTGTGAATTCTACCCAATGGTTAAGGAGCTAAAAGCAAAGTTCTTCAAACTGTTCCATAAAATACAAAGAGAAAGAATAGTACTGAACTCATTCTATAAAGCCAACATTACCTTGATACCTAATGTAGATAAGGATACAACAACAAATCTATGAACCAGTATTTCTGATGAATATAGACATCAAAATGTTAGTAAAATGCTTGCAAAAGAAATTCAAGAACACATTAAGGAGCTCACACATCATGATCAAATTGGTTTCATTCCAGGATGCAAAGATAGATGTCAATATATGCAAATTAATAAATGAAACACAACACATAAATAAGCATAATGATAGAAATTATATAGTCATCTCAGTAGACACACAAAAGGTCTTTGACAAAGTCCAACATCCCTTCATGACAAAAGTACTGAAGAAGTTGAGAATAGAAGGAATTTAATCTCACAGAGTAAAACACATATAGGACAAACCTAAAAACAACACCATTCTAAATTCAGGGGGGAAAATGAGAATGCCATCTCTAAAATTGACATAAGACAGGGAACCACTTTCTATTGGTCAATACAATACTCGGGGTCTTAACTAGAGCACTAGGACAAGAGAAAGGAACAGAAAAAGGAATACAAAGAAGCCAAATTATTGTATTTGGAAATGGCATGAACCTACAATAAAAAGAACCAAAAACACTACCAAAAAATACTTAGACTTGATAAACACTTTTAGCAAGAGAACAAAAAAATGCAAAAATTACAAAAACCTGTAGCTTTTCTATATACCAGTAATGAATTTGCCAAGAAAGAAATCAGGGGGTAAAATCCCATTCATAATAGCTTCAAAAACAGCTAAGAATAAAACTAACTAAGTCAAACAAATCCACAATAATGACTTTAAAACAGTGGAATACGAACACATACATACCCTAATGTCATGATCATGGATGGGCAGAGTACTTTATTTTTATTGCTTTATTACTGAAAGAAAACTAGAGCAAACATCATAATTCCTGTCAAAAGCCCAATGGGACATTCTTCACAGAGCTAGAAAATAATAATCCTTAAACCAAATGGTATCACACACCTGATCTTAAACTATACCATACAGCCATGGTAACAACAACAGCAAGACACTACACAAAGAAGACATAAGGACCCACCCACACTAAAACAAAATAGAGGACCCAAAAAGAAACTGTCTAGACTATATAAAGAACTAAAAATATCAATCCCCCAAAAAGAAACCATTCAATCAATAAATGAACCAATGAACTAAATGAGATGCATAACTACAAGTGCCCGGCCCCCGCAAAAAGTATTCAATATTCTTAACCACTAAGGAAATACAAATTAAAATTGCTTTGAGATTCCACTCCACCCCAGTCAGTTTGGCTATCATTAAGATAACAAATGACAGTAAAACTGTGAGAAGACAAATTCTTTGCTAGAGAGCTGATGGGAATAGAAGGAGGCACAGCCACTGTGGTGACCACGATGGAGCTTCCTAAAAGTACAGCTACCACATGATTCAGATTTGCCACACCTGGTACACAGTTGTGGGTTCTAAGTCACCTGAAGAATACCGCTCATCTATGTATATCTTTGCACGAGACACAATAGCCATTAAATGGAACCTGCCTATTTGTTTATCTATGGAAAGCACAGTGGAATTTTACTACACCATAAAGAAGAATGAAATCATGAAGGAAAAAAAAAATGGATGGAACTGGGGGACAAGCTGCCAAGTGAAATAAGCCAGATTTGGAGAGACAAATACCACATCAATAAATTTTGTCCATATGTGAAACTAGACTCAAATTCACACATACCTTAATGATACACACACATACATAAATCACGAAAACAGAAAGGGGCTGTGAGAGGGGAGTAAGAGTGTAAAGCAGGGAAATATGAGGATAGTGGAATCTATGTGATTTTGAAACAGAATGGGGGGGCAACTATTGGGGATGAGGATCATCCGTGAGGAAGGAAAGTGGGAGAAATGTCAGTGGGAATGATAAATATACAATAAAGTATATGCATAAAATGTCACAATGACTGTTCATGCTGGTGAGTATGTGGAGCAAGGGGAACACTCCTCATTGCTGGTGGGAGTGCAAACTTACACAGTCACTATGGAAATCAATATGGCAGTTCCTCAGAAAATTGGGAATCAATATACCTCAAGATCCAACTATACCACTCTTGGGTATATACCCAAATGATGCTCCTAAGGTAGACACTTGCTCAACTTTGCTCACTGTGGCTTTATTCATAATAGCCAGAAACCGGAAACAAACTAGATGTCCTTCAACTGAAGAATAGATAAAGAAAATGTGGTACATTTACATAATGGAGTATTACTCAGCAATCAAAAAAATGACATGAAATTTGCAGGCAAATGGATGCAACCAGAAAAAACAAGATTCTGAGTAAGGTAACCCAGACATAGAAGGACAAATATGGTATGTATTTACTTATCAGTGGATATTAACAGTTAAGTAAATGATAACCAAGCTACAATCTGTAGACCCTGAGAGAGATTAGGTAAAGAGAAAGGCTCTAGGGGAGATACATGGATCTCCTTGGGAAGGGTGCTCTGGGGGCAGGTGAGGACAGGAATTGGAGAGATCAGGGAGAGAGTGCAGAGAGAGACATCTGGGATTGGGGAAGCGCTTGGAGGAAGGTGTGGAAACCTAGTGCAGTGGAAACTTCCTAAAAACTGTGAGAGTAACCTTAGTGAGAGCTCCTAGTCATGAGGGATACAGAGTCTTAACTATTCGTCTCTTGTAGTCAGGCAAGCCTTCCAGTGGTGGGACTGGGTTACATTTGGTTGGGTTATTGGCCAAGGAGGGCCCCTGGAGATCCCTAAACCACCCAGGTCACTCTCTGAAAACTAACAGTGGGATCCCTGTCAAGGACAACTTCCACACAGCTCATTAAATGTAAATAAGTCAAGCTGGTGTGTGCTTGGAGCCTCTACCATACTCTGCAGGCTACAGAAAGAGAAAAAGGGACACCGACCTAGCCACAAAACCCTCTGTCTACAATCTGTCCTGCCTGCAAGATGCGCTGGGGCAATGTTGGTGCAGAACTCATGGAAGTGGCCAACCAAAGTGTTTGGTTTAATTCAAGACCCACACATGAGAGGGTCCCCGTGTCCTACACTGTTTGGATGGGCAGGAACCAGAGACTAGATGGCCCAGAGACCTATGGTAGAACCAAACATGACTGGCAAGAAAGAAAGAGAGAGAGAGAGAGGAGGGGGGGGGAGGGAGGGAGGGAGGGAGGGAGGGAGGGAGGGAGGGAGGGAGGAAAGGAGGAGAGGGGAGGAAGGGAGGGAGGGAGGAAGGTGGAGGGGAAGAAGGGAGGGAGGAAGGAAGGAAGGAAGAAAAGAAAGGCAATTAAATGATTCCTAATGATATTCTGCTATACTCATAGATCAGTACCTTTTCCAGTTGTCAACAGAGAGGCTCCCTCCTGCAGCAGATGGGAGCAGATGCAGAGACCCACAGCCAGAATTTCAGAGAGAGAATATAAATTGGAGGTCTCCATTGGGTCCCTCCCGTCAGAGATCAGGGAACCCCACAGAAGAGGGGGACAAAAGAGTGTAGGAGTCAGAGGGGATGGAGGACACCAGGAGAAACATGGCACACTGAATCAACTACATAGGGTCACATGGGCTCCGAGACGGAAACGGCAAGCATGGGCCTGCATGTGTCCTCTGCATATATGAATGGCTGTCAGCTTGGTGTTCTTGTGATACTCCTAACAGTGAGAGTGAACGTATCTCTGACTTTTTGCCTGCTCTTGGGACTCTTTTCCTCCTGTTGAATTGCCTTGCCCAGCCTCAATATGAGGACTTTCGCCTTGTCTTATTGTATCTTGTTTTGTCCTGTTTGGCTGCCGTCTCTTGGAGGCCTGCTCTTTTCTGAAGGGAAACAGAGGAGGAGTGGTGGATCTGGGGGAGGGGAGGAGGTGGACTGTAGCTAGCAGGAGTGGGGAGAGGGGAAACTGTGGTCGGATGTATTGTATAAAAGAAGAATCTATTTTCAATTAAAAAAATAAAAATAAAAATGTCACAATGAAATTCATGTGGGTCCTGGGGATGGAACTCAGGTCCTCAGGATTAACAGCAAATGCCTTTACTACAGAGCCATCTTTCCAGCCTTTCTTCAACTTCTAATTCTTCCTTTACCTATAATTCTTTCTTTACACTTTCACTTATTTCCATGCATGTCTATATTGTGGCAAAATATGTCTAACATAAAATCCCACATCTCAACAGGAGCAGGAACATAGTTCAGTAACTAAGTACATCTGTTGTTCAGTCTCCTGAAGATCTCCAATTTGCAAGAATAAAACTCTATACCTACACAACTCATTTCCTCTCCCCAGCCTCTGAACAACAACGTTTTCATTTCTGCTTCTATAAATCTGCCTACTCAAAAACTTCAAGTGGAATCATGAAGTCTTTGTCATTCTGTGGTGGGCTTGTTTCACTTGGCATAAGGCCCTCAAGATTTCTACTCGTGGTAGCACATGTCCAAATTTTCTCCCTCTTAAAGGTTAAATATTTATTATTCCACTGTGAATGTATACAATATGTTCTTCATTCATATATCTATTTATAGATAGTTGGGTTGCTTCCCTCTCTAAGCTACAGTGAATAGTACTGATGTAAACAGGAGTGAAGAAAGCTCTCTGAAACCACGCTCTCATATCTACTTTATTCTCTACCTCTCCCTTCCATCACTCTTCAGGATCTTAAGATTCTACATCGTGGTCATTGCCTGATACACTGACACCTATAGAATTCAGACATTGTCTTCTGATAGGCCGGCTTTATTACTTGTACCTGTGTCCCTTTTCCTGGATGTCCTAACCCATCACATGTTTCCTCACCAGGCTTGCTCAGGACCAACACTGATTGGGAGGGAAGGGATCATATAGCCAGATTGCTGGTGGTAAGCCTTGGTCTGGTGCTTCCTAGACAAATAACCCCGAGCAATTTATTTACTCTCTATGGTATTTGGTTTTTTTTTCCAACCTATTATTGTACCAGCCTCAGTGGGCTATCATAGGGGTAAGAACATGCATAGAAATAGGTTATCATCTATTGGCCAGACCCTGAAAAATCTCAATAGCAGACAAAGGAGTCTCTATAGATTCAGACTCTAAGTCAAAATGAACAATACCTACCAAACTAAAATTAATGCATGTCTCTGTAGAGACATTAATTCAGGTTAGCAGCCTGATGGTTTTAGTTTGTCATGTGGTTCAACTGAAATTTATCTATGAAGTCTGCCATCTTGGTCTGAAGAAAGCAGGTTCAGTTCAAGACTAGATCCATCCAGTGGTGGGGAGAATGGTTCAGGCACCTCACACATCCCCCACTCACCTCCCTCGGAACTGAGTCTAATGAACAGTCTTCACAGCTCAGGGCTCTTCTCAGCCAGCAGTGAGACTGCAGGATTCTGATGACAAGAATGAGAACAGATCATCCTGTCTAACAGATGATCTACTGAAACAGGATGCCTTCACATCATCATTTGGATATTTATTACTGTAGGAAATGCTGTGGTTTATGTTTCACACACACACACACACACACACACACACACACACACACACACACACACACACACAGAGAGAGAGAGAGAGACAGAGACAGAGACAGAGACAGAGACAGAGGTTCCACTAACTATAACATCACTAAATTTACTCCTTTAATTCAGGAGAAAGTGGTAAATTGGTGATTTTTTTTTTACTTCAAAAACTTACTTTTTAATGCCTTCATGTCTATTAACAATGTTGTACTTCAAGATTGAATTAACCTGTTTACTGAGTAGACTATGGGGTACACCCCTTGGTGTACACCTTTCTGATCCTCAGGCTTAGATTCGGATATACACGTTTCTAATTATGAGTCTCACCCTTTTACAATTAACACCCACATTTCTAAGCAGAACTGAAGATGCTGCTCCTAAAATGCTGTCCTCAAGCGAGTGCTGGTTCCTTTTACTAGTAAGATTTTATAGGTTAAAAGGCTGAAAAGATGGCTCAGAGGATAAAGTCAACTGCAATTAAGCCTGAGGACCTGAATTTGATCCTCAGGATCCAGAGTGGAAGGAGAGGCCTGAAATGCACCTGGATGAACTCACACCCACATCAGAACACATTTGTACACATAAATAAGACATGCAATAAAAAATGTAAAACTTAAAAAATATCCTATAGGTTAAATAGTGCACATAGCTAGAAAATACAAGAGAATATCACTCTTGGAAATGATGTCGGACAGATTGTCTGATTATGAACTTGGTATTTATTAACAGTATATTTTAAAATTTTGGTCAAAATATCTTACATTGTTAATTTTTTTTTTTTTTTTTTTTTTTTGAGACAAGGTTTCTCTGTGTAACAGCCCTGCCTGTCTGTCCTGGAACTTGCTTTTATAGATCAGGTTAGCTTCATATTCGCAGAGATCTGCCTAACTCTGCCTCCTGAGTGCTGGGATTAAAGGAGTGTGCCACCAACGCCCCGGCCAATGTATTTTTTTTTTAAATACACTTTCCTTGGTGGCGCTTTGTTTTAAATGAGTAATAGGCAGAGGCAGATTTTCCAAGACTCACGAGGTATAGGAGATGAAGAATCCAGTAATGGTTCCACACATCGCGTGTTTGCAAAATGGATTTAAATGGGTAGTTTGCATTCGTTGTTTAAAATGTCTGCCCTCCTCCACGTGGAACCTTCAGGTGCCAGTTCTGGGTGGCTAGGCATTGTCTGTTAAATAATCCCAGACTTGCATTCTTACAGTCAACCACGAGAGGGCGCCAGATGCATTACTTAAAGAGATGTCACCGCCTCTTTTTTCTCTCTATTCCGTATTGTGTACTCAGACAGTACTGCTCTTAGAGCTGAAAAGCTGCCATCGGGAGACTGATGTAGAAGAAATGTCTTGCACGGCTCTGCGGTCGCCAATCTTCTTACTTGGCAAACTCAAGAGTAAAGCAAGGCCCAACTTCTCCCTGCTTAACAACGTCGAATGAAAAGGCCATTTCATCTCAGGGCTGTTAAGTCCAAATCGAATAATGCCTAAGCTGTTCGGTTCAGGCCATCTCAAGTGCTTCCGGCACCAGGCAAGGCTTTCTTTGCTGATGAGAAGCACCAGTCCCACTGCACACGACTTGCCCCTGCTGATTTCCCTAGCCCACCTTCCCAGCTGGGCTTTCCAAATCAAGTCTCTCTGAGAACCATCACCTAGCTGGCTTGACAATCACTCTGCGGGTACAAATTAACCCATTTGCTTTATAAATTGCAAACAGTGCCTTACTCGTTCTACAAAAGCAAAATGCTGCCACAGCAAAAATTATATGCGTCTGTCTACGACTTCCCTCTAAATCCTGTTTCCTCCTATGCCACAGTCATGCCCGCTATCTAACCGTGGGTATCTGTGACCCACAAGATCAAGGGCCAAACACCTACTCCTGAATAAGTTTGATAGTTTGGCATATGCTAATTCCCTTCCACTGGGCCCTGGTAGAGGGAGGAGGGATTTGGTAACCACTGTAACTGTGTAAGGCATCCCCAGACCTTCCGAGGATACCGGTTTTGTAGTTTTCTAATCAACTTGTTGCTAGTGAGCAATAGTAGGTTCAAATTAAGCAAAGCCAAGGGAGGGCGTGTAATTTATTCAAAGCTGCAATCTGTTGGTCGCAGGAAGCCAGGATCGTGCTGTGATCTGCCCTTCATGTGCGAAGCTAGCTTGCACAGTCCATCTCCCGCCCTGAGGGGGAAATCTCTGCCCAGAGACTCCAGACGATCAGCACACTTCTTCACTACATTCCTAAGCGGCGCAGCTTTGCTTGTCATTTGTACCCAAAGGAGTTTCAGTGAGAATGGAAGACCGGACTAACGAAGCAGTGTTGTCTAGGCTCAGTAGTCTCCGTCCAACCACTAGCCACAAACTTCAGAGGGAAGAGAGGAAGTGCAATAGAGGCTGGTGTAACGGGTCCGTTCAGTGCCACCTGGAATGCTGCTTACTGAGAGCATGTATTAGATAATCCGCCCACTGCCTGCTTCTCAGACTCCTGTTATTCGATTCCCTCTGTGAATCCAGCTACACAGCCTGCTTCCTGGTTTTCAGAATCTCAACCTCTCCCTGGGTCTGGGTTGCTCTTCTCACACCCCCACAGGTTTTCCTATGTTTAATTCAAAGCTCAAAGCTCACTTGTTTCAGCTTCCCCTAGACATCATTTGTAGCTGTGTACATGTTCTCATTTCTCTTCCCACCGTCTCTAAGCCAAGGCAAATTCCTTACCACTGAGGGTCTTATCTCTTGCTCACTAATGTGCATCCAGAGCCCAGAAACTTTTATTTTTGTAGGTGTCATTTATTAGATGCTCAATAAAACACTGATTTATGACTGACTGCATGAGATTATTCTCAAACACTTAATTGTATTAAATAATGAGTATAAGAAAACCACATTGAGGTTTCCATTCTTGTGGGATGGGGATGAACTATCAAATGTAAGAAGTGTGGTGTGTGAGAGAAACAATAGGTAACTGTATTGTACAAGTGTCACAAACAGGCAGAAGGATGGGTGGTCCGGAAAGATCAATATCCAACCCGTCCTTCCTTCCTTCTAGAAGCTTTAGAACACAGAGCCTTCGAGGCTGTCTGTCTAGTCTCCGTCCATCCATCATTATGCTATCAACACACAAAGGCTACATTATCTTTGAACAGGAAAAGGAGGAAAGCATTAATCCAAGAGACAAAAAAAAATGTATGTGGCATTGGAATACACCAGATGCTATATGAACATTTAGCAACATCAGAAAAAAATAGGCTTGTGACTGGGGGAGAGAGAAGGACCTTTGAAAGACAACCACTGGACTTCAGTGATCACTAAAGGTCACAACTTCAGAACCTTACACAGAAAAATAAGACCTCCTGTTGCTATTCTGTACTGGCCATAAACTGTGTACCAGCCAAATGAGCTCTTTATCTCACAGCATCGACAGGAGGCCATGACATTTATGATTCCTGTTCGTCTGTAGCTCAGCTATTCAACATTGTCTCGTTTATTAAGCAATGTGCTACACACAATCACACACACACACACATTCTATATACATGTGTGCAATAGTATATATATATATATTAAGAGCTGAGGATTGAACTCTGGAATGCACTGCCATGCATACAAAGGAGCAATTTAGAAAAGGCTAAGGTGAGTTTCCTAGACATTTACAGACACACGAGGATACACGTTAAGTACTCATGGCTCTGAACCCATTTTCCTAGAGGATAGCTTGACATTTGTCTCATTTCTGATGAATTTCATCCCAAAAGCTATGAAATTCAGCTATTCTTTGTTGGATAAAGAAATTTCTTAACATCTGTTGATCCCTTAATAAAAATGCTCAGTATTTCTCAATTTAAACTCGCTATAATTTATTCAAATTATGACATCAAAACAAGAGACCTTGAGCAGAGCTAAAGGCATTGTACCCTGAGCCTCATAATATGGTCTATAATGCATGCTATTATCTGGATGGAGGTTGAGGATTGATTATCAGCAAAATTAAAACTCACTGACATTGTTTACACATACTATTACATTATTTTATATTTATAGATAAGTACACCCGTACATACACGCATGCATGTACAGAGAGACAAAAATGGACACTATAAAAGAATAGTTTTTCAGACACATATGTTGGAAATACAAGAGAGCAAAAAAATGGCAATTTTTTTTCCTCTACCCTATTTCATTATAAGGTGAGCTGGTGGGAAAATGAAGAGATTTCCTTGGATGTCAGTAGATGAATGAAGAAGATGAAGAGGAGGAAGAATACAGAAGATGAGAAAGATGAATGCAGAAGATGAAGAACACAGAAATCAGATTTTTTTTTTTTTCTGTAGGCAGAGGACCACTCAAAGGGAGCCAGATTCTGGTGCTTTTTAAAGGCTGTGTGAGCAAAAATATAGGAGTAAACAAACGCTTAGGGCTCAACATCTGGGTTGTGAAACAGTCTTTTATCTATAAGACTGGGATCTTCAGAGATTAGCTAGAAAAGTCTCCCCGCAGGGGGAGGCTGCAGGGTGTATATATTTTCCCGGTCTTGATTCTCGGCAGAAATAGGGATATCTTTTCTTTGACACTTTCTGATCCTAAGCCCAATTGTGCTTCTAGAAAGCACAAATAATACAACCTGACTTTAAAACTAGAAGTGGTTTTACAATAAGGAAGCAGTGAGGATCAGCAGAAAATACATAGTGGAGGAGAGCTGTAAAACTGCCGGATGTCTAACATCCACAACTGCACTTAAAGAGAACAAGATGATACCGAGAGTGTGTCAAAGAAAAAGGACGAGACAATAAAATTAACTGCAAAGTTCAGGGGAAGGCAGTAATACTGCTAGAGATAAAACGTAATAAAAACCAGAGACTCCATGTGTGTGTTTCCCAGAACTGATACACCTGAAGACAAGTGTGGCCCCTCCAAGAGAGAGCTGAGATTACGCTCAGTGCAGTGCTGAGATGAAGGTGAGGCTAAGTGGAAAAGAAGCTGAGAGGCAGGGGCACGGAGTGACAGGGTGCGCACAGATATATTCAAAGCCCACAGAAGGCACAAAAGGCAAAATGGGACTGAGGCAATTTTGGAAAACATAATGACTTTGCATCTCTTAGAAGCACAAGACACAGTGCCGTACACTTCAGACACTCTAGATGAGCTGTAAGAAAGGAGTAACTCACACGTAAATATATTTCTGTGAAATTTTACAGCCCTCAAAGTGAAGAAAGATACTTTAAATGGCCATTTAAACAATTGACAGATGAGAGAGAACTGTGTTGAGTGCTGTTTAACTGTAATAGTTGAGACTCACATTTGGAATAACCACAAATTGCATGTCCATGAGAATGAGGACAGAGAGAAATCCTCTTTGGAGTATCAGATCCAGAGAGATCACAAGTGAGAGACTCTCTGAAGACTTTTCCAAAGTCATCTTTGTCATCAAAGTGCCATAAAATGTCATTAAGAATCTCATTAAAATGGCCTCTAAATGAACACATGGTATTCAGGAAACAGAGCCTGTGAGCTTAGTAGGGAAAGGGGCTTGCTGCACGAGCCTGGGGTCAGACCTGGATCTGATCCTTGGTACCCATAGTGGAGGGGAAAAAAAAATCAACTTCCCAAAACATACATCACACACACACACACACACACACACACACACACACACACACACACACACTAAATAAATAAATAAAATGCATTTCTAAAAAGATTCAAGAAATGGTCATAAAATTCACAAATATATGAGGGCCTACATAGCAAAACAATACAATATATAACAGAAGAATTAAAGCAATCAAGACGGAGCCAAAACTTAGGAAATCTGTGGAAATCAGGAGCAAGGTCACTGAAGTTGAATTGTTCCACAGCCCTCATGTTGTTTGGGAGGAGATAAAATATTGATTAGACTCTACCAAGTTAAATATGCATATTAAGATGAGTATGATCTGGAGGAATAGTCTACTGTGCATAAATCCTAAAGTTATAGACGATAAGTATAAAATCATGAGAAGGAAAAGCTAAAAACAGAAATCATAAATAATATGCTAGAAATCAGCATGTATATCAGTAACAATCAATGTAAATGAACTAAAGTTGGTAAAGTCCACAAAAACATAGAGCAGCAGATTTGGTTCCAAAGCTATAAAATTGAAACAGGGACCATTTACAAAGACAATAATTTAAAAGAAAAGTAATAGCATTATACAGAATGTAAGAGAGGCCATTGCTTTGGATGATAAGACCCCGTGATCAATATGACAAGGCCAGTCTTATGAAGTACCAAGCTATCATAGTGAAACCTTAAAGTAGGAGGACCCCTAACACACCAGCTTTTCCCAAATCAGGAAATCTAGAGCAAGCAATGGGAAGCTCAGCCTTATGAGCCCCCATTAAGTAATCCACTCTCCATTAACCCTGAAACCAAATTGAGTTTAATTAAGATAACACTAACTAGTTCACTCTAAGAATTACAGTTTCTTTGGTCAAGCCTCCTACAAAGGCCACTCCATTCCTTGTCCTAAGGAGTTCCTTCTATTGTGTAAACATGATACTTTTCAGTTTATCAGTTGCTAGCAGAAGCCAGTCAAAACTTTAAAGGTGTTGAATATTACTTCAATCCAGACAAGGTAATATTATAGATAAAGTAACTAGTAAAAATAGTTTCTAAAGTTAACATCAGAGGCAAAAGATTACTATTGATAAATTAACTGAAAATATATAATAATTTTTATGTTCTAGTTAACAGAAATATAAAAATATTCAAAAGAAAATTAATAAAGTAGAACAGAAATAATGACAAACTGCCATTAGGGTGGGGGATCCAATACACTTCATATCAAGCATTCAAAAATAACTTACTAGAAATTAAAAGATTTGAACAGCAGAAATAAAAGCTTGATCTAGTGGACGAAGGTATCATAAAGCTGATCACTGAAGAGTAGACATGATCTCAAGTTTACTTAGGACATCTAGGAAACTAGCTACTACAATTAGGGATGCAAGGCAAAGTCCACCATAATCTATATAATCTATATCATATAGACTGGGTTTTCTTACTCTACCACATCTAAGAAACAAGTAACGAAAGTGAAAAACAGAGGAGGAATCCAGAATAGGTAAGATAAGAAGCAGATTACTAATAACCACAAGCAAAAACAAAATGTAATAGAAATAATGAAGAAATGAAACCTGACATGATAGGGTATGCCTGGAACTTAAGCATTGGGAAGCTGAAAAAGAAGAGTTAGAAGTTGAATGACAGCCTGGCCTCCTCGGGGAGTTCCAGACCAGTGTAGGCTGCATAGAGACCCTGTCTCAAAAAAGATCAAAGAAAAATGCTGAGACTTTCATGAACAGTGCTAAAACAGTAAGTCAAAACTCATGAAGCAAGCTTAGACAGATTGTATGCACTGCACAGCTTACATACAAGACCAACACAGAACACGAAGTCAGTATTAAGGAGCGCTTTTCTATAAAAGTTGGCAGGCAAAAGCCAATATAATTAAAAGCAGAATTAGATTATAAAAAATTAGAAATCAAAGATACAAATACAAATAATTAACAAAGTCAAAATCTGTGTCTAATAAAGTAATTGAGCAATCTCTAAAAACTACTGATTGCCTAAAAACAAAAGGAGAAGCAGGATGAAGTAGCAATTGCAAACCCAAGGGAATTTCATACACAACATAACACAACTGAACATAAGTCAAGGATAAAAGCCTAACAAATAGATACAATATTAACACTGACACTTAAGAAAAGACAGAAAAATTGAACCCTACTAACAACATGTTAAAGTGAGCAAATTGGCATGGGGTCCTACCCCTAAACGAGGCATTACACACTACTGATGACTGCAAAGACAGAGAGTTAGTCTTTCCCAGGGATGAGGTCCTTAATTGGTTATCCAGCCAATGTAAAGTGGTGAGCACTGAAACCATTGATACAAAAGCAACCAAAATGGACTCAGCAGGTTGTATTTATATATTTGTACACAGACACACACACATACACGTACATGTACACACATGCATGCACACACATGTAGCAATAATAATCAAGGAAGAGGAGGCTTTCGGTTTGAGAATAGGGCAGGATATGGAAAGATTTGGAGGGAGGGAACACCAGAGGGGCTTGAGGGTGGGGACTTGGGAGGGGCTGGAGGGAGGAAAATGATTTAATTATATTTTAATTAAAAATGTAAAATAAATAAATAAATAAAAAGTGAGTTGTTAAAATATTTCAAAGGAAACCACATATCTAGAGAAGTATTTTATAAGCAAGTTCTTAGAAACCTTTTAGGAATCAACTGCCTTAAAAACATCATCAGGTCCAGAGAACAGAGTGAAGAAACTTTCTAAACCATATGATATGTCTAACTTCTGCCAGAACACCAAAGAGATAGTGGGAAAGATCAAGGGCGATATAGTCCTAACCACAAAATAACTGACTATATATATAATATATATATAATATATATATGTGTGTGTGTATGTGTGTATACATATATACACATTATGTATAGACACACATTATATATATCCATACACACACACACGTGTGTGTGTGTGTGTGTGTGTGTATATATATATATATATATATATATATTTGGTTACATATATATACATATATATACAAATATATATATTTGGTTTTTCAAGGCAGGGTTTCTCTGTGTAGCCTTGGCTGTCATGGATCTCTCTCTGTAGACCAGGCTGGCCTCAAGCTCACAGAGATTTGCCTGCCTCTGCCTCCCATGCTGGGATTAAAGGTGTGCGCCACCACTGCCTGATTTGTATGATATATAATTAACCACACATTAATTTTATACTTTCAGCTAAAATACCAAACACAGCAATGTTTTCAAAGTAAATACATTTGACAACATTGTTTTTCTCAAGAATGTAAAGTTGGTTGAACAGTAGAAACCAAAAATGTTACTCATTACATTTACAGTTCAATGGGGGAAAAAAATCTATATTCTTTTCAATTTACTAATTAAAACTTTTCTATAAAACTTATCATTTTATAATAAAAATGGCTTGAAAACAAGGAACCAAAACCAACTTTTTAATCCTATAAATGTAATTTCAAAAAATAAAATTTGGAAAAATTAACTGGCAAAGATCATGCTCAATGATGAAACTTTTAAATCATTCCCTTTGAAATTACACACACAGAAAGGCCTATTATTATAAATTACCTTTGATGTCTGAGTCAGTTCACTAAGTAAAAATTAAAACCTATTCTAAATGTCTTAGAAATAAATAAAACATATTGTTATTGGATAGCTTTCTCATATGCGTAAAATTTAAATATTTCAAACTTACTGAAAATTTAAAAAGTGCATAGCCTCTGATAGAAGAAATATGAGGTATATTTTTAAGTTACATCCCTTACAAATTCAAAAAGGGGACATCTAAGAAAAAATTTTAGATGTGCAAATCTATGCAGCAAGATAGAACTCATTTAGAAGGCCCTACTGGAGAAGTAGGAGTGTAAGGAGAAATACTATGTATAAAAATGACTCAGTACTGCTGATATCAACCCTCTTCCCAAGTTCATCCATGCTTTCAGTATAATTTCAATAAAATCCTAGAAGGATGTTTCACAGAACTTCATAGGATGATTCCAAATAGTCTCATGTAGAAATGAATAAATAGTATGATCAAAGTAATTGCTCTACACATTATTAACATTATAGCAATCTTAAAACTATGGTATTGCCCCATGGTTTGGCAAACACTCCAATTAAATGAGAAAATCTACAAACAGATTCATATATCTATGGAAACTCTGTATATGTAAGAATTGATATTACATATTTTCCAGGAAGGGGTGGATTTTTAAAATATATTTCCTGGATTAACTGAAATCCATATAGAAAAGATTCAATTCTTTTCTTAGAATACACACAGCAATTTATTCTAAGACTTCCATGAGAAGATTAAAGCTCGTTGAGAAAGTGTATGAGAATCTCTTAATGACATTAAAAGTGTTTAAGCCCATGTTAGATACCACAGGGTAACAGATAAAAAGTCCAGTGCTAGGAATGAGTTTCCTCCTTTTGTGTTGTTGACTGGTAAAGTCCTATTGGCTCTAAATATTGGAAGCTATTTCCATTGCTTCTGATTATTCTCCAGAACTTGATGGTAAGACTCTACCGCTGATAGTACTATATCTTTGAGTTATCAAACATGAAGAGGTCAAGTTGGTACTCACCTGGTGATTCATCCATACTGACTAGCTTCCATAGTGCTGTAGGCTACCAGAGGAGAATAGTAATCATCAATCATACACAGATGTGGACCATAACAACTGCAATAATAACTGGACTGGCAAAACATGCCCACTGGTATAACAATGGCATAAATAACTAACAAATCACTTCCTGATTGGATTTAAGGCCTGCTCCATAAGATGAAACCTATACCTTGCACCATTATCAAGGCCAAGAACCTGCTAGACAGGTCATAGGCCCTAAGAGAGAACCTTCTACTAATATTCTGCTGAATTGACATGGTATTAAATTGATTCTTGATGACTTATCATTATACCCAGAGATTCATGAGTACATCTCTCAACCCTCATCAGAGAAGCTTCTATTTGCAGTAAATGATAACAACACGGAGACACACAATTAGTCAAAATAGAGAATAAGAGACTACAGAATGTTCAGCCCTAGATGGGGTATCTATAGTACACCTTCTTCTCCCAAGGCTCAGATGTCATTGTAGAGGAGTGGGTAGAAAGAGTCTGAGGCATAGATGACTACAAGGTATCAGTGCTTTCCAGATGGAGCAGGGCAGCTGCACATATGTACTCAGCAGGTGTGACAGCATGCACAGGACCTGCACAAGCTCAGTCCAGACAGAACCCCAGCATGGAGCATGAGGTCTGTGTGAAGTTCTACCTCTAGCTAAGGAGAAACTTACAATTGACAGTTGCTTGGAGAGGGAGAGTCTTCATTGAGTGTATGATCCACCATGCTCCAGTAGAAGACCACATATCCAAGAGTAGATGGGCACACAAATTAGATTTAAGAAAAAGAAAAGAAAAGGAGGGGGAGGGAGGAAGGAAGGAAGGGTGAGAGAGAAGGCAGAAGGCAGGGAGGCAGGAAGGAATGAAGGACAAAAGAAGGAAGGAAGGAGAGAGGGAGGGAGGGTAGAAGGGAGGGAGGGAGGGAGGGAGGGAGGGAGGGAGGGAAGACAAATTTGAGTAGAGTAGATCATAAAGTGGGTAGGTCTGTGGGTTTTGGAGGAGTTGGAAAAGGGGATAGACATAATCAAAATACCTTGTATGGTATTCTCAAAGAGTTAATTTTTTAAATGGCACAAAAGGGGATTTTATGTACCACTTTTTTTTTAAATGTTACCAATAAATGCAACTATACTCGGGATTTAAACTTTTGGGTTTCCAGAGGAACCATTCACTATAGCTCCAGGAATGAGAAGACAATTATTTGCTAGACTTATGACACTCAAAATGCATGTAGACTGTGTAGTAAGAAATCCTGTACGTCAAGAAGATAAAACCTAGCCACCCAACCAAAAATAAAATGAACAAACATTTCCCAGCAGAGGAAACTGGAAAGCCGAATCAACAAATGAAAGACCTCAGTCTCCGCAGTAAGCAAGAAATGCAGATGGAAATCTCAAGAAGCTATCATTTCACACCTGCCAGAGTGGTAAGGCTTTAAAAGGCTGACAATCTCCCTGACATGTGCAAGAAGATTTAAAGCCCCCATGAATTTTCATGTACCACTGGAGGGGGATATAATTTGATATCACTTTGGAAAACAAGTTGGTGTCACAGAGTAGAACTGAATGGGAGATTATTTTATGGCCAACCAAAACCAACTGTTAAGTGTAAACCTTAGAAAAAATCTTGCACTCATTCTAGGAAACACGAGGAGGTGTCTGCAGTAGCATCATTCATAAGAGCAAAATCCTCTGAGCAGCTCATACACTCATCAGTGAGATGGAGAACTAAATTGTGATTTGCTCACACAATGGGGTTGCATTCCAGCATGAGCCTGCCTGACTAAGTTATATTCACCAGCACAAATGAGTCTTAAACATATAAACTAAGTTATATTCACCAGCACAAATGAGTCTTAAGCATATAAACTAAAAAACCAATCGGGGGACAATGCACACACACAAGATTCCATCTATATGAGATGGACAGAAGCAGGCAAAAGTAGACATATAAATTAATAATATAAAGGAACAGAATGACTGTTACCAAATGTGCCTGCAGTCACCTCTGTGAGGGTGGGAGAGTACACAGGGACTGTCAAAGGTACTTTCATGTTCTATTTTTTTTTTTTTTTTTTTTTTGGTTTTTTTGAGACAGGGTTTCTCTATGTAGCTTTGCGCCTTTTCTGGAACTCACTCTGTAGCCCAGGCTGGCCTTGAACTTACGGAGATCCACCTGGCTCTGCCTCCAGAGTGCTGGGATTAAAGGCATGTGCCGCCACTTGCCCAGCTCATGTTCTATTTTTATTGATGCGGGAATGGAGATGCTCACTCCATTGTTATTCTTTAAACAGGCCCTGATTACACATGCCTTTATGCATATACTACATCTTATAACACAGTTTTCATTACACAGAGTTGTATCAAACGATATAGGTCCCAGAATTTGAATCCTGCTAATTTACTAGGCAGGTAACGTGAAGATGAGCATGACAGGAGAGAAAGCTAATTATTCAGACAAACTGAGAATACTAAGTACTTTCAAAGTTTGGAAAGAAAAGAATTAAATTAGGGAATTGAAGAAGACAGAGTAAGACAGTATAAAATGAGAACTCACTGTTGACTCTGAGGTCAGCTGCTATGAGCTCATGAGCACAGCTATGTCACATTCAGAAATGTCTTTTTACTGACTGCACATCTCCTCATCCACTGCCCTTCTTTTGCAATGTTTCCTGAACCTTGAAGGGGAGGCAGGTAATATAGATGTCTCATGTAAGGATAAGCACCACTGGAGACTTTGAAGGTCATGATTAAATATTCAGACATTTTTCTAATGTACTGAAGACCTTCTCACAATATCTGGTATGTTTTAAATTGGTATTCTAATTGATAATGTTAGAAGAACTATGGAAAACCAGACACCATTAAAAAATGACTGCAGGATACAATGGAAGAAATAATGTTGGCTCCCCATGGCATAGTCATAGTAATAAATATCTTAAGAGAGCTTGTTTGGTCCATATTTCAAATGTGGACCATATAGAATTTAATAATTAGGTTTTTTCCAAGTATCTATTATAGCACATAATAGAGACAAACAACATTGTCAGAAGAAACTTAATGAGATAAAATTTGAGTAACACATGAAAAAAATGAGATAAGCCATTTTATGTTCCTTTCTCAATCTCTTCAGGAAGAATCGGTAGCTGCCTTGAGCAATCACAGTAGTTATATAACATGGCAAAGACTTTAATAAAAGGTCCTGAGCCCTTCAGCCTTGGATGGACATGTCAGTGTAATCCTCACTTATTTGATGATAGAAAACAAAATATCGAGTTTCTGAAAGTATACTAAGTTTCATGACTGGAGGAAGAAGCAGAGTTTGTCTCCAGGCAACCTGACTCCACATTCCTCCCCATTGGTGGCCACATCACTGCACAATGCTCTGACTCCCTTAGCTCACCTGGAATGTAACTGGCTCTCATATGTGATAAAAGATGAATAGAAAGGCTTCCCCCACCTAAACTGATCACCAGATCTTCTAGACTCTTTTTTGGAAATAAACCAAGTATCAAATTATGCAGAACAGAATCTGAGGAAAGACCATCTGCCATAAGTTAGTTAACTGTCTTCAGAAACAAAGCTAAAGTTCTTTCGGTAAACCAAGTCAAGTAATTAAATGTTATTATTTAAATTGGTGGTGGTGGTGATCATGGTTTTTTGAGGCTAGGTCTCATGGTGGAGCTCAGTTCTTGAATACTATCCTCCTGCCTCCACCTCCTGAGTGCTGACATTACAGGTGTATGCCATTAGTTCCACTTAAACATGGTTCTTACTACAGAAAATCTAGACTCTTTACTGCACTAACACATGTTAGGAATGTCTAAAAGGAGTGCAGGGTACTTTATATTCTATTTGATATTGAAATCTGTAGGGTTTATTTGTTTACTTCTTTGATCTTATGCCACCATGAGATATATCTCATAGACCCATCTTAATCGATCTAACAAATCCTCAGTATGCAGACAAGGAAGCCAACACAGTTAAGATGGGTGACCTGTTTAAGCTCCAGGGATAGAATAGTGATCCTACTCATTGTAAAAATGATCCTCCATACTAGGAAATAAGAAAGGATTTTAATAATAATCTGGTAGATCCTGGAGATGGCTCAGCAGTTAAGAGCACTATCTGCTCTTCCAGAGGATCCAAGTTTGATTCCCAACACTCACATGGTGGCTCACAACATCTGTAATTCCAATCCCAGGGGATCCAATGCCCTCTTCTAGCCTCTGAAGGCAAAGAATGCGTGTAGTACACAGACACCCATAAGCATAAAAATTAATAAAATTTAAAAATAACAATATGGTCATCAATTTCCTTACAAAGTTGAGGATATAAGAGGTAGTGGTTTTAAGTTAATTCAGTAATATAGACTTTAGAATTCTATATGTACATCATTAATACGGAACTTCATTAAGACTATATGCTACAGAGGATCATAGACTCCTTTTTGTTGGTTCTGCTTCTCTCAATAATAGGAATTTATATCCAGACAGGTGATCCACTACAGTTTGGACATGGCCCAAGAGCAAACAGCAGGGAGCAACACATGAAAGACCTTCCCGTGTGACCTCTATAATCTCTCTGCAGCTCTCTTCTGCTCAGCACAGGCCTCCTTCAGAGAACTTGCGTCACTAGGCAAATGTGCTCTCACCTGCAGAATAAATATGAGAATCTTTGTGGAGCCCTTTGTCTTAAGAGGGGAGAAAAGGAACGAATAAAAAAGAATGCAGAAATAAGAATGAATTCAGCCAATCAGAGTCCTGCTTTCCTAGGTTAAACAAGCAACTCCATGGTTGATTCCTCCTATTTCTACAAAGGTAATACCGGAAAGATCTTTGCCCTGGAAAAAAAAGAAAGAGAAAAATTTTAAAACTGCATAACAGAATTTGACTTGCTAATAGTCTTTTTGAACTCTGAATACTTTTTTCTAGCCAAGCCTAGAGATTTCTAGTACTGTAGTGAGTGGTGGAAACCAGTGGGTTTTTTTTTTCCTACAGAATGGGGGAACAGCTGATGAGAAGCACGAGGTATGATTTTGAATGCTTTCTTTGTGCTAACAAGTCGAACTCCATGAAACAAGCCCAATGATCCAGCTGTGCTACCCTGTGGATATTCTCAAAGAGGTCTAAATCAGAATACTGCAATCCGTGTTTACTACAGCACTATTCATTATATACCAAGACATATCAGCCTAGATGCCCATCAGCTGGTGAATCCATACAGAAAATGTGGTATAGGCACATAATGGAACTTTAGTAAGCCATAAAAAGAACAAAATAGTGTCATTTGTAAGAAAATGGGTGGAACTGAAGATCATGACATAACCCAAACCAAGAAAGACATGTATCATATGTTTCATTATATGTGAAATTTGGATTTTAAAATATATGACATGCAATTAAAAGGGGGTATTTGTGATGGGAAGGGGCAGCAAAAAGGGTGGTTACGAGCAAAGTATATGATGTGTTTGTATCAAAAGTCATGAGGAAGCCCATGATTTTGTAAATGATCACAGAGTAAAACAAATAAAGAACTCCAGGACCCTGAGTTTTGACTGAAATAATGCTAATCTTAAGATGAAAAACTCATGTGCTTTACATAATCACCCACAGTTGCTGTGTGTCTGCCATGGTGTGTGCTCATCTTCCCCTTTTAACAACCTGATACTCACCAGATCTTAGTGATCAAGACAGAAAAACCAGCACTTCTCTGGATGGTGCAGCTCCTTCATCCAAGAGAATCTGGCTCAGGAAATGCTCTAAGTAAGGTTTTGCTATGGGGCTCAGGCTTTGTTCTATAATGTATAAAACCACACATTTTTCTTGTAGCCCTCTGAATTCCAGTGCTTTCACTGAAGCATTATACCCAGTGAAAGGCAGTGCTCTTTTTAAATATGCATTCAGAGGCACAGAGGACTGGATTTCATACTTTACAAACTTAGTACCCATTCAAAATGATTAATCCATATAAATTGAAAGAAAACATTTAATCCTTAAAAAGTCACATGACTGACTCCTGGCTGTAGAAGGCTGGGCACTGTCCACGTTTCTATAGTCAGATGGACACCACCAGTCTGCTGTTTCGTTTCCCTTCGTTCTAAAGCCTGTGTACCTTACATTTCAGCAGCTATGGAGACCTGGCTTTGTAAAACATGACAGTGAAAGGAAATCACCCAGCCTCGTGTTGAAAATAGATTACCTGGAGCCAGTGCACAGTGCTCAGTGGACAGAAATGCTGTCTTCTTCCTCTCAAACATTTGAAACATTTCATGGTCTTGCATGCTCCCTGCAGTGCTGAGCATTAGCATGGTCCAGGGACCACAACCCTACTGAACAAGAACAACTGATGGAACAACTGATATAGTCAGACACACTGTCTGAAAAGAAAGTCCTGGTAGCCACCTGGACTAATGTGAGTATCGTGGTTTTGACTCTCTAGGAGGAAATTGGGGTAATAAATGTCTGTGAAGCTCTGAAATCAGTGTGTTTAATTAGATTATTATATGGTAGAAGAATTTTGCTTTCAAAGTCATTCAAATACACCATGGAAGAATCAATAGAGGTGAGGGGTAGAAAGAAGGAGACAGAGACTGTGTGCTGTGGTTATTTCATTGTGCCTTCATAGTGCCACCTGAACAAAGAGTTTTTGTTATAAAGTGCAGCTTCAAAGGTGAAATAAAGGGTTGGAAGAGAGAAAAGTTACAAAAGAAAGCGTTTTGGTAAATGTACCATATGGTACATAAGATAGATTACTATGGAAGGAATTAGATGAATGGAAATAGATATCTTCATGATCTTAACTATAAAAAATGTAGGGCTGGAGGAATGACTCAGCAAGTAAAGCCGTTGCCGTGCAAATACAACTGGAGGATCACCCAATCCCACAGGAACGCCAGCTGTGCATGGCTGCCTATCACCCCAGCTGGCAGGAGGCAGAGATGGGGGCTAGACACACTTGAAATAGCAAGCTCTGCCTTAAGCAAAAGACTCCATCTCCGTACATAAGGTGGAGAGCAATCCTAGAAGACATCCAACTTCAACTTCAAGCCTCCACACCTGTGAATATGAATATTTGCAAACATATACTAGACACACACACACACACACACACACACACACACACACACACACACACACACACACCATGGGTCTAATAGGTAAAAGGAATAGAAAGGAAGAGAAAAAAAAGATGGCTCAAAAAGTTATAGGGGAAGAATGAAAGAAAAAACCAAGAGGCAAAGGGAAAGAGAAGGGAATGTAAGGAGAGGAGGTGTTAAAATCGGACTAACTAAGCCGGGCGGTGGTGGCGCACGCCTTTAATCCCAGCACTCGGGAGGCAGAGCCAGGCGGATCTCTGTGAGTTCGAGGCCAGCCTGGTCTCCAAAGCGAGTTCCAGGAAAGGCGCAAAGCTACACAGAGAAACCCTGTCTCGAAAAACCAAAAAAAAAAAAAAAAAAAAAAAAAACCAAAAAAAAAAAAACAAAATCGGACTAACTATTCTACGTTGTCACCTGTACCACTGTTGACCTGTCATCTGAAATGTGCCCTCTCAGTTCCTAAAACATCAGACAACACCTCCCATCTGGAAAGTTGTTGGGACTGGCAAACATTTCACCATATGTTATTTTCCGGTGAATGACTAATATTTTATACCTTTCCTTAAAACTACCTTGCACGTATTTATAAATACAGGAACTGAAAACTTATGAGAAAATATGGCTCTAAAAGAACAAACTCCAAATAAGGACATGAAGGTTCTCTGAACTAAAACAGACACATCTGAGTGCAAGGAATGGGGGGAGTGAATGGGAGAAAGTCCAGGAGGAAAGCACACCAAGTGACAGTCTTGTTAGCCTCTTCATAATCATCTCTTGATGCTTGAAGCTTACAGGACTCTAGGCCTACCAGCACTGTGCTTCATTTCATGGTTCTTAACCATCCAAAGAACCCTATCACATGGAAATATTAATCACAAAATAGCTAAAGAAACAGTGGCTTCAACATTAACTGTACACAAGATTAACTGTACTCTTCCTGATGGCCAGAATATCTTTTTGAAGTTCATGTAGCTCTGAGCTGGATTAAGTAGCTTTATCACGGGAATCCATGACTGAGATGCCTGCCTACTAATGGGCTAGTAAATTATCGAATTGAATCATTCTCTCCATCCAGTTGTAAAACAGATGCATTTCTTAGCTTACAGTACATCTCTCAGTGAGTGCTTCCAAGAACTCTTTTGTCTTTTGTTAAAATATAGTCACATACTTAACCACAGTTTTTCACATCCAAGTCCTTTTAGCTCAACATTGTCCTGTCTGAGAGGCAAACACAGGCTTTCACTCATGTATTTGTAAGGATAATGTTGATTTGAAGTTTAAATCAAATTCTAAATCACTAACTTTCTCACATTTCCCAGTTGAGGATCCTTAAGTATTTATAATGCAACTCATTAATTGAAAAAATATTGGCCAATGTCTTCAAAGTATATCATCAACTAGATGGTCCCTTTGATTAGAAAGAGGAAATAAAGAAACCAAAGACAATGAAAGAATTTGACAAGATATGATTTAACACCTCAGACAATAGCTGCTACTGCTATTGACCATGTTCTCAGGACCACGCTGGACCTTCAACCAAGTCTTCAGTACAACTTTGAAATTCAACTGACTGCAAGGAATCGCAACATGATATTAACCAACATAATTAATGTATATCAGCCCATAACCAACAATTGATACATGCGAGATTCCATGCTACCACACTGAATCTGTTTTGCTATGTTTCTATTCCATCTGCATCCTATGAATAGGCCTCTAGCATTTCCTGTGGGCACACCATTTCTAAATATAAAAGGCAACACAGGAAAACAGAGTGCATGCCCAGGGGAAGCTGGTCTCCTGACAGCATATGTCCATATTTTAAATTTAATGTTGGCCTCTGATTAGATGCAAAGGATCATGTCTTCCTCGTCTTTGACTTCTGAACAAGAATACAGAACTCTATACAAAAGCTCTTATGTGGTGTTTGAGGACCTGAAAGGGACTATGAGTGAAGCTTCACTTTATAGGGTAAGCACAGAAATTCAATCTTCTTACTTATGGAGCAGTTATCAGAAGCAGATATTACTGTACTGCATGTTGATTATGATTATTCTTTTCTTTGGTTTTTCAAGATTCAGTTTCTCTGTGTAGCTTTGCACCTTTCCTGGAACTCACTCTGTAACCCAGGCTGGCCTCAAACTCACAGAGATCCACCTGCCTCTGCCTCCAGAGTGCTAGGATTAAAGGTGTGCACCACCACCACTGGGCAATTATGATTATTCTTAACTCCCAATAGTTCCTGGCTTAGAGCCCAAGTATGTATTCAGTGGTGCTCACAATCACATGCTCTTAGATTCGAACACACATCCACTGAGTTTGTACACAAGAAAAATCAGACTAAATTTTCATGTTTTACAGTAAAATGCTATGTTATAATACAAATGCCCTTAATTAATCAATAAGTTTCTTAAACCACCCCAAATCACCATATTGAAAAATACCATTGTTGCTTCTCTGATGAGTTTTGTATTTGTCAGTAGGTTAAAAGAGAAAAATGCAAACAAAATTTCTGATTTGATTATGTACAGTTGCATCACTGTAAAGTGCTCTCTTATAATAATTACACACTTAAAGGGGGCAAAATAAAACACCACACATTATGTGAACATCTACTGCAAGGTCTGGCTTCGGTAGATGCTTCATAAATATGGATTCCATTTATTTTTCTTTGGAAACATGGATTTATCCTCAATGGATTTCCTTGGTATTTAAAAAATCTGATCAGTTATTTCCCCTACCACTTCTGCAGTCAATGACGTAGCTTTTGTATATGTGCCCCCTCTATTCTGAGCAGTGAGAGAGAATTGCCACAGCTTTGGGGATAATGGAACAAACTCAAAATGTCTATATAAAACAAAAACATGTACAATTTAATGTCATACATCAACTCCTACACTGTACATTTCAAATTACTTTCTAGATAACTGTAGTTTTCAAATTCTGTGCAGTTGGAAAATCACCTGCGGTTATGTTAATCACAGACTATCATTACAGATACTCTCAGATATGGACAGGCTCATAAAAATTTATCAATAAATATAAGTAAATATTTATGTAGTCTCATTACCTCCTGTTTTATGATCATACTGAAAAGCCCACAGACTGCTTGATTATAGAGTGCCATTTACTTAATTGATACAAAAGTCCCACACCACCAAAATACTCGAGGGAACAATACAGTACCAAACCAATAAGCAAGATCTGCAGCACTCAAGCTTATTTGAATTCTGAAACATTGTGCAGTGTACCTTCACTTCTATAGTTCTTTGTTGCCCTTAGTTTAGCTCCTGAAGTTGATGTATTCATTGGTTTAGGAGAAAAGCAGAATCCAGCAGAGATAAAATCACATTTGACTTTGGATTCCAAAATGGTCTCAATATTGCCTTCATAGACAACACCCCCAGTGACAACAGCCATTATTTGTGGGCGTTGGGCTTTGCTGACAGGGTGGATGTAGAAGATTCAATAAATAAAGCAAGAAAACTCAGCATAGACAGGACTGATACCGAGTAGATTATGAAGTGCAATATTTTAAGCTGGAAAAGGGAGGAAGAGAAGAGAAAAGAAACAAAGAAGGGAACAGGAATGATTATTTGAGCCTTTCCTAAGCTATATTATAAACGAAAGAGATTAGAAAGCAAAAGTCATGAATTCATAAAGAAACATGGTTTTCATGTCGTGAGAGACCTGGGATAAGGCAAAAGACCAGGCAGAAATTGCAGGGACTCTAGCTTGATTGACAAGAGGCTGAAAGGCAGCTGCCCTTCCCCAGCTCACACCTGGAGCTCAGGGAAGAGCGAACACAGGACATCACATCCTCTAGGTCACTCAGTTTTGCTCACCATGCTCAGGGCTAAGTCATCTAGAATCTCGCCTACAGCATCTCAAGGAGCCCTGAGGACAACCTATATTCCATTCTACCTCCTTAGTGTGTGTGAGTGTTCCTTACTTCCCCCAAGAAAATTACTCTAGAGCCACTGACTTCTTAAGAAAAAGGCAAGATTGTTCAAAGACGATAAAGGACTACTGGGAAAGATGAGTTTATTTTCCCTAACCAATGGCCGAAATGGGAGCACATGACTGAGTTGAGTTTAATAATAGAAAATAAAGCTATTTTTCTGAATATTTATCACCTACAGCATAAATGTTAAGTAGTTCTAGTGCTTTTGTAGATACAGGTTCATGAGACATGGTGGAATAGAGGAAGCAGAAATGCCCTGTAAGCATGTCAAAATGAGATCTAGAGATAGGAAGGCCATCACAGAGAGCTAAGAGAGGCCGGGTCATTCTTGCTGCAGCAGGCTCAATCCTGAGTGTTTCCATATGACTCACTGCTTTTAAATTTTTAGCTCATCAGTAACAAGAGATGAGCTCTTAAAAGGGAGAGCCAGGGAAAGGGGGGGGGCCCTGTGGCTAGTGTGGCAAAATGAAACCTAATTACCTAGCTTGTTGCACTAGCTTATTAAAATACAAAGATACAGAAAACACAATTCTATTATCAGAACCTCAAGAGAAAAGGTAGACTATGTTATGTTATCTAATAGGTTTTTAATGGAAATACTGAAGAAAAGTAAACTATATTTTATGTTTACTATAATGTAATGTTTTTTCAAAAACCTGGGGGTGGGTGAGGCTGGGTAGACTCTTGAGTGCATGATGAATGCAGGAGGGCCTGAGTTCTAGTCTCTAGCACCTAGGCATGACAGTGGATATCTGTAACCCCAGTGTGGGGGAGTAGAGACAGGCAGATCTCTGGAGCTTCTAAGGACGTCTGCCCGACCAAATTAGTGAGCTTTGGGTTCACTGAGAGACCCTGGCTCAAAAGGAAAACAAGATGGAAGTGATAGAGGAACATGTCTGACATCAACCTCTCTACCCTCCACAGGCACACATATGTGTGCACGTGCACCTGCACACACAAATACAGACATGTTAATATAAAAAAAAAAAAAGCTAGGGAGGTAGCTTACTGTGTAAATCACTGAGCACACAAGTGTGAGGACCCAAGTTTAAATCCCCAGACCACTCATACAGCTGGATGCATGTCTATAAGCCCACTGTTCCAATGAGGAGTAAGAGACAAAAGAAAGAGCATGCCCAAGCAAGAGCTAGCAGGCCAGCTTGCCCTCTAATCTGTACACCTGCAGTGTGCCATGTGTGCCCAGATTCACACACAAAACTGTATACACACACAAACATATATGTAATACACACAACACTGCCCATTCAGCTATACACAGTTACACATTACTTCTGTGTTAAATTAACATATTAAGGTAAGAACTTGCCAGAACCAGTTTTGACTTTGGTTTATTTTCCACATAAAGCTTCTATCTTCCAAACTAGCTTCAGTCTACTCATCTCTTTTTCTGCTTGGTATAGGTGGAGTTTGTGTCTGAAGGTGCCTCTCTTGTTCTAATTGTTAGACTTGGTCCACTAGGAGTTCTTAGTTAAATCAGTGCTGTTGGGCTCTGTTTCTTTGGGAGCAGCTGTTCCCAGTCGGTGTAGTGTAGGCTTATGATTCTAGTGATCTGTAGCTTCAGTTTTGAAAGGCTACCGGAACCTCCTGTGGGTACCCAGCTCATCCAATGCCAGGCAGACTTCCCACAGTGATCTTGTGTCGTGGGATGAGAAGGTTGTGTTGTAAGGAACAGTGTATGATCTGAACAGGTATCTTCTAACAGAGCGTTGGCCATGTGGTAACAAGATAAAGGGGGTTTACAAACTTTAAAGTGTTTCAATCCTACATTTATTGTGAAGATTATCCTCTAATAAGTTCCAATTCAAATTAAACTCCAATGAACTCTTTCCAATAGTCCACATCTCACACAGTGCCTTATAGACACACATATTCCCATATAATTATAAAATAATAGTACTAAAACCTAGGTCAGTAATTACATCTACAGAGAGAGTTTTAATTCTAAAGAAAATCTGGTAGGCAATACCCTCTCTGGAGGTACTCTTAAATACTTCAGAATATAAGTCATATCCAGTGGCATCATGTGTTGAAGGAGCCAAGCTAAAACTACTGACATCCAGTTTTAGTTTGGGTATGTGATTTCAACGAATATCTCGTTTTTAATCAGAGCCTTCTCTTCCTACCTAGTAGCTCATGGCTCCTTAGACACCCTCATCAACACTGAGAATAGTTTCCACTTATTGTGCAAAACGCTGCCAAAATGAAGACAAGGCCTTCGTTACTGCAACTGTTCTGTTTATGCTCCTCAGAAGTGGGGATTATTCTCTCAGTTTGCAAATTAGAAAAATGAAGCTGGGAATGATCTAGTGACCTATCTTCAGTTCTAGTCATGAGAACTAGGCTGTAAGTGTGACTATAAACCATGCTCTGTATATTATACCAACTGAAGGCATTTAGCATAACTACATGGATATTTGTTTCCATCTAAAATTATTGTCCACATCTGTTTTTAAATTTTAATTACAATCAATATGCCTCAGAAGCAGAGGAAGACCAATATTCAAGGTTTAAGAATGATCCTTAGACATCCTAGTAAAAATAATCTCTCCAGGGGTGGCAAGCCTTGGACAAAGACTGATTTTACCATATTAGGGGATAGCATGGAAAACCACCTGTGCATCTTTGGTTTAAGAGTCCTGATATCAGCTGGCTGCTGGTGGTGCACACCTTTAATCCCAGCACTTGGGAGGCAGAGGCAGGGATCTCTGAGTTCAAGGACAGCTTGGTCTGCAGAGTGAGATCCAGGACAGGCAGGGGCTACGCAACACAGAGAAATCCTGTCTCGAAAAACCAAAAACAAAAGGAAAAAAAAGATGCCGCTGATAGTGCTTATTCTTTAATCAAAGGGGCAAGCAAATAAATTTCCATGAAAATAGTTAGATGGACCTCTCTGCCTCTCTGAAGGTGATTTATATAGCTAAAATAGATAAGCTGATAAATTTTTAGACAAAAATTCTAATTTTGTTTAGACAAAATTCAATTGTCGGATAGTTAAATGGGCCCCAAAGTAACTTGAAACATGATTTCCAAAATAATCTTAGTCTATAATAAAAGGTTCACAGTGGATTTAAGGATGAGATTTTAGTCTGGTGACTAAGTTGGGGTTAATATGGCACTAACAGCAGAGCTTAGAAAAGAGGTGGCCTCTGCCAGAGAGGTAGTGATGCCTGTAGTTCACATCAGCATTACTGAAATCAATGCTTCTGGAAAAATGGTGACTGCAGGGACATTAGCAGCAACAGATAGACCATGGTAAAGAAGCAACATCCCACCCCAGACCTGCTCAATCATAAATCCTAGAATTTGGGGCCGGTATGCCACATCCCACTAAGCGCTCTAGATGGGTCTCTTGCAAATTTGAGAGCCAATGATTTCATGGGGATGCGGGATGTAAAACATAGCAAAGCCAGGCTCCATCCTGGGAACATCAGGTATAATGAATCAGGGTGACATCAGGCCCCTGCCCTGCCAGAAGTTGCTTAGGAGACTCTATTGTCTCAGGCAGGGTTGAGACAAACTGGCCTGTTCAAACAATGTTCTAAGGAGTATACACACACACACACACACACACACACACACACACACACACACACACAGTATCTTCCCTGGAAAATAAGATAAACACATAAAAACAAGCTGGCTGAACTGAACACATTAATGCTTTTCCTTTCCAAGTAACTCTGACCTCCAGAGAGTTCAATTACTGGGTCCATTCCATCCTGACAAATGGAGCTGTGCTAGCTAACATCATAATAACAAGGAAATCATAAATAGCTTCCAGGATGTGCTTCACTGATCCAACTGTCTTAGAAAACATCACCAGATACATAAAGACCTAAGAAAATGAGAGACGCTCAATTTTCAACCAGGCAAGCCAAATATATGCAAGGGCCTTGTGACTCACAGGTCTCCACCATCCATGCCAGCATGCCAGGCAATTATCCAACAATACACTTACATATTATAACATGCATGTAAGAAAAATCACATGGTTCCTAAAATTGCCAGTTTATAAAATCCAATTGTCAGCATCAGCCTATGCAATAATTGTGTATTTCCCTTACCCAGAGGGAATAAGATAGCTCTAGGGCCCCAGGGGACACCTGAAAGAGCAGAGTACCACATCATGTCTTTAATATCTTTTCTAACCTAACTAAGCACTTATGCAAAAGCAGTTACCATTTTTGCAGTTTAAAGTGACGGAAAAATTAGCATGTGAAAGGACTCTAGCCAGCCCTAGAAAGGCAAACAAGGCTCTGGTAGGCTTTGCCCTTCTCTGGCATTCCCTCTGCCTTTACAAAACCCACATTAGATTACCTTCCTAAAGCTGGCCATCAAGGTCCATTCCCTTCTTTGGCCAATTTCTCCTCCTGAGATTGACTACCAAGATCCAGCTATCAAACTATTGAAGTCCAGCACTCAGAAGCCCCCTTTTGACTACTCTAATTAACATGCCCAATTAAATTAGACACCTCATCCTAACATGGGGTTTCTGCTTTCACTTTTATAAACCACCATTGTCCTAGGGGCCACATCTCTTCTTCATCCAGAGGCAGTTCTTTGTCCCCCTCTGGGACAAGCATTTCTGCTTGCTTCCCTTATTCCCTTCCTGTTAAGATCAATCCATATGTGCTGTGGATATCACTCTGTATAAATAAAATGCTGATTGGCCCGTAGCCAGGCAGGAAGTATAGGCAGGAAGGCTGAGTCAGAGGGGATGCTGCCAGCCACTGCCATGAGTACCAACATGTAAGATACAGGTAAACCACGAGCCACGTGGCAACTTACAGATTAATAGAAATGGGTTAATTTATGATATAAGAACAGTTAGCAAGAAGCCTGCCACAGCCATACAGTTTATAAGTAATGTAAGTCTCTGTGTGTTTACTTGGTTGGGTCTGCGCAGCTGCGGGACTGGCAGGTGAGAGATTTGTCCTGACCGTGGGCAGGACCAGGAAAACTCTAGCTAAACATGTGAGTCCATTTAATGGGTAATAGAAATTTATAAACTCATGAATACAGAACTGAGTAAACAGCTGAAGTTGTCCTCTGTTCTGACCAGGAGCAAATCCACCTGGCAGTCGATTCACATCAGGAAGCAAGAAGGGACCTTGTGACCCCTCTCCCTTTTCTTTTAAGAGGTCACATAAGATGGCAAGAAGCACAGCCTCCTTCAGGCCGTATAGCCCAAGGTCATGGGCAGAGCAAATACCATTTCATTTCCCTTTTTTGTCTAGGTAAGAGGATTCTAAACCTAATGCAAACTACATACAATAAGAATGACTATCAAGTGTTGTCCAGGAGAAACAAAGGGTAATAACATAAACAAAAATGGAACTACAACCAACAAGAACAACATCAAACAAGAAACATGTGCTAAATGCCCAGATATGTCCAGATCATAGGTAAATGGCAAATTACCGAGATTACTCCAATAGCTGTTCTATCCTGAAGAATCTAACTGTAACTCTAAGATTGAAATTACACCAAGAATCTGGATACTGCATATTATTATATTGTTTTGGGGATTTTTAACTGCAGAGAGACATTTGATCGTAGGACTACTAAGTTAAACCAATATGTATATTTTAAAGGTACCTTGATTTCAAAATTTGTATCTACCGACATGTTGCTTTGGAAAAGAGGTTCTGCTTTTGTTTCAACAGAAGATGAGAAGCTGTGGATTCCTTCCAGGTTAATATGGTTCCATCAAGGAAGACCCCCCTGACATGTCTCCAGATGATCCAACCTCCAAAACAGCTTCAAGGGAACTGGCTCAGACAATCCAATCTCACCGACTACTCCAGTTAGGATTTGACCATAGTCCTAATTTTTCTTTATGTCCCCATAAGATTACTAGTGTCCCCAATCAGCAGGAAGTAGCCTAGAAAACTATGTCCACATTCCCAAAAAAATGTATTATGGATGTCTGTCTTTGTTTAGGGGTTTGGTTACAAATTGTTATTGGTCATAGTCAATCTCTTTCTAAAAGAAGAGAGGGGGATATGATATAGAAATGTGTGATATATATAGAAATGATAGGATAAAAGGGTAGATTATTGAATCTACTTTAATCCAAAAAACAACTATTAATCTTACATATTTTACATTAGTATGGATTTTGGTTTATTGATACAAATTTAATTTTGTTATACTGTACATATATTTCTACTCTTGTTTAAGGTATTATGTTTATGCAACTCATTTAAAATTGTAATATATAATTAAGAAATACAGATTAATAGTCATCTATGATAATCGAACTTATAGTCATGTTAGTTAAGTTTTCTAGGTATGCATAGATATATTTCAATTAGGTAGGTAATCTTCAAATGCTTCAAAGACCTACAGAATATGGAATTTTAAATGTTTTAAAAACTTAGACTTTTCTGGACAATGATACACATCTGCTCCTGGCAGCATCAATTTACTTCAATGAGGAAGATGGGCATCAAAGAAACTCCATATGGAGTTTACTTTCTTTGTGGCAAAAGCTAGCCTTTTGGGCAAGAAACTGCTCTTGCCTGGACTGTATGTATGTTGTATATTTTATAAACTGGAAATATAGAACCCATAGGAAGGTGACCACTGAACTATGCCAAAGCAGGGCGAGATGGCCCTTCAGGTTCCTGCTTCCCAGAGGAGACTGCCAGACTTTCTACAGGACATGGGGAGAACCGACTGTTGAACTTTGCTAAAGGATGAAATAATCCTTCAAATTTCCTGCTTCACAAAAATCTGCCAGAGACTGTAGGCCTGTAGGCTGAAGATGGATGCCTCAATGTTGCAGAAGAACATTAGGTGACTATCCAGGCTGCCAGATGTCTCTGTCATTTCTAGAATTTTGGAAGTTGCTTACAATGCACTTCCCATTTACTTAGGTAATATGATATCCTTCTTGGGTCTTTGATGGAGTTGAAGACTGGATAGTTATAATTATGGTTTCCTTTAATCATGATAAAGGGTAAATTAGATATGAAACTTTAGATTCACAAAAATAAGATAGATGATAGAGTATTTTCTTTAATTTTGCTCAATACAAATAGACTAGATACTGTAACTATAATTCTTGCTTGATAACTGTTTTGTTACATGTAATTTTACTATATTAAAATGAAAACCTTCCTATTTGATTAGACAGAAAAGGGGAAGTGCTGTGGGATGTCTTTCTGTATGCTATGAATATGTGTTGCTCCCACTGGCTAACAAATAAGCTACTTTGGCCTATGGCAAGGCAGCTTAGAGGCAGGCAGGAAATCCAAGCAGAGATACAGGAAAGAGAAAGGCAGAGTGGGGAAGACACCAGCCTACTGCCCAAGGAACATGTTAGCAGGTTAGCAGAACGGTAATGGCATGGCCATGGGCCACATGGCAAAACATAGATTAATAGGAATGGGTTGAGTTAAGTTATAAAAGCTAGCTAGCGAGAATCCTGAGCCATAGGCAAACAGTTTGTAATTAATATTAAGCCTCTGAGTAGTTATTTTATAAATGGCTGTAGGACCATGGATGGGAGTGATTCGTCCAGACTGTGGGGCCAGGTGGGACCAAAGAAACCTCTGGCTACACCTTTCCCTTCTCCCTCATCCACTACCTCTTGTCTTTGTCTCTTTCTTATTCCCTGACCTTTGTCCCTCTGGAGCAAATAAATCTCCTTTGTGCTACTTGGTCTTGGGGTCCTGAGCCTATACTGATCCTTTCAGCATGTATATTTCCTTCCCCATAATGTTATGGCTACAAGATTATTCTTAACATAGATCTTACCAACCTCTGCATTTGATCTTCTTTTCATCAGCTGTTAAGTGGAGACTATTCACCTGTTTTCTTAAAGGATGCATATGTGAGCTTATTTCTTTTCTTTCTTCCCTCCTTTCTTTCTTTCTTTCTTTCTTTTTTTTTAGAACCAAATTACTAGCATTATCATCCTTACATTTCAGGGCCATTATTGGGTAATGTAAGGGTTACTTGAGCACAAGTATTTCATCACTGCTATGGTTGGTCTAATAATCAGGTGTCTGTGAAGTGACTGATGGCAGCTAGCATAGAGAAGTATGGGTAATGTAGGTGGAGAGGATGAAATGCATCCGAGGGAGGATGGAATAAGATGGAAAAAGATGTCTTAACACTATTTAGAATGGCATGCGGTATGAAACTTACAGAATTCTAGAACTTTTCTATTTCATATTTCCTGGCCACAGTTGATCATAAGCATGCTATTAAGAGTTAAGAGAGTCCAACGTTATCATTTTCATTCAGCATTTGTTTCTCATTTTACTGTAAGAAGCATACTGACGAGGACATGTGAAGAGTGTCATTTCCTGCTGACGCAGATACCGGATACAGAACCAGGTCAGTGGAAATCTCTTAAACGCTGGAGATCTGGGCATGTGGATTACAGCAGCAGCACCCAGGAGCTCATCAAAAATGAAGATTCTCAGGCCTGCTCCCATCATCTGCTCTGCAGCTTTGGAGGTAGTCTTTGCAAATCTGCCAGTCTCCTTCCCCCATGCCAGTGGGGGAATTGGGAGACTTACGATGAACCTACACATACATAGCCTAGTCATGTAGGAGATTTTTTTTCACCAAATTCTCCCTAGGAACAAACTAGAAGGAAAGGACACATAATATACCAAGTCAGCATTTTGGACTATGGCACTAATGAGACCCAGTCATGATTTCCACACCAGGAGAGCCACTTGTGTTTATCAAGATGAAGGTTTATCCAAGTCCATGGCTCAACTACTGCTCAGTTTGTCTTTTAGAATTTAGTGTCCCTCTAACTGACACCAGATGATCTGTGGTCTTCAGTAAAGAGGCAATTTGATATTACCATTCATGATCAGTCTCTTTGGGACTCATTTTTGACACTAAGTAGTTTTTATAACTCAACATTTGTGTTTCTTATTTCACATCCAAATGACTGAATATTTCTCAAAGTATGCAAGCAAGGCAACTGATCATGGGGCCTCAATAAATCCATCTTATGCAAAAGAATGCACACTTCTACTTCACCAGCCACTTTTAGCCTACAAGCAGAAAATGCCCACAAGTATGTTGTCCAACTAGCATTGTTAAACTACAGCAATTTTTTTTAAAAATTTGAGTTAATTCTCAATATTTAATAAATATCTATTTTTACATAGAAATGTGAAGTTTGCCTTTCATCAGAAATACCAGAACATGGGACAATGATGGTGTTTTCCAGGTGAGGACTGCACAGCAGTGGTGAAGATCACGGTCACCCAAGTAACCTACAGCTCTTGTTTTTCTTCTGTGTCATACAAGCAATTGGGTTGTCACAGAGCAAACTGGAAATCAAGACATCTCTTAAGCCTAAGTAACAAAATTAGGTGGATAAAGACTCACATAGGTTTGAACTTCATGAAAGAGATGAAAATGAGTTTTTTACTACAGAAGTTCAAGCTGTTCCTGAGGTAGGATGAAAAGAACGCAAAGCTTAGGGAGACATGGGAAGTAATAAGAGCCACTCACTGAAATCTGAAGGGGAGTCAGAAATGCCAACTGAGTAGATAGTGTTTGTTGTCCTACAGACATCCCAAGTGGAATTAGAAAACAACCAGATGTTTAAGGAGGGCCAGGATGCTTGTAACTCTAAGTTTGAGAGTATGAGCACTCCTTTGTCCTTCATAAGCCCAATGACAGCACCCCACACAAACACCTTCCAATGTAATTTACAGAAAGAAATTCCTCAAGAGACAAGTGAATCAGCTCATGTTTTATTTAATTTTTACACTCTCCCTAAATTCTTAGCTTTGATTCATGTTTAAACCTTGCTGTAAATGACACCCTTAGAACAATATTACTTTAAAAAGCTTCAGAATCAACTAAACAGCCATTGTAGATGCCTAAGTGTAATTCTCTTGAGAAAACAGTGCCCATGTCTTAAATGTGTACTCTGAATTCCCTGAAGATCTCTCTCCCTTTCTCCCTTCCCTTCTCCCTTTCTCTCTCCCACTCCCTGTGTGTGTGTGTGTGTGTGTGTGTGTGTGTGTGTGTGTGCCTCACTCAATATCTGTGCTTAAACATGTACCCTTGTTTATCATAATAAACTTCCTCATTTTGCTTCACTCTTCCTTGCCCTGAAATTCTTTTCTGCAACAGTCAAGGATCCAGCTTTGTCTGACTGGAGTTCCCCGAGGAGGAAGGGAACCCCTCAGGCTGTGGGCAGCTGGGATGGGCTGCATCTTCTAGCCTACATGTTCAGCATGTAAGCCAAACAGCTGTTCTGAAATAAAATGACTGAAGGCTACAAAAACATCCTGACTAGCTTCACCCATGTCCCTTTCCGTTAGGCCTCCGCAGACATTTGTACACACCACCACAGGTTTTGAAGTAAACTACGACCTCAGAGTCTATTAAGACGCATGTTCTCAAAAGGAACCGCACATCAGTGCTGCTAGGAGAAACGTAAACACACTGATGCTTGGGTCCCCGCCCCAGAGGCTTTATTTTAACCAGGCTGTGCCATGGCCCAGGTATTTTTTTTTTCAGCATCCAAAATTGGTGCTAATATGTAGGCAAGGCTGAGGATAATTTACCTGAAGGAGATGGAAGATGGGAGTTCTCCCACAGCCTTAGAAATTTTAGGGGGCTAGCATTGTGTCTCCCTCTCCCAATCTGTTGCTTTGTAAGATCAGCTGATAGGGGGTTAGCTTTCGATTCTAGCTGCAAGGAAGTTAATGAAAGCAGAGTCTTACACACACATGCAATTCCCCATTCTGCAATTCAAGTCGGCAGTCAGACCCTCCTACAGTCTGCCTGCGAGGCTCACACACGTGCATATTGTTTTATTTGTGTAGTATCTCAAGCAGAAATGCAAAGAGTACGTGGCTTTGCCACTTAGTAACTATCGGCACAGTCTATGTGGTTGATTACAGGTTAGCAAATGGGAACACATCATCTAAACTATTGAGATCCTCCAAAATACTGCAGCTAAATTCTGGACTGAACAGGAAATCTCTAAAGACTGATAACTTTTTTTTTTTTTTTGTAATACGTCTGATCCAGACCTTCTCTCCTACACAGAGCTTTGATGGGCTGAGGATGAATGACTTGAATTTTTTACAATGCATCCATTTATGGCCAGGGTCTCCAGAGAAACACTGCCTGGAGTGAGGGAAGACATTCTTTTATTATTATTATTATTATTATTATTATTATTATTATTATTATTAATTATTAAGAAGTTTTTATTATTAATAAATTTTATATTCATTTTACATACCAACCACAGATCCCTCTCTCCTCCCACCCCCTCAGCCTTTCCCCCAACCCACACCCCATTCCCACCTTCTCCAAGGCAAGGTCTCCCATGGGGAGTCCACAGAGCCTGGTACATTCAGTTGAGGCACGTCCAAGACCCTGCCCCCTGCAACAAGGCTGTGCAAGGTGTCATACCTTCCTTAGACACTGGGCTCCAAAAAGCCAGCTCATGCACCAGGGATGATCCAGTCGCACTCCCTAGGGGGCCCCCTAAACAGTTCAAACTAAGCAACTGTCTCACCTATCCAGAGGGCCTAGTCTAGTACCATGGGGGCTCCACAGTGAGGGAAGACATTCTTGCAATCTTTTATGTTTTCCTTCTCATCCTACTATCTCCTATTTTTAGTAAATTCTAGATACAGACAGTACAGTTTTCCTCCACTGGTGAGTTAATTTAGTGTGTTTTTTAAGTCAAATAAATTAAGAAAAAAGATTATGAACAACTACCCTATTCTAATATCCACAGTTTAATGTCTCTTTTCAAGCAAAAATTTCAAAAATCCTTGAAATGCCTATTCAAGGCTGTCCCCATATTACTCCTTGTACATCACTGTTACTGTCTGTAAATGTTCTTTTCACATTACTAGGAAACATAATTTCACACATTATTTGCTGATTAGATTCTTTCCAATTCTTTGGTAGAATAAATGCTGTGCTGAGCATTTTATCACTGAGACCAATTATTATATCTGCTTTAGTTCCACTTAAGTTACTTATTTCGGTTACTATTGCAATATAAAGCAGCGTTACAGAGTCCAGTTCAGGGCACCTTCCTTCAGGGTTAGCTTTGCATGGGTTAGCATGCAGGGAGGGCCGTGGGCTGCTGGTGTCTCAGCGGCCTCCTCGGGGTGTGCTCATTCTCTCCTTACTTTATCTCCTCCTTCTCTTCCTTTCCCTGAATTTCCCAACATAATAGGTGTCTCCATCTTTCCCTATTTGTGTCTTTACTTATCGACCCTACAGTCAAATTTCTTTATCTTTTTCTGATTCCTTCAGGCATTTCTCTATTTCAGACTTTTTTATTCTAAAGCCTGACAAACACATGATTGTGTTTTATTTTTATTTTTACTATGTACTATAAGTTCTGAAAGTTATTGCAGCAAGCCATATAAAAATATGAGTCTAACTTAATTTGTCCCCAGATTGTTAACTGTGAACTATTTTGTTACCTCCTCCTTTGTCTTCTCTCTTTTGAAAGTGAAAAGACGGTGCACTGTAACTATTTATTCCATGGCCATCTGTGATTTCCATCACACACCTCTTAGGTAAAAGCTTTATTCTGAAGACCTATTTTGATAGCATGGGCTTACTTATAAGCTTTAATTTTTAAACTAGAAATATGTTTGTTTACTCTTACTTGCGTTTTATTATTTCAGTGAAATTTTTTATGAGAAACAGGCACTACCTTTGCTGATCTGGGGGGTAGGTCGTCCATGTTTGCTACTGTGATAATTGGTATGTCTGTTAAAATCTCCATCTCACTTTCCCTAATAGGGCATTTATTTTACTTGTCTTTAAAAATTATCTTGTAATTATTGATTTTGCTGAAGCTTATTCTTGTGTGTGTGTGTGTGTGTGTGTGTGTGTGTGTGTGTGTGTGTGTGTGCCGGTATGTGCTGACCCCATGTCTGTGCTGCAGAGGCCTAAAGGGGACGTGGAGTGTCCCGTTTTGCTCTCTGGGTCCTGGGTCACTCTCTGCTTTACTCCTCCAGACAGGGTCTCTTGCCGCATCTGAACTTGCTGTCTGAACCAGGCTTGTGGAGCAGTGATGTGCCTGTCTGTATTCTCACAGTGCTGGGGTTACAGCTGTAACAAGGCCTGGCTTACTCCATGTGGGATCTGGGGACTTGTGCAGCAGATGCCTTTTCCTGCTAAGGTATCTCTCCAGCTCTTCTTATCTTAAACTGTGTATGTGTGTGTGTGTGTGTGTGTGTGTGTGTGTGTGTGTGTGTGTGTGTGGTGTGCATGCACATGCGTGCTCTGAGGTTTGAATCTCAGGCCTTGTATATGTCAAACATACTCTACCACTGAACTATAACCATATTATTATAACCTTGGCCTAAGAGCTTTGTGTAAAATTTATTTTTAGCTGATTACGATGACCTGTCCTGGTTATTCTAATGCTGGTATTTTGGAAGTCAAAAATACATTCCATTTGCCAATCTCCCTGCCCTACCCCCACCCTGGCCGCCCTCAAATTAAAAGTATTTTTGCTAAACTCATCAGAGCTAACATGTTCCACATTCTATAGAAATGGAAATGTTTGGCTTGGAATAGTTCAATATTGGTTTTGAATACATGTCCTCCATGTTGAAGATGAACACATACTTTGAGTGACTTCATAATTGTGCTAATATTTATTAAATGTCTTTCTCTCTTCTATACATGTAATGATATCAATCTCCTGCAGTTTTGTCTGAGACATTTGTATTCTAATAGTTAATTATTTAACTTTCACGTGAGTTCCAATGTATTTTAACACCCTGGGCTTTCCAAAGGCAAGTGATATATGTTGATGGCTTATATAAAATTATTTATGATCATCAAGAAATATTTTTCCATTAAAAATGACTATGGCACTGGGCAGTGGTGGTGCACGCCTTTAATCCCAGCACTCGGGAGGCAGAGGCAGGAGGATCTCTGTGAGTTTGAGACCAGCCTGGGCTACAGAGTGAGTTTCAGGAAAGGCGCAAAGCTACACAGAGAAACACTGTCTCAAAAAAACATAACAAAAACACGACTCTGGTAATTGGGAAGGTAGCTCAATTCACTGAAGTCCTCACCACGCAAGCATGGGGACCTGAATTCAATTCCCAGCACCCACATAAAATGTCTAGTGAGTGTGGTGATGACTGCTTACAACCCTAGTGTCAAAAAGACAGACGACAGGAGGAGCCCTGGGGTCAAGGGTCAAGGGTCATCTAGCTTAGCACAGATTTTTAAGATCAAGTTCCAATGAGGTTTTCTCTCAAAAAAAAAAAAAAAAATAAGGTGGATGGTTCCCAAGAACTGGCATCTGAGTTTGACCTCTAGCCTCCACATTGCTCACATAGACACAAGCATACACATACATGCAAACACACATATACACTCACACTCTTCTCCCACAGAGATAGTTTAAAACAACAGCAGCAGCACCTAGAACCTGCTTGTTTGTGTACATTATATTGCCTAAGTATAAGGGTTATTTGAGCATGGATCCAGGAGAACTGAAGGGAAGACTAGTAGGAGTGTTTATAGATCTAATTTTATCATCAGTTTCTGATTACTACATTTAGCTGGTCTTGGTAGTAATTCCAGCAGAATCTAGTTGTCATAACTATTTAATGATCTGTTATCACTTCATTATAGAGTCTGTCCTATGGGAGGTATTTAACACCCTTAAATTAAAGGAACTAATCATTTTCTTTCTGCAGTACCAGTGGAGGTTAGGTTGGTCTTGTGCTGAGACCAAATGAGCGTAATTTTATACCTCAGCAAACAAAGTAATGGGGGGTTTGGTGTAAGTACTGCTGTGCTCTGTAATTGAAGCTCAGAGTTGGATGTGAAATCAAGGCAGAAAGCAAAGTGAACACTCAAAAATAAAAGCCCTCTGTGTTCCTGCTTAAGGTGGATGCCCAGTCTGCAGAGCATGGGATCATGAAGCCAGTTCCAATGCACTGAGACCTGTATTGGAAGCAAATCATGTGCCTCCCCATGTCACTCTCCAAGGATGCCTGAGAACACATCCTTCCAACATCAAGGGACATCATGACCTAAGAGTGATTGAGTCTCTAAGAGGTTGTCAGAGTTTTCCACTGGACAGAATCTGTTTGTCTCCTTAATATTTGAAGGTGTCAGTAAATGTTCCAAAGGCTCTTCAGACTCACCCAAAGAATCAGGTCACATGTAATATATACACCTATTGCCAATTGAAATTTACATTTAATCTTTTAATATGTGTTGAATAAGTGTAGATTCTCCAAATGTTTTACCCTTTACCAAAAAAAAAAGCGTCAGTTGTCTCATTTCCCTATAGCTATAAAATGTGCTGAATTTGTGATAAATGTTCTATTGCTTCATTGGCATTAATACAAACAAATTCAATATAATGTACACAAACAAGCCAGGTTCTAGCTGCTATTGTGGTTGTTGTTTTAAACTATCTCGGTGGAAGAAGAGTGTGAGTGTGAGTGTACATGTGTGTTTGCATGTGTGTGTATGCATGTGACTGTGTGAACAATGTGGAGGCTAGATGTGTCTCATACAAGCATGTCTTACACGTTTAGAAGAGACACCATTCATTACTGCAAGCAAAATGAATATGGGCAATGTTACAGTAGAAACAAATGTTGGGGTCAAAAATGTTAGGGTTTCCGGTCCTTGTGGGAAAAACGACAGCAAGAAGGAGAGGCATTAGATACAAGGTAACTGGGGGAAACACCTCTGCATCTTGGTAACTGTGCCTTCTGCTGGTCAGACGCCTCTTCTATGTTCAGGATATTCCCTTCATTGTTAAGTTGTTTCCACTGTAGCAAAAATGAAGCCCTCAGGGCATTTTCCCACAAGTGTTGACTAAGGGTCTCTATTCTCAAAGACTGGAGGTCATTATAAATATCACTTGCAGTGTGTTTTGACAGGAGTCCCTTTTGTGGGAACCTGGAAAGAAACAGTCTAAAAGGGAGATCAGGTTCACTATGATTTGGCATGGAAAAGGGATCACCTTATATTATGATTATATCACATGCTTCAGAAATATTCCTAAAATCTCCTTTTTTTTAAAATTTGGCAACCCAGAGCCTACCAGGCTGCTCCCCACCTTGGGGAAGATCATTCCCATCTCTCTTCAGAATATTTGCTTGGCTTAGCCTTGCTGAGTAAACTTTCACTCAAACCATCTCTGTCTCTTTTAACTGAATTATTTCTTTTTAGAAGATAAGCACCAAGAGTACCCTCTACACATACCACCACCATCACCACTGGTAGAGATTGAAGGTGAAATATGTTTATTTAGTAGACATATGCAAAAGAATCAAGCCACTATTATAGCCACATGTCACCCCAAAATAAAGTAAAATGTTGGCAAGATCCACCACAATTTGAATTCCTAATGCTGGCTCCTTAGCTATTTTCTTGTACTTACAATTTTGGTGTAATTCTGAAATAATGGGCTCACGAACAATACACTGCACTTACTAAACATTTCAGAGGAACACATAACTTGAATACCAAGTTCATTGTTTCCATTTTCTCAGAATTACAGCCTGCCTGCAGCCAATGTGCTGACATGTTAATTTGTAACTGAAAGGCACACACATTCATTTTCATCAAAATACCATGAAAAAATTGGGGTAGAGTTGAAAAAGATGACAGCGGAGAGAAAAGATTCCCTCAGCATGATATCTGCTTTTTACTTTCTGATGGTTATTCGTGGACTAAAAGTTGAATAAAAGATTTACATCATCATTCAGACCATGAACCATAACTTCATAACAGAAATCAAACCATTAAGAAGAATTTTTTATAACAGAAACAGGCACAACATATTAGGAGAGATGCAGAAATACTAAACTATTAAGATTTGTAAGCCATCCATTTGTAAGACTTGCTATGTAGGGGTTGGGGATTTAGCTCAATGGTAGAGCACTTGCCTAGCAAGCACAAGGCCCTGGGTTCGGTCCTCAGCTCCAGGAAAAAAAAAAGACTTGCTACATAATTAGAGGGCTTGCCTTAGGTACCTAGATGTATAGCAAACTCTGAACTTGAATGAAGTAAGAATCGATGCAAAATTTCGGAATTCAATGTAAGGTGTCATGTTATTATATTTAGAGTTTCCCAACGTGTTTCTTTCAGCAGAACTAAAGCATAACAAATCTCGCAACTAGTCATAAGTCTACCAAAATAGTGGAAACTAAAGCTGATTAATGTATTGCATTAATCAACCCAGAGAAAAGCACAGAATTCTTGGGGAAGATATTTAGGTTACACATCTGATTATTATAGTAGGAAATCCCCTGGAGGGTCAAAAGGCAAAATATCCTTGAAAGAAGTACCTATTAAAATTCAGTTTCGATTGCTTTAATTTCACAGCTTCCAAGATCGTTTTCTCTTCACATACTAGAAATAGGTCACCAGGGTACATCTATTCACTCAAAGGGAGTGTCTTACAGGGTTAGCTGACAAACTCTTATGTGAAGTGTAACTTATACAGTGAGTTAAAGAGTAGGCAAGATTTACAAAGTTGCATCTGGTGATTTGGCTACTGTGAATCACCCTTTAAGGATATGTCACCTCTAGCTGACCAAAGGTTCTCTCATATTTCAGGATACAATATTCTCAAAAGTCTTATCAAAATAAACCCAGGAAATTAGGCTTAAACTTAAATAACTTTTTAAAATTTTTTTGTCAAAAAACAGAAGCTACTAGGACAGAAAAAGATGAAAGAAGCACAATAATGTCTTAATATGATATTTGTCTGCCTATTTCTTAATCTATTCCTTAACTGAGTTTTCTTTTTAACAGAACTCCAAAAAGTATTGGGGAGACTATTCTACCACAAAAATCCACTCCCAGAATATTTCTTCATCTCTCTTCATCACAGAATTATGAGAGGATGACTTGAAACAAAACACACAAGACAATAACCTACTGTTATCCTAAGAATCGATTGAATGCTATCTTCATAGAACTATGTGACTTAAAAACTTTTTTATATAGCCAATAAGATAACTCAGTAGATAAGGGTGCTTGCTGCCAAGCCTGAAAACCCAAGAATGATCCCTGAGATCTGTTTGGCACAAGGAGAGAACTAACTCCAGCAAGTTGTCCACTGACCTCCATAAGCATGCCATGCACTTTACACACAATATATGAATAAATACACATAATTAAAGCAAACAAAAAAAAACCTGTACACAAAGAGATTACACTAAAACAAAACCGTTACTGAGAAAATATTTTTGTGAATCTTTCTTATTTTAAATTCTCAAAAACACCAGTACTGATTTTAACATTAAAAAAAACATATTCTAGCCGGGCGGTGGTGGCGCACGCCTTTAATCCCAGCACTCGGGAGGCAGAGCCAGGTGGATCTCTGTGAGTTCGAGGCCAGCCTGGACTACCAAGTGAGTTCCAGGAAAGGCGCAAAGCTACACAGAGAAACCCTGTCTCGAAAAACCAAAAAAAAAAAAAAAAAAAAAAAAAAAAACCAACATATTCTAGCCTGGGCGGCAGTGGTGCACGCCTTTAATACCCGCACTCAGGAGGCAGAGCCAGGTGGATCTTTGTGAGTTTGAGGCCAGTCTGGTCTACAGAGAAACCCTGTCTCAAGAAACAAACAAAACAAACAAACAAACAAAAAATGTTCTACAAAAACTTCAATTGTATTTTAGTGAAACACAAACACTAGTTCCCATGAGTTTGATAGCATGAATCACTTCACATCATTGTAATATTTTCAAAAGAATAGATTATTTCATCAGTGTAATAATAGATATCCCGGAAATAGACATCTATAAATATAGCCAACTGATCTTTCACAAAGAAGCACAGACAGTGCAATGGAGAAAATAGACGTTTTACCAGGCAATATTGGACTAGCTAGAGAGCCACGTAGCAAGCAAAACCAAAGACTAGGGCAGGGTATGGGGCAGAGGAGAGAGAATCCAGAGTCAAACTTACCCTGTTGCCAAAGGTGAACTCAATATGCCATAGTCCTAAATGTAAAAGACAAGACTGTAGAGAACTTCTAGAAAATACCCCGTGCGGAAACTTTACGCCTGACCAGACATGAGTTTTCAGACAGAACATGAAAAGTGTGAACCATGAAAGAAATAACTGGTCAGCTGGCACTCATTAAAACTAAAATATTTTGTGTGAAACACACAGTTAAGAAAATGAGAAAATAGGCTATAGACTTGGATAAAAATATAAGCAAACCAAACATCAATACAGAACACTTAGACAAAGGGCTCTCAAAACTCATTGATTTGAGAGATGTGGGGATGTGGGGTGGCTTGGGAGAGAGGGCTGGGGAGTGGGAGGAGGGAGGAGGTGTGATCTGTGGGTGGTACGTGGAGTGAGTAGAAATTTTCTTAATAAAAAAATGGAAGAAAAAAAAGAAAACAATACCATTAAAAACTGTCAAAATATATGAATTGTCAACTGTCCAGAGAGGTCATACAGATGGTAAATGAACAAACAACAAGTTGTTCCACATCACACACCAAGAGGAGCACGTATTAAGAGTGACATGTCCTTCATTTCCATTGCGATGTCACAAGCTCCAAACATGACTCCACCCAATCCTGACAAGAATATAAAATAAGAGGACCCCTCATTCATTGGTTGTGGGGACACAAAACACACAGTCACCTCAGAAGGTAGACTGGCATCCCCTCCCCCACTTCCTTCCTCTTTCTTTTACCATGCAGGTAATTATTCTGCCTCTGAGCTTCATCTGTATCTGGCAGTTGCTTCCAGAACATTCTATGGACTGTGCTTCTTGGTTGTGACGGTTGACCCCGAGTGCCTTCTTGACTGGATGAGAAAACACCTGGGAGGTGAGCAAGGCAAGCTTCGAGTGTGTTGGTGATGCGTCTCCCAGAGGCTATTGGTTCCTGGGTATTCTGATATGATCGATGGTTTATTCAGTGGATGGGTTCAAAGTTTGAGTAACCGCTGGGATGGGGTGGAAACTCTAGAATGTGGTTCTAGTGGAGGAACTACTTAACTTGGCGGAGTGTCTTGGATAGGTGGTTCTCATCCTGGCCCCTCCCTACCTTTGTTCAGCTTCCTGGTTTCTTGGAGTTGGTGTGCACTGCTCCACCATACTGCCCAGATTTGGAATCTGTGAGCTAAAATCAGTCTTTCCCCACTGAAGTTGCTCATGTATTTGTCACAGGAAAGGAAAGTTTGCTAGCACATTGGCAGGTACCCAAATAACCTGAAAAGCTGTGTCTACATGAAACCGTGCACAGATATTTACAGTAACTTTATTCAAGTGGCTGGAACTTTTGCTCTCGCCCTCTTCCAATCACATAAATGTTTCATGTCTTTACACTGCCAGCTTAGAAGCACGCAATGTGCTCTGATCTTCGATGGGTGGGTGGGTAACAACAGTGCTCCATCCAGACAATGGCTATCATTCAGTGCTGATAAGTGACTTATCAAAACACAAAATGACACGAAGGAAAATAAGCCTAGAGTAAAAATGAATAACCAGTCTGAAGAGTCTACACACTGCGTGGTTGCAATTCTATCACATTCTGAAAAGTCAAACCTATGGAGATAACACATTTTATCTCAGCCAGAACGCCAGGAAGCAAAGTAAACAAACAAAACACGATGGAGATAGTGAAAAGAGCAACAGCTGCTAAGAATAATCTGAGGAGGAACAGATCAATGGACAGAGAACAGGAGGTTTTGTATGCTAGTGAAACACTCCCCATCTCCTTGCATGATGGTTGATACATGTCATTATTTATATTTCAAAACTCATAATATGCTCAATCCTCAAAGCAGATCCTCCTGTAAACTACAGATAGAGTGTGTGTGGTGATGATGTGTCAATCAATGTGGGCTTGTCAATTGTTACCAGTATAAACCTCGAGAAGAGAATGCTGACATTTAGAGGGGCTGTGCTTTGGAGATGTGCATCAGAGAATGGAAAGTCTCTGTACTTGCAGGTAAGATGCTGTAAACCTAAATCTTCTCTGAAAAAAATATTAAAAATCAATACTAGAGTCCTAAAATGTTAGATTTTTCAGGAATGTATACAACCTAAATCATTGCTCACCGATGTGGATACTCAAACCTCAGACTTTCAGTTTTAACCGTAGCTGGTATTTCATCAATGATTTCTAGTTTTGGATGACCTATTTTCAGACAAAGTTAACCTTGCTTTAAAGGAAATTTTGAAAGGACAGCAAACGTATTAAGATGCATTCATGTTTCATATATGATGCTTCATTATCATGTATTTTAGGTCTCAAGGAAACCATGCCATATTTTAATGCATAAAACATGTGTTTTTTATGAATCCCTGATATTCCTTTATTCATCTTGATTCTTCTCAAAGATCCTTTGTTTCTTAACTTCTCAAATACTTTCCCTTTTGCCAAGATAATTCCTGAGGCTGTGGTCAATACCCGAGTTTATGAAGCTTCAATCAGAAGGCAACAGAATTAACTCTCAGCAGTGAGGGCATCTGACCAAGGGATGTGGGTTTTCTATTGTTTCCTTGAAAGCACTTGTAAATTCTTCTGCTTCTCAACACATATTTATTTGTTTTCCTAGTTGTAAAACCAGGATAAGATGATGCAGAGAATAAATCAGTAATAAGAGATAACTCACCCATCAAACACTTAATATTTTAGCTGTGTTCAGATTCTTTCTGGTTTTCCATAATTGCAAATATGTCATGTTCCTAACTTTCAATCTTGTTTATAAGCACTATTATGATATCTATTCATATTATAATTATAAATTATTTGTAATAATTATAAATATTTATAAGCACCCTATTAAAGGCTGAGGATGTCACCTCAGAAGTCGGGTACTTCAGCCATTTCCCCACTGCTAGGAGCTATAATGTAATGTAGTGGGTTTCTATAGTGATATTTTAGAGTGAACATTTTTTTTCAATATAATATTAGCCTGCATTTGAAGTACTTCTGAAAGGGAATTTTCAAAATCATTCTATATTTGCCATAAAGATAACTCATGTGTAACTATAACAAATACACTATGAATACCATTGTCATATACTTGTTTACCAAATAAAAAATTACAAAGCTCTGCACTTACCATTTTATCAAATACATTTCCTACTGATTCCTACCATCCTCATTCTTCACCAGACAGGAGCTGTTTCCTGCTTCACAACCTTGTGTGAGTAACTCCTTTTGTCCTCTCATTTCGTACCTGATCCATATTATTTAAGAGGTTATTTTAAAATAAGGACAAATGTATTGGAGCTCACATCTACCCCACAAATGCTTGATGAGCCTCAGGAATCAGAGGGGCACCGCACGCATGTTGACATGGCAGGCACAGTTTGAACCCAACTACAACCACACTGCCCCACCACATGCCACATGCCCTGTGTTCCCAGAGAAGTTTCTAACTCAAAAGTGAAGTCAACAGACCGGACACCCTAATGACCATGCCTCTGGGAGAGCAAGAAGATTCAGTAGCTGAAGGCATTTCTGATTTGTGGATCTGAGCTGCATTGTGGTGTCCTACACACATGTCAAGGTCAAGGTTTCAGGAGACTCGGCTTCCTTGATCTTCTCAATTGACAGTTCAATTTGAGAAGAAACAACAACAACAACAAAAAGCAGAAAAAGAAAAGGCCTCAAGCCTCAGGTAGTCAGCATGAGCTGATGGAGAAAACAAAGCTGTGGAGTCAAGTCTCCAAGAGTTCCATCTGTGCCACCCTACCGTGCGACTGGCATGGGTGGACTGGAGTGAGCAGACATTCTCTTCCCTGAGCTCACATGCCACCCCCTCCTGCAACCTTCCCTTTCAGTGGAGATTCAAGGAAGAACACACTCAAGCCAAGTCAATGCGGTCTTAATTCACACTTATGTGTGAATTGACTTAGAGAAGGAGGACTGATCACATCCCTATGTAGACAATACAGACAGTTCAGATGTTCATTGTATGTAAAACCAAGTGTTCCTTTACAGACATCAGTGGTTAGGAAACTCTCCGATCTGTGCACATTTGGGTTTAAAGGATTTCCCATGACATTCACTTGTCTCCCTGGTCCAGACCTCAGCTCTATCAGCCATGACTGATTTGACAGCTTGAGCTGTACATTTCAAACGGTAATTAATTTTAAGACCATGGCCTTCAGCTATACTTGTAGCTGGCTGTTAAATTAAAATGAATATTAATCTTACCCAGCTCATTTATTAAAATCAATTTCACTAAAAAATACAGTTTAAAAGGACTGTGTAGGATATTAAAGACATTTAATTAGAACAAAAGAGAGATGACACACAGGTTTTTTTTTTTTTTGAGATTTCTAAGCATAATCTGTCTTTTCCTCCTTGCTTATGTTTTCTGCAAAATGAACTTTACTGTGCTAGTTTATAAACTAAATCTAAATCTTGCCCTTCATTTGATGTACATATATCATAGCTGTATTTTTCCAAGGGGGAAAAAAACATTTCCTCCCAAAGGCAATCTTTATAGTATGTGTGTTGTTTGCTATTATTCTCTCGTGCATTCTGGATAGACTTTAGGCAAGAAGCTCTGGGTTTACAAACCATCAACTTATTTTCTTGCTATGATTTTCAACCACTTCACTCCAATGCTTTAAAATGTCAAGTACTTAATGATGGGGATCCATCTGCCACCCTGAAAGAGAAACCGGTCAGGCCGGCCCAGGGGAGAACTGGTTGATTTGACGACTGAGTGAACAGAGAGGATTGCTCTGTGTGCAAGGTGGAGATGCCGGTAACTCGAGAGTGTTGCCTTCACACCTACTGTTCTGTCTGCTGATGATTTCCTTTTCTAGATTACCCTTCCTGAAAAATCACACCAGCAGACAGCTCCCTAAAACACACCCCTTCAGCCTCTTTCTGTATCCTTATCTCATTCCCTGAAGGCTCCAATATCTTACTCAGGGTAAGATACTATGGTATGTAGAACAATGGCTTCCCAAGATGCCCAGATAGTGATCTTTGGGATTTGTGAATGCATGTCCTTACCTTGCATGTAGATGGCTAAGTATGACTAAGAATCTGAGATTGGGAGAATGTCCTGGCTTTGCAGTTATGTCCAACCTTATCACATGGATTTATAAAAGATTAGAAAATAATGCTGAGTCTAGGACAGTGGTTCCCAACCTGTGGGTCATGACCCCTTTGAGAGTCAAATGACCTTTTCACAGGGGTCGCCTAAGACAATAGGAAATATTAGATATTTACATTATGATTCACAACAGTAGCAAAATTACAATTATGAAGTAGCAATGAAAATTTTATGGTTGGGGGTCATCACAACATGAGGAACTGTATTAAAGGGCATTAGGAAGGTTGAGAACCTTCTATGAAACCTATGAGGAGCCAAAGAGAGGTTACAGAAACATACAACATTGCTGTTTGAGAATACGGAAGGAGCGGGGGCAGGGATATGGGCCCACCCCTAGTTCTTCAAGAAAAATCTGGTCTGCTGCCACATTTAGCCCAGTGAGACCCATACTAGAACTCTGACCTATACAATTCTAATATATTTTCATTGTTTAAGCCTCCAAGATGGTGGGAATTAATTAAAACAATAGGAGAAAGCTGATACACACCCACACCAAGGGAACAAAATTGTGCAGGCCAAATTACTGTCACTTTTTAGATGCCATTCACAAACTCTACAGTGTCACTTTGATCTTCCTCCATTAAGAGAGGCTGTGGGCTCTGATTTCTCAGTCTGTAGCACAGAGTGCTGGAGGTGATATCTAAGCCACATTCACTGTGCTACCTTCTGGTTCTGTCATTCCATGCTGCCTTCTCTCTAGAAGCAGGAATGATGCACTTCTGACCATATTAGTATATGACATCATGGTGAATATGAATAGTGAGATGAAAGGTTCAAAAATAAATCTATGTGTGGCAAAGAGAGTGACTGATTATTGCTGTGGGATGTTCTGTATGTTAAATGTGTTACTCTAATTGGTTAATAAATAAAACACTGATTGGCCAGTAGCCAGGCAGGAAGTATAGGCGGGACTAACAAGCAGAGAGGAGAATTCTGGGAAGTGGAAGGCTGAGGTAGAGAGACGCTGCCAACCACTGCCATGAGAAGATGTTAAGATACCAGTAAGCCACGTGGCAACTTATAGATTAATAGAAATGGGTTGATTTAAGATATAAGAACAGTTAGCAAGAAGCCTACCATGGCCATACAGTTTATAAGCAATATAAGTCTCGGTGTGTTTACTTGGTTGGGTCTGAGCAGCTGCGGGACTGGCAGGTGAGAGAGATTTGTCCTGACCCTGGCTGGGCCAGGCAAAGAAACTCTAGCTACAGATTATTTCTAAGGAAAGTGAATTGTGTATATTTGGGCCAGAATGGTAACAATGGTTTGTTAAGCTAAAAAAGGGGGTGAGGGAGTACTGATACATAAAAACAATATCTATATTTTCTAAAAAAGTCATAATAGATAGCTCAAAATATGGAACAATAAAACCCTGTCTCTTTTTTTCTATTTACACTTTAAACATTATTTTCATTCTTTGTCTCAATAAAATGGCTTTTTCCCATTTGTATGATGGTACTCAGAATTTGTCAAAAGTAGTATTAATCGTGCGTCTTAAATTTTGTCCCATTGTTGGATGAATGCTTCAAATATAGACAACAAATTGTCTTTTACATATATTCTAGAAAAAGTGCAGGAGCAGCATGGAGCTTCAACTTTTGAAGTCAGTGGGAGACAAGGGTGTAGAGAAGACTAAGCAGGCAAAAGCACATGCCTGCCTGTCTGAGTTCAACCCCTGGAACCTGTGTGAAGGTGGAAGGAGAGAGCTGCTGCTGCACAAGGCTGTCCTACAGGACATGTCACACAACATGTATGGAGCATGCATGTCATGGCACATGCATGCTCACATGTGTACAAGCATACCTCCCCCCAACACACACAAATAATTACAAACAGACAAAGTGAAGGAGGCTTTGTAAGTAGTGTCTATTAATGCAGAGTTTATGGTAATTCAGATGAGGTGTCTAGTCACTATCAAAACCTAAGTCATTAAAAATGTAACTGGAGTCAAGCCTGGTAGAATACACCTATAATCCCAGCCCCCTGGAGACTAATGTAGGAGGATCCTGAGTTTGAGGCTCACATGGGCTACATAGTGAGTTCCAGACCAGCTTGCACTAAATAACAAAATACTATCTCAAAAAACAAAAAAGGAAAAGAAAAAAGAAAAGACATCCAAAAATTCAAGGACTGTTAAATCCGAGATGCTGTAGTAGATGTCTCATTTCACATATAACCATGTTCTGTGAACACTTCACTATTTTTGACAACTATAATTGTTTTTTCTTGAAAACTAAGATTTCGATGTTCCATGTTAGGGCAGAATTTCTAAAAGTATACACTGCTTGGTGAAGTTTTTCCTATGTCCTCACTCGAGGGCAACTGAGTGGCAAACACGGTGCTTTGTTTGGTCCATTGTTCTCTCATAGTTTGTGTTCAGCCAGTAACCATGTCAGAATTGCAGGGAAGCCTGGTCAGGTTCTGGGTAGGTGTGGACATTCCTGGCAAAGCCAGCTGCTGGAAACTGGTCATGGCTACACTAACCAGTTGGCTCCAATGCCTGCTCCACAAGTAGCCCTAGAGATCCATTGCCCTTGTCCCATCACTCTAAAATAGGCATTGAAAGCTGGAAGGTAATTAAGAATTTTTTTTCTTCTTGAGTCACAATTCTTTTTAAATTCTGTTGAAATACAATTAAAACAAGATTTTATATTAAATTTGAACTTGATTAGCTTTAATATTCAAAGCCAGTTGTTCCACAATCTAGATAACGACCACATCCCTTGCCCTCTGAAGTCCCCTTGTGCCATCTCTTATTGGGGACCCTCCCTAAAAACCCTCCCAACTCTTAGCTCAAGATAACCATGGGAATGCTGTCTGTTCCTACAGCTAAACATGTATTTTCTAAAATCTTATATAAATACAATCACATAAGCTCTTTTTGACTAGATCACACTTCACTTAAAACCATCATTTTGAAATTCTTCTACTTTGCTGCATTTGCTAATTGTTGTGTTTTTCTTATAGTTTTGAAAGCTAAATTAAAAACTGCATCCAAGATCCACAGTGGGAAAATGAATGTCCTTAATTCCCAGGAATCTCCACAGCAGGACAGCTTTTTATTTTATTTGTCCATGTTCCCCAGAGAAGCAGAAACAACATGAGAAAAGTAGACACATAGAAAGTGATTTTGTAAGCAGGAGTGGCTGAAGTAGTGGTGGGGACAGAAAGGGTCCTTGATAAGCTGTCCAGAAATCCAGGGCTGATGTTTCTATGAAAATCTAAAGTCCCCATGGCCAGTGGAGCCAAGGCCTAAATCAAAATGAAAGGCCCAAGGACCAGAGGCATCTACGTCCAAGGACAGAAGAATATGGATGCCCCAACTCAAGAAGAATGAATGTACACTGACTCTGCTATTTTTTCCTAGTCAGGCCCTAAATAGACGGGATGATACCTGTTCACAAAAGTAAGGTGTAGCTAGAGTTTTCCTGCCTGGCCCACAGTCAGGACAAATCTCTCTCACCTGCCAGTCCCACAGCCACTCAGACCCAACCAAGTAAACACAGAGACTTACACTGGTTACAAACTGTATGGCCGTGGCAGGCTTCTTGCTAACTGTTCTTACAGCTTATATTAATCCATTTCTATAAATCTATACCTTGCCACATGGCTCGTGGCTTACCGGCATCTTCACATGCTGTTTGTCATCGTGGCGGCTGGCAGTGTCTCTCTGACTCAGCCTTCCACTTCCCAGCTTTATTCTCCTCCTTGTCCCGCCTACACTTCCTGCCTAGCCAATGGCCAATCAGTGTTTTATTTATTGACTAATTAGCAACACATTTGCCATACAGAACATCCCACAGCAGTAAGGTACCCCCCTCCCTCCAGCATCTAAGACTAATGTTCTAGAGATGTCTTCATACATATACCCAGAAGTCACATTTTATCATCTTCTCTAACCCTCAGTATGCGTCACAAGATAATATTAAATCAATATAATTATTTTACAAACTGCTCACCTCAGTCCCAGAAACCTGCTGTTGGCAACAGACAAGCAGACCGTAGACATGAGTAGAGCAGGACTATTACTGCATCACATGGGAAAGACAGTTTGAGAGGGGAAAATAGAAACTCCCTGTCCATTATTTTTAGTTTTCAAAATGCCTAAAAAGTTGAAATTACAGAATTCTAATGTGAGACGATGTTAGATCTTTGTATCTTATTATTTTAAGGACTGGACCATCAAAATTAGCTCATGTGAAGAATTAGCTGGAAACGGTTTCTGACAAAGGTCCAGAAAGGAGGAGAGGAACTGATGAGGAAGCAGTGACAAAAGAAATTACCTTTGGGGCCACAATCCTAGCATATGTATTTTTTCTAAAGTATGAAAGATAGAGGAAAGTTATTTGTAGAACTTTGCCTTCTATACTTCTGGTGTTGCAACATATTAGCAGTTTCTAATTGAAAAAAAAAGAAGCAGGCGCAGACGTGCGCATATGCACACACACACACACACACACACACACACACACACACACACACACACACACTCACACACACAGGCTCCTTTGGAGAAACAATGACTTTCTAAGTGTCTGTTCATACCTTATTGGTTCTGTTTTCCTGGGGAAACCAGTATGTCTGGTTATGGGGATGCCTGTGAATTAATTATCAAAAGAATCTCCTGGAAGGGATGTGATCAACAACAATTAATGTGGAAATAGGAAAGTATCAATGCCGGTCAGACACAAGAGGGAAAAAAAGCCTGACCACTGTTCTTGTCCTTTCACTGTTCCTGCTTTGTGATTTCTACTGTCTGTCTCCATAGTGTTGACTCCCTTCATCCATCCAGTGTGCAAATGGTGAAGTTAGTCTGTTTTTCTGTCTCTTTCTTTCATTCCCTTCCTTTCCCTTTATCTTCCACCTGCCCCTCAAAGAGTACTCAGCCTCATTCACATCCATAAACATATTCACAATCTAGATCTTCATATCTCTGAATATGAACAGCCACTCACCTGCTTGAAAAGTCTTTTGGAAGGTTCTGGAGTATCCTAAAAAGCATATGCCAAAAGGATGCTTTTTAATTTAACTCCCACAAAAAATCCTTTCCTGCACTCCCTCTCCTAGTCAATAATGCATCTTCTGACCCATACATAGCTGGTCATTCTTGACAGCTCTATTTCCTTCATTCCTTTCTATACCCAAGCTATCAGCACATCTTGTCTTCACCCTGTGAACACACACTCTGTCAAAGTGGCTCACTTCTGTCCTTTTATGATGCTTTGCCCTTCTCTAAACTACTATCATGAACTGCAATTGATTCCTAATAAGTCAGCTCAAAATCTTTTTCAGTTTCTTTATTATCTAAAATAAAATTAGAAATTTTAAAAGAGATGTCATCCCTCCTACTCTTTAGTATGTCTGAAATTAATTTTTATAATAATAGGGTGTTGAAAATGATCAACATATATTATATTATATATGTATGAAATACAATGAAACCCTCAGTTTCTATAAAACAGCAAATTCTAATTAAAAAGGAAAGAACTCATAAAAAATATACCTATTAAATACCTGATGGACCTGTCTACCTTCATGTAACCAAGTGTTACTAAATGAGATCCTGACTTCTTCTTCTTCTTCTTCTTCTTCTTCTTCTTCTTCTTCTTCTTCTTCTTCTTCTTCTCCTCCTCCTCCTCCTCCTCCTCCTCCTCCTCCTCCTCCTCCTCCTCCTCCTCCTTCTCCTCCTTCTTCTTCTTCATGCTCTTGCACCAACCAGTCTGAAATCACTCTCCTTATCACCTGACCTTGCTTCTCTTATCTGGTTTACATGTGCAGCCAAAGTGATTGTTCTAAAGAAGAAGATCACATTCTTCCATTGTTTAAATTTCTAAATGTTAGAATGAGGATTGGAACTTTGAGACCATATTCTATAGCCTTAATCAGGTTACATTTTCCTACAGTTCTGTCTAGGACAGAGTTAAGAAGCTATCTGTGATGTGGCCTAACAGTAGATCTCAGTAGCTCTCAGTAGATCTCGATCTGTGTTTCTAACCTACTACATGACTCCTCTGTGCTCTTTCACATGACTTGCTCTAGTAACAGCTTATGTAACAGACATCTTGGATTTTTTTGTGATGAGGAGGAGGATAGAGGCATACAATACTATTACTACGATTTGATATTCCATCATGTACTTAGCAGGCTCTCAAATCCCTGAAGAGCTTAGATTATTAAAATTGATTATTCAGTTGAGCATAAAACATCTTGAGAATCCAGGAAGATGTCATTACTACATTCCTTGAATTTTAGCTTGAAGAATTAGCAGATACTTCATTGATAGATAAATCTCTCAAATGGCCCACCCAAAGAGATGATGACAGCATAAAATATCAGTATTAAAAGCAATCATAGAAGACGTCAGAAAAGACTTTGAAGTGAAAACTCATTAAATACTTTTGTGTGTAGCTTACACTCTCACCTGATATTTTATGCCAAAAATGGCATCAGCAGTCATATTGCCTCAGGTAACAGCTAAGTTAGACTGTGCCAGGATGCTCTGTGTGCCTGGGGAGACTGTGACGACAATGTCAAATCCTGTCTCATTAAGAACATTGTAGGAGCAGGAATGAGTCAGTAGCCATTTTCTAATTTATATTTTATAGTGTCAATAGAGACCATTAAAAATAAGCCATATTGGATAGAAATTTAGTCCAGAACTTTGTAAAAAAGATCACTGTGTGAAAAAAAGAATGGTTTTGATATGATACACTGCACACTTAAACAATCCTCCCCAGATTTCATTTGCAAAGTAAAAGTTGAGTTCTTTTTTATGCACACTACACATTAAATGCACTGGCTAAATTAAAAAGTAGTTCAGGTAATAATTAGTCAAGGGTAAGAGACCAGCCATAGACTATGTTTGCTCACAAAGGATCAGCCACTTTCACCTTTTTGCAATATTTCTAAGTCATTTTGCCCTTTGTAATAAAAAAGGTGATGCACTGTAAATGTCAAGATCTGGTGATATATTTAATAGTTCAACATTTGGGAAGATAAAACAGCTCCATCCTTCTCCATTACAGTTCATAGTAATTCGGACTGGTTTTGTTTTCTAATAATTTAGATCCAGTGGTTTCTATTCGTAAAGTCTTCTGGTCAACAGCATGCTTGGAATGAGAGTGTTTCAACTTAGACTGGATTTTTAAAGGAACCAACTCTAACCGCCAAAGTATTAGTTGCTAAACGTATCCAATTGCTCAGAAACAGTAGTCCAACTCTGGTTGAACTTTCCTGCTCCCATACTCCACACTTCATCCTATGATGATCTCATGAATATTATGTTATGTGATCCCTCCACTGTCCTGTGAAAGAATTGCCATTCACATTTTTTTCAGATGAAAATGTTAGCCACATTTGCCAATGAATAGGAGTTATACTGTAGAGATATAATGATGGCAAGCACCTTTCCCACCCAAACTACCGAGGATCAGGAACGAACAGCTGACACAGTCTCCATCCACCAATAGAATAAAAGAGATTGTCTTGAGAATTTAAACCCAAACCACAATATTATAGTCAAATGGGTGTAGGTATCAGAAATGAAAGAGCTAGTTTAGAGTTTGAGAGACTGAGAAAAGCTGCTGCTAAATCACCGCCAATATGACCACACAACAGACACTAGGTAAGGATGGGAAATGAAGTCAAGAAGATAACAGGAAGAGAATAAAAGGGATTAAATGGGGAGAATAAAGAAAAGGCAGGGGAGAGAGGAGGAGGTAAGGGGAGGGAAAGAAAGGGGAAGGGAAGGGTAGGAGAAAGGGAGAGAGAGAGAGAGAGAGAGAGAGAGAGAGAGAGAGAGAGAGAGAGAGAGAGAGAGAGAGAGAGAGAGAGAGGAAGCAAAAGGGTTAAGGGAGGAAAAAACAAACAGACCTTGTTCCTGAAGAACCATAGGTCTGACTTCTTTTCTTCTTGATCTTGCAAAACAGCAAAATTGACTGCTGGAGTTTCAAGCTACATCACCTAACCCTGATGGGCAGGGTCACACCAAAGCTGCCTTACCTATGACACCACAGTAGAGAGCTCACTGAGTCCAGTGCCCATGGACAGGAGGAAATAGAGAACTGTCTCTTTCTTAGGGACAGAATGTGTTTACCTGCATTGGGTCTTAATTTACAAGATACTTTTTGCTGTTATTCCAGTATATGTACTATTGTTATAATTAATTAGGGAAAAAAATCTTTGGAAAATTATAATAAATGAAAACAGGTTAAAAAAAGGAGACTCTTCAATAAATAGTAAAAAATTTTCATTGTTGTTTGCAACCAAAACCAAAATGTAGATTTTTTTCTCTAGAAGAAAATACTAAAACAGATGGTCAGGTAACTGTGAAGCAGGACCAACACAACAGAAGTCAAATTCTATGTTTTGAGCCAATGCATTAAGCAAGAAAAGGTACTGACATGTCTTTAAGCACCTTCAGCTTATTATTGTATGTCATCTCTGACATAGGCTATAACATGTGACATTTTGGTACCTAATGAAATCCTCACATATGTCTTGTTAAAAATAGCATCACCCCCTTCCACAGGTGGGGACATTTGAGGCTTAAGTATCTAGTCGAGGGCCGCAGAGATGGTGAATTTTAAATCCACTTTTATCCAGAGACAAGAGAGGACAGAAGGCATTTTAAAACTGCCTTTCACATATAAATTTCTAGAGAATGAGAATTTCTTGGGCAATGGAAAATAATCAGGGTAATAAATGAGTCTGCAAATCTTTCCCGGTTTTTTCTCAAATGCTGACCACATTTTTCTCTTCCCACATGTGCAAACATGCATTAACATGTTCACATGCTAACACATACACACATAAACACTCACACATACACAGAGAGAGGGGAGAGAGAGAGAGAGAGAGAGAGAGAGAGAGAGAGAGAGAGAGAGAGGGAGGGAGAGGCTAGATTTGCCATGCACTTTGTTAAATTGGAATTACAATTTGATAATGAGTTTTCTGTTGGTGCTGTACTCCTCTTATGAAAACTGCTTCACTAAGCATTACTAGACTGCACCTAGAGATTTCATATACCTTTGAGGCAATTGTTCATAATCTTGAGCTTTTGTTCAGAAGGTGTTTCACTATAGCATAACTCCCATCTCAAGATTGGATCCTAGTAACACTACAATCATTGCAATGTATTTTACATGAATATTTCCTTCAGTATCATTGGTACCCATCAAAGAAAAAAAAAAACACCTGACTTCATATGCTAGAACTTTAAGTTTGTTTTTGTTTGTTTGTATTTGTTTTTCAAGATAGGGTTTCTCTGTGTAGCCCTGGCTGTCCTGGAACTCACTCTGAAGACTAGGCTGGCCTTAAACTCATAGAGATCTACCTACCTCTGCCTCCTGAGTTCTGGGATTAGGAATTGTCTAATATCCTCAGATTGTTGGTCAAGAGTTTGGTAACTGTGGCAAAGATCTTATATAGTGATAAACTAACCTTTTTTGCATTTTATGACCCAAGTCCAATGTTTATTCCTGAGAACCATGACAATGCATTGAGAACTATTAAGAAGAAACCAAGAATCATGAGGCCCTGAGAAAAAAATTAGAGACAATTACATATAATACCTCCATTTACATATGAGGAAACTGGTTCGTTTCAAGTGTCTGAAAGACTGGTCAGCACTGCATAGCAGGTGCTCTTTGTACCATGTGGTGTTGATTCAGCACACAATGAGCCATGGGGGAGTGGAGCACATGTATTTCACTACTTACATCTGTAATACCAACAACATGTCTGACTCTGTGAGTGTGCTATTTAGTGTTGATTTCATCAACATGTCCATGAAATGAAACTCAGATTCCTCCTGAGTCATCATAAAGTTGGAAAAACAGATTATTGCTCTTTGATAATGCAGTCTTTTCTTTCATTGATAGACAGTGTCCCTGATACTCTTTTTGAAAAGAAGCCCAGAACCTCCTTCAATGGTAGGGAAGATGCAAGGGGAGATAGGAGTCAGATGGAGCTTATCTAGGTCCAGAAGAACTCTTGGTCTCATAACTCCAATGCCTTGATGATGAAAATGTCCCCTCTCAGCCCTTCCTCTGACTCAGATGAGGCAAGGCCAGTAACACTTTACTCTTTCCTGCTAAGTGTGTACAGACAATAGTCCAACTGTCAAGATGACAATAAGACACTGTTTTTAGATAAAACTACGTGTAATATCCTATCACATGTGCTATTTCCATGGCCTCACCTCTTCTAGAAAATTCTTCCCAGTTATAGATCCTGATAAATAGACAGGCTACAACTTACACTAATTGGAAGGCTTACTATTTGGAAAAATGCTATTTCTCCATTCTCCTTGAACCACATCATCTGCCTTTTTTTTTTTTTTTTTTTTTTTTTTTGGTTTTTCGAGACAGGGTTTCTCTGTGTAGCTTTGCGCCTTTCCTGGAACTCACTTGGTAGTCCAGGCTGGCCTCGAACTCACAGAGATCCGCCTGGCATCATCTGCCTTTTAAGACCAAAGACTTAATGTCTTAATTTCTAGTAGAAAGGTGCTAAAGATTTTATATCAAGTCCTTTTCAGATATTATGACAACCAAGAAAACATCACAAAGAACAGAGATGTGGAGAACAATGGACATTTGGCCAACGCCTTTGGGCTAGTATTTGTGGGAATGTCTAGGAAACATTATCCTGGAGGAGACTGATCAGCCATGCTCTACATTTTGTCTTCCCAGGCAAGTCTATTCAGAAAAATATACTGGTTTTCCAGGGATCTACAATGGGACTATATGTAGTAGTTGGCAATATGCCAATTGAATGCCTTTGAGATCAAAGACACCGGATAAATACAAAACATAGGATTAGCACTGTGAAAAATTGAGTAATACAGCACAAACCATCTCCATCTTCAATCCCGAAAGGGTACAGAATATGCTGGTCTTTTGGAAGGTGTAGGCAATGTATCATAGTTTTAAACTCTGAAAATTAAGAACAAAACTCATGCTATTCTTGGGTGCCCTCTGTCCTCTTAATCCCCCAGCCTCCTCTGACTTCCTTTCAGAAGGTGGCTTTGCTTTAGAAGCAATTTGTGCCTCCTAACATCTTCCTAAGAGCCTCCGTCAATGTTTAAAAAACTGTTATGATGCATTAATAATTACACCTTTCTATTTCCAAAAGGAGTAAAAAGGATGGCATCATGAGTGTTAGCCATGAACGGCACTTGAAATAAAGTCACCCAGAGTGATAGTGAGTTAATTTCCTTTCCTGAAGTTGAGCTGCCCACTGCATCGCTCTGATAGGCTGGATTCATCTAGGATGTAGACTGACTCTGGTCCTCAGAAAGAGACAGAATGATGACAGATGGCATTTGTTAATCAAACAGGAACTAAGCTTTCAGGGGGACCAGGGAAATGTCAGTGTTCAGAATGAAGACATGGAAAGATCTCTAAGGCACTGTGGAGATTCTTTGGGTCCTCTTTAACATTTGCCAAATCTCAGGAAACGCAGCTCACCCAGGTTGATCACCACATATCCTACTATGATGCTGTAGGTTTTTCCTCATCCTCTCCTCACCTTCACCCTTCTCTTCAAGCTAGCTTATAAAGATCGAACGAGTTGTAAGTTAGCATGTGAATGAAGCATGATTTCTGAAACTCTGGCCCAAAGAGGCAAATGTTTGCACTAATTAACTAACATCCAAGATCTGTAGGCCACCTGTCACTGTTACTAAGTGATTGCCACAATATGCCATGCAAGTAGACTCAAGTTCTTCCACAGATATTACTGGAGCAGATTATAATGGACTAATTAAAGGTATTTAAAATGGCATGAAAAATTAAAAAAATAAACATAAACCAAGTTATCGATGTATAAGCAATTCAGTTCAACACTCCTTTAAAAAGCATTGTTATAGATTTTAAAGTATTAAATTATTAAAATGTATTCAGATAGCACACAAAAGTCCCCCTCTCTTCTTTTTTAAAAGTATCTCTTAATTCTGAAGAAATAAAACAAAAACCTTGTTGAACAGGGACTTGAAATTCTGAGTTCTAATCCAAAGGTCTGTCCCTAGCCCTGTGCTTCACACAAATCATTTAGTAGCTTTTGGCACACTTCCACATCTTATCTGATTATAGCAATAAATATAAAGGCACTATAATTTACAATAAATATATAATTCTAATGACATGTACTATGTTGCTTTTGAAACACAAGTGGTCATTCATCTGATTTGTTCTTTTTATTCCTTCTTTGTGCATTATAGCTCTAACTTGTTTTTAACTGAAATCTTCAAAGCTATCACAGAAAAGAATGCACTTATATACCTGTGACCCATAGACCAAGGCCTTCCAAAAGGCCATACATACTGACAAACTCCTTATCAGTCAAGTATAATAATACTAGTATAATAATACTAGAATATAGTAACAGTATCACTTCTGAGCCTTGTTTTCTATTTCTGTAAAAGAGGGATGAAAACAAAATTGTTACAATCACAAAATGAATTGGGTTGGGCAACTAAAAACTTGACCCTACAGTAGTCCCCATAATTCACAGTTTTAACTATCTATGGTTGATAAGGTACTTTGAGAGGTAAGACTAAATTTATATAACTTTATTTATGATTTATTAAATCACATTATTTTGTCAATGTTTGTTAATACTTTAAAGTACCACATATATGCGTGTGCGTGTGTGTGTGTGTGTGTGTGTGTGTGTGTGTGTGTGTGTGTGTGTATGTATGTACTCATATATATTATCTATAAACTTTATGTGTGTTTTGCCTGCTTGGGAAAGGAAGAGTATCAAAGTGTGTATTACTTTTCTTGTCACTTAGGACAAATACCTGACAAGAAGCAGCTTAAGAGAAGGGCAATTTATTTTGGTTTAAAGTTTGAAAAGCTACAATCCATCATGGCAGAGGGGGCAGGGATGCAGGTATGGCTTGTCACTATGGTAACAGGAGGATAAAGTGAAGAGTTAACACCACATCATCAGATAGGAAGCAGCTAGATCAAGGGGGAACTGAAACTAGGCTAGAACCATACTTCCTCCAGCTACACTTCAACTCTCAAAGGTCCTCCAACATCTCCACTAGCTAGATATTGAATATTCAAACACATGAACCTTCATATCAATTACCTGGAGGCTGTGGAATATATCCAGTTGTACAGTGGCATTCATGGAGTAAAAGTGAACTGGATTAATCAGCTTTGCAGCACACAAACACAGAATAGCAACAACCCCGAGCATCAATGTGGTTCTATTTAATTACCTACCATCTCAATGGCTCCTTTTCATTTTGTATTTATTTTGTCTCTCAAATTAGCACCTGTAGAGAAGTGATTAGATACTGTAATTGTCTGTGATTTGCAGTGTATCTAATGTAATGCCAAGTATTCAACAGATGTCAGAGTAAGACAGTTTTAATTATCCAATGATTCCTTGATATTTCAAATTGATCAAGAATAATTGAGTATGGAGTATCCCAAAGTCACAGAGCGGAGCTAAGCCTTTGGGGGATCAATAGTACCAAAGGGGTCACTTAAGGACCACTACTTTATACAGCTTATAAGTTAGAGAAATTGAGTAAAGTGGGGATGGCTGAAAAGATGGTATGAAAACTATTGTCAAGGGTAAATAAAACAATTTGTAATGATGAAGATGAGTCAATATATCCCTCAAAACTCTTGATTCTATATAGGTCTTCTATAATAATTCTGAATTCCTTCCAAGAAAAGGAGCTGTGTATCTAGTCCCCAAATTTGGGGATACTCTTTCCCTATTACAGTGTGAAGACATGTGTTTATGGTTCCTAAATTCTATTAAGGGAGCATTCTCATTTATTTGCTATGTAAAGAGCATCCAATAACTCAAACCCAAGTCTGCATGAACCTCCATACAAATAAATACAACAAATTCCTTGGAAGTAACATCTTCTGTTTTGAAGAAATTGTGGGATGTAACGTGACAGATGAGAAAATATGAGAGAGGAGAAGAGGGCCAAATTTAGCAAGACAATGGGAAAAGGCAACACACTAGAAATCTCAGTCTGGTTCCAGCTGGATCATGTTCTCAACACAGCATCGCAAACCATCCTCTGCAAGCCAGGGCCTGCTGCCTTTGTGTAGGTGGCTCGTGTGCGTCAGTTATTCAGAGGAACAGCTCACTCATTGCCCCAGAGCCTGAACTCATAGAAAACTAACTTTGAGATGCTGTCTGGTTAAACAGTTTACTCACTTTCAGGGACACACAGAAATGCAATTAGGTTAGCAAAATAATTCGTTCTTTGGAGACCTGTTTTAGTGAGAGAAAACCATTTGTATAATCTTTGTGTAGATGTGCTCATAAGTGGCAGTGCTAAAATTCAAATTCTTATAACTGATTATTTACATGAAATGAAGGATAATGAGTGTGTTCACTAAATGCAGCCCTCTACTAGTTATTATGCTGCTGATGGCCACAGTATTTCTGAATGTGAGAATTTGTGTCTTTCAATACTTTTCTAATAGCAAGGAATTAGATTCTCAGTGTGTTATAGAAGAAAAAACACAGAATAGCTTTCTGATTTCTCTTTCTCAAACAATCAGGGGCAAACCAATGGGCATCTTGAAGACTATAGACCATATCTGAAAGCACGCAATTGAGACAGGGATTTGGAGAAAAGAAGGAGAGTTTCGCAAACCACCCCAACCACAGATGGTTCCAACAATCTAAAAAACGATGGCCTGTGCAGCTGGGCAGGTTGTACAAAGCTCACCCTTCACATTGTGGCATTTGTATAATGTCCCTGGAAGGAATCCAAGGCATAGCTTACAGGTGTCTTTCCTGGAAGAGAAAGTTGGAATTTGAATACAAGGCAACAGCAGAATAAACCACAAGGATACCACATAATCAAGGGGAAGATGTAGAGAGATATTGGGAGGACTACTTCAGAATAATACCTAGATCCTATGGTCAAAGGAAAGCCCCAGTATATTGTAAAATAATAACTTTGGGGCTAAAGAAAAGACCTAAAATATTTTTAAAACAGTCAAAGTAAATAAATATTTTATAGGTCATTGCACAGTCATATTGTTTACAAAATGAATTCTGTATAGCATAGTGTGTTCATGGGATAGAAAATCCTGGTGGTTGAATATACTGGTCAAATAAAATACTACACAATAACCTCTGTGCTACAAACATCTTATTACATGTTCTAATCATAGATAGTTAAACAGATAACTTCAGAGTCTTACTGCTCTTGAGAGAATAGAAAAGTAACCTTGATTCTAACATGCTCTTCTATGATTTTCTTTTCTTTTCTTTTTCTTTTTCTTTCTTTTCTTTTTTTTTTTTTGGTTAGGAACAATAAAATTTTGATTGAAATATCTTTTGATAAAGACTATTTAACCCAAAGGAGAACAATCAATTTAACTGATTTTCAATGTTTGCTCAAGACCACAAACCTTCCACCCTAGCAAAATCATATACAAGATGGTAATTAGCTAAAATCAACAGCTTATTGATAGAAATAAGTCCACAGTTTTCAAAGTTAGTGATTACTAAGTCTGTCTATAAGAATATATTCTGAACTATGAGATGTGAAAGCCTGTTCTTTTCCAATAAGAGACAGAAAAGGAGTGGATCTGGAAGGGAGGGGAGGTGGAGAGGAACTGGAAGGAGTAGAGGGAGGGAAAACTATGAGCAAGATATATTGTATGAGAAAAGAATCTGCTGCTTTAATGCCAGTTTCTTCACATACTTCATTTCAGTTGCATAATTCTACAACGTTTTCGCATCATGTTGAGCATTCATATACACTTTCACAATTTTTTAAAAGTACAGTGTAGTGCTTTCAAGCCTTTAATTAACAACCCACTTAGAAAAATGTCAAATGCCTGTGAGCTTTGCCCAGAGAACTAAGCTGTGTTGCTGCCTAAGTATGACAATGTTTCTGCAATATGTTCTAGTAAATTATATTCAATAGTAGGGGATTTTTTGAAGTATTTATTTAATCAAGTCTGAATCAAGATTTGGAGGAGTCCTGGAGAACTCCATCCAAATAGCAATGGTTAATCACTGGTCTATATTAAATCCTGCCCATTTTAGATCCATTCAGATTCCATAAGGAAAGGAAGGCAAGAATTTGGGACTTTGAATCAAACATTTCTGTGACAGTGGCATTAAACAAAGATTGCAAACTCGATTATGCCTAGAATCCCAGAAGAGAACATAAACCTACCAAGGGGACTGGACAAGGTTGGTTTTGAATCAAAGACTTCATGACCTCCTCATAGGGACCCTGTCAGAATTCAGAGCTAACAAATGTCTGTGCTGTGACAATTCAGCAAAAGTGAGCAATCTAGCTTGTAACCTCCTCCCAATAGCATCTGCCCCAGGAAGCCTCCTCACTTCTACCCCATGCCTGGCAATATGAAAGTTTGGAAATGGCATGGAGTTGCCACATGTGAAGACACAAGAAGACTTTGCCCTACATCTCCTGAGAAATGGAACTTTCCAGCAATCCAGGTGAGGATGACTCCTCATCTGGGAAAGCCTTGGGGTAATTTTCATACTCACACTGACAAACTAACAAAGGGCATGCCACAAGTGATGGCCAGAGGTGTGTGTCCCCTATAAACACATGAGATGAGAAAAACAATCCTCTTAAAAGCTTAGAGCAAAATTATTTCTTCCTCTAGTTTTTTTAAAATACCAATCCAAAAATATTTGCTTATTGAGAGATAGGAAGTTTGTGTTCCAAATATAACAACTGGTTAAAAATAATCAAAACTATATCTAATTGGGCAAATCGCTGGAGACTGAATCAATCAAAGCTCTCATATTAAACCTGCTTCACACCTTCCTAGGGTGTTTCTACAGAAAGATAATAAGCAAGGAATACAGAAAAATCCAAAGAATTCCTTTGCTTTTGAAATTTCACAGTCTACACTATGGTTAATATACATGAGCTGCAAACTGCTCAGGAAAAGAGGCAGCTTCTAGTACAGAAAGGCACTCGGGAATATGTCACAACAAAGCATTTCAAGACAAAATGTTTCTATAAATTTGTGCCACAGAATTACCACAGCATCATCTGCTCTGTGGCGGATGATGGTGAGCCCTGCCTTGTATACTCCGAACACTCCATTTATCACTTCCACGGGAATGAATCCCAAATAGCCATTTCTATGCTCCACTACATCTCTAAACTCTAATCCTTTATCTCAAATTGCATTTTCTCTTTGCTATGCTATTTCTTATTCAACAACCATTTTTTCCTCCCCAAATTGCCTCATTCTTTCCCATTCCCAAGTGGTTATCAGATCTGATTAGATATTCTTTAATTTTATTTCTTCAATTCTCTTAACTTATTTCTTCTATATTTCTATAAGAATGAGCTTTAAGCCTGACATCCAACTACTGCGTTCGCTTCATCATCCTTTTTCTTCCAACTATTTATCTCAATTACTGATTTAGTTTTTATATGCTAATATTGAGTTCCTTAAAATACCACTCAATAGAATATCAATTACTGGTGATAACCTATGATAGAATTTAGGGTCACATTTAAAAATGTATTCAGTGCTGAAATTTTAACTGATATGTGGAATAAAACAGAGTTGGGGTTCCTAAGAAGATCATGAATTACCAAAAGCCTGTGAATAACAACTTCAATCAAGTTTAATAAGAATGCATTAGACTTGAGACCTGGCCATCACTCAGGGAGGACATCGAGTCATCTCTCATCCTTGATAAGATTTTCTATTTAGAAAAGACTAATATTACAGATATCATAAACCCAGATCCTTCCCTGTTCCTCTGGATAGAAACTGGGAAAATCAAATTATTTTAGGTTATATTTTATTTCAATATATCTGAGGACCAATTATACAGAGCCAGAATTAAGGGCATAATGCCTCATAAGTAGTGTAGTCATCTTTAAAGTTAATAACTAGTAGTTAAATTCTCATATACTGAGGACTCTCAAAATAGAATGTGCCTTTGTAATCCCCATATTATGTGACTCACACTGAGCACTTTATAACTCGATGATGCTACAGATGAAAGTATCTTTGCATGTCTGATAGGGAACACTGATGAAGACAATTGACAAAATTAATTTTGCCATTTCCATCTAAAATAATATAAGAAATAAATCCTAAATAAGTCTGCCTCACTGTCTCTGAGACCAGTGAACTGAGTCATCTGGAGCACAAGCAAATAACTTTTTATAAGACAAATACTCTCTTACAGATTTACTGTATATATTTCAAACGTTCAAATTAACTTTATGAGTATAAGGACTACCTTACAGGTGAGGTTTCCTATGAAGTAGAATGCAACATGTAGAGGCCAGTTTGGGGTTTCAAAACTAAGTGTCCTCCACCCCCTTTAGAAATGAAAAGCGACAATGCTTGCTTGCATCTACCTGTGTATACAACGTAAGTGCAGCAGATAGGCTCACACAAGTCAAAACAGTCATCACAGGAGTCTGAGGGCCTAATCGGGCCAGCAACTCCCAATCGGTTCACTCAAAACAGTAAGATTTTTCAGTCACCAACATCCTGCAATGCCACCCGCTGTGGAATTAATTCTGCTCACAATTCATCTCAGTTCCTGCCTCTGGATTCAAGTAACAACAGGGAGAGTCATTTGAGCCACACTAAACTTCCCACGAGAACTATAAAAGTTCCAAGAACAGCGCTCAGCACCTGTTTGGAGTCTTTGGAGAATGATCACCAGTAAACAGGAAGGGGAAAGGCTTCCTCTACTGAGGAAGGCTCACAGGTCTATTGCTATTCCTCTAAAACTGCCATCTATTCTTTCTGATGAAGGGCTTGAACTCACCAGAAAGTGAAGACTCAGCTTTAAATCTGTGGCCTCTAGAAAACTATCAGTCTAGGCAGAAACTCCTTCCAAAAGAGACACAAAGTGGGCAGCCCAAAAATCTGTATAAAAATTGCTCTTAAAATGTCTGCATAATTCTTAACTGCATATTGTCTTGTTAAGACTACGAGTAAGTGAGAAAGAGAGGGATCAAGACAGAGACAAAAAGATAGACAGAGACAGACTAAAAATGATGGAGAGCTTCAGCAGCATCCTTGGAAGTTAGAGAGGCTTGGTAAATCCCTCATTTGATCTGCAAAATGTCTATGTTCTCAAAAAATGAAAACCTCAGCCACGACTAAGAAATAGTTCTTAGGCTGGAAGCAAAAGTGGAAGCCAAGCATCCGGAAGATCAAGATGGTCTGGCAGCAACCTGACTATCTGCTAGAATAGTATTTAACGCCATTCAGTGAGACAACAGACTCCAAATTCTCTTCACTGTCATTTAATATCCACTCTTAGTAAAGAACCATGAAAATGAGACTTTTAGTCCAGAAAAATAATCAAGAGTAGGCAGATTCAGAAAACATGAAAAAAAATTTAAAAATAATGAACTCACAACTGATGTTAAACAAACTTAAGATACATGAACAACGGGGATTTCAGGAGAGAGGAAAGCCATAGATGACTAACGAGAACCTAAAGCTGATATAATACAGTCTCTAAATTTTAAACGCTCAATTGGCTGTGAAAAAGCTTCCACAAGACTTAATACCCACTTCTAATAACCTCTGATGTGAGTAGGTAGATACAGACAGACAGACAGACACACACACACACACACACACACACACACACACACATACACACACACACACACACACACACACACATACACACACACACACCCTTCATTCATTCTTAGGAAAAAAATCATTAATAGTCCTACTAAGACCAAGAAAAAGGCAGGTAAATGTAATATACTTTAAATTCTGACACTGAGCTGAAGGTGTGACCAATGCAATTAGACATGAAAAAGAAGAAATAAAAGTATGTTTGTGAATGATATGAGTATATATTCAAAGATGCCAAGAGAATCAATGATAAACTAATACAAGTAATGAAAGTATTAGTCAATTATCGAATCTCATATACAAAAAAATTCTTTATATAATAAAGAATTTATAAGAATAGTATATAGGAGAAAATGATTCAAAATGACAATAAACATACTCAGATATGACTAAACACAATTAATTTACAAATATTCATGATATAAAATGATTTTTTATTTTATAAACTTTAAAGATAGAAATGGAGAGTAAAATGAACTAAAAGCATTTCTTGCTATTTTTTTAAAGTCTCAAATATTGAAATCCCAGATTTCTCAAAATTAATTATTAGTTTAATATGATAACCATAAAAATCTTTTTTCCAAAGTTAGAAGAACAGATATCTGTACTCAAATGATAAAATAATTATACATACATAATTTAAAAAACAGCATAAAAGAGCCCTGAGGAACCTACAGCTCTCTAAGGTAGTGAAATGTGATACAATGTCTCCTTTAACTTGAAGCAGTGTGGGTGCTGGTGTGTGACTACAGATGAAGCAGAATAAGGAGACCCAAAAATAGAACCAACAACTTCTGGGGATGTAGCATATGATCAAGGTGACATCTCAGAACTGCTAGGGCAAATATATACTCTTAAGTACAGTTGGAGTAATTGTTAAGCCATCTGGAAAAAGATAATAATAGACCTATTCTTCATGCAATATACCAGAACAAACTCAAACTTCATGAGAAATGAATTTTAAAATGAAGCTATCCAAATAATAGAGGGGGAAATGAGTGAATCATTCTGAAATCCGTGTATCAGGTACTGCTTTCCAAATGCAATACAGAAATTCACATTCAAGAAAATTATCCATTATAATTTTGGTGAGCACATATAAGAAACTTTATATGACAAAATCCCATAGTAAGGAAATTAAAAGAAAGCCTGTAGACTAAGAACAAATATTTGCAAATCTTATCTTTCACAATGAAAATACATTCAGAGTATATAAAGAATGCTTAGCATAGAAACAGCCAAAAATTGTTTACCCTTTATCTCCATTAGTGTGGAGAAAAAGAACAACCATGCCAGTGAAACGGTTGTGCAAGGATATGGGAACAACTGCAATTTACAAGATGGTAAGGTCAGGTTGGAAGCAGCTTGGCTTATAAACTATATGATACAATAAACCTATGATACAATGCAGCAACCTCTGGGTTAACCCCTAAGAAAAATGACAATGTATGTTCACGAAAGTATGCATATTAATATTTTGATACCAGACAAACTGTGGCAGAACAATATAGTGAAATATCACTCAAAAATACAACAATAAACTGTTGGTTCACATAATAACAAAGGCAAACTGTATCTTAGAATAACATATAAACAAAACATGAAAATGAATCTTTAGAACAAATGACAGGTAACTTTGAAAATAGTGTTTTGGCTAAACATGGTAAGGCGGAAGAGGTAAAGAATCACACACAATCTTTCAGTTGTTAGGTTTGTTCCTCTCGGTGGTGGCGCACGCCTTTAATCCCAGCACTTGGGAGGCAGAGGCAGGAGGATCTCTGTGAGTTTGAGGCTAACCTGGTCTACAAAGCGAGTTCCAGGAAAGGCGCAAAGCTACACAGAGAAACCCTGTCTCAAAAAACCAAAAAAAAATTTTTTTGATTTAGTATTTCTGAAACTATGTGCATGCTAGGTATTGTGTAAATGCATTGTAGTTAAAGGACTCCATGTTCACCCCTGAATGAATGAGAAAGAAGTTCTCTGTAAAGACACAATGAAAGCTATAATAAACCTAGAGGTTCTTTAATGGGTCATAGGTACCATCATGGACTGTTATATACACATTTATAAAGAGAAAAACATGAATGTGAGGCATGGATTTATATACATACCTACATGTCTTATGCCAGTAACAACACAGGGTATGAACACCCTTGGCAAACAGACCTTTCACTGAAGGAAAGGAACAGCTTTATATTAGAGAAAGATGTCCATGATGATATACAGAAATTTTTAAAAAAAATATAACAACACTACTGGCATAATTGCTGTAGGTAAAAAACAAAGAATGGATATGACATCACAGGCAGATAGAGCAAAAAGAGAACATTTGCATAAGCCTTAATGCATCTTCCACCAGACATTTCTATGTTTAGCCATGACCTTAAGTAAATGATGAAAATTATAACTACAAATAATATGATGTTATCACCATGCCCCCCGATATGACACTGAAGAGAACATGTCATTGCATTTCTTACAACTTACAACCGCAGTCCAGTCACTGGAAAATATCTAATAAATAGCACACTTCAAATTGCCAAGGCAATGAAAGACAAGGAAAGGTTGGAGAAGAGGGAGGCATTGTAACCAAATGCAGTGTACCAACCCAAACTGGATCCTAGAAAAGAAAACAGATGCTAGTTTAAAAAAAAAAAAAAACAGCAATATTTGGATAAAATATTCTGTTTAGTTTCAAGGTGTAACAATACTAATTTCTTAGGTTAGCATCTTAAATATACATAAATAAATTATCAAAACTAAGCAGAAGTTAAGAAAAAACCTATGAGAACATTCTACATTGGTCTATGAGAATACTCGCCATTTGTATCTCTTCTTTATTAAAAAATAAACAGCATAAACCAAGTCAAAGTACATACTGAAACTTGATAAAAATATTTATAAGGTACTCATATGTAGGTGAGTACTAAATATATAATATAAATATTAAAGGGAGGAAGGCATAGAAGAATCTTCTGAGATTGGCATGAAATGAATTTACTTCTTTTGAATAATTTTGGAAAGAAATTTCATAAGGATAAATGTTAGTATAAATTCATATTCAGATTCAATCCAGTAAAAAAAAAAGCATTCAATTAAGGCTATCCCTGTTACAATGAGCATACTCAATATTCAGAAGTCTTTTCCCAAAACATTTCTCTTCAGAATGAAACAAGGACCCAGGAGCCTTAGAAGGAATAGATGGGCACAGCAGAAATAAAGTCTAAAATGAGTTTGATCCATCTCAAGAAGCCATAAAATACAGAAGTTATTTTTTTAATGATGAGACTATTTTAAAAGTAATAAATATGTAGTTTCAAAGGGTACCCACTGAGCATATCTGGGACAATCCAAAAATGAAATAAAAGAAAGCAATTTATTATAAACCATCTAATAAACATACTAACCAGATAGATGATAGATGGTAGATGGAATGATAGAAGATAGATTGATAAACTGTGGAAAGAGAATCTTCTAAAATATAACAACAACCAATGAACGAGGTAGAGGAGGAAATCTACCACTTTTAAAGCATCATCAAAAATTAATGGTATAAGAAATGTCAATAGATATTAAATCTATCATGGAAAATTTGGTGAAATGGGTTATTTTATTGGCCTTATAATTTTTTCCACAAGTTGCCAAAAAATTGCAAGGATTAAAATCAGTATCTACATTGGAGAAATATGAAAGCCACAGTCTAAAACCTTTAGAAGAAAACAGTAATATTACATGACTGGGCTGACAGACTTCTTCATTCAGATTCAAAACACTAACTTGCAATTACAAACTATACTTTATTGAATGTGTCTATCTATTTATCAAAAAATTAAAATGAAGAATGGGAGGCAAATGCTTACAATAAATATGTTTACAACTGATGTAAACAGAATATAAAAAGAATTCCTATGGTTAAATAATGAGGAAAACATCCAATTCAAGTTTTAAAAATGGCAAAAGATTTTGAGTAGACAATTCACAAGAGACATGTGAAATTTAGCAGCAACACAAAATATTTTCAAGGTTATTAATCATCAGGGAATAGAAAATTAAAACCACAGTTACATCATATACTTCCAGGAATACCTTACAAAGAAAAGTGGACAATTCAGAGAATTGGCAAGGATGGGAAGCAACTGGAATATTATGTGCTTGGCACAATTTTCTTAAAATGTTTACTAAAAGACTTCGGAGTTGGTAAAATTGCTCAGTGTGAAAAGGTACTTGCCACCAAGCATGGTGACCTGAGTTTGATTCTCTGAGCCTGCATGGTAGGAGAGAAGCAACACCTGCAGGTTGTCCTATAGTTTTCATAGACATGCCCTGACACATATGCTCACACACACATGCATGCACACATGAGAAATTTCAAAAATGAAATAATATAATAAGAAACTTAACGGCAGTAATGGTACATTAAGTATGTTCTCCAAAAATTAATAAATTAATATATATATATATCATTTAAATGAGTTAGACAAAAATATTCATAGCATTTTCAAAAAAATTCTGAGCGAAAGATTTATGTGGTCTGAAGAGAATAGGAGACCATGGTAAATGAAGACCATATGAAAATAGGAAGAAGCAAAGTGCTAGAGAGGTCCACAGAAATCCACAAAGATACCCCCACAACAGACTGCTGGCAATGGTTGAGATACAGCCCGAACTGACTACTCTGGTGATGGGATGGCCAAATACCCTAATTGTCGTGCTAGAAATCCCATCCAACTACTGAGGGATCTGGATGCAGAGATCCATGGCTAGGCCCCGGGTGGATCTCTGGGAGTCCAATTAGCGAGAATGAGGAGGGTTTATATGAGCAAGAATTGTTGAGACCAAGGTTGGATAAAGCACAGGGACAAATAGCCAAATGAATGGAAACACATGAACTATGAACCAATGGCTGAGGGGTCACCAACTGGATCAGGCCCTCTGAATGGGTGAGACAGTTGATTGGCTTGATCTGTTTGGGAGACATCCAGGCAGTGGGACCGGGTCCTGTGCTCATTGCATGAGTTGGCTGTTTGAAACCTGGGGCTTATGCAGGGTCGCTTGGCTCGGCCTGGGAGGAGGGGACTGGACCTACCTGGACTGAGTCTACCAGGTTGATCTCAGTCCGCGGGGGAGGCTTTGCCCTGGAGGAGGTGGGAATGGGGGTGGACTGGGGAGAAGGTGGGGGGGGGGGCGGGAGGGGGGAGAACAAGGGAATCCGTGGCCGATATGTAGAACTGAATTGTATTGCAAAATAAAAATAATAAATTAATAAATAAAAAAATTCTGAGCTTGGAAACAATGTCTACCACTAGATATAGTATTAAATCACATTATATAATTCATATAAAGGAATCCTACTTATCACTTACATGGAATAAACTCTTGTTACATAAAGCAAGACTGAGTCTCCAAAATACCAAATGGTGTAATTAAATCTGTTCATTTTAGTGCATGTAATTAAACATTCCTTTTAAAAAATTAAAACTGGAAAATCTTGGGTCTTACTATTAGGTCCAGTTTTATTTTACATAGATGTATCAAGAGACATATAATTAATATTTTGTATCTCTGTGACTCCTGATCTATAAGCATTCACCAATAACTGAATCAGTCTTTTAGAGTTTATTAGTTTTTTTCTACATATTCAGGAGTATACTTTAAGAATATTAATAAAATAAGTGAATACAAGCTTTGACACAAGACTAGTTAACCTCCATCAGCTTCACAGTAAACCCAACACAAGAAACAAACAAGAAGTTCAAAATCTTTAAAATTATTCCATGCTAATATTAGTTGTTGAAAACTAGATAATTACTAGGAAAAACATACTAAGAAATGTCTTCTTGAACCATATCAATGACCATCATAGCATGATAAGTGGCGATATTTTATTTGTGCACCCCAAAAAACTTATCTGGAGATCAGAGAACAGAGCCAGCCACCAAATTAGACATAGAGGTCAGGCATGGTGGCACACACCCTTAATCCTATTACTCGGAAGGTAGAGATCCATCTGGATCTCTGTGAGTTCAAGGCTTCACTGGGAACAGAGCAAGGCATGTGGCACATGCCTTTAATTCCAGCACTAGTTAACCATAGAGGTGTGGAGGTCTGTAGAGATAAGAAATGACAGAGCTGGGCAGAAAGAAGTGATGTAGCTGGGCAGAAAGAGGAAGTAAGATAACGGCACAGAAAGGTATATAGGCATGAGTATACAGGAAGTAGTTCTCTCTTGGGCTGAGGATTTCCTAGCAGTAAGAACATGGCTGGCTTCTTTCTGCTTCTCTGATCTGCTTCTTCTTTCAGCATTCACCCCAATATCAGTCTCCATGTTTTGTTTTGTTTTTATTAATAAAACCATTTAGCAATTCATCTTACACGATAACCCTACAGGTACAGTAGTGGAACACATGTTATTGTGGCAACCAATAGCTACCTAAATGAACTTACGGCCCACTTAACAAGAGGGATACCATACCTAGTACTGGAAACCTAGATAACTAGTCAGTGTTAGTGAAATAATGGTTATTGGAGGAAAATCTATAATCACTTATTTACTAAAACAGTATAATCCCTAACAACAATCTATAAACATTTGTTCTTATACCCATAGATAAGTATAGTCTTTATCCCTTATCAAGGCAACCTCTCTTTGCAACAGATGGAGATCACTGAAGAACACCACAATCAATATGCAGAAGTGTGGAGCCCAGTCATAATGGATACATATACAAAACATCCTTGCACCTAGTCTCAGGAAATACTGTGGAAGAGGGGACAGAAAGACTGTAAGAACATAACTGACAGAGGATCAGGGACCTTGCTGGGAGACTAGTGACCTAAGAATCTATACCTGTATGGTCTCCCAAACATGACCACTTAAATGTGAGCTGATCAAGGAGGATGCCATGGAACATGCCAAAATGGACAGGGAAAACCCTTAAACAAAGTACAGACAACTGAGTAAAGCTGGGAGTGGGAGAGGAGGCCCGGCCCAGGGAAGAGCACATCAATTGATTGTCCAGTGCCAATTGATCATCCCTGAAAACATACATATCTGTAACATTATATGGACTCAATGGGTTATATTGGGGCATATATATGTATATAACACACACATATATTTGCAAAAACATTTGATTAAGAAGGTCATGAATTTGAAGGAGAATGGGGAGGGTTTGATGGGAGGATAAAAAGAGAAATGTAATAAAAATACAATCTAAAAATTTTTATGAAAAGAAGGAAAAAAGAAGGAGGAGGAGGGAGAGTAAGAGAAAGACAGACAGACAGGAAGAAAGGTAGGAAGGAAGGAAGGGAAGAAGGGAGGAAGGAAGGAAGGAAGGAAAGAAGGGAGAGAAAGAAAAAACATTTTCTGAAAATGGAGGAAGTGATGGTGTGTGTGTGTGTGTGTGTGTGTGTGTGTGTGTGTGTGTGTGTGTAAAAAACACATACAGTGCTTGCAATAACATTTGATGAAAGAAGCCATGAATTTGAAGGACAGTAGGGAAAGGTATATGGGAGGGTTTGGAGGGAGAAGAAAAAAAAAGGAGAAATGTAATTAAAATACAATCTAAAATTTAAAAAAGAAAAGTAAGGAAAGAAAACCAAAAAGGAGGAGGGAGAGGAAAAGAAAGACAAACAGATGGACAGGAAGGAAGGAAGGAAGGGAGGGAGGGAGGGAGGGAGGGAGGGAGGAAGGAAGGAAGGAAGGAAGGAAGGAAGGAAGGAAGGAAGGAAGGAAGGAAGGAAGGGAAAGAAAAAATATTTTCTGAAAATGGAAGAAGTGATGGCATTGGGCCAATGAAACTGGAGGAGGTTGAGGAAAAGAGAAGGTGTGGCTTCAAGACAAATAACAGCAACAGATCTAAAACTTACGGTGAAAAGATTCAGGTGTCTCCACCCTGGTGTCTGGAGTTTAAAAGGAACACAAAAATACAGTCACCAGCAGATGAGCAGATGGAACCAGAGAGGCACACATGCACATACACACAGGTACACACAGACACTACAAGAGAGCCATCAGCCAGCAATGAGCATATGGGACATGAGTGGCACATCTATGAAATGGGCATGTGCGCACACGCACACACGCGCACACACACACACACACACACACACACACACACACACACACACACCACATAGTGGTATGCAAAAGGCATGAGAGAGGCATGGGAGTGTCCGTCTGCTTTAGAGGACTGTTCTGATGAGCTGCTGGCAAGATCCAGACTCCTTTATCATTTTCGGGGTATGAATGGTTAGAGTATAATATTTTTTTCATCACTTGGAAAAGACATGTGGCCAAACCATGAGTGAACTCTATCTATCAAAACACAGCATCCAATTTTTTTTGGAGCTAGGAGAAAGACTAGGAGCTTGCATTAAGCTGCTATTACAATACCTCCAGAAATGGTGCAGCCCTGGAGGATAAAAGAACTCTGAAATAAATGCATTTCTGACTATTTCATTAGCAAATCTGTAACAGTGTGGTTGGGGTTTGGAGGATCATAACCCTCTGATGAGCACTCACACTGCTTCACACAGGACAGTGTGGATGTGCTCCATTTGTTCCGGCTTCACACCCTTTTTAGCTTTTTAGCTGCTGAAAGGCATTCTCCTTTGGACAGTAAGTTCCCTGGCCACTCAAGCATGGTGTTCTAAGAGGATATAACACGATGAAGGCAGACTTGCCTAACCCAGGGTCAGCATTCAGTTCATGTCACATCTTCCTATGACTCCCCTTGGTATTTGATGTCCTGTAAGCATCTACAGTATTTCTTTGAGAGAATTAAATTTTCTTTTTTAAAAAAATATTTTTATTTTATAATTAATTTAATTTTACATATCAGCCACAGATTCCCCTGTCCTCCCTCCTCCCACCCCCAGTCTTCCCCCCTGGGGGGTGTAGATTGGGGGAGAATTAAATTTTTTTGTTTGTTTTTTTTTTTGCCTAGAAACCAAGAAGACATTTGTCCATTGACTTTTCTCGTTTGTTCATTTTTTTATGTTACTTGAGTTACCTTTGTTGAAATGCACTATTTCATGCATGGAAGAGAATTGTTGACTTTTTAAATATTTGAGTGGTTTTTATAGGTATACTGTATTTAAATAGTCTTAAGAATATTTAAATTATATTTTGAATTAAACAATTTAAAAATATGCCCAGTGGACAAAAAGTTTCTAATCTATAACACAACTTGACTTTGAGAAAAAATTTATCTGATGAAAATAAAATAAAACGTTAGATTCTTAGCAGGTAATGCTTAAAGATCATATTGTAATTGCTCATTTCTTGAGAAATTGGAAAAGCAATTGTGTAGTCAAAAATTTTCTCCTGTCTCACCCAGCCTCGTGGTCCCACAGCCGCTTATAAAATATTCACTCAGAGGCTTAATATTATTTACAAACTGTATGGACTATGGCAGGCCTCTTGCTAGCTAGCTCTTATATCTTAAATTGACCCATTTCTGTTAGTCTATGTTCTACCATGTGTTCTGTCTGTGGCTTTACCATTCTGCTGGCATGTTGCTGTTCCTTTTGCAGCAGCTGGCATCTCTCTAGACTCTGCCTTTCTTCTTCCTTTCTCTCTCCTTGGATTTCCCACCTGTCTCTAAGCTGCCTTGCCATAGGCCAAAGCAGCTTATTTTATTAACCAATGGGAACAACATATATTCACAGCATACAAAAAGACATTCCCCAGCACAATTGATATTTCCTGAACAGAGTAAATATATATCTATTTCCCAAGGAGTTCTCTGTTCCCTTTGGATAACAAAAACATCTAAATGAATGACCCTCAGAAGCTTGGGGCATAGTCTCTGTTCAATAAAAGGGTCACATGACATTGAGAACTAAACCACAAAGGAACTGGTTGCTGGCTATGATTACTAAAGGAAGTGAATAGTTTAAATCTCATTAAAAGAAAGATTACTTTCAAAATGTCTGCTCGAATAGTAAGAATTTAAAACTTATACATGCACCTTTTAGTGAACAATGATAACAATGATGCAAGTGAATATTAACAATTATTCAGAAATGTTCCAGAAAAAAAATTGTGAAGTTTAATTACATCATTGTCACATGCTACTGACAGTTCTGTCTGCTAGACAAAGAAATATCTTTTGTGTTCATGTTTTTTTCTGATCCGGTTTTTAAAGGAAAGTTCTGCTGTTTCCCTGCATTATAGGTGGTTGTTACTGCCCTAAGCAACTTTCCCCATGTGTAATTAATTTCATTCTCTAAATTATCAAAGAAAAGCATTGCCTTCCCCAGGTTCACAGACAGGGACTCTGTCAAAAATTCTGCAGGTCAGGTAGTCACTCAGATCCTCTGTTGTATGTTATTCCTGGAATGGCCATTGAACATGCATTTATGATATGCTCTAAATAGAGTGATTGGAGAATAGTTAAGTCATCAAAGTGCAAAATCAAAACCAGCTAAAATATCTTATACTGAAATCCACCTTCTGGGAACTTAGGAGTATTATACACTTCTAAGAAGTACATCATTTCTTAACAGCCTCTTCAAACAGTCCTTCACATTACAAAGACAGCCAGAGGCAAATCCATAAAGACATATTACTCCAATGTTAGGGTGGCTCTAAAATTACCTTCCTATTGTTCAATGATGCAATTTCACACCAGTATTGAGGAAAATTATAAAACTCTGTTTTTAGTTATCAAAACCTTAAATTCTTCCAAAAGCTAAACAGATATAGAGCTGTGTAGTAGACAAAGATGGAACACCTACCCCAAATACAATATAAATACACATTTTTAGAGGCTTTACCAATGCTGAGAAAGCAAGATCCATCAATTCACAATCCAGAAAAATCAGAAAAGAAATTATACTATGAGGGGTGTCAGCATAGCATTTAGTAAATTTTTCCTTTAGCAGAGACTAGCTAACTTTACCCATCACTATAACATTTTGACTTTGTAAATTTTCCCAAAACAACATTAACATTAAAAGAGGAAACAAAAAGATTGTAGAAGCCAGAGCGGTCAGGGACACTACAAGAAAACTCACAGAATCACCTAACCTGGGCTCATAGGGGCTCATAGAGACTTAACCAACAACCAGGGAGCCTGCATGGGACTGACCTAGGCATGTTACAGATGTGTAGCTTGGTCCTCTTGTGGAACTCCTAACAGTGGGAACATGGGCTGTCTCTCCATCTGTTTTATAGGCCTCTGGGACCCTACTCCTCATATTGAGACACCTTGCTCAGTCTTAATACATGGGGAGGCACTATGTCTTACTGCAACTTGATATGCTATGTTTTGTTGATACTTATGGAATACCTGCCCTTTCCTAAACAGAAATGGAGGAGGAGTGGATGGGGGGGTAGTAACAGAGGGGGATGAGAGACAGTGACTAGGAGGAAAGGAAGAAGGGGAAACTGCAGCTGGAATGGAAAATAAATAAATAAGCAAACAAACGAACAAATACATAAATCAATAAATAAATAATTTTTAAGTTCTCTGTTGGTTCATTTAAACACGATTACCATCAGGTACTTGAGTGTTTTTTCTTTGGATCAGTGTGAATATGTTTGTAGGGAGCCTGTGCAATGGAGTCTCTCTCCCCACACAGTTCTTGTACTGCTAGATAACCAAGGCATCCTCAATTCCCCAAGGGGAAACACTGCATGCTTCTACTCCTGCTGTCTCTGATAAGACAGAGGAACGTAGCAGCATGGACACCCATGCTTCATCACGACATCCCAAGAATTCACATTACAGCACACATATGGACTTCAAAATCAACTTGCATGAAATCAAAGTACTTAAGTTTACTAAAACTAAGATGATCCACTCTCACACACAGATGGCAGATTTTAAACTGTCTATGTATGATTTGTCCCATTTGGAAAAACTGTCATGAGATATATTCACAAATAAGTCAGAAGATTGCTTATGCAATGTATGAGAAGTCACAATTCACACAATTTCAATTTTGTTCAATGCATTCCATGCCAAACACTGACCATTCATGACACCAGGATTGTGCATAATTATAGAGAAATTACTCTTCCAAAAGTTCTTCTTCAGTGACAGCAATTCCAAACCTTTCAGTACTAGGGTCAGTTTCCTGGTTCTCAATGGCATTGCTGATGCTAGAACTCCAAACAAATCTATCATTTTGACTTATCCATGCATGAATGTTACCACTTAATGCATGACTTCCTGTATGTGAAGTCACACCTGTGCCTTCGGCTATCAATGCAGCCTTGAGTTCATTGTCTAAGTTGCACAGTAATAATGACCTGTTGATGGGATGCACATGAAGCTAATCATCCACAATCCTCACAATTCCTCACATGAGAGTTTGCCAAGTTGACCTTGCCCAGTGCCTTTTCACTGATTTTTAAATTCTTTTCTTTCTAGTTCAAGTCATTTTGTTTATTTTGGATTCTTTCATTTTCCTTCCATGAACTTAGCAACTCTGTCATCCAACTTCAAGAAATTTGCAAGCTTTATAGCATGCCAGATCTAATAAGTACTCTTTGTAGTCAGAAGGAAGGCTGCATCTTCTAGTAAAGGACACTCAAGACATCCATGGTAACTCATCTAGAAGATATTTGGGAAATGGATATCTACTCTGCTGATGAGGCTACAATAATGATGACCTCCATGCTCACAAAGAAGCTATCTCTAGGCATACTGGAAGTTAGAAACTACAGAAAACAAAGGCCTCATTTTAATTCAGAATTTAGGGCTAAAAAGGCAGAGATTATGACATGATGTAATTGGGTGACCTTTCCTTACCAAAAAAAACCTATCTTTTTAAAGGAGAACCTGCTGAGCAGACTTGAAAACACTAATGTGAAGATAACAACCAATGTATTTGGTCTCTTTAATAAACTCAGTAGCACTGAGGCACACTGGGTTATATAACATAACCCAAACTTCAGAGCTATCCTGAGAAACCACCTGCTCTCCATTTAGAAAGGAGTTTGTAGTTCAGGTTGGAAAGCTGGGTACGGTGCTCGTGTTGTGATAGTATTCATATGAGTAAATTTAGGTCTATCCATTTATCATCTAGGTATTTATCTTTCAATCTCTTTCACCATATTGTCATCCTTTAATCATTTTTCTGAGAAAAATATTTCTTTAACAACAGTCATAGTAATAAATGGAAACAGCTATAATTTGCAAAGATTAAATGACTAACCGTACCTATGATCAGGGAAAAGTAATTTAGGTGGTTTCCAACTAAATTGTCTATAATAGGAGAATGGCTATGCATGAACCCTGATCTGTTTAGATAATGAAATAGTATAAAGCAACAAATATCAACGCAGTACTATGCATGTATGTATATTCTAAACATAATCATAGTCAAGAAAAAAGTTGTGGAAAGATTTATACAAGAAGCCATTATTTAGATAACTTAAAATGTCAAAATTACTCTTTATTTTATATTACCTAGATACTTTCAATGTCTTGGGTAACAAACTCCAAGATCAATCATAATAGTTATAAGAAGATGAAATTATAATGAGAAATAAAGAGAGGGAGATGGCGTTCAGAAGATCTTTAAAGTGAGTAGCATGCATACAGACACTCATATAGCTTTTATTTTATTCTTTTGTGTATTGAAAGAGCCAACAACATAGAAAACACATCCTACAAATTTTAAATCTCGCATGAACTAATTTCTCATTCATATGCCAAGAACAACTCAGTTGGATTATAATTTAGACACTCACCATGTTGAAGTGTGAACTTGCTTCTCCTAAAAGAACAGCATCAAGCTGTGATTCTCAAAATGTGGGTTGAGAATGACCCTTTCACAGAGGCCCCATATCAGATATCCTGCATATCAGATATTTACATTATGATTCGTAACAGTAGCAAAATTACAGTTATGAATTAGCAAAGAAATAAATTTATGGTGTGGGAGTCATCGTAACATGAGTTACTTAACTCCATGATCCCTCAACTGAAGAGTACACACGAAGAAGACAGGACCTGGGCTCTTCTCACCCACTTAAGTCAGCTCTGGTCTTGAAATATCTTACCCTACTCATTTCTAAGAGTCTTGTCACACTCAGTGCTAGGAAGACACTCATAACCCATGCAAAAAGTTTCCAGTTAGGTAAACTTGGTTTGTACGTTGACACCCATGAACACAAAATCCCTCCTTAATATTGCCACAAGGGGGAAGAAATAAGTGGGGACAAAGCATTGAGAGCATCAGAATCCTGGCAGCCCTTCCCCAATGGTATCTTTATTGCTAAAATATTATTAGCTTGTCAGCCTACGTGGTTTATAGCCACCATCCTCCATGTCTTGGTTTACTAAGATCTAGCCTTTCTTAATCTCCAAGCAAACTTCAGACGTGTAACACTTATTAAACTTCAAAATGAATGCGGAGCTCACTGGCATCCTTCACCATCTCTGTCTGCGTATCCCTTTGATTCCTCGGGCCAAACTTCACCTCTGTGGCCCTGCTCTTGGTTTCATTTTGTTTCCCCAAGCACTATGAACAACTTCCAACAAAGGGTCATTGCGGCTATTAGAAGGATTACAGCCGACTATGGTTTCCAACTCCTATCCCGCAGCCCTTTGGAGGCTTGCACAGGAGGACAGTCATGAGTACGAGGCTGGTCTGGGTTACTTAGTGAGTTCCAAGGCAACCAAGCCTAACAAAGAGAGACTCTGCCTCAAAAAAAATGGTAAAAATAAAATAAAATAAAAAGATGAAATAAGCCTAAGCAAAGCCAATTAAGGTGGTCATTAATTTCCTAAAAGGTGGAAAATTTGGACACTGCCTCCGACAAAGAACAGCACATACAAACAGAGGCAGAGATTGGAGTGACATTTCCATAGGACATTATTATCAGTAAACACCAAAAAACAAAACAGGGATCAAGATGTGGTTCACCGAGGCTTCAGAAGACCTTAACCTACCAACGCCTAGATGCCAGGTGTACAACAAACATCTATGAAATGACAATTTCTCTTACTTTATGTTTCCTAGTTTGTGTTTGCCATCGTAGCCCTAGGGAACTGATGTGACCTCCTTCTAAGATAGTCTATTGGGGCCCAGTGATTATTGGCTCCCCACAGCAAAAAATGAATCCATGCAATATCTGCAATCAAAAGCCATTAACTGCACATAATTCTAAAATTCCCTTCCCTTTGACTAGGCTCTCTAACATTCTACAGTGAACACAGGTGTGTCATGTGAGTTGGAGCAAAGCCTTGTCATTACAAGCCACTGATAGACACTTTTACATTGGTAAAACACAGATTGTTTAGTATTTCTATGGGGTTATATGGTTATTTCATTCCCTAAAAGGGTAAAGCACACCTAACAAACAGGAAATATTTTAATGGACAACTAAAACATACATTAACATCCACATTAAATGAACTGTCCCACTTAGTAAACCTTCAGCCCAGGAGTCCCAATTGCCAGCTAATGGCTAATTAGCCTTAACAGTGTTTCATTCTTAAAGAAAGTCCCTGAACATGGCATTCCAGGCAACTGCAGGTGGTGAGATCATGGTAACCAGTGACCAAGCTAACCTTTTAGCTACTGGAAGCAGCTTTACAGACTGTGGCCTGTGCTTTTAACTGAACCCTTATCTCAGATGGTGAATCAGAGAAGTGAGCAGAAGGATGAGTTTGGAATTCAGATCATAGCCCCTTCATAAGGATAAGCATATGTGCGGTATTAAAAAAACAAACAAACCAAAGCCCTCCACAGCAATCCTCTCACTTGCATACCAAGAGGACTTGTCATTCCCTCTGGTTTGTATGAATTTGCATCCATCAACTTCTATCTGGTCCACCATCTAATTAACAGCAGTGTGCATCTGGCAGATGTTTTTTTCAGGAACTGAGAACACTGTCTGCAGTCAGGTCACATGCCAAAATTAGCTGGCCTTCTCTGTACAAATCACAGTTCTGCTCATGGGGACTGTGCTGGAGCAGGCCCCACTGCCTCACATTCAAATGATTCTCTTATCTTTATCCCTCCTGTTCTCTTTCTTAATAATTATACAGAAAATCCTAGATCCAAATAACTGCTCAGCTCACAGCATTCCCATAAATCTGTCATAAAGGACAATGACTCCAAAAGCAATTGCAAAGTAATATGGAAGATAATATTCCACTTTGCAAACAAATTTCTGTCTGTTGAAATGGGCTGGATTACTCATCAGACTTTTCTGTCCCTGGCCTTAATGGAACTGTGGGGCCTTAGGAAGCAGGAAAAGGGAAGAAATGAGTGGGTAATATAGAAGCAATAATTTTTGCTGTAATTTAAAAGAATGCAGTGTTTCCCCCAACAGAACCTCTGCCCTGACCAGGAGACAGCAGTCATCTTTATCTTCAACAAATTTGATCAGCATAAATTCAAATCTCACTTTGAGCAAAACAGCCTGAAAGTTTATTAATCACTATAATATCAGATTTCTTTGTTTTAAAAAATTATCATTCTAAAACATATTTTTGCTTTTGTCAATCCCCCTCCCTTTGGGCCTTTTCTGTCAATAATGTACTCACTGGTAGATTTTTAGTAAGTCCAAGGTTATAGGCTCAATTGCCACATGGATGTGTTCACACAACATCAATCTCAAAATCACAGACTTAGAGCCTGTCTTAATCAGGGCTTCTATTGCTGTGATGAAACATCGTGATCAAAAAGCAAGTTGGTGAGGAAAGGGTTTATTTGATTTGCACTTCCATATTGCTGTTCATCATCAAAGGAAGTCAGGACAGGAACTCCAACAGGGCAGGAACCTGGAAGCAGGAGCTGATGCAGAGGCCATGGAGGGGTGCTGCTTACTGGCTTGCTCATCCTGCTCTTACAGAACCCAGAAACACCATCCAAGGAATGGTATTGGTGAAATTATTAAGGCCACTCCACGTAGTTAAAAGGGAGGTTTATTTAGTGGCATAACTTACAAGTGAAGGGATAGGTAGGTTTGCAGGGTCTGGGAAAGGTGTATCACAGTCTGGCAGTGTTCTCTGGAGAACTCTGCTCGGTCGGTCTACCTCCAGCCTCCAGGGTCCAGGAACCAAGAGAGCCCCTGCATCTGGAACTCGGAACTCGGGTCTTCAGTGTCCTCTCTCAGCCCCGCCTTGTAGGCGTGACCATTACCGAAGCCTCAATGGGGGTTGGAACTTCCAGGTCAAAGCTGGAATGGCTACCCACTACAGAATGGCACTACTCACAATGGACTGGGCCCTCCCTCGCCAATCACTAATTAAAGAGATACCTTACAGCTGGCTCTTACGGAGACATTTTTCTCAATTGAGGTTCCCTCCTTTCAGATAACTCTGGCCTGTGTCAAGTTGACATAAAACCAGGACAGTCTCTAGATAAGATGCTGAAGTGTTGGCAGAGACAAGTCAGACATGTCACTGTGCAGTCAGTACTGGAGGACCAACTGAACAAAGCCCTCCTCACAGGCTGACTAGGATGCAAACTTCAAACCCAAGAGCGAAACGGGAATGTGTTTGCTCAAGCCTGCTTTCTTGCCTTGAGATCCCATGACCCTTGAGTTTAAAGGCTTTGCAATCCGTGGGAAAACCTTTGAAAAGACGTTGCAAATGCAAATCCTAAACATAAAGTTGCTAGGAAATGATATGAAATACCCTGTAGCCAGAGAATCAAGTGAAGTTTGTAAGCATGAAACAGAAGGAGGAGAGAGAAGTTCAAAGCAGGGATGTGTATCTCTTACCACCAAGTACATGATCATGACAAATATTAAAAATGGACTCTTTTAAATATATTGCTTTACTTCATTTGTATGTGTTGATGTTAATAAAGACAGTGCCCCAACTAAATATCTTATGCTACTGAGTAAAACCTCCGGTGCTAGAAATGGGTTATATTTCATTGAATCACTGGCAAAAAGGATTCCATAGACCACACCTCAACATCATAGCCTATTGGTTATTCTCCACAACCTGATGATAAGGACCTATTGCTGAAGATCCAATATATTTAGGTCATTTAAAATTATAGTCATGAGTCGGGCGATGGTGGCACACGCCTATAATCCCAGCACTCGGGAGGCAGAGGCAGGGGCATCTCTGTGAGTTCAAAGCCAGCCTGGTCTACAGAGTGAGATCCAGGACAGGCACCAAAACTATGCAAAGAAACCCTGTCTCAAAAAACAAAACAAAAAAAATTATACTCATGTCATTTTTCACAGCATCAAAAAAGTAACTAATATACAGCTACCCATTGAAATTTGAAGGCAAGACCCTATTGCTAAAGACACCACACATTTTGGTAATGGGATGTAGAGAAATCAAGCTAGTACTGACCAGGGAGATTTCTCTTTTGCAGTCTTTCACAGTATTTGATATCACTATACAGGATGGTGCAGGAATATTTCAGCAAATCTTTCCAAGATGTGAACTTGTCTACTATGATAATGACCAGCATGGCAAGATGTGCTACAGATACAATAGTGGCATCAATGTTATGGGAGTAGCACACAACATTTTCTGCTTGGGTTTAAGGTTTGTTACACAGGCAACACATGCCTGGTACTGTAAAGTTGTCCATTGCAGGGGATCTCATAGCCTCCATGGGTGAACCTACTATGATTTTGCTCAAGTACTGAATTCTCTCTAAATTTATATCAGTAGATTAGTGCAGTTTTCATCAGAGATATTTCTTTGTGGACTGGACTGCAGATTTGCTGAAACTCACAACTGGTTAAAGTACAAAGAATCAGTACATTTGGGATGCTTAGACACAAATATGGAGCATCCATAGCACCTTCATTCCCCCCGAAAGTGTGAAGAACAGCCAGAAAGATTTAAGAGACAGAGGTTGGGGGATGACTGGAGAAAACCAGTGTCTTCAGACATGATGACCCCACACCTATATAGGCAACACAAATTGGACTTGGTAGGTTACAAAGAAAGAAAGGGAGAGCGAGAGCGAGAGCGAGAGCGAGAGCGAGAGCGAGAGCGAGAGCGAGAGCGAGAGAGAGAGAGAGAGAGAGAGAGAGAGAGAGAGAGAGAGAGAGAGAGGGAGGAAGGAAGGATAAAAAAGAAAAGAAGTTGGAAGGGAGTTGGAGGCAGGGAGTGGCCTTTAGAGGAATTCAGTAGAAGAGTGGGTAGTGGACATGATCGAAACACATTTTATGCATGGATGAAATTCTCCAAGAATGAGAGTATTATATATTTTTGAGCATTTAAAAAATGATGTCTAGATACTACTGGTAAATTGGGGAATGCATCTATTCTGTTGTTCGTAAACTCCCTGAAAGCTTCTATCATTTCATACTTTTTCCTCCTATAAAACTAAATTTGTGTGCTCTACGGCTAATTCAAACAAACCTTCTTTTTAAAAATGTGGTCATCCTTCTTTTGATGTTCTGGTGCCTCATATGGTTCTTGAAGCCAAGTGTCAATGTCATTTATCTAAGCATGAAGCATAAGGACTCGGGAAAGACTATAGCAACCATTCTACTCTACATAAAGAGTGATAATTTGGCAATAGGAACCAACACATAAAAGGAAGGAGAAGCACCTGTCTCCAGGAGGAGGCAAGGAATCTTTTGGAATTGGGAAGAGTCGAGTAATAGTTAATGAAGTAAAGGGGGAAATAAATTTGCTTTTATGTTCTGTATCTGAATCATAAGACAAAGCCACATCCATGAAGAAGAGAAACTTCCCTTGACATACTGTCCTCCAGGTTCCACAACTCTGCAAATGACAGGAATCATTATTTGGGTCTGGTATAGGGGAGACATGCCATAGGATCTCATATACATGTCTCATTTCAAAAGTTGATCCAAAGAAACAAATCATGGAATGGTGGCAGGGTAAGAAGTTGATCAAGATGTAAGAAGTCCCGGGGGGGTGGGGTGAGTTCTGATGTCTGTCATGGGTATGGTGATTGTAGCTAACAGTAATGCAATGTGTACTTAAAAATAGCTTGAAGAAATAATCTTGTAAGACAAAGGTCACCATCATTCAGACAAAGCAACAGACTACAGAATTGGAAAAGATTTGTACTACCTCCACATCTGATAGAGGACTAATATCCAAAATATATAAAGAACTCAAGAAACTAAATATCAAAAAATGAATAACACAACCAGGTGGTGGTGGTACATGCCTTTAATCCCAGCACTCAGGAGGCAGAAGCAGGTGGATCTCTGTGAGTTCAAGGTCAGCCTGGGCTATAGAGTGAGTTCCAGGAAAAGGCGCAAAGCTACACAGAGAAACCCTGTCTCAAGAAACAAAAAAAAAAAAAAATTGAATAATACGATTTAAAAATGGGAGAAAGATCTAAACAGAATTTTCAATAAGAGGAAACTCAAATGGCTGAGAAACACTTGAAACATTCAACTTCCTTAGTGATCAGGGAAAATGTACATCAAAACTACCTTGAGATTCTATCTTATACCTGTGAAAATGGCTAAGATCAATAACACAAGTGACAGCTCATGCTAGTGAGGATGTGGAACAAGGAGAACACTCCTGCACTGCTGGTGGGAGTGTAAACTTGTACAGCCACTTTGGAAATCAGTGTGGTGGTTCCTTGGGAATTTGGGAATTGATCTACCTCAAGAATCAGCTATATCACTCTTGGGCATATACCCAAAGGATGTTCCATCCTACCACAAGGATACTTGCTCAACCATGTTCAATGCTGCTTTAGTTATAATAGCCAGAAACCAGCAACAACCAGTTGTTGTTTCCAGATGTTCCTCAACTGAAGAATGGATAAAGAAAAGGTGGTACATTTACACAATGGAGCAATGGAGTATTACTCAGCTCTTTTAACAATGTTTTAACAATGACATGATGAAATTTGCAAGCAAATGGCTGAAACTAGGAAAAAATCAAACTGAGTGAGGTAACCCAGACTGAGAAAGAGAAATATGATATGTATTCACTTATAAGTGTATATCAGCAATTAAGTAAATGATAGCCAACCTATAATCCATAGACCCAGAGAGGTTAGATAAAGAGGAGGAGTCTAGGAAGGATGCATGGATCTCCCAGGGAGAGGGAAATAGAATAGTTCTTATGGGCAGACTGGGGGTGGGCGAGAAGGGGAGCAGAAGGACCAGGTGGGGTCGGGGAGGAGACATCGGGTAGAGGGAGAGAATGTTAGGAGAGACAGCTGGAATTGGGGAGTATTTGATGAATGAAGTGGAAACCTAGCACAGTGGAAACTTTCTAAAATATATGAAGGTGATCCTTATGAGGTCTTCTAATAATGGGGAATATGAAGTCTCAACTGGCCATCTCTTGTCACCATATGAGGCTTCCAGTAGTGGGACTGGATTGCATTCAGTTGAATTGGTGGTCCAAAGAGTTCCGTGGAAATCCCCCAAACACCCACCATGTTGTTAAAACAAAGGGTTGCTCTCTACAAACTGACAGTTGGGCCCTATTGCTGAGGACAACACCTACACAACTCACCGAATATGGAGAAGTTGAGCTGGTGCCTACATGGAGCCTTCACCCTTACCTTCTAGTGTCTTTGGTGAAGGAAGGTACTCTGAAAGCTACTAAAAAAAGAAATGTAAACACAAACCCAGCCACAAAACCTTTGACCTACAATCTGTCTGCCTGCAAATATGCTGGGGCAATAGTGGTGCAGAATTTGTAGTAGTAGCCAACCAATGTCTAATTTGACTTAAGGCCCACTCCATGAGATGGAACCCTTACCTGACACTATTAGGGTAACTGAGAACCAGAGACTAGATAACCCAGAGACCTAGGGTAAAACCAAACACCTCAGGCATATATATTAAAAAAAAAGAAAGAAAAGGAAAGAAAGAAAGAAAGAAAGAAAGAAAGAAAGAAAGAAAGAAAGAAAGAAAGAAAGAAAGAAAGAAAGAAAGAAGGAAAGAAAGGGGGCAAAGAAAGAATATCAAAAAATGACTCCTAATGATATTCTACAATACTCATAGATCTGTGCCTTATTCAGTCAGCATCAGAAGCATCCTCCAGCAGCAGAAGGGAACAGATGTATGGACCCAGAGCCAGATATTACTTGGAGAAATAGTCTAAATGGGATGTCTCCATCAAATCTCTCCCCTCAGAGCTTAGGAAACCCCAAGGAAGAGGAGTCAGAAAGAGTATAAGAGACAGAAGGGACAGAGGACACCAGGACAACAAGGCCCTTTGAATCAACTAAGCAAGGTGCTTATGAACTCACAGACACTGAAGCATCAAGCATAGGACCAACAGGATCACAGATCTGGAACAGGTCCTTTGCACGTGCAATATATATATATCTTTTAGAATAGTAATTTTATGGGACTTGTGAGTATAAGAATGTTTGGGTCTCTGATTCTTGTGTCTGCTATTGGGACTCTTCCTCCTGTTGGGTTGCTGTGTCCAACTTCAATATGATGGCTTTTATTTATTATGTTTTATTTTGCCATGTTTGGTTACTTAAAAAAAGAAAGAATTCCAAAAGTTCTTGTCACATGAAATGGTAAGAGTCTGAAGTAGTAAAAATGCTAATTACTCTGACTTAATCATTATACCCTGATACAACATGAACACGTTTCCAAAATTCAAAATTCACATCTACCACTTAAATATGTATAATTATATGTTCATTAAAATAAATATTTGAACTTAGGAAAAAGCTACTTGTGGGGAAAAGGAAATTTTGGCCAGAAGTCACTGAAATATTGACAAAACAATTTTAATTGTGTCTTAAACTGACTTAATATATCTCATACTAAATCTATATTAAATGAAACCACATAATTTAAACTCATACATTACTGAAGATTCATGATAAATTAGTGCTCTGTTTATTCTAAAATACACACAAATTTATATCCATTTCATGATATTTTTTCACTAATGGCTAGTGATAAATATTGTGGTTAATCTCCTATGGTTCTTATTGTATTCACTTCTTAATAGTTTACGCTTGTGCTCATGTTTCCATACAAGATCTTAAGATGTTCCTCAAGCTGCACAAGAAGGAGAACAGTCCATTATGCTCAGAATACAGGCTGATGAGAGGGCTGCACAGGGGGTGTGTCTTGAGTCTCAAGCAATGGTGACAAAATGACTCCTAATAAAAAGCTCACATATCCAATCAAGCATCACCTCCACTTTCTTCACAAATGCCTACAATGTGTTACTGGCTTCCTTTCAGAGTTCTGCCCGGTAGTTTAAGTTCATTAATTCTTCCTTAGAAGACTTTACAATTTAGGGTCTCTGAGATCTGATTTTACAATATCCTTCACACTCATATTTAATAGTTCTCACTAAGACGGGGGCATATGCTTAAGAATGGAGCCTCTGAAAGAGAAGCAAGCTGCCTCCAGGTGCTGAATAACTGTTTCACCTTTGGAAGTCAAACATCTGACCAGTTGGTGTATTCTCTATGCAAGGAGAAAGAACAGCCCTGTTTTAAAAAGCAGCATTGTGATTTCCATATTGTTGGTTTCTCACAGCTTCAGCCCTGTTGTGTGGATGATACCCACACACCTTGTATTCCAATGTGCTCAATTAATAAAAGGAATGTGCAAATTTTACTCTGCTTCCTCATCTTCCCTACCCTATAAAACGTTTTCACTTTTTAATTAAAATGAGTGCTTATGTGTGTGGGGTTTAAAAAGCCATCTTTCTCAACCCAGAATCCAGTTTGATATTGCCTTGTCTCAGGGCACATCAATTACACAGCTCAGGGGATAAGTGCCAGGAACAAAAATGCCCCCATGTTGGCATTAGCCACATCCTGTCTCACACACACCCAAGAGATAACTATCACATCAAGGATCTTAGCTAATATACCAATGACTGGCTAGAGAACAGAAATGATCCTCTACTCTCCATCTGAGGGTTTCTGAAAATGGGCTACAATATGTGGTTCAGATCTGCTTTGTCCTGTGTGGTTTCACCTTAATAACAAAGCCAAGAAACTGAAGTGGAGCATAAAAATGTGGCTATAACACAAGCTGTGGTGCTTGATTTGGTTGGTTTGTTGATGATGGATGGTTCATGAAGCCAGTCCACCTGAGTTCAAATGCCAAATGTCACATCCTACCCACATGTCCCTTGGCTTAGGAGACTTTGGCTCTCTGTGACTCAATATTCTCATCTATAATAAAAAAATAAAATTGTATAAATGCAAAGAATGGGATGACTTTTATCAACTACTAGTAAAAGATGCACAAGAGCAGGAATTTGGGGGTTGCTGTGGGATGTTCTGTACGGCAAATGTGTTGCTGATTAGTCAATAAATAAAACACTGATTGGCCATTGGCTAGGCAGGAATTATAGGCGGGACAAGGAGGAGAATAAAGCTGGGAAGTGGAAGGCTGAGTCAGAGAGACACTGTTAGCTGCCATGAGGAGAAACAGCATGTGAAGATGCCGGTAAGCCACGAGCCACGTGGCAAGGTATAGATTAATGGAAATGGATTAATTTAAGCTGTAAGAACAGTTAGCAAGAAGCCTGCCATGGCCATACAGTTTGTAATCAATATAAGTCTCTGTGTTTACTTGGTTGGGTCTGAGAGCTGTGGGACTGGCAGGTGATAGAGATTTGTCCTGACTGTGGGCCAGGCAGGAAAACTCTAGCTACAGGGGGTCACTTGTTGCTCCATCCTAGCCTCAAGAAGAGCATCTGATATGCACTTAGTAGGATTCCTTTACACAAAGAAGGAAGAGTGAACAGCCCTAGTGAGGAAATGGCTGTGACACAGCCATAACCATAGCTGCTGATTATTCTTTTGTCATTATGAATTATAAGATCATTTTGTTCTAATTTCTCCTTCTCAGATGTAAGACCTCAGGATAACTATTACCTCATTTTCTCTTAGAGACTTCAGAAAAACACTGTGAGATAGAAGGAAATGCCCTAGCCTGAATCAGCAGTTCCATTCTAACACAATTATCCCATTTTGGACATTTTCTTTACCATTTTGATAATTCATGAACAGAAAAGGTGGTATTACAAATATCACAAGTTTGTTATTAACAATGCAGAGTACTGTCCAACAGATGAAAGTGTTAATACACCAAGAGGGAATATTAATGTCACCAAGATCAGAAAAATACAATCAATTAGGTATTTAACTATTAGGCACGGTATTGGATACTACAGTTTGGGACAAAAGAACAATAAAGACCCATTCAGATTCTGAATCCTAAATGTAAAGTAGTAAAATAACTAAAAGGTGCTGCTCCTATGAGCTCACCATGGAAGAGCCAATGTTTAAGACAGTCACACATGATATCTTCACGGCTGCCTCAGGTTCTGTGTACTCATCTTTTGGCATCAGGTCAGACATTGTATTAATACTTCTGTGTAAGTGAACTAAAGTTTTCTAAAAGAAGATTAATAGAGTTATCGATGATCCTCTCATCAAGATAACAGTTTTTATTAATTAAAACAATGGAGTTTCAATTAAAATGCTTCAGGAAAACAGTGGAAAGAGAGGACAGCCAAAACATTAATTTATGTGCATTGAATACATAATAGATCTATATGGTGGTCTATACTGTTTTCTTATTTTGTATATATTAGGATTTTTCAGAATAAAAATTTAAAGATAGATACCAACAAATCTTGACAGATACCAGCAAATCTTGATTATCTTCCTCAGTTGTTGTTTTAACTCCAAAACTATCATCTCATTATCCAGATGCCCCTGTGATATGTTTAGAGTCCATGGAATGAAAAGAAAAATTTAACTCTCAATTAAAATCCATTGAAAGCTTAAAAGGTTATAAGTATTGGAAAATAGTCAGAAGAAACAGAGACTATAATACTTTATCCCAATTTTGCAATTATTTTATGGCATTGAATGGTTCATACCTTGTCCTTATGGCTAGTAAGAAAAAATTGTTGACTAGATTGTAGCAGCTAAAGGAAGGAAGAGAGCTCTCTCTCATCAGAGAGCTTCAGACATAGTGCACTATCTAGAGGTAGAACAGAGGCGTGGGCTGCTATCTTGCATCTAATCATAGCCAAGCCCCTGTTGAGACCAGACTACTCATTTATTGGTGATACCACCATGGCATTGTCACAGCACTGGAGAAACTTCCGCATGTATCTTGCATTCGTGGTTCCTAGATTCTATGATTTATTCTCCATGCAATTCCTCTTGCCTTTTCAGAATCTAGACTTTATAACTTGCGTCAAAGAGCTGACACTGGTTTAATGAATCTCTATTTATGACAGAATTGGGGGGCTAATGATCTCTCTCTGGTTACTTTCAAATATATTTGAAAAATAAAACCTTGTCATTTTTAATTTACAGCCCAATAGAAGAAAGTAGGCAAACAGAGATCAAAGAAATTATAGAATCACACAGAGTTCACAGTAAGGCCCCTTCATTCTGCAGCAACAGAACCAAGATTCAGCTAGAAGAGATGAGCTTTAAGATTACACACTGTTCAATGCTGCAATAGAATGTCAGACTATGGACTCTCAGCTAGTTCTTGCTCTGCCACATTTGTCAAGTCTACAGATGGGGCCTCTGGAGGCTGTGCTTTGAATACATATAGATAACTAAACCAGTGCCAGACACTGTTCCTCTATCTCTCACCAAAGTCTCTTTATATAATACCTCTCATTGTAGAATTTTTTAAAGGTTTCTTTTCAGGAACAATTATCAAACCAGTTCTCCAAGCACAAGATGCATCTGTAGTCATCAGTAGCTCAGAACTAAAGGTACTGCCCACGGGGAAAGAAAGGTCTACAAGGAGTCAGAGATGCTCACATCCAAGTACCCTTAAGACAAGCCAAGAGGATCGTGATACCAGAGAATAGTAAAGATAAACTCTGCCTCCTTGGCTGTTTCCTACACAGCCCAGAAAGGCAGCACTCTACTTGGCTAAGAAAAACTCCAACAGGGCACTGCTTATATTCAGCTCTCCAAAAACATAGGACTAAAATCTACTACTCATTAGAATTCAATCTACTACTCATTAGAATGATTCTTCCTATTTAACATTATTGTCTGTCTCTATGACTACAGGTACATTTCTGAACATAATAGTTAAAAAGCCATAATTGAAATTAAATACATTTTCTTTACTGACTTAGAGCTAATGTTTCTAATTGAATAACATTTGTAACTATGAAAGTTAAGGCAGCACATATCATGTCTATAGGTAATGACTGCTTATAAATTAGCCCCAAATTTTTTAAATAAAAGTAACTATCATTCCAAGAACCAACCTTAATGAACATGAGTCTGGGAAACCCTAGCATTATTTCACTGGGATTTCTAAAGAGGATAGAGAATGGTTAATTCATTAAGGCAAGCGAACAAGTTGAAAAATGATAAAGGTATCTTTAGAGCCATTCTTGGAAGACAAGAAACCTTGCTGATGCAAAGACTGATGTTAATTGTATGCATTTTACTACCCGCAAAACTCTGAGGGGACCAGATTGTTATTATCTTCAAATAGTAAAGATTTTTACACATGGTTCTTATTGAAACCAAAAATTTACTACTGAGGAGTTAAGTTATAGAGAAATGCCCAGTGAAGCAAGAATATACCTGTGACTACTTCCAGGTTTCCACCAGCTGGCCTACCATCATTTCCTGCTACAGCAGTAAAATTGTCAAGTCTTCCTTATGCTAGTCTTCCTTATGCTAGTCAAGGATGCAATCCACCTGCCAACAATTTAGTGTTCTGCTTTTTTCCAAGTCCAATTGACACATTATGGGTTCCATTGGTTAGTCATTGTCCTATTCTTAGCATGGAATATTCTTTATGTTCAATTATCCTAATTAAGCCTAAAGTCACTGTCATGTGGAAATAGAGGCTTGGAGACATTAAGTTACCCAAGTTAGTATAGGGCAAAACCAGGACACACACTGGATCTTAGTTTCTTGCCTGTCCAGTAACTGCTTTCCATGCTATACTGTTTAAGGCTTCCCATGAACGGCTTCCCTGAAACAAAGACTGAAATATTGTTAAAGAAATCCCATTCATCTTTTAAATAAAGAAAAATAGAATTGAAATATGTACTCTAGGAAACCACAGAATGATGAAGCATTCCAAAAATGTCAGCTGGCAAAAACTACAGGAAACCAAGGACTGCTGAGAACAGGAGAAACAGTCTTCACTAGGGTGAGTCCCTAATTGGTATCCAATGCCAACTGGTCAGTCTTGAAATTATATACATACAAGTAATGCTAAATGGACTGAGTAGGTTGTATTTATATAGTTAGGGGTGTGTGTGTGTGTGTGTGTGTGTGTGTGTGTGTGTGTGTAAAAGAAAAAGAGGCCATGATTTCTAGAGGGAGCAATGTGGGTACATGGGAATGGCTGGAGGGAGGAAAAGGAAATATTATGTAATTATATTTTAATTTTAAATGGTTTTGATTTTTAAACAGTCAGCATAGGTTCTTGAGACCAGAGAGAATAAGTAATATTCATATCATCTATCATAGTCAGATAATTTGGAGCTACTGTGAACAGCAATGAAGTTGTAATGATCACCACTGTCTTTTCTCTGCAGGCTAATTTGATCTTACTAAAAGTACCAATGTCATGTTATGTACATGAGATCAAAGTTTATCACTCAATTTAAATGTCTTTCAGTAGGATAACTTACTGGATTGCAAATGCATAATGAGATGGATAGCTTTCAGATTCCTCTTAAAAATCCTAAATAAGTAACATAGTAAGGACATCTAAACTTTATTATGTCACTAATAAATGAAAATTTAGTAGAAAAGAAGAAAGCAATGCTCAACTAATGTGTCCAAGGACCCACAACTATTAAACAGCAGGGATGAGATTCAAATTCAAGCCCCCACCGTTCCATCAATGTGCCATTGTATGAAACCTTATGGTTGAAATTATACATTAAATTTCATGTTAACTTGAAAGACCTGGCTTTTTGTTTGAAATGAATTTGTCCCGAGATCTCTATATAAAATACATTCACCAGAAGTAGAAGTCCAATAACCTAAAGGAGTAAAGAGTAAGCTTTTAAAAATTCATTTTCTAAGCTAACTCACTCTTGCTCATCAGGTCTCAGCTTAATTTGAACTTCCTCCAGGAATTCTTCCTGCCCCAACTCAGCAATTCTGGCCTAGAGGCCCCTAGTACCTGTTCCCACAGGTACCATAACACAATCTTCTAGACTTAAGTGCTTGATGACTTAAGTTACCCTCAGATGCATAAGTTACGTAAGAACAGCTCCTGATCCTGGCTTAGAGTCTACTGTGTTCCCAAGCCTAGCATACAGAAACTGCACAAGAACATTTACACAATAAATAAATGACAGAATTACTGAATATGACACAATAAATTTCATCTGGCTTTTGAAATCTGTTAATTAATGCCAAAAAAGAAATATGGTTTGAAAAAGATAGGAGCTGTCTTGTAATAAGATGATGAAACATCCATGTTCTAAAAGGAAGAGAGGAGTTGGGGGAATAATAAAGCCTATGTACTATGATAACATCAGAAAGCATGAGCTGGGCTCTCACAAAACAAAGCCAAAGCAGGTTAGAATTCCCCGCTACCCTTGATATGTCTATCCACCATTGTTTAGAATACATCATTTCCAAATCAATATCGAAAGTGAACATTCACAGATAATACCAGACACCTGCAGTGATGCTTTGTCTATGGCCAATTAAATAGGATATCCTCCTGGACATTTCTACCACTAATTGGTCAGGGTAAGATACGCATGAGCTGGGGTGATTACCTTAACACATCTGCCTCCGGTGGTGTCAGAGAGAAAGGAAGAGTCATTAGAAGAAGGGTGGCTAATTTGTTTGCTTATCTCAGAGCCCAACCAGTTAAGGATTATAAATCCTCTTGGAGTTTAATGCGAGGCTCAGAGTGAAACTGGGACAAGGAAATGATTTTAAAACCTTCAGCCCTAGGAGGCAAAAGTGGTAAGGATCCCAAAGACAAGACAATAAAAGAGTATTTATACATAACAGTGTGAAAGTAGTATGTCTCATTAAATAAACCATCTTCTATTATCCTGAGGAATCACTGACCCATAATGACAGAAAAGTCCACAATTAAGCATAGTTACTGTGAATCACCAAAGACATAGAACACAACCCTTTCCTTTATAAGTGAATAATCCCATGGATGCTCATACCTACTCATCAGGGGGAAAAGAATGTTCTTTTTCAGAAAGGATACAAAATAATGATACAATCTTGTTTCTCACTAGAATCTGTTCATTTTAACAATGTAGACCTACAGATGAAAAGACAGATCTAGTGTTAGCAACAGCAGTCAGGTGATAGGGGGAGAAAAGGAAATGCACAAAAGGAAACAAGCTAGCAAGGAACACACAACAGCAGAACTCACTTGTCATTTAGCTCAAGGCAGACAACAGGCAAACACACCACTTCAGAGCCTCCAACAATCTTTGACCCTGGGTCCCTGGAACAGGCAACCTGTCAACATCCCTAGTCATAAAGAAGTTTTCCTATTCAAATTGCATCATAGTATAGTTTTTGTTGAATTCTGTCTTCCTACTAAGAGATCCCCAGGTTCCAAAAAGGATTATAATCAAGGATCATTTCTTGATCATATTTTTACAATTTTCTCATATCTGTGTTACAGGTTGAATTGACATCCATGTCATTTCTCATCATGTAACAATGTTCCCTTTAACTTTGTAGCTAGAGAGCCCATTGGCTAAATTACTTTGTTAATTGCTCTAAAGTCTGTTACCATTCTCCATTTACCAGATTTGTTGATTACATTCAACATCTCTTTCTTAGATTGAGAAAGTATCCCACGTAGGATATAACTGGTCTAACTGAACAAGTAGAAAAGAAGGCAAGCTATAGCTTATGACTTTAGAGATTCTAATGTGTGAAAATTACCAAAATATATCCCTTGAAGAGTTGTATCCAAGCCATTTATCCATTCTTGTCATATTGGGAGCAGGGAAAGTTGCATCAGTCTAGAAGGGAACACATACAAACAGGCCTGCATCCTCTTTTGCTTCCACCACTTTCTATGTAGGTGGCTTGAAGTTCATCATTTAATGATTTATTTATGCATTTTATGTATATGGTGTTTTATCTACATGTCCATCTGCACAACAGAAGAGGATCCCTTGGGACTAAAGTTACATACAGCTATGAGCTGCCATGTGAATGCAGGGAATTGAATTCAAGATCCTGGAAGAACAGCCAGTGCTCTTAACTGCTGGGCCATCTCTCCAGCCCCAAACTTATCATTTAACATGAGATGTTTCTCTGACTGCCGAAATAGGAATAATACTCTATTTCATTAATCAGAGAAGTATGTGTCACCTGTTGTATTAAGAAAGAGAGTGAGGAGAGAGAGACAGAGACAGAGATGCGGGAGGAGCTTATATTTCCACAAGGCCATCATTGAGGTTAACATAGAAGAAAACAAGTAAATATACAAATACTGGATACAATACTATTGTGATAATTGCTTAGAGACAAATGAAAGGGGAGCAACTGGTTGTTCATAAAAGGGGATGGGTATCGTGTTAACAGGAAGGCAGAGCTGAAGTTCCATTTCAGCTAAACTTGAATAATTTGAGGCAAAGTCCATTAGAAGAGTTTCTCAAAGGTTGAGACATAGAAGATATTTATAAGTGTAGGTCCTAGGACTTCCTAGCATGTGTAAGCATCCAAGGGTTGTATTCATTTCATTAATACCATTAAAGACAAGCTATTACTTGAAAAAGAACATCCCCAAGTACCAACTGCTGCTTTCTGAGAAGACGTGAGAGATGGACTTAGAGAGGATGAGGAATAGCAACCTAGAGTGTGGAGGGCCATGGCTGAGAAAGAGTCGGACCATATGTAAGCCCCAGAAGTCTTGCAGATATCTGGGGCTTTGGGGTACAAATGTGAAGAAAAGTCAGCCATGACGTGGGGAAGAGGAAAGAGAAATAATGGCATCCATATCTAAACACAGCCATACCAGTTCTCTGGTGGGATGACATGGTAGAGTTATTGTATCTGCTGCGTCAGTATATTAAAGATTCCTTCAGTTGCTGTCTTAAAATATCTCCCCAAGATAGCATCCTCCTATTTTTCTTTCAATGGAACTATAGGTCAAGGGCAGAAAAGTTTCTCTTTAGATATTCACAATGTTTTTCCTTTCTGGGGTAGGAGCCATAAACTTCATATGCACTAACTCCAGTGGGTTCCATGACTTCAATGCAGATCGCCATCTAATAGCAAAATTATGACCACAGCAAAACCGTACTTTCATAAATTTAAAATGTCACAGCAAGTTCAAATGATTTTTTAAATAGATGTAATTCCACCAATTGAAAGAAACTGAATCTTCATAAGGCAAATGAGCCTATTTAATTGACTGCTTCAGAGTGTCAAGCAGATGGAGGCATCAATGTCTGTGTGATGAATAGGATTAATAAGGAGTCTTACAGTTTTGCTTTGTTGTTTTGGAGCTGTTTTATTCCAACAAGAAAATAAACACACAATATGATTCTGAGAAATGCACTCAACCATCCCCAAAATCCAATTTTTCTCCTTAAAACAATAGTTTAAAAAGTATGAAGATAGTAGCAATGCTTTACCCCAGGCTGAGAGCAGAGTTTGCAAAGAACCACTTATGTATGATCATACAAGCACTTGGGTACAGTTCATACAGTGACAGCTGGCCAACTGGAGTATCTGCTTCTATTCCAGATGCTTGGGACCAAGGTAAAAAAAAAAAAACAAACCTCAGAACTTCATGAAACGATTTGACCATTGGCTCCACTGTATAGTATATAGACAGGGAAGCAGATGTTAGCTGGGGTTCAGTGGGTTGCAATTCACTAGCAAAAGGCACATTTGTTGCGGTAACACTTCATGCAGTGTTCTCCCTTCTTTTTACTTCCTTTAACTAGGGTAAAATTGTATATCATAAAAATAAGAGGAAATTATTACAGGAAAATAGTGTGGAGCTACAGCTGGAGATTCCCTACTGCCAACCAGTCTCTCCAGACCTGTTTTCTCATCCAAATAGATCTAGGCCAGCTCCAAGTTTACCACCTCAGCCATCCAATAAGAGGATAAAGACACAAATGCTTCAGAAACTAAAGAGAATGAGGTATGAGGAGTGAGAAATTTCCCCATGTTGCTAAGTTACCAGTAGAATTTCCCTGGAGAAGTGACTACCTCCTTTAGGAATATAAGCAGTCCATGTATTATCATAGCTCCTTGTAAGTGTTGTAAGTGTTCAGTTGCTCTTCAATATTGACATGTTCCTTTTGGCATTCTCCTAATAGATTTTTTTCCCTATTTCAAATGTTTGAAGTCATTGGTCTTCCAACTTGCTGTCTTAGTATCTGCCTGGAGGAAATCCACCATATAGTCAAGTTTGTTGACTGAAGAAGGATCTTGATCACAGTTGCACCCTTCTGCATAATGATTTGAAGAGAATACTCTGATATCAAATATACCACAGTGACCCTAAGATAAATTCTTTCATTGGTAAAGTGTGATGAGCTATCCAACGGTGCAATTTCCGCTGATTGTGAGCACAGTTGTCGAAGCTGATTTGAACAGCCTGATTGCTTGTTTCACAGCTGCCAAGTGTATCCATTAGCTCTGGGGAGCTACTGTTACCCTGAATCTTTGGCTGATAAACAAAGTGATCAGAAAATCCTCTGGTAGCCAGCCAAATTTCCAGCCTGAATTTCCATGTGAATCCTAGCAATACCAAGGAAGTTTTTATCCCAAGGACTAACAGAAAAAAAAAATTTCTTTCTACCAATTTTTTTTTTTTTTTTTTTTTTTTTGTCCTGCAAAGGGAAGAACAAAGTGCCCTACCCAGGACCTGGAAAGGAAGCTGACTTCAGAGATCACACTGATGCCTTCCTATCCCATTTTCACAGCAGGGAGGAGAAGGGCTAGCACAGAGCAGCATGCTGTTAAAACCTTGAATTAATGGACTTGCAATAAATCCAAAGCTCTGTTCTGTACAGAGGACCTGCAAGTTCATAAATGAAGTGTGAGATAAGAAAACCAAAAGAGCAGCAAAAAAGACAGGAAAAGAATATGGCTAATATCCCACATTCGCTGTAGGAGATTCAGAAGTAACTTGCATATGCGTTTTTTTTTTTTTATGCCATTATTTGATCCAAAGAACTTAGCAATACAGATCCCAGGATTTCCATCAACTTTCACACACTGTGTGTCCTGGAGTTTCCTGCTGAATAGCATCCATCAAATCAAGCACTGTCAGTATCCTAATCAGAGGAGCAGTGTAGTCACATTAGAAGAGCAGGAAGGGGCTGCCTCTTCAGCAGCACGAAACATGTAAAGGAGGCCTGTGTGCTTCAGACTCCTTCTATCATTTTATTGATTGAGAATTTCATAAACACACATAATGTATTTTGAGCAAACTACAGGTTAGTTTGTGGGGTTTTTTTTGTTTTGTTTGTTTGTTTGTTTGTTTGTTTGGTTTTTTTTTTTTTTTTTTTTGGTTTTTTGAGACAGGGTTTCTCTGTGTAGCTTTGCGCCTCTCCTGGAACTCACTTGGTAGCCCAGGCTGGCCTCGAACTCACAGAGATCCGCCTGGCTCTGCCTCCCGAGTGCTGGGATTAAAGGCGTGCGCCACCACCGCCTGGCTTAGTTTGTGTGTTTTTAAGAAGGTCTCATTATGTAGACTTGGGCGGGCCTTCAACTCAGAGAACCACCTGCTACTGACTTCTGAGTGCTGGGATTAAAGGTGTGCAACCCCATAACCAGCTCAAATTACAGTTTGATCCAACTAGCTCACATTTTTCTCTGCCCTTTCCTCTTCGCTTTCTCTCTTTCTGTTTGAATGGGGAAAAAAAACTTAATTGAACACAAAGTGCTGTTTGATATTTTTACCTTGCTAATTAATTGGTTAACTAGTCAGTGGTGGCCCCACAATAGCCATTTAATTTGTTCTAGTAATTAATAGAGAACAATAATCTGATATCTATAGTGATATCCTTGCCTAAATAAAAGTTTTATTTTAATTTCATATTTGTAAACTTAGGTAGTATTCACCAGGAACCCATATACCCTCTAAATATGAAATGGCATGGCCAGCCCAGAATTCATTGTTTTATCTTTCAATTCTCAGGATCATGGGATGAGGGAGAATTAAAAGCCTAAAGAGAAATAAGAATAACAAGTTCAGCTTGCTCAGTAATAGAAGAAACCATCCCACCATGGAGCTGCAGAGTTAGTTAACACAAGTGAGAAAGGGGATTTCTGCACAAGAAGTAGAAAGGTGTACACCTGCAGCATCACTGGAGATGTCCATTTCTTCCATGGGTTTTTTCATCATTTCACATGACTCCATTCCTGCCTGCTGTCTAATGAATCAAAATACATTGTATGCATGTATGATATACTCAAAGCATTAATAAGTACTATATATAGTTATATATAAGCTATATGTAGTTATATATAATGTATATATTTGTATATATATATACATATATATATATATAGTTTTTAAAGCTTGACCTGTAACTACAGCTTGAGAGTCATACTCAAAAACTCTTTCAAAAATCTAAACAATAAATTTATATTTAAAACATCAAGCTGAGGAAATAGAATAGAAGCACAGTTGTAACAAATTCTAAATGTGAACTCCATTTGGTATTGTAGTGCAAATAAATACTGATCACACATTTTAAAATTAAGAATTTCATTTGTTCAAATGGTAGCTTTAAAAGTGTCACATGTTCTTTGTCTTGGGATGTTAGGGCATTGTTCTAAGAGCACTCAGGAAGAAATATTCAGTGTGTAGTTTTATGAAATCTGTCCATATTTGTTTTAAATGATTTTCTTTTACCTTGCAGTAGGGAAACAATATTTTTTTTCTAGCAATGAAGCCATTCCTCATTACTTTATGTACACAATATATAATGACACCAATTTGGGGGTAAAAATTATGAATTGCTGATAATTATACCAGTAAGAAAGGTTCCTCTTGCCCTAAGACACTACACATGCATATTTATTCTATTGCCTCTTAGAAGCTATGAAGTCACCCTTTTACATGTATAAGGAGGGCTATTACTCTTCACCTAATGCCATTATTGTTCATGTGATGCTCAATGTAACATTCACCGTTTTTGCCTTTTAATATTAAAAGTTTTACATAAATAGCAATATTTAATCAGTTTTAATACTATAAGTCTACTAATTTTATTAGTTTTCCTTAACCTGAAAACATTGAAAGAACCCTTTCCTCTCCCCAATAACCTGTATTTGATTAGCACCCTGAGTAGACCTCCAAATGTAATTTAGATACAGTGCCAGGCCAAAATGAGCCTAACCTTGTATGACTTAAATATGCATAGCTAATAAATTAAGGTTGGGTAATGCTTAAGCAACATAAGGCATATTTACAACATTAATATATAAATGTTTCTGGCTTTAATACAGTTGCACGTAATTGTTTCAGTGATAGAGTTTTCTAAAAAGTTTTTTCTTATACCTAATCTTTGGTACCAAACAAATCTTCTGCCTTTGGTACATATAAAAACAAATCTTTATGATATATAATAGACAATTAGATAAATAGCAGTAAATAAACTAAACAATTAATAATAAAAAATTCTGCAACTTCTAAAGAAAACATAGGCAATAACTCAGAAAACAGGTGCAGAAAAGGACTTTCTAAGAACTTCCTGTGTTCAAGAATTAAAGCCAACAGTTGACAAGTAATGCATCATAAAACTAAAAAGCCCCGGGACAGCTAAGGGAACAATCAACCAAGTGAATAGAAACCCCACAAAGTAGGAAAGAATGTATACTTCTGATAGAGGATTAATATTCAGAATACATAAAGATCACAAAAGAAGAAAGAATGAAGAGAACAAATGACCCAGTTTAACGTGGGCTACAGATCTGAACAGGCAGTTCTCAAAAGGAGAAATAAAGATGCCTAAGAAACACCCTGAGCAATGCTCAGTTGCAATCAGGAAAATGCAAATTAAAACTACTTTGAGATTTGATCTTTCCCCAATCAGAATAGCTAAGATATAGGAAACAACCAAAAGTAAACGACGGCCAGGGTGTGGGGAAAGGGATTTCTCGTGCTCTGTTGGTAGGATTATGGACAGGCGCAGCCATTGTAAAAATCAGTATGGAGAGTTCTCAAAAAAGCTAAAACTAAGCCTATCATATGACCCAGCTGTACTACTACTTGGTATATATCCTAAGGACTCAATGTCCTTCTTCACAGATATTTGCTCAGCCATCTTCACTGCCACTCTACTCACAAATGCCTGGAAATGGAAGCCACCTAAGCAGTCTTCAACTGATGAATGGATAATGAAAATGTGGCACGTATACACCTACTGAAATACTATTCAGCTGTAAAGAAAAATGAAATAATGAAATTTGCAGGTAAATGAATGGAACTGGAAAATACTATAGTGAGTAACTAACCCCGGCCTAGAAAGACAAATGCCACATGTTTTCTCTTATTTGTGGTTCCTAGCTCCGAATTTTTAGATATAAGTATATAACCTGAACTAATTGCAGATATCAGGAAACTAAAAGGGACCATTGTAGCTTCTGGGGAGGAGAAGGAGCTCTAGAGAGGCAGGTAGTAGGACACAGGTGCTATGAAGGGGGAAATGGGTGGGGATTTAGCTGCAATAGAGGAGGAATAAAACATACTCACTAAGGACATTTGAAAAAATCCTAGGAAAACATCATTTTCTGTTTACTTAAAAATAAGTACATAATGTGCGTGCATGTGTGTGTGTGTGTCTGTGTGTGTGTGTGTGTGCATGTGTGTATGAGTTTGAATGAAGTTATGCCTTTGGAGTGATAATGCTGCCTGCAAGAGCCATAGACATCTAACAAAAACCGTGGTGCCAGGCATACAGAACTTCCCTTCAAGCTGACAGTAAATAGAGTCCAAGAGACACACAAAACAGAACAGGCTACGACTGTAGCCCTTCAATGCCTCCCAGAACTTGAAAGTAAGAAACTATTGCTAATCACACCAGACTCTTCAGACATGAGTCTAATAGAGGTAGGACTGACCTGGAAGCCTCCACCCTGAGGACTATCTCTCACAGTATCCAAAGCTGCTATGCAAGCTACCAAGGGAGACAAGCAATCAGTAGTCCTACATGGCTATAAAACCTATGGACCACAACACTGACCAGTGTAGCAAGATGTCCCCAAGGGTACAATAGTGACACTTACATCTTAAGGCTAACCAACCACCATGTAATTGGATTAAAGGCCTGCACAATAGGAGGGAATTCATGACAGTCTCTGTAAATCCAGCCAACTACCCATAGTTGGTGAGGCCATGAACCCTAGAGAAAAACTAGTGTCATTTCCTGAAACTAGTATAATTTCTAACCACATTCTAAATACTTATCCTTATACCCACAGATAAGTGCAGGTCTCACCCTTTATGAAGGACACTTCTATTTGTAACAGACGGATACCATTAAAGAAAGCCATGCTGGCCATAATGCAGAAAATGACTGTGGAGTGCCCAAGTCCAGTTAACATATCCACAACATAACCCCTACCCCTGAGGTTCAGAAAACAGCATGGAAGAGGGCATGGAAATATTTTGAGAGCCAGAGGCAGTGAATGGCTACAAGAAAACTGTTCTCTCCACACAAGAGAGAAATTGCACATATGAACTCATTGTGTCGTGATAACACACACAAAAGTTGTACAGGCTGAAGTCATTAAAAAAAATCTCAGCATAGAGGGAGAAGGGGAGCCTGAAGTTGTACCCTTAGCTATGGAATGATTGATAATTGATCGCTGATGGAAGGGAAAGAGTTTTCTTTAAGGGTGTAGACCCGATACACTGAGCTCATTCCAGTGGATGGCCATACACCAAGAATATACAGCCAGCAGTAATTATCACATGGGCTTTAAAAAATAGGAGGATACAAAGTTGGGTAGGTGCAGAATGGAGGAGTGAATTTGGATGAGCTGAGGGAGAAGCATGAATATGATCAAATATAATATATGAAATTCTCAAAAGAATTAATAAAAAAATTGCTAAACTATAAGGAAAATTTAATATGGCATCTAAATATTTCTGGCAAGACTATAATTATATTATTGAGTGGTAAGGAGAGGGAGAACATTCCAAAATCTACTGAATTAACCTAGAAGAAACTGAGAAGAAATATACCTTTATTGCAGCATCTTTATTTTAGATTAAGGGAGATGGTATTAAATATTTTAAAACCCACCATTGGAAGTTTAGAAAATAATGTCTCCTTGCAGCTGATGAATGTGAAATCTCTTAATAAGATTTTAAATCTACATTACTGTGTTGATAATTATAAGTAAATGGATATATAACTGAAGTACTTTTATCCAATATATATTTATAGCAAGTTTAAAATGAGGTATTAACCTTTTCCTTTCCTAACTGGTAGAATAAGTAAGTGTTTCATCTTTCCCAGTTATTGAGACTGAACAGGGAAATGCATTTATACTAACAACATTGTCTGCTGTAAGAGGGTTTGACCTTCGCTGAGAATGGATGGATCACCAGCTTTCTTAGGCATTATTGGGATCATAATTCTTAATCCAAATTAGATGTGTACATCTGAGTGCAAAATGGGCTGTGCAATTCACATTAAATTCTAATTGTATAACATATAAAGAGAATTGAAAATGTGGAGATTCTACTTCTACTCACAAAAGCAGTGACACCGAGATTAAAAGTTAAATATATCTACATTTCTGTGCAATATTTCACTTCAACTTGAAAGTATTTTGCATTTTCTCATGTTAAAAAATGCAATTTAGTTTATAGCTCTGTCCCTGCAGTTTAGATTTACAGAATAGAATCTGGAATTCAAAATGCAACAAAATTTATAGTAGAATAATCATCTTCCGTAACAATTATTATGTAGCTACTAGGGGCTATGTTTTCCTGTGTTGGTTTACAAATGAGAAATATCTTTCAAAGTAACAAATTCAAGTAAATGCAAAAACTGATAAGTGGTGGAGCTGAACAATTGACTCTATGGAGCTACCAGATTGACTCTACCATGCTGCACTGAAATACCCTGAAAAAGATATTAAACACATCTGTACTGGCTAGTTTTTGTCAACCTGATGCAAATCAAAGTCATCTGAGAGGAATGGAGCTCAACTGGGGAAAAAAAAGCCTTCATAAAATTGGCATGTAAGTGCCCTTAGAATGTTTTGTTGATTGAGGATTGACAAAGTTTGGTACAGTCCACCATGGGTAGTGCCATTCCTAGGCAAGAGGACCTGGAGTATATAAGAAAACAAACTGAGCAAGCCAGGAGGGACAAGTCAGTAAGCAACATTTCTCTATAACCTCTGCATCAGTTCCTGCCTCCTGGTTCCTGACCCCAGTTCCTGCCCTAACTTCCCTGGATGATGGACTGAATCCAAGCTATAAAATGAAACATGACCCACTGCCCCGACCAAGTTGCTTTTGGTCATGGTGTTTTATCACAGCAGTAGAAACTCTAACTAAGGTACTAAAGAGATGGCTCAGAGGTTAAGAGCACTACTGTTCTTCCAGAGGACCTGATTTCAATTCCCAGCAACCACACAATGGCTCATAACCATCTATAATGACATCTGGTGCCCTCTTCTGGCATGCAGGCATATATGTAGGCAAAACACTATACATAATGAAGAAATTTTAAAAAAAAAAAAGGAACTCTAAGACAATGGTCATGCAAGAGCAAGACCTATTAACCATAGATAATTGGTAACAGATCACTATAACAAAGCTGGACTATATATGGACATTTAAAAACGGTGAAGAAATTACTCTTTAGCTTCAAATGAGTATTTATCATCATTCAAAGACAGACAACTGAGTCATTTTACAATAAAAGATCAGCCATATAGAACTTCACAATTAGGTTTCTTTAAACAAGATCTCAGGGTAAGCTTAAGGCTCACTAAACTGCTTGTATTCAATAACTCAGTGTTTGATATGGACCTTGACCAGAGCCAGCTTACCATGGAGTTCTATTACTGATAATCGATCATTTCCACAGCTTTTCATCATTTCTCAGAGAGTTTATGACTTTGAAATCTTATTCTATTCTTGTTTGGACTAGTCTCTGTATATTTTGCATGCAAAGTTTATATTGCATATAGAGACTTTTCTACATGTAAGAAAAATATTAAAAAGCATGTGTACAACTTCATGAGCTTTGCCCAGTGAACATAGTGATATAAGCAGCTTACATGTGAAGAGCAGTCAGATCACAAAAGAAGACATTCCTGCTTTCATAAGCTACTTTTACCCATTTGCAAATATGCAAGAGTCATAGAGAATGTGCTATTTTTTATCTAGGTATTTTCTTTTCTTTTCTTTTTCTTTTTCTTTTTTTTTGAGGGGTGAGGGATGAGGGTGAAAGCTGAAAGATCAGAGAAGCAGAACAGTCAGCCACTAGCTTATCTCTATGAAATCCTCAGCTTCAGGAGAGCAAATTCCTGTTTCCTTATGCCTTATATACCTTTTTACGTCCTGCCATATTACTTCCTGAGATTAAAGGCATGTGTCACCACTGTCTGGTTCTGTTTCTCTCATGTAGCCCAGTGTGACCTTGAACTCACAGAGATCCAGACAGATCTCTGCCTCTCGAGTAACAGGATTAAATGTGTGCCACCACTGCCTGACCTCTAGGTCTAATTTAATGACTGGCTCTGTCCTCTGATCCCCAGACCAGCTTTATTGGGGCACACAATATATCACCACATTTCCCCCTTTTATGTCTAAAATAATAAAAGAAGGTTATAACTGCTGTGGATATTGCTCTGTATGCTGTGAATGTGTTGCTCTGATTTGGTTGATAAATAAAACACTGACTGGCCAGTAGCCAGGCAGGAAGTATAGTATAGGCGGGACAAGCAGAGAGGAGAGTTCTGGGAACAGGAAGGCTGAGTTAGGAGTTGCCAGCCAGACACAGAGGAAGCAAGATGTAAAAGTACCAGTAAGCCGAAAGCCATGTGGCAACTTATAGATTAATAGATGTGGATTAATTTAAGATGTAAGAACTAGATAACAAGAAGCCTGCCACAGCCATACAGTTTATAAGGAATATAAGTCTCTGTGTGTTTATTTGGGTCTGAGTGGCTGCAGGCCCAGCAGGACTGGAGAAAACTCCAGCTACATATAACAAAAAAAGAAAAACTATATACAATAAGTACAATAAGTATATATAATATATACAGGCAAGAGATAACATCAACAATGTCTAGTCCAAGTATTTTCATTCAACAATATGCTTCAAGATTCATCTGTGTTGTTCATGAAAGTGTAGTTTAGTTTTCTTACTGCTATATAGTATTACACTACACAAATGTATCACAATTTATTTATAAATTATGTTTTGAATTATAAGATTATTTTGTTTTGGTAGTACCAAAATAAATCCATCCTTTACCTTGAAAACAATTTCAACTTTATAATTTAGTAAGTGCATATATTATTTACATTCATTCTGTATTAGTGAATGAAAATATAGAATGTGTATAATGATAACCAAAACACACTGATGTAATTTAACTTGTACCATCCTTTTTAGAAGTTTATCAATAGTAAAGTTAGAATTTCTATGTCCTTAAGTTTAAAGATTTAAATACTAAGATAGGACAAAATCTTAAGTAGCAAAACTCAGTACCACCTCTATTTTAGATAGTATATTTACAAAAGTTTGTAATTATAGATAAACTGACTGGAAACAGGCTGAATTTGTTTCTTTGTTGAATACTTAAATAATTTGAATAAAAGTGTAGGTAAGCATAAAATGGTGGGTAGCAAATACATAATGTTAGGAAAACATAGATGTCTAATTATTTCTTTGAGATCCATGAAAGAGTGGATTTACAGTGTTTAGGTCAGTCACAAGCAGGTAAAAAATATGAATAATATTACTTGCAATAATACTTTAAACTATGTTGGATTTCCTGTTTGTTCAGGTTGGTGAAAACATACATTCTTTTTCACCATCCTCAAAATCCTTCAAATAGTCAACCAATTAAAATGTATCTGCATCGATTTCTCTTGTTCAAAACTCTCACAATGGGAGTATTTAGTTTGAATATGCTTTTAGATATTTACAATCTGCTAAGTCTCCAACAGGAAAATGATACATGCTCACAAGAGTCAACTAGCAAAGGAAATTATAATCAAATTACATCAGTCAGAAGACAAAAGCTCTTGGGGTTTGTGACTGGCTGGCCTCAAGATGCTGTTCCAGTCCTTTCCACAGAGAACACTTTATGCCTTCTGGAAATTGTTTTTTAAATTATTTTCTCACAAAATATAATTATTCAGAACCAGATATACATGAATCTTATCAGTAAGCTCTGTTCAATAGAGATATTTAAAGTAAGCAGGTAGAATAATAGAACTCGACAGCACACAAGAATAGCCACACTGAACAGAGCATAACTTTTCTATTGACAAGGATTTCTAAGGACTGATAAATGTGAATTTTGCCCTAATTTTATTTTATAAAGCCAAAACCCAAGTTTCATCCATATAAAGAGGTTAGATCTCGAGAGGCAATCACCCCAACCCATCCTGGGAGGAATGCATGGAGTGCAGACCGTGAGGTCACACAAGTAGTAACACAGGGGGAAAAAATTGTGGGCCAGACTTTCTAGTTATTGAGAAATGCTAATCCTAAAAGATAACCAAATAAATTAATTTGTTTACTTATCCTAAATTATTCTGTATACTTATGTATTCTTCAGAATCCCTACACCATTCGGTGAATTAATGCAAATTATGTACATTTTAGTGAGATACTCATGACACAAAGGGGTTTTCTAAATTTTCATTCCTCCACTTTCTTCCACCAATATAACATCACAGTTGTTTTCTGTAAATTTAATGTATTCAGAAGACAAATGTGACCAGACGTGTCACCTACACAGCACCCTTTGCATACCACTCCCTCTCAATGTGTGGACTCCACACTGTTTTCCAAGGATCCCCTGCTGCCTGCCTCTCTCTCTAGCTCTACTCAGCAGTAACTAGGATGCTAGATGGTGCTTGCATCTTTGCAAATTTTACCAATATGCTTTTCATTTATGGATTTCTACTTTCATTCTCTATGCTAATTCCAATCACGCACAAACAGACACCAAGGAGTCCACCACTTGAAATCATTTATGCAGAAATTCCAGCTTTAGAAAGACAGATGTTCTTCTGTATATAGATTTATTTCTTCTCTCTCTCTCTCTCTCTCTCTCTCTCTCTCTCTCTCTCTCTCTCTTGTGTGTGTGTTGTATTGTGTGATGTTGTGTTTGCATGTGTGTAGGACATTAAAGCAAAGTGAGACTAAGAGAAGAGGTAGGAAGAGAATGAGCTGGAGGAGAGAGCTGGAAGCAGGAAAGGAACTAAAATAAATGTGACCAACAGGGGGTACATCTGGGAGGAGGAATGGAACCAAGGAGGGAGAAGTAGGAAGGGCGAAGGGCAACACTTGGGGAGAACAAGAATAAAGTGTAATAATATATATGTCTGTTACAATCAAACATATTATTGTGTATGCTAAAATTATTAATAATAAATTGAAATTTCTGTTAAGAAAAAACAATGGACACACTAAGATGAAAGGCTGAAATTTTATGGGATCCCACCCCTAGAAAAAGAACTACAGGCAATTAATGACTACTGAGAGAAGGAGTCTTAGCCTCTTCCAGGGATGAGTCCCCTTACAGATTATTCAGTGCAGAGTGGTCTGCACACAATATACACATAAACAATAAAAATTGATTCATCAGGTTGTATTTGTATATTAGTCATATATATACATATGTATATATTTGCATATATATACACATATATGTTTCATATACATATATATGCAGCAATCAAAGAAAAAGGCTATCTACTTGAGCGTGGTGGTATATGAGAAGGATTGGAAGGAGAGTGGCTGGGAGGGACTAGGGGAAGAAAGGGATGGGGAAATTGATATAATCCTATTTCAATTAAAATACATTTTAAAATATTAATTATTTTAAAACTAAGAAAATCTCTATTACCCTCCTCCTCTTTCCTAACAATATCTTTCCCTTTCCAAATGTGCTATTAAATTTTCCAAGAAGTAGATTTTTTGTTTTCCTCTTCATCCCTCTCAACTTCATTTTTAGGAATTCAAATTGACTTAATTATAGATAGACTACATCAATCACAAAATCTTACCGACTCAAATCACCTTAACTAATAAATAAAGTTAAGCGCAACCTTTTACAAACCACCTAGCATATCTCTCCACCATACCTTCCTGTGGAAATGTGTTCTACCAATTGTGGATGCACCAAAAGGCAAATATAAAAGGCAAGATACATAGTATATCTAATTTGGGAAATAAGACCCTTCCTCAGAGTCTCATTGTTGGATGACTCTTGAGGTAGATCAGACAATCTTTCTGATTGTCAGTTTGGAGTACACAGATATTGTTTATAATAGATTTTGTTATATTATATAAATGCTGAGCCATGGGAGTGGTTTTGTAATCTAGGTGCAGATGAGAATTGTGAAGTTTTTTTTTTGAATACCTGCAATAATCAAACTTACTTAACTGATCTGGTTTAAGACCTGATGTTCATGGCTAAGAACCACTGGACTAAATATTTTTTTTCTTTCATAGTTAGATTTGAATTGTTAAATCAAAAAATACTTGAACAAATGTTATTTATTGAATAAAATAAGCTTATATTCATTCATAAGTCAAATGTGCCTGTCCTCAAAGATGTCATATAACCCAGCAGGGAAGAAACCAACTCTCTAGTTGTTAGTGCTGGTTTGCAGAATGTGGCAGGAGGATACAGAGGGTACAGGTCACTCACTGGATTGCAGTAACTCCAGAACTAGTTCTAGGACCTTCTGTTAACTACCAGGTATTTCCTTGGGTTTATTGTTTGAACTCTGGTTCCTTGTGCATCATGTTTTATGGAGGAGAGTCAAGGTGGAGTCTACAAATGCATTTCTGAGGGTTCATATGTGCATACTAATAGACACGATTCTAAACTAATAGCATCCAACCTCCAAATATAGGAAATGACCTTAGTTTTTCTTCAATATACAGTAGTCTTTTTGGCTGTTTGCTTCAGGATTTTTTTTCCTTCTAGAAAAAGAGAGGCTGATAAAGTATCATGGATGACTGATGTTTTTTAAGCAAGTCCTAGGCCATTCCAGTCCTTCAAGATTCTGTCCATGCAGCACAAGAAGATGATACAAAGACATAGAAAATTTTGTAAGAGCTTTGAATCTTTGCATATGTTCTAAGAAAAATGCATGCTTGAGAATTTGTGTTATTACTGGTCAGACAATAAGGTATCTCTCTCTCAAGTGCCACAATGAAGAAGGTAAAAGCTTCAATTTGTTGTCATGCTTGCCAATCATTTCATTGGCTAAGGGTAGCAAGTCATCTTGTTCCTGGGTAAGCAGTGACAAATTCAGATGGACAGAGATGGGCCAGGATCTCATTCATCCCTTCCTCCTGTGGTTTACAGGTCTCCATAGTGAAACAAAATTCATCAGCAGAGGCTGAAAAACAGTACAATCAGCATCTGGTTTAATTTGTTGTTGTCTTATGTAGAGAATGACAGCTATTGTATTTAAAAGGTGTGTTTCTGTTGATCTTTGTTCTTGAGGCTCTGCATCTTTCCCTTACAACATTACACAGAAAGTCTCTTTAGTAATGGAGAATCTGTCTGAGAGAAAAGGCTCTGACCTTCATCCAAGAGGATGCTTGGAGGATGCAGATCCTGACTCAGAACTGCTTAAAATTTTCTAGAGAAGTTATGTACCTTGGCTATAGGTAACGAGGGAAGAATGCAAAAATAAAGAGCTGGGACTGCTATCATACTCCGTGAAAGAATGCTACACACATGTAGGAAGAGGAACAGAACCAAACCAGACATATATGAAAGCAATTATATAATAATTGCCCTAACCACAGAGCATCTTGCAGCATAAACCAGCATTTGATGCCATGTCATAGAGCTTGCAACACTCAGACAATAGTAAATGTTGGTGGGCGGGGAGACTTTCTGGAAGAAGCATAGTTGAAATTGAATCATTCAAACCCAGTGACTCTCATCTAGCTAGAAATAAAGCTCAGTGGCAGAACGCTGGCCTGTGATGTTCATAAACTTTGTGCCCATCCTCAGCACTGTGTATATATACACAGAGGTAGAAAGATGAAAACATCAGTGATGTTAGATATATTCAAAATTGCAGATGTAGAAGAAAGTAAGGTGTAGTCTGTAGACCCAAGAAAACAGGGGGCCAGAAGGCTCCTAGAGTATGGTCAAGTTAAAGTGTGGCCATTGCAAAGACCTGATACAGTCATCTGTGCCTTTCAGTACTATTGGTGATGAACAAAGCTGATGAACAATCTGAAGCTAGATTTATAATGCACTGAAGTGTTCCTATTACTAGATACCATGTGTTGAATGTCGATATTTGACAAAACGCAATTGCTCACAACAGTATAACACAGCTGCTATTAACCACAACCACTGGCCAGAAAACAGTATCAGGGAAGTTAGTCACTCAATAAACAAGCATACAGTAAGTTGATCTCAGAGCCCATAAATTCACTGCACTTTGCTGCTTTCTCTAGTGGTAGGGATGGTTTGTGTTTGCAACAAGGGAGACTTTAGTCTCTCCAGGTTTCCTGTGCTTCTGAGAAGGGTCTGGATTCATAGACTGCTGAAGGATTCCAGTGTTGAAATCCCCTCCTCTCTGCCTAGACCTGACCTTGCGATGTGTGCATCTCAGTAGAGAGAGAGGGAGGGGGATAGACAGTTACAATAAACTGTGATGCACACCAGGGTTTAACGATTAATAGATGGGTGAATAAATATTTAAAATGTGGTATTGACTAATGTAGTGGGTAGCCATTCCAGCTTTGATCTGGAAGTTCCAACCCCCATTGAGACTTCGGCAACTGTCACGCCTACAAGGAGGGGCCAAGGGAGGCGCCTGGAGACCTGAGATCTGGATGGGTGGCGCACTCACTTGGTTCCGGGATCTTGGACAGTGGAGGTGGGCCAACCAGAGCTACAGAGAACACCGCTGGACTGCGATACACCTTCCCCAGACCCCGCGACCTACCTATCCCTTAACTTGTAAGTTACGCCATTAAATAAATCTCCTTTTAACTACGTGGAGTGGCCTTAATAATTTCACCAATAGACTAAGAATGTGTCTTTAGTGTGAGATGTTATTGTAGATCCCGCTTCTGGTATTATCCACTGTACACATGACTTGGCTTCTCAAACTGTGTCTGTTTTCTCATTCATAACATGAATTTTTTAATAAGCTTTTAAAATATTTACTTCCTTAAATCTTTTTTGAAAACTTACTCTAACTGGTAAATAACAGACAGGACCAAATTCATTTATCATATTCACTGTGTACCACTGTGTGGGGGAAAAAAATCTCAATTAATCCAAACAATTCACTGTTGTTTACAATCAAATCAACTAGGAAAAAAGTAAATAAGGCAGGGTTAAAACACAAATCTGGGCCAGGCGGTGGTGGCGCACGCCTTTAATCCCAGCACTTGGGAGGCAGAGCCAGGCGGATCTCTGTGAGTTCGAGGCCAGTCTGGGCTACCAAGTGAGTTCCAGGAGAGGCGCAAAGCTACACAGAGAAACCCTGTCTCGAAAAACCAAAAAAAAAAAAAAAACACAAATCTGTAAGGCAGCAGTTTTCAACCTGTGGGTCGTAGCCCCTTTGGGGGGTCGCATTTCAAATATTTACATCATGATTCATAACAGTAGCAAAATTGCAGTTATGAAGTGGCAACAAAATAATTTTGTGGTTGGGGGTCCCCACAGCATGAGGAACTGCAATAAAGGGTTGCAGCACTAGGAAAGTTGAAACCATTGCTGTAAGAAGACAAAATAACAGAAGATTCTTGCCTGGCCCCTGTATAGGGGAACTCTCAAATGAGTGGCATTCTGATAGTTTAAGAATAAAGAACTATTGAATTTAGAATCACTAAAGCCTTTTTTTTTTTTTGCACCTTACCACATACCTCTTTTAATATTTATAGTCTCGTACATGGAGATTCTTTTTCTGCTAAATCATTCATACTCCAAGACAAGGACAGTCTTTGTAGTTCTAGCTTCAATCCTAACATCAATCATCAGCATGGTCATTGCACCCACTCAGTTTCTCTAACATCTGGCCTGAAGGTAGACGGGAAACATTAAGACAATGTTTACTACTATTTTGATGACCATTTTCAAGACTATAGTTTTGATCTTTAGAAAGGGGGACTATAGTGACTATGGAGAGGGTATATTTGGTAAAATGTTTATTCAACAAGCATAAGGAACTGAGTTTGATCCTCACCACTCATGTGGTGCTGCGTCATACATCTATAATCCCAGCCCTAGGGAGGCAGAGACAAGGAGAATCCTAGTGGATTGCTGACCAGCTAGTTTCAATGAATTGGTGAGCCCTAGGTTCACTGAGAAACCATGTTTCAAATAATAATAATAAAATGGATAGTGACCAAGATAAAAACCAAAGTGGGACTCTGACCTCTGCACATAGGCACATACACATGTGCAAATGTGTTCACACATACATACACAAATACAAATAAAAACTTTTAACTTACTTAGGAAAATACCCCCCAAAATTGCATACCTTAAATGGATACTAGACATATGGTTATCAATTATAAGGAAATACAATTCATTTTTTTAAAGACCTTAATAAATATTCCATATTAATGTTGTTCACATTGTTAATATATTATAAAAATAGTTATTTCTCTAAAATTTATACTATTGTTTACACCACTCTTAATTCATACTTGTTCACACAAACCTACATACATGTATAGATGTATAAAGTTATTATTCTTGACACTGTGAGATCCAATTCATTTCTGACATGCTACATATTTTTCCCTGCTTTTTATAATTAATTTTCCTCCCTCTTTCCCCCTTCCTATTCTTCTGAGACTGATCTGTGTAGACTACATCTATTGTTGTCTGTGAACCACAGCTGCTGCTGGTTCCCTGGTGAGATGCACTACTGGACACTGAGAAGGCCGAGCCAGGTCTGGTAATTTTAGTGACTCATCTGTGACTGAGGCTAGTTTCTGGGTCTCTCAGTGAAAGGTGGCAGCTCCTGTCAGGTGGACATCCCTGGTAATTTCCCTTTACACATTTTGGGGGTGGCCTCTTTTCTCTTGTACCTTCTGTCCAAGGTGTTCTAACTTCTCCCAGTCACTGCTCGTCTTTAGCTGACCCTATGCTCCCCTTAATTTTCCTAAATCTTACAGTTTTATGAAATTTACATTTCCTCACTAGGACAAACAAATCTATTTGACCAAGCAAGTCCCAATAAAATGCTTACATCTATCCAGAAATCCAAAACACATCTAGTCACAAAGCATCCTGAACCTTAAGCATATGCCAAGTGTTTGTTTCTGTGGTTGAGTTTGTACTACACTAACACACAGTGTATGTGTTCTTAATTATACAAGCAGCATACTAAAGTCAGATCCATTTCCTTCTCTCAAGTAAGAGATTGCAGAACACAGCAGCAAGAACAATTCATCCAAATCTTCTACAAACTGAAGCAGGGGAATTGCTCAGGTGATAATTACACTGAGTATTTGTCTATCCCAGGACTGCTATACTAACTCTGGTCTCTTGAGGCACAGGCATATAGGTTTAATATGTTATACTTTTCTGGTAGTAGATTCGTGTTCATAAACACTAGAAAGTGTAAATAAATTTGTAATTCTTTTCATCCTTAGAAGAACTGTTTCCAGAGATAAATGTTGAAGTTGCAAAATAAACACATCTTTAAAAATGTAATCCCTGGGTTCTCTATTTTAGAAATGTTGCCAAAGAAGTTATTTGTAAATCAGTAACTTCTTTTATAATACAAATATTCAGAATATGACTTTCTCCAAAGTACTGTAACAAACAGAATTCCTTATTTTGACTATGCATTTTTTAGGTAAAACATAATAGAGAAGATACTGATTTGGCAAGGATTTTCTTCTAAAATAACCCAACAGGCCTTTAAAACAAAAAAAAATCTCACAAGCATACATTTCCCCATTCACACTGCTGTCGTCATGGAGACCAATCTCTGGCACATTTGATGGTGTAACCTACACATCTTTCTAGCCTGAAAAATTCCCTTGTTGTCATGGAAACTGCCAGTCACTAGCCTTTCTATTCTTTGATGCTCCCATAGATACCACTGAAATTTCAGCTGTGATTTTCCCACTCTCTAACGATCTTTGGGTTTTCAGACAATGCTAGAAAGAAAACAAAATAAAATTTCTGGTTACCTTTCAACTAAATATACAATTATTTCCACCCACAAACCTTGCAATAAATACAGCATTAGGACTAATTTGCTTTACTGAAATCCTAAGTGATCCTTAAGGTTGTTTAGGCACTCTGAAGAGTTTAACAAGAGTGATTATTTCCCATATCACTTAAAAAGAATTAATAACTCTTAAGAGTTATTAATCTTGTAATGAATAAAAAAATCTGTCAAACAAAGAAAAAAATGAATTCAATGGACTTTAAAGTTTACTCCCTTTGGAAAAATATTACAAAGAAATTTCAAAATGTTAAGTCTCCTGAGAAAACTCAATGGAGACGTTATATCACATCCCACTTTGTGTATAAAAATAAACCCACCACTTAAAAAAAGATGGATAGAAAAATGATGATGAAAATTTGGATCACCAACTTCTCATAGAATCGTAGGAGACCTGGGAACAGTAAGCCTGCCCTTCCATGTGGCTACTCTCTGCTTTGCCTTCATCCTGATGATTACCAGTCATGACAACACTCATTCGAAAGAAACAATTATCCCTCATGTAAAATAAAAATGTTTGCCACTACCATGACAGTCACAGATACTTGTTACTTTTAAATTATGCTAAGAAGAGGATCTAGGCATAGAATTATGAAATAGTGATAGATTAGCTATGGACATTAATAAAATTAATAATGATTCTTGGACTTCTGAATTCATGAAGAAAGGAACATGAAAGTGGTTGGACTATTCTGTAAAACAGAAAATGTAAGGAAGACACACATTCAGAGGGCTGAGGCAGGAGAATGCATGGGAGTAATTCTAGAAAAGGCTGGTCATCCAAACAATACTGAGTTACTAATATACCTGGTAGGATACTAGATATTATAGATACAGATAATTAACTTGTTTTCCATATTACTAATAATGGTAATCCCTTATGAAATTAATGCTTTATAGTATTGTTCATAATACAATGCCAAATCAGTCATTATATACTTGGCCTATGCATGAATCCATGGGTAGGCTCCAAAATGCTAATTTGTAGAAATAACTTTAACATTCCCAAACCAGAGAACACATGATAAAATTTTTCAAGAAAATAACAACATTCTGTATAAATCAGTTAGATTCTTACTTTACTATGTAGCTGACTGATAGCTATACATAAATACTATTTCTTATCTTTGCCACATCAGTGTAATCTTCTATTAGCAAAGAACACATCCTGTGTGACAGTCTGGGTCATGGCCAGTGTGCCTGGATTCGACCTTCTCCATGACAGCACCCACTCAGCTGATTACTTGAGCACTCTGTAGGGTTACTAAGCATAGGAAAATGAGGTAGGCTGGAGCCTCTTGGAAAAGAAATAGAATACTGACAAACCAATAACCTGTGAGTGTAAGCAGAGACAAATTCAACTTAAGTTTGACCAACTTGCATGGCTTAGGAGAGCAATGCTTTCTGTAAGCAAGTAAGAAACTTCAACAGCCTCTGGAACCTCTGGTTTAAAGAAACCAGAACACTAGCCCAGCTGGTGGGCAAACAATTTAAATGGGTAGAAAACATTATCTCCGGGCTAACCTTCAGGGAAAGAGCAATATGGACAGACCCACAGATCGCTAAAGGGACCGGACCTTAAATGGCTCATCTTTATTAAATCCATCATGGTATTTTACATCTCGAAGTTGAGTTTATGAAGAAGTTTAAAGAGTGAAACATAGAAAAACAAGACTTCAGATCTGTATGAAAAGACTGCTGATGCCAGTTTTTTCTCAAATTAAATACTTAGTACTTACCACTTTACTTCTGGTATAAAAAGTATCATGTTTTGAAACATCCATATTCCTTGTTGTTTTAACTAAGCATTACTTTTTATTAAAATATATACACTTCAAACTACATAAGATGTGAAATTATTTTAGATTAGGCCTTAGCAATGCATCTCACCTCAGAAATACTCTGAGGTCACCTCCATCATGATCTACTTTGGCCAATTTTTCCCCTTAGCATAATTAACATCTGAAATTAAATATTGTCTCTAGAAATAACCAGTTTCATCATCAAAAGGCATATCCATCAAGATACATACTCACTTCACCATCTGGAAAGAAGGAACCTCAATTGAGAAAGTGACCCCTTCAGACTGACCTGAAGACAAATCTATAGGACATTTTCTTGATTAATGGGTGATGTGGAATGTCGCAGACCACTGTGGGTGGTGCCACCACTGTTTGGTGGCCCTGGGGTGTGTAAGAAAGCAGGTTAAGCAAACTACAGAGAGTAAGCTAGTAATCAGCATTCCTCCATGGCCTCTGCTTCAGTTACTGCCTCCATGTTCCTGCCTCCAAGTTCTTGTCTTGTCTTACCCTGATTTGCCTACATGGTGGACTATGACTGGGACATGTAGCCAAATAAGCCCTTTCCTCCCTGCCAAAAAAATTATACATACTCACTAGAGCATAGATAGATAGATAGATAGATAGATAGATAGATAGATAGATAGATAGGCAGCCATGCGTGCATGCGCAAACACACAAACACACACACACACACACACACACACACACACACACACACACACACACACACACACACACGGATATATATAAAAACCCCTGCCTCTGGATAAAGAACACATTTTACACATTATGTTCATTTGCTCTACTCAAGTGTACATTATGAATGGGTATTTTCATCCCATTCTCCAATAACTTTTCCATTGCCAAATAATATTCTTTGGACATATCTGGTTCTAAAAAATTGAAAGGTTCTTTGCCTGTCTTCAAAGAAACCACCATAATCAAAGACTTGGTCATCTGGGATTTCTGCAATGCAGGCAGGAAAATCTTGTCAACAACTATCGTATGTAGTTGGACAAGGAAGAGAAGAGTGAGCATTGGTTGCTCGGGTTGGGGTGGGAGGACATTATAGTGCCTTGTCTTCTTGACCACATTTTATGCTTTTTATTTTTACAATCTCATATGGAAACATATTCTGGCATAACATGCATAAGAGGAAAGAAGCAAAGAGATTTATTTTTCAAAAACAAAAAGTATAAAATCTGGCTACTTAATCACTTCTGCCTGAGGATCAAATAAAGTTTGTACTATGAGGAAAGCAGAATATAAACATCTTTTAAAAACCAAAAGAAAATTTTACAATGCGTATTTCCCCATAAAGTTTCTGAAATAAAGCCACCATAGAATTTTCTGTATTATCTCAGAATCATAATTTAAGATGCACAAAGAAAATTCAAGGACAATAAGAAAAATCCCTTATACAACATAAGTCATCAATGCTAAGGCAGAAGTTAATCCATGCTCTTGTCATATATACCTATTTCAGCCTTTAGTGTCGATGATATAATATATTGGTATCTAAACACATTTTATTGGCCTCTAAATTCATAACAGTTCTTACAGATGTCAGGCAAGAGAGACTTTAGTTTCAGAGTGAAGTCATTTAAAACTCAACAATGACAAAAGAGAATTTTTGTTTTCAATTTCCCTAATGTGGTTTCAGTGCCCCAGGAGAGATTACCCAAACTGTTTGGAGAAATGTACATTTTGTAGTCAGAGCCCAGGGATCATCAGTCTACGCTTTTTCTGAGAAATCAAGATGAAAATCCCAGGGACTTACCTAATGTGAACAGGTTGGACCACTTAAAAAGTATCAGTCCCCACTGTAAGAATTACAGCAAGTCAACAGCTCTTTATGGCAAAAGTAAGGAAAGAGGAAAACGCTACGTGATTTAATGAGAGGTGACCTATTTAAGGAGAGAGGCATTTTAATTTCTAGCCTGTGCTGTCTAGTACAGACACAGCCACCCCATTACAGACTAACTCTACTTGAACTCTTTTTATATTTGTTTATGCACATACTTTAGGAAGATTCTACAGTAGCAGTTTTCCACATCACTCTTTTCAAAGGGTCTTTAGTGTTAGTGATGGTGTTGGCAGAAATCTCAAGACTGTCTAGTATTGACTCTCATGGGGTTACTAGTAATCACTCTTATGCTGATCTACAATGAAAAGGAGCAAGTTGGACAAAGAAAAATACAATGTTTACAGTTTGAGGAACAAAAGAACCACCATGGAGTGGAAGTGTTTGAAAGGATTAGAAGAATAAAGAGGTGAGGCCTTGTTGGAGGAAGTGTGTCACTGTGGGGTGGGATTTGAAGTTTCAAAAGCACACGCTAGACCCAGTTTCTGTGTGTATGTGTATGTGTGTGTGTCCTTTTTTCTGCTTTCTTCTGTGGGTCAGGATGTAGCTCTCACCTACTTTTCCAGCACCAATCCTGTTTCCCACTTGTTTGCTCTCGGCCATGATAATGGACTAAGCCTCACGCTCTCCTTTATAAGTGCTGCATTGGTCATGGTATATCTTCACAGCATTAGAGCAGTGGTTAAGAAAGTTAGTTACCCCTTTTCTGGAGTTGTTAGCCAGTGGGGTCCTATAGACTCACAAATTATAGGTTATTGACATTGTTTTTGGTTATCCCTCAGTAAGACCCCATTGCTGGAGACATCACACACTTGAGTTATCGAACATGAAAAATAAAGCTGGTACTGACCTAATGTTGGGGAATAATTTTAAGGTGTGTTACTTTTGTTTATGGTGCATTTGTTTAACTCTGTGAAGCTGTGTTACTGTGTCTGTATAAAATACCTGATCATCTAATAAAGAGCTGAACAGCCAATGGCAAGGCAGGAGAAAGGATAAGTGGGGCTGGCAGGTAGAAGGAATTAATAATAGAAGGAGAAATCTAGGAGAGGGGAGATCTAGGAGTGAGAGAAGGAGGAGGATGCAAGGGGCCATCCATCCAGCTACACAGCAAGCAATGGAATAACAAACAAAGAAAGGTATATAGGATAAAGGCGAAAGCTCAAAGGCAAAAGGTAGACAGGATAATTTAAAGTTAAGGAAAGATGGCAAGAAACAAGCCAAGCTAAGGCTAGGCATGTATAAGTAAGAATAAGCCTCCATGTGTGATTTATTTGGGAGATGGATGGCAGCCCCCGAAAAGAGTTTTTAAAAAAAGAGCCTTAAAGGTTCATTCCCACTAGCTAGTTTTTATAGTGCTGGAAGATGCTGTGCAAGTTATCATGAGGAAAAATGTCATCAATCTTATCAAGCCTTGTGACCTGTAAGCTATAATAACTCCTGGCCTGACAAAATATGCCCACTGGGGCAATGGTGGCATAAAAGTGATGGGAGTAATCAAACACTATTGGTGGGATTCAAGGCCTGCTCCTCAAGATGGAACCCATAGTTTGTACTATTAACAGGGCCAAGAACCTGCAGGTGGACAGACCATAGGACCCAGGAAAGAGTCTATTATTATTCTGCTAAATGGACATTCTCAAACCAAGTCTTAATGACTTTTCACTATATTCATAGATAATTATTATCTCTCAACTCTCATTACAAAAGCTTCATTTTGCAGTAGACCATGAATAACATAGAGACCTACAACTGGCCAAGGTGTAGAGAATAAAAGATTATGGAATACTAGGCCCTAAGTGGGACCTACACATCGTATCTCCTCCCAACAGGGTTCAGGGCACATGGAGAAAGAGGTGCAGAAAAGACTAAGAGCCAAAGGCAGTGGGCGACTACAATGAAACACTGTTTTCTGAACACAATGGCACAGTTGCAGAGGTTGTAACATCATGCACAAGACCCTGACAAACTCAAATCAGACAGAATCTCAGCATAGAGAGGAAAAGTGGGACCCAAGTTCTACCCTTTGCTGAGGAGTCATAGGCAATAGACAGCTACTAGGTGAGGAGGAGTCAGTTTTCCTTAAGGATGTAGCTCCTGGCAAGCAGACCACACTCCCAAAGAGAGTCCATACCCTAGAACATTTAGAAAGCACAACTATAACTCAAATGTTTTTGTTTTTGTTTTCATTTTGTTTTTAAAAGAAGGCATATAGTCAAGAAGGTATGGAGGTAGGGGTGAGTCTTGGAAGAGTTTGGGGAAGGAATGAATAAGATCAAAGTAAATTATATAAATTATAAAAGAATAAAAATATTATCTTTGAAAACTGTTTAAAAACAGGAGATGGCCTCATCGCTATCACCACCTGAAATTAAATACAAAGAAAATAAAATATTTTGAATAAAACATTAGTAAACTACCTACATATATATGTTCAAATATACATATGTATATACATATACACATATATGTGTGTTTTATATATATATATATACAATTACACATGTTTGTATATGAATATATGTACAGCCATATATGAGATGTATGTAATGATATAGATAACAATATCAATAGAAAGAAGTGTATTTATAGGCAGAGCAATAGATAATTCTCACTGAAACAGAAGAAAATCAATAGCAAAACCATAAAGTATCCATTTATTTAAGAAATTTTTTTAAAAAAATTAAAGAGGAGAGGAATAAACTACTTTTGTGACATTTATCCTTCCATAAACAACATTTTTTTATGATAAACTTAACAACTAATGCTGTAATTTCCCTCATCCAAATCTACTATCTCAGCTTGCAAAATCTAAAGTTGCCTTTTGGGGGGAGGGGCTGTATTTTTGTTTTTTGAGACAGGATTTCTCTGCATAGCCCTGTCTATCCTGGAACTTGCTGTGTAGACCAGGCTGACCTCAAACTCACAGAGATCCACCTGCCCCTGCCTCCTGAGTGCTGGGATTAAAGGCGTGTACCATTGTGCCTGGCTTGAAGTTACCTTTTTAAGAGGTCTCTAAATTTCAGTTTTCATCATTTGCAGAGCTTTCTATTCAGATCATTCTGAACACAGAGCTCATATTCCACGTTTGGATAAAGACAAGATGCTCTTTCTTCCAGTTCCATAAATGCAAAGCAACATCACTTATCTGGACATAGTTTATAGCTACAGAATTCTCATGAAGAGATGATTCAGCAGATTCCTACTGCACCTTGACTGTAAGGTTACCACCCTTGGTCACCAGCTGGAAAATTTCTAAAATATCAGTGAGTTGGTTTCATATCTTCAGACTCACATTAAACACTGCACTACTATAAACCAGATACTAAGCTTAGACATTTAGTGAGCAGTCATGAGGAAAACCAGAATGATCATTGTATTGGAGCTCCAAATGCAGCAAAGGAGATATTAAATGCTAAGCTACACATGATTGCTTCTTTTCAATTGCATTGCATTAAATGCTACAAAAGAGGGAAAAGCACACAGTGCCAAAAGACACATCCTATTGAGTGCAGAGAAAATTACAGTTTGAGCAAAGATTAAAAGAAGATGTGGAATTGGATAGAACAAAGGAAGCAACAAAAGAATGAAGAGACAAGGATGTTGATCTACAAGGTTGGGGATATTTACTAGGTAGCATCAACTGGACAGATTATGAATTTAAAAAAGCAAACATTCTCTATAACCTTAATGACTTCAAATTACCCTCATATATCACTATCATCCTCCTTAAGACCAGCCATCCCTGGACAAGAAAGGGGAAGGAAAGTCATATGAGCACCTTTTATACAGTGGGTCTCTGTATTTCCATTATGTGATTTGATCTTCCCAATACACCTGGGATAAGACTCATGCTTCTGTTGTTCATGTTTCACAACAGAAACTAACTAAACAAATGGGGTTTCTTGTCTAGAACCAGAATTCAAGCTTAGATACTTATTTCCACAGTGACACTTAAGTATCTGTGCTATCCCTTACATCTTGGGAAGAAATATCAGGAAAATATATAAAGTGAGTTTCATAAAATATCATCTTTTTTCAAAAAGTACTTTCTATCTTAATTAAATGATTTTACTGTTCACATACTCAGACTAAATTTTTTTTAATTTTTTAATGTATAGATGGAAGGATCAAGATTTATTAAGCAGTATTGGGACTTTTCTCTGAAGAATACTAAGAAGGTGAAATAAATACATTCTCAAGAAGCTTAATAGGTTTTCCAATTAAGCATTCAAATTTTATTATTATGCCAAACCATTTGATATAGCTGATATTATTTAGGCAAACAAAAGTAGTGTTTCTTATAACTCAGCCTAAAATTGTACTCATACTGAATATAAAGCATTCCTGTGGGCAATAAAAGAACATCAAACTCTTCTCTAAATCCTTCTCATTATTAAAGAGACAAAGTGTAATTATTTAAAGAACATGTTAAAATTCCATACAATAATATTTTCAAATGGTAAGTTTTCCAACAGAAAGGCGTCAAATAATGAAGTCTGATAAAGAGGAGAATATGAAGGCAGAAGTCATTGCTTCTGACAGGAGAGGCTTGGACGTGGACATTAAAGAGCAATGCAGAAGGTACAAGGTCAACAAGACTTGAGTGGCAACTAAAACGAAAAGAGGCTAATGAAAAGAGCATAACTCCAGAAGTTACACAGGCTGTGGTGAACGAGAGGGTGTAACTCAAAAGCAAATATTGTACCACTTAAAAAAAACCTTTAGAACTGATAATATACACAAACTCTGGTTAGAGTGGAAATTATGTGAGTCTACATTAAAGAAAAACAAAGAAAATACAAGTAGAAAGGTAGACCAAGGCACCATCGGATGAGAAGGCCCAAACCGGTGTAGACAGGAGATTAAGTGGGAAAGTCTATAGTACAAGACTAACACATATGAAGTAGACAACTAAAGTTTCTCAAATGTGCCTTGGCTCAGGATTAGTGTTTGTTCACCTCAGCCTCTTAGCTTACAAAGCCTGGTGCCTGTATCACTCATTGTCTAAATTCTATTTCTATGAGATGTGGCTTTAAATCATATCTCTAACAATCATTTTCCATGTGTTGTGGGATATTTGATCACACTGTATAAAGATGTGTTTCTGTCTTCCTTACCTGCCTAAGGTACTTTCTGATTGGTTTAATAAAGAGCTGAACAGCCAATAGCTAAACAGGAGAGGATAAATTAGACTTTTGGGCAGAGATAAGAACTCTGGGAAGAATCTGAGGTGGGAGATTCACCAGTGAGATGTGGAGGAAGTTGGTCGCACAGTACTGAGAAGAGGTAATGAGCCATGTGATAGAATGCAGATTAATGTGAACAGGTTAGTTTAAGTTTTAAGAGCTAGTTGAGAACAAGCCTAAGCTAAAGCCAAACTTTTATACTTAATAAGAAGTCTTCATGTCATTATTTGGGAGCTGGTGCTCAAAAGAAGGACTAGCTACATCCATTCATCTTATCCAGAAAAAAATTACCATCACTTATCTCCAATTCAATAGAACTTTTTTATGTTTCCCAAGACATATCACCTCTATTCACACTATAGTTAACTCTGTGTATCTGAGTTTTCTTGCTATTCTGTGAGTCTTAGCAGATCATGTCTAAATTACATTTGTACACTATACAGCATGAAGAAGAGAATTTAAGGTATGTTATTTGAGACTAGCAAGATGGCTTAGAGGTAGAGGCATTTGCTGATGTGCTTGATGAACTGAGGTCAATCTCCTCACCCCACAAGGTTCAGGAGAGAAGTAGCTAACTCCTGACATTTCACAAGGTTCAGGTTCAGGAGAGAACTGACTCCTGAGAGTTGTTCTCTGGCATCCATAGAATATACTCCTGGAATATATGTGCCTGAACATACACACACATGCACACACACATTCATGCACACAAAAGTAAAATAGAATGTTAGCTAAAAGTTATTCAACTAACAATACATTTCATATCAAAGAAATGGAGAAATAATTAAATATCTTAGAGTACATGTTTAATGTAAACTACACACCAGTGTGGGAAGATAATTGGCCTGGAACAATATAAGTTTAAATAGAGAATGAATAATCAAATATGTGTTTTCTAGGAAAAATTATATATCTGCTTCTGGGCAGTACTGAGTCCAGAAGACTGCAGTAAGGTAGAAGTAAGGGAGTGAGAAAAGGTAAATTGACTTTTTGATCTGTTGAAGTTTCTGAAGCATTTAGCAAAGAGTATGCACAGATGTGAAGTATGAGTGGGATCCTGTCTCAGTGTGTATTCCCAGATTTGAACCAGCATAGTGAGGTGAGATGCATTGTATGTTGAGAAAACAATAGCAATTTTTATTCTCATGTTGCAGAGAGTATCTGACCTGAGCTGGAAAAAATAATAATGAGGACTTCAAAGGACAAGGGCCACTCTGGTAGTCCCATCTCAAAGTGTCTGGGAAAGGGTTTGGTAATGCTTCAGTTGAGGGCTGAGTATCAAAAAGAAGGGTGAAATACTTGAAAGGAAAAGTGTTAAACTTCTGTAAATATGAGTCCTTCTAAACTGTGTGCCAAGCCAACCATGTCCACAAAAAGAGAAACTTATCTGCAGATGCTGAATGTCTAGACTGCACAGTTCTTTTCATGCACATGATCAGGAGGTTCTTAATATCATTTCATGCCCAACTCCACATAGCAACTCCATCACTAACATGGTTCTGGTACAATGGCCTGGAATAAACAAATTCCAAATGGCCTTGGGTGTTGAACAGTTGGCAACAATACACTACAGCACACTCAGATCATTAAGTTCCATGGAGACCAACATGCGACAGACATCTCAACACTACAATCAATTCTCTTTCCTCACACATGAGAGAACATTTGTACAAAATACAAAAACAAAAAGCAAACAAAAAAACACCCAGGAATTTATAATCCAGGATCCATATTCCCCTAAAGGATTCAAGGTAGTCCACAGGGGTCTGGGCCCTCTGCTTTGTAACTGTGAAGAAGTTTTCTGTGCATGTGCACATATACCTTTTTATGACAACAAACTCACTGATTTCCTCAAACTTTTAAATACAGGTAGAAATTTAAGATATTAGAAACTATTGAACTTTAAAAAGGAAATCAAGACACCAGAGTTCACTGAACATAAGGTTTCTTACAGCTGGCAAATGAATAATGAATTTCAATGGACTTATCCTTTTATGTAAAATACTTGATTTTCAACATATAAGAAATAAGTCTACAATGCATATGTAAAACGCCTTCACAATTTTAAATGTAAAAAATCAGGAAACTAAGTGTTATACAAAAACTACATAGCGCTGGGCGGTGGTGGCGCACGCCTTTAATCCCAGCACTCGGGAGGCAGAGCCAGGCGGATCTCTGTGAGTTCGAGGCCAGTCTGGGCTACCAAGTGAGTTCCAGGAAAAGGCGCAAAGCTACACAGAGAAACCCTGTCTCGAAAAACCAAAAAAAAAAAAAAAAAAAAAAAAACTACATAGCTATGTAGTATAATATGTAGTTATTAGTATATATGTAGTTATTAGTTAAGTTATACTTAACTCCAGCCATAAAAACATTTTAAAAGAATCATTCATTATTGAGATATTTTTAAATTTCAAAATACTTGTCATTCTCCAAATGTTCACAAAGTAAAACACATTGGGTAAATATTATGTATACTTTGTAAAGATACATAGAGATGACAAGGCTCCAAAATAATTATAAACAATTATTATTATTATTATTATTATTATTATTATTATTATTATTATTCCCTGTATGGATATACTAGTCAGCCAAAAATGGGCCCCTGTCAGATTTCTTTTGAAGATTCATCAGTTGGAGTTTAGTTTATTGGTGCCTATTTAGAGTTTCTATTGATTTGAGGAGACACCATACCACAGCTACTCTTATGTAGGAAAATATTTAATTGAGGTGGCAGCTCACAGTTTCAGAGGTTTAGTCCACTATCGTCATGGTGGGGAGCATGGCAGTGTGCAGGTAGACATGGTGCTGGCTACATCTTGATCAGAAGGCAACAGGAACTGGTCTCAATTTCACACCAAGCAAAGCTTGAGCACATATGAGACCTCAAAACCTGCCTCTACAGTGACTTACTTCCTCAAGCAAGGCCATACCTTCTCCAGCAAAACCACAACTCCCAATAGTGCCACTCCCTTTGAAGGTCATTTTCTTACAAACCACCACAGTGCCTAAGATGTCCTCATGTATCTTAGTCTTTTTAATGACACAGAATCTGATTATGCCACTGTTTTTTCCCTCTAGTTTGTTATAAAGGTTTTCCCTAAAATTTAGAAATAATTTTAAGAGAAAAATCAAATTTGTCCTTTGAAAACACTTAAGTTAATATACTCTCCCCAGAAGGTTACAGTGTCAACAAATCCTCCACCTCCTCCCACTTGGCATCATGAACTCTGCCTGAGAAAGCCAATATTAAGACAGCCAAGGAGGCTGGCACATGCCAGCAGTGACTTACAATTCTGATGAGATAAGAGTTGGCCAACATGCATGGCATTGGCATAACACGGCTTGGAGGGCACTGATGTCATCTAGTATTCAAGGACTGGGCCTTCTGTGCCTCCTGCATCCACCACATCACATACCACTCTGATTGAAGAGTTGTGCTGCCCCAGTGCCCGCAGCATCTCTACCAAGACACAGATTTTTCCCAGTGGTCTTCCCACCCCTTCCCACTCTCTTGCAGGGTTCCTGCCCTGATCCATCATCTCCATGACCCTTCCCACAAATGTGTCAGCACATTCGTCATCTATATTTCCATCCCTTGATACAACTTGGCACTTAATTATAGAGTTTCCTATAAAAATATCTAGCAGCCTCAGATATAAATACTTTGTCTTTCCCAAGGAGTTGTGAGATCCGAAAGCATCTTGGAAAACTGGAAATTCTAAGGCCTCTGCATGTGGTTGAGAATCAATTAGGAAAAGTGAGATATGGGGAAAAAAAAACTTTTGACTTTCTTAAGAGAGAATTCTTATAAACAAATATCCCCATGGCGAGCTGCCCCATGATGTCATTCAGTCCAGCTCACTGTCCCAAACAGCTATAGGATTTCACTCATGAAACACTGGTACCAAAGTAAAGGATCAAATGTCATTGGCTACTTATCTTATGACTTTTCTAACCATAAAGAAATTAATGAAAGCTTACTCAAAGATCCTGAATAGACACCAAAATGCTGATTGAAGACTCTAGCTTAGATCATTCTTTAACATCAGCATCAGAAACTCTTCAGAGGTGCACAAGACTGTTGGACAAGCTCCCTGTCAATTAAAAATGACTTAAAGTTTGTTTGCCATTAGTTTCTCATCAAACTGAAAAAAGAAAAAGAAAATTGTGCCAAGTGTGTGAATAAAGGAGGGATGGTGGGATTGGTGGGGATGGGGGAGAAAGAGGAGCAGGCTTGAAGCTAGAGAAACAACGAAGAGGAGCCCACATTCTTTGAACAACATAAAGCTGGAGGGGAAATGTCCCAGTTTTGTCTGTGACAAGAACATTCACTGCAGAGACGAAGTGACAGAACTAATCTGAACCTGAGCAGCCAGAAACTGGAAATTCCCCTTAGACATAGATTTGGGGCTGTACAAGGAAGAATGGGGACAAATCATGTGACAACATGTCCAGGAAAATTACCTAGGACAGCCAAAGTAGAGAAACACGAGATGACAAATGAGTTAAGGGAACTAAGAGAACGGAGGATGCTGCTTTGAAGACACATTGGAAATTATACTTAATGCCAAGATGGATAAAAAAGTATAGGACCATAAGAAGGAGTTGGGCAGAGAGGTAATAAACAATTCTGTCAACTGAGTTCAGCTCTGTTGAATGATAATGTCCCCATAGCCTCACATGTTTGAATACTTGGTCCCCAGTTAGTGGAACTATTCAGGAAGGGTTAGGAGGTATGGTCTTATTGGAGGAAGTCTGTCACTGAGGGTGGGCTTTGAGACTTCAAAAGCCCACACCAAATGTGTCTGCCTGCAGATCAGGATGTAAAGATGTTATGGAAAATTTGTACACTGTGTGAAGATGTATTGCTGTGATTGGTGTAATGAAAAGCTGAACGGCCAATAGCTAGGCAGGAGGTACAGGTGGGATTTTCAGGGAGAGAAAAAAAGAGGAGGAATATCTAGGTGTGCAAGAGATGTCAGGAGACAGGGACAGGAAACAGGAGGTACAAGATGGAAGAAAGGTAATAACACATGATAGAACATAGATAAATGAGTTCATTTAAGTTATAAGAGCTAGTTAGAAACAAGCTTAAACTATAGGCTGAGCTTCCATAATTAATAAGACATCTCCATGCCATTATTTGGGAGCTGGCTAGCAGTACAAGAAAACTCCTAACATAAAGCACTCAGGTACTTCTTCAGCAACATACCTGCTTGTATGCTGCCATAGTGTCCACCATGATAATAATGAACTGACCCCCTGAAACTGTAAGTAAGCCACCAAATAAGTCTGTCTTCTATAAGTTGCCTTGTTGTGGTGTCTCTTCACAGCAATAGAATAGTGACTAAGACAAGCCTTCTACATAACTGAAGGAAACGATGCATAGATTTTCTCAGTATGAGGAACAGCATTTATATTTGTAAGTATAATAATTATGTGACTCAAAAGAGTCTTGTGCCATTAACAAAAATTGTTTATAACAGGGAATTTTATAGTAACAATAATATGGTGGGTAAAATAAGTAAAAATACTATACTGGGCCTAAGAAAATAGGTCAGTCAATAGACGCACAATCAGTCTGACCCCTCACAATCCATACTCAAAACTCTCTAGGCATGGTGGTACATGAGGCCACTCCTGGGAAGGCAGATCCTTCGATCTCATTGGCCTGCCACCCTATCAATCAAATGAGAGTTAATCAAATGAGAGACCCTGAGAAATGACATCTACGGCTCTCCTTTGCACTCCACATGCACAGGCATCTACAGACCCCCAGGCCCTCCCCACAAACACAAACATGCACACACATAAACTCTCATACAAACAAACGTGCATAAACATACACACAAAAAAACAGCGCATTCACCCATCAGGATAAAATGATGGCTTTCTAACAATGAAATACATCTCCAGGTAGACAACAATCATTTTCACAGCTTCTTTTACATTCCTTTATGGTCAGCACCATAGAGTCTTTATCTGGAGGGTATTGGCCAGGATCAATAGATTTTGTTCACAAAGCATATGCTTTCTAGTATTATTCCAATATCTACTTTTTTTAAAAAAAAAAAAAAAGCTCTAAATACAATCACACTTCTCAGTCTGTATGTTTTATTTTCATCCTAAAGAAAAGAACATCTACTTGAAATCAAATAATCTCATGATTCTTGACACTCTATGGTCTGTAAATATTACATACAACACCACAGTGACACAAAGCATTCCTTGAATTAGCTACCTTTACCTCTTGGATTCTACACCCTCGCCCCCAGCAACACACACCAGACTCTTGTTCCATACACCCTTCCCAAAACACACAGAATGATGAACAATGCTGGCACTCACCCTCTGTCTACCCAAATTGAAAGAGCATGAAAGGAACTTTGAGGTGGAACTACGCATGTTGCACTGGAGTGGTGTGAACTCCTGTGGCTTAAGTATTACAAGAATTGAAAGAGACTTGGGGAGCTTTGTTTTATTTCCATATTGAAACCTCTCCTGGGGCCATGTTAGAGGCTACAGTCGGCACAAATTGCTTTCAAACATCTCTGTGAACCTTGCTTGAAGAGTGCAATAGAATCTTTTCCAAGGAAAACTCCTAGCCAAATATGTTTGGGATGTCAACCATAGCATGTACCTTCCTGAGCATTTCATCCAGTGTGGACTGTGTCCTGTGCTGATGCAGCAGCCATGTCCTGAGTACTGAGTCTGTGTTAGTTTAAGAACTGCTGTGGTACCCAGTATGTCCCCAAAGATTTTTACACTGCAATGTTGGTCTCCGGGATGGATGTCCAGGCCAGGTGGTAAACCTATTAAAATGCTGGACTAAGAGGACTGTGTTTAAGTCACCAAGGAGAAACAACTCAAAAGGACTGATGAGGTTCTTGTGAGACTCTGAGTCATTCTGTCAAGAGCAATGTACTGTAACTAAAGTGAGCAGGGTCCCTGAACCACTCTTAATTCTGTCTTGTCGTCACTTCCGTGCATGCTCCCACCGCTGTGATGTCATCTGTCATGGGGACGTATCTGAGGCTGAACACAAGAGCCTGCCCAGTTTTCTGTTTCAAGCCTCCCAAACTGTGCACTAAACAACCCCACCCCCATCCCAGGTATTTCATTGTAGCAGCAGACTAATTACAAACATTGATAATCTGATTCCTTTGGTCTGTAATAAGGCTGACATAGCTTCAATTTAATTTGCTGATACTGTACTGTAGCCTCCAAAGATTTCTCCTTTAGATGTTAGGATATAGGTAATTAAATTATTTACTATAGCTAGAATGTTATCAATAAAAAGCCTTTAGATTGATAGTAAAAAGCCCAGTTTTCTCCCCTCTATCTTTGTCAGTCCATTTCCAAAAGCAAGGAATGGCTTCTGAAGTTTCTCTTCATAAGCAAAGAGTGCATGCACTAATTCTCCCACATGTTTATCACAATGAGTGAGCTGGGAGCTATGTGTATTTTGAATCTATAAATCACTTTAAAGAATGTAATCTTGTGTCCATCAATAGTCAGGCATGGTTGGAAGATGGACTCAGGGGACCCTAGCCCTGTCACCGCTGAACTATTTGCTACTGATGGATTCTGGAGAAGAGAAATAATAGCCCTCAGTTGTGGGCCCATTAGTGACCCCACCAGGATCTAATAGAGAATTCCAATTCAAAGGCCACACAGATAGCCCTAGTGAAACTAAATCAGTCAGAAAACAAACCAAAAGTCATCTTGGAAAGGCACTGGGAGGGACTTGATAGGAATGGAAGAGAGAATTAGGGTAGGGTGGGGAAGGCTGATCAGAATAAATTATAGAAGTGCATGAAATTGTCAAATAACAAAATTTGTCCAAAATTTTTTAAATTTTTAAAAAGATAAACAATATTGGCAATATAATTCGCCTTAATTATTCTAAATAAACATATGCATCTTTCTAAAACTTAAGTCTAACATTTGCTGGAAGATCTGTGTTCGAGAATGTTGGGGGTGGGAGGTCTGAAGAAATGGCTCAGGAATAAGAGTACTGGTTACTCTTCCAAGGGACCCAGGTTCCTTTCCCAGCACCCATATAGCTGATAGCTGACAGCAATCTGTACTCCAGTTCCGAAGAACACAACACCCTCTTTTGGCCTCCAAGGGCACTGCAAACATGTGGTACACCAACATAACATTCAGGCAAAATACCCACACACATAAAGGAAAATGAAGGAATCTTTTTTTTTAAGGATATACTTTGAAAAAGAAAAAGAAAAAGAATGTTCACGGGAGCATTGTTCAGGGGAAAACAGGGAAGCAACGTAAGGTACAAAATTCAAAGGGTTTCAACTAAGGCAATGGACCTGTGTAAGTTGGGATATAAGGAAGTCACATAAAGTCATCACCTAGAAAATCAATGAGGAAGAAAGATGGGCTATGGTTCATGTTGCTGTCCTGCACAAGACTGTGAATGTGTTCAAGGCGCTAGGAACAAAGTGGAGAGTCCACAGACAAACCCTGTACTTCCCAGAGCTAGAGCCTACCCAGAAATATCTACCAGAAAACCAGAGTTGATATGGTCAACTTGCAGCCCCTCTGCAATCTGTGCTAAATATATATCCAAATAAAAACCTGAGACCAAGTCTTAGAACTCGTTCTGTAAAAATGAGAACAATTATCTTAGAATAATTACATGATGACATTGTTACATTTGCTCTATATGCTTTTATTTTCTATCTCTTTATACTGAACAAAATTTAGTCTTTTTCTTGGATATGAGGTTTAAAAAATCAGAGTCAGAGTCAGAAGATCAGTTCTGCTGCTCTCAGTATCCTTGACCAAGTCACTCAACTTTTCTGCTCTGTTTCCTTGGGTGCAAACATCATGTTGGATAATGGCTGGTCCTTCCACAGCCATAAGAGCAGCATCCGTTGCCTAGGGCTTCTTAGGGAGTAGAGTATAAAAATAATCCTGGCTTTGGGTTTTTCTGGTGCTTGCCTTATGGTAACTAGAAGTGCTTTTAGCACAACTGGAGTCAATTGTAAGTATTTGGATCTCTCACAGGAGAGGGCTACAGAGATGGTTCATCAGTTAAGAACACTGCTTCCAGGGAGCCCAGGTTAGATCTCCCACTACCCACATAATGGCTCACAACCATCTGTAATTATAGTCCTGAGGTATCCAATACCTTCTTCTGGCCTCTGTGAAAACTGGACATACATGTGGATCACAGAAATGCCCACAGACAAAACACCCATACACATAAAACAAAATAAAATTTAAATTTAAAAAAAAAAGCACAGTAGAATACTTCACATTCTTCAGATGGTTTACATTGCTGGCCATGGGGTGGGGATGGTCAGGAGAAATGTCCTTATTTAACACTCAGAGTTTTGAAGTCTTTTCTCAACTGAGTGGTGAAAAAGTAACATGGGGATATAAGAAGAATCCGTTACTGTTTGTTAAGATAAGGAGTACATGTACTTCCTATTATTCAAGTTTGCTTTTTTTTTTACATTTTCAGTTTTAATGTTAACCTCCTCAAATATCAAAATGATTTTTTAAATCACTGCAAATCCTTAAAACTAAGGATATGTCATAGTTTATAATTACCGGTAAAGGATTTTAATTTATTGCCAAAATATTAATATTTCACCCCAAGGAAAACAGGATTTGATCATATTTTTTTGTACAAAGACATTTTACTAGTTGTGGCTTTCATTATTTTGTAACACAAAAGTTTAAATAAGATACAAGAACTTTATAAAAGTATACTCAAAGGTATGCATTCTAATATTCACCCAGTGGAGCATACATTCATCAAGAGTTGGTGATGCAGACTTCCTCTCCATTAGGGTCCTCCTATGGCATGAAGATGCAGCTAATGCATCCGTCAGCCATCATTAGAGAAGCTTCTATTTGCAGTGGTTGGTGATTAACACAGAGTCCCCCAGTTGGCTAAAGGGCAGAGAGTAAGAGACTAGGGAGTGCTTAGCCTTAAATGATACATCCATATCATATTCCCTCCTCCCACACCTCTTGATCATTTCAGAAGATGGAATAGAAAAATTTACAGTGGGAGTATATAAAGACAAGGGAACAGTTTCCTTTGGACACCTCAGGATAGCTTCACATGTAACCCACAATTGTTGTGACAGCAAGCTCAAGGAAGACCAAATCCTAGCCATCAAGAAGGAAGTTGGACACAAAGTTCCACCCAAGGAGCTATTGGCAACTAATAGCTCCTGAGATAGAGAGTCAATTGTCTTTAAGAGTGAAGCCCCTGGTAAGTTGATCATACTCTAGTAGAACACCATACAGGCCAAGAATATGTGGGTAGCACAAAGTAGACTCCATGAGTGAAAAAAAAATATTTAAAAAGGAGACAAAATTGGGTGAATAGGGAAAGAGGGTGGACTTGAAAGGAGCTGGGGTGAATAAGACCAAACACTTTGTATGAAATTCTCAATGAACTAATAAAAATACATATTTTTAAAAGAAAAAAATCATTGAAGGAGCCTGTATGGGACCAATCTAGGCCCTCTACATATATCTTACAGTGTGTAGCTTGGTCTTCTTTTTGGATGCCTAGCAGTGGGAGCAGGGCCTGTCTCTGACTCTTTTGCCTGCTTTGGGACCCTTTTTCTCATACTAGGTCGCCTCAGCCAGCCTTAATAAGAGGGGAGGTGTCTAGGCTTACTGCAACTTGAAATGCCATGTTTGGTTGATATTCATAGGAAGACCGTCCTTTTCTGGAGAGAAATGGAGGGGGAGTGGATTCAGGGGGTGTAGGGAGAAGAGGACGGGGAAACAGCAGTTGGGATGTAATATATATATATATATATATATATATATATATATATATATATATATATATATATATATACGTGTGTGTGTGTATACATATATGTATATATGAAATCAATGATATAGCCTATAACCACTTCTTTCATGGAACTGGGGCTCCTTTTATCTGACATAACCACACATGGTATGGAAAGAAGATGAGAAGGTGGTCAGAGTCAAGAGGGTTGTTGTTGTGGGAGGTCCAGAGATCTGGAGGATCTGAAAGATTGACCAGGACTCATTTGAGCAGCCCATGGACAATGTTGTATAGATGAGGGACACAGGATTCACAGGCCTCATTGGGCAGAAAATGCATTCAACTGTTTGAAGTAGTATTTCAGTTAAGTAAAACTCAACAGGATTATATAGTTGGGAAGATATAAAAGAACTGAACATGACAGACCAAGGAAAAAAGGCAAAATGTCCGCTTGCCTTTCCAAGGTCCAACCTAGGAGGTTTCTAAGGCTGCAGCAAAACAGGTCTACACTCAAATATGATGATGGTCTGCTGAATAATTGTGGTATTTGGTCAATATGAATGATTTATTGAGCTGAACGGCTTTCAAACAGAAGCAAAAATTGAAATTCTAGAAGTTAACGTTGTTAATATTATTTCCTCAAATCATTAAGTCATTTTTTGTGAGTTAATAGGGGAAGACAGTTCTAAAAAAAGAAAATCACATGAGACAAGTGTGGAAGCCATAGAGGAGTGACTATTCTTCATGTCCCAACTCTTCCAACCAACCTGAAGGAAAAAAATGAGCGCCTAAAGTGTCAACAGTGACTTTCTCACTCAGGGGTCAGCATGCAAGTCCCTGGCACATTGCTGCTTAATTAAGTCAAAATAAATTGAAATCCAAAGCTGTTTTACATATCTGAGTCATTTTTTATGAAGATAATTTAGTGAATACAAATGTAGGGAAAATGGCATAGAACTTTGCTGCATTAATAGTTTATATTAAAAAATTCAAAAACTAGTAGTCTGAAATTAGAGAAAACTTTTTAAATGTGATTGCTTCTATTGTTTCTATCACCTATTCCGCCACTCTGCAGATCGGTGGTGGGGTTATTTAACCCTTATACTGAATCTCCTCATTAATCAGCCCATGTTGAGGCCGCAATAAGGGTTTGTTGTACATATATCAAACATCTATGTATTTCTGCTAGGTGTTTCAATAAGTTATTGATGAATATTCCAAAGCCTACAAAAAGTACCACTTTCCCATCTAACTTCTCCCCAGCACACTACTGTACATTTAACAAGTCCGTACTTCTACGAAACAAAAGACTAAGTTTATATTGAATTGCTTCACTTTAAAGGCAACATTAAAAATTGTATTCCATGCTAATGAAAATAATTACTTTAAACCAAACTTAAAAGAGTTGTATGTGCCTTTATCCTTGAGGCAGGGAGGCCTAGCCTTGGTATGAACTTAAACTAATCTTATCAGTTTAAAACAGATTTTGCAAAGAACAATTGAATCACACAACCAGGACACAGTGTTGGGCTAATGAAATTCATCCATCCACTCAGGAAACTTTAATGAGCCTTCTCTATCCTTGGAAAAGTAATGAAGATAAGATGATAAGAAACCCTATTCTCAAAGTTCTCAGACTTAGGTAAGAAAGACCAGCATTGTTTCCCAGATGGAGAGTGCTTATTCCAGGAAAACCAGTTAGCAAAGACTCTACAGAGATGTGGAATTTGAGAAAACTTTCCAGAAAAAGTGCTGGCAAACTGAACTGTAGCCTGACATCTGTCTCTGTAAATAAAGTTTTCCTGAAATACAAGACAACAGTATCTGGAAGCACCAACTACAGCTGCCCTCAGGCTGAGAAATATTATAGGTGTTGCATGGACCTCAAGACAGACAACAGTGACTCTCTGACTCTTTGCAGGAAAAGTCTGATCAAGGAAAAGAGGTGGCTGGGGCCTGAGTGGTAGTTTGTTCCTTCCAGCTTGGGAAGTATATGCTGAGGCATCAAGTCAGAAAGAAAGGTCATTTCTGGAAGCTGTATGTGACCCAATATGGGGGAAAATGTAGCTAGAGGAACAACTGTGGTGATATATTGTGTACCCTAATAAACTTGCCTGAGGATCAGAGGACAGAGCCAGCCACTAGATTAGACATAGAGGTCAGGCAGTGGTGGCACATGCCCTTAATCCTAGCATTTGGGAAGCAGAGATCCATCTGCATCTTTGTGAGTTCAAGGGCACACTGGAAACTGAGCCAGGCAGTGGTGGCACACACCTTTAATCCCAGTACTGGGAAGCACAAATGTCTTTAAACCCAGGAAGTGATGTCTGGGCAGAGAAATTTATATAAAGTGTAAGGAAATGGGAACTCACTCTCTTTAGGCTGAGGATTTCCTAAAGGTAAGAACTAGTGGGTGGTTGCTCTGCTTCTCTGATCTTTCAGCTTTCACCCCAATGTCTGGCTCTGGATTTTTTATTATAAGACCATCTAAGATTTGAACAAGGAATGACCATGGACTAGACCACAAAGTGCTTTGTCCTTAGACAATTGAAAACAATTGGTTATAATGCAGGCACCTTGACTTCTAAGCTCCAGAACATGCTTTAGGCAAATATGAAACTACTGTGTCAACAAAGTCTTCAGATCTATCCAAAGATCCATGGAACCTTACAGACCTGTGTGGAACAGAGAGCATGTGCTTCTGTCTGCGGAGAGTTAAGAACACACAAGAATCAAATGTAAATTAAAGTAATTCATGGGTTTTGTCAGCAAGATGTGTCTTTCTAGTGGCCAGTAAGGAATCCTCTTTTCAAAATCCTGAATGCAGGGTCTAAAAACTTGAGACATACAGAGGAGGAATATGCTAGTAGGGAAAAAAAACCACCAGAGTTTTAGAATTTAAAAAAAAGTCCAAATTTGTCCTGCTAATGAAACACACACGAAGTTCAGGAGGTTACATGCGAAATGAATTGCTCAGAGGCTGGGCATCATCCTCTATAAAACAAGGGCTCTAAGGTACATATCACAGGCACTTACAAGGATGGTAAAAATATTTGAAGTCTTTAGCCCGATGCCTGACACAAAGTAGTGGCTCAATAATGTTAGCTACAGTTGTAAGGATTATGTCCTTAATTACATCACCAGCCTGCGATGGCGTCCCGGCCTAAAAAGCGGGAGTGCCCTCTGTGCACTCTCTTTCTGTATCACCTCTTCTTCTGTATTCTCCCTCCTCCACACAGTCTCTCTCTCTCTCCCTTTCTCTCCCAATAAAGCTCTAGAAAGGTAACCATGTCTCGTGACTCTTCCATCACCGATACATCCAGCACTCTCCTCGGTCGGCATGGCCACCAGCCAAGAGCGCTGCAGCATAACCAACAATAGTTACTGGCTTTTTAAGTGCCTACCACATAAGAAGAAGAAGCAGATAGTTGGTAACTTGTTATTATATTAACATCTTCATTAGGGAATAAATTTAGCTAAGACCAATGTTAATCAGATGTATTTCCACTTAAGCAGCATACATGCTCTCCAAAATGCCTTCATCTCCCCTTCTACAATTCTATTACTCACCAAATTCTTGCAAATGTACATTATAAAATCCTAAACCCCCCTCACCTCACCTCCCTCAGCTTGACCCTCTGTGTATGTCAGACAGACCCAGCTGTCTCCTGGTAGATGATGCTGTTAAGTATGTGGTACCTTCAGATGATGCTGCACATCTGCTATCTACCTCCAATGGTCACCATTGCATAATCACATCTGAATCTGATTTCTTCTGCTTCTCCAGAAACTGGTGTTTTTGTATTTCTGTGGCCTTGCACAACTATTTTTTTTCTGTCTTGTCTTGCTTAGCACCTAGAAAACTCTCTCCAAACATAAACCAAGCACTACCATGCTCTGTACAGTTCTCTTCAATTTTTTCAGAAAATTCTGGTCCAAGTCCTATAGTGCTTTTAACTAGACTTATTTGTCACATTCCTGCATTGTTCTGTGACTAACACACCTATCTGTCTCATCCAAACCGTGGATGCCTCCAAGTCATGCATCTTGCCTCACTTGACCTCACACCCTCAAAACATTCTGTATTTCTTGTCTCATAGTCATTATCAGTAAATATTTGTCAAGTGGTAAATGAAGCAATAATCACCCTCTTGCCTGTCTTCGTAGATTCTATCCTCATTTAGAAACAACTGTATTCTAAGTCAACTAGAATTGTGTTATTGCATCCCATGTGCTCTGCAGCATATGCAAAGCCAGAGGAGGACAAGACCACTCCTCCAGGAACTGGGGTGGGGGTAGAGCCACAAATGATCATTAGATATTGGTGTCAATCAGATAGAGACACAAACCAGCTGCCCACATGCTTCCAGAACTCCCCCAAAGGTGTTTTTGCAACACTAACAGGTTGCAGGTAATTATTAGCTTCTCATTTTCTATAAACAAGATCTTACCCTGAAACTAAAAGAACATGCACAGATTTTTTTCCTTTTCTTTAACATTGCACAAATTTTTGTACATATTCTCCTTTAAGAGTCTGAGAAGACAAAACTAGTCTTAAAAATTCCTTTTTCCCTATGAGTTCACAGAGTCCTGATAGAACACCTTTTATTTTTTCACATGCTGAATTCTAATTATAATTATAACACAATGCATTTATAAATTTTTGTTTCCTGGTGGTTCTCTTTTTTCACAGTGCTGTGTGAAATTATCAATTCTATTTTTCTTTACTCTCTGTACCAGGGATGCTTCAAAGAACAGTAATTAATATTTGGCAGATGACAACTAATACATATTCAAGATTAAAAATATATTTTAAAGTATGTCAGAGGCTAAGAAAGTATCTAGGTACCGATTCCACATTGTTTCGCACCAGTGCAGAAATGGCCAAAGGTAATGGAACAAAGACAAAAAAAGATAAAGGCCTTTCATCATCTTTTTCACTATAAAAAGTTGACAAATGAAGAGATCCAATTCTGTATTCTTTGTTGTTTTATCTCACTGTCTAGCACGTCACTTATCTATAGAGATTACTTAATAAATGTGCTGAATGGAAAAAGAAAGAGATGAACAAAGAACAAAATGAAAAAGAATGCAACATGGTGTCTTGGGAAATATAATCTACAGAAAGGCAAATATTTACCAAAGTATCTTGAGAGAAGAAGGGAGCTGTGAGATAAGTCAGAAAAAAAAACCCTACAAGTGACCCAGAAGACTGACAGCTGACAGCTAAGTTTAATATGAAATGTCTCCAACTTCAGTTACTTGCTAGTGCCTGCCTTATGAAATTAAAAAAACACTATTCAGATTGCTTTACCAAGAAAAAAACTACAGCCTTAATATAGATACATGCACAATAAGAAACAATGAAAATCTTCATTGACAATGGAAACTCTATCCGTGAACAAGACAAAGATTTTAAGAACCCGAAACAATGCAATAGTATGACAGCTTTATTCAGTCCCTTTGTTATAATGTCTCCTGTGTGGACCATATCAAGCCACCTCACCTGGGTTAGGGCATTTTCTTTGAGGGTATTGGGTATGCCTAGAAAAAGAAAATTGTGCTGTTGATTAGGAATCAAGAATTAAACCCTAGATTCTGGACTTGAAGTTCAGCAACCAGGTTCAGAGTAATAATGAAGATTAAAGTGAGGACATCAAGAACATCCCATCCACACTGATAGAAAAAAAAAAAACCTGTTGTTAAGTTTGTTCACTGAATGTGACCTGTTTGCAGATGTAAATGGGTCTGCATCTTAAATGTGTCAAACTAGCTACTGACTTTCCTGTTTTATATGTACTTCCGAACCTGAAAATCGGTAATTCAGATTCACTGAGCATTGAGAACGCACATCCTCAGTACTCCATATATTTCATCTACTTTCATCTCCAAGATTATGGGACAGCTTCCATCACTATACTTTTTTTAGTAACTAAGAAGTAAACTGATTTTTCTAATTGAAGCTAACTTTGCCAAGGCAATACAGTTTATGCATAGTGTCAATGGGATTCATGTTTATTAAATATCATACACAATACAATCGCTACTCAGTACAGTGGGATCAGGGCTTGCTAAATGCTATGGTCAGGTGAGTCCTCCAAAGTCCAACTGATGGAAACTTAATCCCACTGCATAAGGTATAGAAGGTGTGGTTGGGGAGATTTCAGCTTCCAGGGAGCCACACCCACACATAGCCTTATAAAAGGACTTGCAGGATTGTGTTTACTCCACTGCCAAGTAAGGAAGAAGTGTCTCTTCCCCTAGAACTCTAATGTAATCATAGATGAAGGCAGACAGGGCCCAAGCCTGCTAATGTCTTTACCCTGGACATTGCCCTTCTAGGACTGTGACAAACACACTTCTGTTCTTTACAAATTATGCTTCTCAGATATTCTCTTCTAGCAACACATAATAGACTGAAACATGGAGCATGTTTGCCTCCTGACTAGTTCACACTACATCTGTTGACATTAATCTAAAATTGGTTCCCAGGCATGACCTTTTCCTTTGTAATATTCACAAAACTAAAACAAACCATAACCTTTTAACTGTACCATGTGAAAATGAAATTAAACCTCATCTATTACACTGCACTTATGGTAGGTCATTCTTCATGTGTTTGTGAAGCTGCCTTCACACTCAAGCTGTATACTCTGTGGTCTGTGAGGCTGAAAGAGACCTTTCCCCTTTCCCCTCTACCTCTCTAGACATCCTTAAGTTTGTTTCTCAACCTCACAGCTCCCTTCTTCTTTCAGGATACTTGGGTAAATGTTTGCCTTTCTGTAGATTATATAACAAAGCTATACCATTGAGAGCAGAAGCTAGCATCTAAGTGAGACCATGAAGATGAAACTTTGATATGACAGATCTTATTTCTGATACATTGATGCCTTATTACAAGAGTCAACCCATCATAGCAATAAAACGTTGTAATCATTTGATGTTACAAAACAGACTTGATATCACCGCTCTCTTAGCAGCTTACCCATCGATTACCTCCTTATTTCCTTTCACAAAGGGAAAAAGAAAAGTGAGATGAGAGATAATAAACCAGCTTGGAAAGAAATGAAATTCCATTATGATCTTGAACAGATACAGCTAAAAGGTTGCCTCTGCCTCAAGCTCTCTATGTGGCAATCACATTTTCTGAGTTAAAAAAAATGTAACATGTAATGGAAGTATTGGCTAACAATAGGCCTGGAGAATTTAAATTGCTACTATCAGGATAATTCTAGGTTTCATAAGGTAATAGTATAGCACATAAGCTTACTGGAGAGATGAGATGCTGGTTCACAGGTTAGAGCTAACTCAAGATTCTTATAGTTATTAACAATGGTATTAGCCACTGGTTTATGCAACATACTCTATCCTTTTAAAATAAGCAATAAATTAAAAACCAAAATTGTGTAAGAAATATTGCTTTGGAGTGACAGAGAAAGAGAAGTATGACGAGAACAGTGAGCTTCACTTTTTAGGTCATTGTAATTACCTAAATAAGAACCTGGAAAGATGTGAGTTCCTCATCCTTGGACCCTGCACATCATGTGTTATTTGAGGGAAAGGATATCAGCAGGGAGGCTCACATAAAGGAACTTGAGACCAGAGACTGTCTTAGATTATGTGGATGAGGCACAAATGCAGTGACAATGCCTTCACTGAAGACAGGCAGAAGAGGAAATGAGTCCATGCAGAAGGGAAGGCTATGACCATTGAGACAGAGAGTAGAGAGGCATGACTGTAATCCAAGCAAAGTTGACAGTCTACCAGAATCCAGGAGACAAAGCTGCAGTGTCTGTGCCAGAGTCGTGGGTCAGTTGCTTTCCTGATACCTTGATTTCTGCCTGTAATACTAATTTTAGCCTTGTGGGGTCTAAATCGATGAAAGAATATAACTTCTGTTGTCTTAACCCACCCAGTCTGTGGTTCATTCTTACATTAACCACAGGAAAATGATACAGTTCTCAATAATTTTAACTATGGTATAACTGTTATTCAGTCACATTTTCCCATTTATTTAGATCCAGTAAAAATAGTCTTCAAAGGCTCTCTTTTTCATATGCCATAAATAGAAACAGTAAAAAACATCAACTCCTGGGCTGGAGAGATGGCTCAGAGGTTAAGAGCACTGGCTGTTCTTCCAAAGGTTCTGTGTTCAATTCCCAGCAACCACATGGTGGCTCACAGCCATCTATAATGAGATCTGGTGCCCTCTTCTGGACTGCAGGCATACATGCAGGCAGAACATTGTATACATAATAAATAAATAAATCCTTTTAAAAAAAAAAATCAGCTCCTGTGTATGGTCATCAAATTATTCATATGGAAAATGGATTAACTCTCCAGTCTACTGTTGGGCATCCATTGGAGAGTTTGCCCCTGCCCAGGCCTCCCAGGATGGGTATTTAAGACTTCCTGAGTTATCTATGTAAACAGTCTCAGCAGATTCGTGGTGCAAGGGTTTTTAACCAAACTTAAAACCATATTGGGAAAAAATATGAAGGAGATGTGAAAAGTATTTCCAACAAAACTTACTCTGGGGGGAAAAAAAGAATCATAGAAAATGTTGAGTTTCTATTATTGCCTGGTATGTTGGGAAAACACATTTTAAAAGTAATTGAAAGGTATTAAGCCAAAGCTTTTTTTTAATTGCTATCTATTAGTAGATAGTAAGAGTGGGAATTTAATTTTTTTCCAGCACTGGTGATTGACAGCAGGGGCTTGTGCATTCAGGGAAAGGGCTCTGCACTGAGATAGACTCCCAGCTCCGAATAGTTTTACTTCATACCTGGATGCTTTTCCTACAGAATCAAAAGTTATTGGGGATTTTTGTTTTTTATTTTTTGGTGCCTATTAGAAACTGTAAGTTAATGAAGAAATTTTGATAATAAGATTCAGAACAGGTACTTACAAGAGCAGAAGAAAAGTTAATTTATTAGTACCCTGAAAACGAACTTATATAAGAAGGAATTTATTTTAAAAAATGATAGAAGTTACAAGATTCATAATCGAGTTAAGGAAATATTTAAAATTATGATTATTTTCATTATTGATAGACCACTTTGAATTAGTTGGTGACTTTCCATCATGGAAGATAACTTTTTCTTCCTATTTTTAAACCTGGAAAGAATAAAGTGAATCAAAGTCAATAAAATGTGCAGTATTGGGGCCTTCACAGGGTTTGCTCACTCTGATTACAGCAGCTACTCCCTAGAGCATTTTTGCTTCTAACATAAGCCAAAGTCCATGTAAACAAACAAAGAGGTTGACTGGTTGGGAATTGATGCTTCGTGACAGTGATCATGGGAATGTGTGGATTTTACTGGAGTTCCTTCTTTTGGCATAAACAAGCTTTTTTTTTCCTTTTTTTCCAGAAGGAACAGGAAAACAAATTATTGCTCACACGTTTTAAAAAGGAGAAATTTCATTAACTATTTCAAAGGCACGGTATTTTCTAGTAACATTTTTGCTGATTTGTTAATTTGCAAATTAATAGGCAGCCCTTCGCTAAAGGTGAGACTTTTAGACAAGCTGAAGCAGAGCAGTCCAACAACTAGTTAGTTAAAGCATTGCTGTCCAACAGCTAGTTAGTTACTTTCTTTGGGCCATAATTCTCTTAACTGTCAGTTAGACTTAAGAGTTAGTAGAACAGAAGACTTAAATAAAACTTGGTTAAAAAAAAAAGAAATATCAAAAAACATTTCTCAAGATGTTCTCTAATATCAATGAAAATGTACTTACTAAGGTTGAATTATGCATTTAAATGCATAAAATGATAAATTATGTGTTGTATTATGTCACAATAAAAAGTTAAAATGCACATTTAAATAATTTGGTAAAATTGTAATATTTCCCTCCCATAATAAGTGAGATCAATGATTTATTCCATATTAAGGATAATTGTCTTCTTGTCTGGCTTGGGATACAAACCTTAGGGATATTTCTTGTACGCTAAGTCATTAAATCTCCTGCTCTTTATTCAATGAAACTCAATAAAACTATTATTTGAAATCAAACTATCAATTGTTAACAGTCAACCACCAATCATTGTCCAATTGATTATGACTTAATTACATTTAAATTTTTCTACTACTTTATTTTGGCAAATAATTTTCATGATTTCTTTATTCAAAACTCAATTAATATTAGTTAACCTCAATGTGTTATCATGCTCTTCATAAGAAGAAAAGAACAGAGACATGAGACAATATGTCAAGTGTAGTTTGGAAAGTCTTACATAGATAGAAAAGGAAAGGAAAAAATGAGAGAAGCTAAAGGCTAGATAGAAATTCACTACTGCTACTATTTTCTCCCTCAAAGGTCCACCTACTAACCATCAATGAATTTGTGTTCCATAAACTTCACCTTCTTTTAGGAAGATATTCATGGAAAATATGTAAATCTCCAAAGAAAATTCTGTTGTGAAGGGTGGAATATGTCACTCTAAAATATGCCACATTGGCACAAGGATTATTTTGAGTTGACAGTCAGGAAGTGCTCCCTCCCCACTCTCAACCAGGAAGGTGAGAAAACACTCTGTGAAGGACACTTCACAGATCCTCATTAGTCTAGAGACTGACTGTAGAATCCACGTAGCCAACAGGACTAGGCAACCTCTGTCTTCCATCATTTTCCTACAATTTACCACACTAGATATCAATGTACTTTTTCTTTTTTTTTGTTGTGCTACCTACATAAAAAAAATTATGTCTTTTTTGAGGCCACTATATAAGATAGAGCTCTGACTTGTTCTTTGAAATTTCAGTATTTTCCAATTTTCCTCTAATAGACATATGAGCTAAACATGTCAATAAACTTCTTTTTCTTTCCTTTCTTATATATTTCCTTTCTCTTTCTTTCTTACTAATTCACTTCGCTGCATCCCAGATAAGAACTTAGAGAAGCAGAGAAAAAAGTATAGAAAAGTAGAGAATTATTTTTCCTCCAATGTGATAACAAATGTCATACAAATGATAAAATTGCTACCAACTCATGTAAAAGTGTGACTATACTAACACACTCAAGGCAAAATACACAAAAAAGTGGCCATGAAGAAAAAATTGAACAGATATCTATACAGCTAATAAATATAGCGAGAAATGTCATCTGCATGTATTATTTAGGATAACTGTTTCTCCTTTGACTTGAAGGACCCTTAGGTAGAGATTGTTCAGTCTTTATCCACTGCTGGGTTAGGGCCAAATAAAAACAAGTGATGTCCCTTTGTGCTTATGCCAAGAAAAATATAATGAAGCTTGGCGTTTTACCAATTTTAATTTGAAAACCCCTACCTTCTTATACTTTCAGCGTAACGTAATTCAATGTATTTTATGTAGAATAAACCTGAATTCTTCCAAATAAGAAAAAAAAGTCCCAAGATCACTGAGATTTAAAAAGGACTCCAAATGAGATACATCTGGTTGGACGGACCTATGTAACAGTACATTTGGATTCATAGAGCTGGCCTTGAAAATTACTCAGCTAATCCTTAAAATATATACATTATTTGATATTTTCCAATATCTCTAGATCTTTAAGACAACTCTATTATAGCAACTGAAGATGCTTTTTTACTCAGTAGATTTTTAAAATAATTTCTAAACCTTCGCCTTCCTTGTCTCACCATACTTATCTGAAAGATAGGTGACCTTTAAGAATCCTACACTCTTATATCAACCCATCAAAACACAATATCTACAGGGTAAAACCCACTCCCTCTGAACTTCAGCCCATAACCTGACAAGTGCATTGCATGCCAGTCCTCGGCAGGACTGAGCATTAAGAGCTCTGCTCAGTGTCCAGCAATTTCACACTGCCCATTTCTTGGGGCAGAGAGCCTACAATGACTCCATTTCTGCTCTAAGTAAGTTACTTTGCTTGCCTTACCACTAAATTCACTTCTTAGGCCTGGAGTATGCTGATATTTTGTTTGTGATCTAACAAAGTTTGCCTGAAGATCCAAGTTCAGAGCTAAGCCACTAGTTAGCCATAGAGGGCAGGCAGTGGTGGCACATACCTTTAATGCCAGTACTAGAAGGATCTCTGTGAGTTCAAGGCCAACCTGGGCTACACAAGATTAATCCAGTCTGAAAGAGAAACAGTGGTGACACACACCTTTAATCCCAGCACTAGGGAGGTTGAGACAGGAAGTGATATGGCTGGACAGAGAGAGGAATATAAGATGGGAGGAGACAAACTCGTTCCCTTTCAGCTGAGGATTCCGTAGAGATAAGAACTAGTGACTGGCTGCTCTGCTTCTCTGATCTTTCAGCATTTACCCAGATATCTGACTCTGGGTTTTTATTATTAAGACCAATTAGGATTCATGCTAAGTGGAGACAACTTTAAACTGAAACATTCTAAGAAATGGATGAAGAGGAAAAATCCATCGAAGATCAGAAAACTCAGAAATAGAATTTCGTGCTCATGAACTACTCGAAGAAACAATCATTTTATCATTTTGGAGATTATTTTTAATGTGACCAGCCTACAGAAGTGTCACCCCATCTAAACAAGGAAGAAAACTGGCATTTGCCAAGGAACCGTTCCCTTACACTCTAAGAATAGTTTTCTGTTGTTATTGTCTTCCTAACAGTCTTCTGGAACTATAGCCTGGCACCATGAAAGCAGTTTGTTTGTTTCCCTCAGTATTTTATGTTCATTAGGGAAACTTGTGGGTAGGAAACATTATGTATATTATTCTAGAAATTAAAACAAGACAACATAGATAAACTTAAGAGGTATGTACATTCCAAAGAAACTTGAAAAGACAGCTGAGGATATTACCACAATGGGGAGCTGGCAGCTCTCTCTCTCACCAGCTTAAGAAAGTCTCTCTGCCATTTCTGGCAGTTTGCTTCACCCTGCTTCATGCGACAAGCCCCAATGTCATAACATAGGGAAGAGGTATGTTCTTTTTTTTTTAATTAATTAAATGTTTTAATTTATTTTACATCTCAACCACAGTTTCCCCTTCCCCTCCTCTGTCCCCTCCCATCCACTCCTCTGTTTCTGTTCAGAAAGGGGCATGCCTCCCATGGGTGTCAACAAAGCATGGCATATCAAATTAAGTTAGGATTAAGCTCTTTGTATTAAGGCTGGGCAAGGCAACCCAGTTTGGATAAGAGGTTCCCAAACACCCAGCATTAGGAACAGGCCCTAATCCCACTGCTAAAAGTCCCACAAATAGACCAAGCTACACAACTGTCACACATATGTAGGAGGCCTACATCAGTGCCATGTAGGCTCCCTAGTTGTTGGTCCAGATTCTGTGAGCTCCTATGAGCCCAGGTTAGTTGTTTCTGTGGGTTCTCTTATGATGACCTTGACCCCCCTGGCTGGTACAATCCTTCCTCCCTCTCTTCGACAGGATTCCCAGAGCTCAGCCCAGTGCTTGGCTGCGGATCTCTGCATTTGTTTTCATCAGTTACTGGATAAAGTTCTCTGATGACAATTAAAGTAGACACCAATCTGACGACAGGAGATGGCCAGTTCAGGCACCCTCTCCACTATTGCTAGGAATCTTAGCTGGGGTCATCCTTGTGCATTCCTGGGAGCATTCCTGGTACCAGGTTTCTCCCTGAAATGGCCTCCCCATCAAGACATCTCTTTCATTACTCCCCGCTCCATCCTATCCCCAACATGCCCAACCAGATCCTTCATGTTCCCACTCCCCACCCCACCCCACACCTAATTTACCTAGGAGATATCTTCTATTTCCCCTTCCTAGGGAAATCCATTCACCCCCTTTGGACCCTCCTTGATACCTAGCCTCTCCGGGGCTGTGGATTGCAGCAGGTCTCTCACTAGCTGGCTGGCTGGTCAGTGGGGACTGCCAAGGGATATGCTCTTAATGAAGCTAAAATTATTAAAACATCAACCAAGAAATGGTGTGCATAACCTACTTCCAAGTTCAGTATGGCTCTGCCTTATCAGGAAGGGGTGATAAAGGAACTGATTGAGATCAGGCCAGCTTAGTTTCTAGACCTTCACTGCGCTTGACCTTGACAACAGCATGCCCTGTTTAACAGTTTTCCAACATTTCATGGTCTGATTTTGGTTTCTCCCCTAAGTTCACATTGTTTAGGTTTTCAAGAATGCCTTAGATTCCCCACAGCAGTGCGAAGCTCTAGCTTCCTTCATACCATGTTCCGCAACAGGTTTTGATTTGTATTTATTCCTGAATTCATCAGAAACTGGCCTTTGGGTGCCCTATGACATGTAGTCATGTAGTATTTCCCTAACCTACTTTTTAAGAGATTTGAGACCTCTGTGCAATTAATACTGCAATTAAACTCATATTGAATATACAGGTGACCCAAGACACATATTGAACATAAATGTGACCTAAGTGATACTTGCAGGTAAAACATACCTGTTCTTCTCTGGCAAACCAAGTAGAAAAATAAAGAAACAATCATCAAGCAGGTTAAATAATGGGAATAAGGCAACATTACAAGAGAGGGAGTGAACTGAAAATGTTACGCATAGTGCTAGTTTACCCTGATTCCCTCTTGTCCTTAGTGAGTTACTTTGCTTTTCTGTATAATATTTTACAGAGGACTTAGCACCTCTGGTCTTCTCCATGAATTTATGTTTTCCAAACATCCCTCACTCTTCCATTATCATTTTCTTCATCTCTGTGGCATCAACGTTTTCAGCACATCAACTCTGATGTTCTTTATTTTCTACCATCACCTTGCTGTACAGACCTTCCCAGTTGCCCAGTCAGTTTTCTCAGTTCTCTGTTATATCCTCAATAGTCAACTCAGTCACAGCTTCTACTTCCTCCACTCCCCAGCCACTTTCAGCCTGGCTCCTGGCCCCATCACTATAGAGACACTGCTCTTAACAAAGAATCCAGCCTGTCAAATCAGTGAGCATTCTACTCTCTCCATCTCCTTTCCTTTCCTGAAAGTCTCCCCAGATTATCTCCAACTCTGACATCTCCCTGAGGCTCCAGTCACAGATTCCATTAATCAACCTAATACCACTATCACAGTTTCTTACCGTGGGAAGTAGGAAATGTAGCCATCACTCACTTGTCACCTATGACCAAAGGGCAGCATCTTGGCTAAGGGCCAGTATTAAAAACATCAATTCCTGTGTGAGTTAATGAAGATACTAAAGGCTCAAGTTATTTGCCTGATTCTGTTTTAACCTCAGGAAAACGAGGGTAACTGCTTTATTAAAGTCTCTTATTTCATCTGTCACTTTTAATTATGTGTGTGTGCATCCTTTGTGTGCAGCTGTCAGAGGCATTGTGTACCCTCGAACTGGTGTCACAGGTGGTGGTGAGCTGCCTGACATGATGCTGGGAACCAAACTGAGGTCTTTTGGAAGAGATGTAAGTGCTCTTAACAACTGAGACAGCTCTCCAGCCTCTCTTTGTGTCATATTATTAATAGTAGCTACTATACATAACACATGTATACATACATACATACATACATACATACAGAGAGAGAGAGAGAGAGAAGGGGAGGGAGGAAAGAGAGGAAAATGAGGGAGGGAAACAGCCAAAAAAAAGTTCTATATTGTTTCATTGATAAATTTAGAGTTTTCTAGATCGTGTTTTGATTGACATGATAGAAAAAAAAGAGTTTATTTAAAACTTGGTAAGTAAATGATTCAATATATTAAAAACAGTAAAAGGAAGATAATCTAAAAGTTAGGATCACAGAAGCACAATTTGATGCCCTGTTTTCACTCAGTGGTGATGATGAAGTATTTTCCAGTAACAAATTAATAGTTCTTCATTTGATTTTTTTTTTTTGGTCTGAAAATAAGCTTGTCCATGCATAGTTTCATTGCCTTCATTAACATAGACCTGGTTTGACCTCACCATCTATATCAAAAACAAAGCATCTTGTTGAGGGCAGAGGTAAACTGTGTTTTTCACTCATCTCACTCCTGATTCACAAGTCAGCCAAGTACTGCAGGCAAAGGATGGACCTTGCTCCCTGTGAGTAACATCACTCTCATCTCCCAGCTGACTGTGGTTACAAATGACTCCACTGCTCTGAAATTTAGTTTATTCATCTATAATTTGAACAACCAAATAAGACCTACTCAGAGTGACATTGGGTTTATGTAAGTCTTGTCAGAGGTCATCTAAAGAGCTGAGTATTTAGATATTCAGAAATTGGACCCATTCTCCTCCCTTCTTTCCTCCTCCCTATCTAGATGTGAAACATCTATGTCTGGATGTCTTCACTGTGCTCTGTCGCTTACCTTCATCTATGATCACATGTTCCCAGAACATGCCAGGTAGAAGCAAGATAGGAGGGATGTCCTGAAGCAGAGTGCTAATGGAGGACCAGATGATACTTGAGGCACATGCAAGGTGATTTTTGCTGGTCAGATGTTTTCCCCAGGAAGAAGCAACACTAGCCTTCTATAACATGAGATTCACAAGCTGTGCAGTAATACAATATGCTGTGAATTACCTCACTATTCACATCAGCACAGGGCTGTGATACTATCCTACCAGCCCAGTAGTCTGTCTCCATCAGTAGATCCAAAGGCACCAGTTTTAAAGATTCAGTACTCCTGCAAACTGTTTTTCCTCTCCCCCCTGTATGTAATGGGTCAGGGACAAACAGAGAGCTTAACTGTTACTTATCTCTGGTCCCTTCCGCATTTGTTTAATTAAGAGCATTGGGTCTTGATAGCATAGATTAAGCTCTTGCTTTAGTTACGGTTGCCACTGCGTCCTATAGTGGCATTTAATAATTTGACCACACTTTGAAATCATAAACTGTTTTTGTATCTGTAACCCAAATCATTCTCGTTATGACAGTAATAACCACTGTTTATCTTCTAAGGAAAGCTAACTTCACTTATTGATGGCATATCAAATACTTTTAAATGATTAAAAACTCATATTTATTACAATGACTTGCCAGTCCTTTCACATGAAGGAAAGTAATTTTCAAGCTCATCTTTTTTAGTTTGCAATCTGTCTGTATGTGGAGAGATGACCTGTGACATGAAGCCAAAGAAAATGGGAATTTCTCTTTTTCTGAAAGTGGCTCTCACTCTCTGTATTTACAACAAATGGCGGCCACAAATTTCAGGCCCCATTCTGCTCCACCCTCTCAGTAAATCTGGAAGCCCTGTTTGTGGTGCTGGGGACCAAACCTAGGACCTTCTATGTGACAAGCAAGCACTCAGCCACTGAACTCTGTCCCCTTCCCCTGTGGGAAGGCTGATTTTCTGAAAGTCTTATAAAGACAACAAAGAAATATAATGGATAGAACTGACTGCCTCATTACCCTCATATGTCTATAAGTCATGACACAGTCCATCATGGTTCTTCCCTATGAGTGCCATAAACCCAGGAGCAGTGAAGGGAAATGTTTCCATCTCAGGTCAGAGTCCTGCATCTTTGGTGTTTGCCTTGGTTTTCATAGCCCTCTAAAAAATTCTGTTCCTGTGGAATGCTTTATAGGCCCTTTATTGCAGCCTGTATTAACTAGATGCAGAATTCCTGAGCCTCCAAAGCCAATCACCTGCTTGGTGATTATTATCTGTGTGTTGGTGCATGCATTTGTTCATTTTCCTATAATTCTAAACAAGTGCTGGGACTTCAGGTTCCAAACACAGCCCAGATGTGCACAGGTTTGATGTTGAGGCCTAATCCAAGACGGCCTTCTTTAACTACTACACAGGTGGATTTCTGCCCCAATCATAGCTGCTCTAGGCCACCATGCCTTTCAGCCCCCAGCTTTCTGCCCTTCAAATTTGGGGGCCTTATGCACCTTGGAAATTTTCTGAAGTTTACTATAGAAGGTCATTCTACAATAGAATAAAAATGCCAGCCCTTGCATGATGAAATCTAACCCCAACATAAGCATATTTGGAGATATGTTTCTGGGAGGTGCTTAGGTCATGACTGTTAAGCCCTCATAAATAGGGTGATAGTATTAAAAAGAACCCAAGGAGACCCTGTCCCTTCTAATGTTGGTAAAATACAGCACAAACACTGTTATCTAGGAAAACCCCACCGGACAGTAAATTCAGTTTGGCTTTCTAACCTGCAGAAATGTAAAGAGTAAATCCCTATCATTAATAAGCCTCCAGCCTGTGGCATTTTGTTATAGTAACCTAAACAAACTAAAATACAGCCTCATCCTCCTTGACAGACACTATAAGGAAAATAATCTATTTGCTGATTCCTAGAAGGTTTATGTTTTAAGTACTATTCACTGCTACTGTAGAAAATTATCTACTATTGTTTCTAAATGTAATATATTCCTTGGGGTAAACATTTCTTTAGTTGTATTTCTAGTCATTTTTTTTCAGGGTAGAATTTCCTAGATTTTGTAACAACACCATGTTTTCTTGAAATGTTACTTTTTTTAGAAAAGAAGGGTATTGGGTAAATGTCTTAACAGTTAAGAGTACTGACTGCTGAGGGAACCGGATGCGGAGATCCACGGCCAGGCCCCAAGTGGTGCTCCAGGAGTCCAATTGGCAAGAAAGAGGAGGGTTTGTATGAGCGAGAATTATTGAGACCAAGATTGGAAAAAGCACAGGGACAAATAGCCAAACGAATGGAAACACATGAACTATGAACCAATAGCTGAGGAGCCCCCAACTGGATCAGGCCCTCTGGACAAGTGAGACAGTTGATTAGCTTGATCTGTTTGGGAGGCATCCAGGCAGTGGGACTGGGACCTGTCCTTAGTGCATGAGTTGGCTGTTTGGAACCTGGGGCTTATACAGGGACACTTGACTCAGCCTGGGAGGAGGGGACTGGACCTGCCTGGACTGAATCTACCAGGCTGAACTCAATCCTCAGGGGAGCCTTTGCCCTGGAGGAGATGGAAATTGGGGGTGGACTGGGGAAAAGGGGGGGGAAGAACAAGGGAATCCATGCCTGATATGTAAAATTAAATTAAATTATAAAATAAAAAAAGAAACACTAAAAAAAAAGCATGACTACCTGGAAAAAAAAGAGTACTGACTGCTCTTCTAGAGGACCAGCTACTAACCTTTGTTAACCACCAGATTCCAGAGGATCTGAATCTTTTTCTGGCCTCTGTGGGCACTGCATGCACATGGCACACAGACATGCGTACAGGCAAAACATCCATACACATCAAATAAAAATAAATCTTAAAAAAAAAAACATTGTAAAGAAAAGGAGACTCTACTTCCTGTTGTGTTTGATCTGTGCATTTTAAGACAATCTGTTGGTCTGTCCTCAATTACTGCTAATGCTTCTCCATTAATGCTTTGTTACAAGCAATGACCAAGTAATTACCTATTATTACAATCACTCATTATTTATGAGCAAAGGAGACAAGTGCTCCTATGTAACATCAGATATCTTCAGATTACTGGAAACATGGCGAGAGTTCTCTTTGGAGAGTACCTGTGACTCAAAATTTCAAGTTAAGGGTTTGTCTTAGGTCTCTATCGTGATAAACACCATGACCAAAAGCAACTTGGGTGGGGTAACAGGGACGGTTTACTTCGGCTTACACTTCCAGTTAACAGTCCATCAACGGAGGGAAGTCAGGACAGAAATTCAAGCATAGCCACGGACGGGTACCACTTACTCCCTTACCCCACGAGCTTCTCAGCTTACCTATAACACTTCAGTACTATATGCCCAGGGGTAGCACTGCCTGTAGTTAGCTGGGCCCTCTCCCAGTCAACAGTAATCAAGAAAATGCACCACCAACTTTCCTACAGGCAAATCTTATTAAGGTATTTTCTCAGTTGAGGTTTCCCCTTCCCAAATGACTCTAGTTTGTGTCAAGTTGATTCAAACTAGCCCAGGCAGGATTACTTTTCTTCATTAATAAAACTGTCCATAAAACTTACAAACTAGCAAAATTGCACTTTGTATCATCTGTTTAAAAGATATTGAATGAACCAAAAGAAAAATGAGCAGTAGTGGTGAACTCCTTTAATCCCAGCACTTGGGAAGCAGAGGCAGGCAGATCTCTGAGTTCGAGGCCGGCCTGATCTGTAGAGTCAGTTCCAGGAGAGCCAGGACTACACAGGGAAACCCTGTCTCAAGAAAAAAAACAAATATACATTTCCATACATGTATACATGGAAAGTGTGATCTAAGGTGATGGATCAGTAGGTAAAGTGCTTACTATCAAGCATTAGGACTTGAGTTCAGATTCTACAGCAGGTAACTGTAATCCTGTCTCTGGCTCTTGCTTGGATGTAGGCGTACTAGGAGTACTATGATTAGTACTCCTAGTACGCCTACATCCAAGCAAGAGCCAGAGACAGGAACTCCTGGAAACTACAGGCCAGCTAGCTTGACATCATTCACAGCAGTGAGCAAGATAACCTACCTCAAACAAGGTGGAAGGCAACGACCAACACTTGAGATTGTCCTCTGACATATACACACACTGTGGCATGTGTGCAACCCTCACACATGCACACACACACACACAGGTGCATGTGTACATGCATGTGCACATGCACAATCATATATATTCATCACATACAAACACATAAAATGATAATTTATGTGTATCACGTGTATGGTTTCAAGTCAGTGAGCTAAAAACTGGAAATTACAACATTTGTTCAGAAGTCCAACTGATAGTTCCCCTCACTGGTTTGACCACTTTTACCAAACAATTTTTTTTGGTTTTTTTATTCATTCAAATATTTAAACCTTTAACTGACATCTGACATTTGGACTTGGACATTATAAAGTCTTACAATGTTATTACATTTGAGATTTTTCTATATATAAAGAAGATAAAATAGCTCATGTGTTCATATAGATACTTGGGGTTCAAAGCCAGGGCTTTGAATATTGAATTCGTGGTTCTCAGGGACAAAAGTGATGATAGTATCATAATATTAGTATCTTTATTTCTTAGGCACAGCATATGCATATAGTTACAGAGACAAGGCAAAATATAAACAATCTGTGCTGTATATCTAATGAAATTAGTATTGTGGTATAAAATGATGTAAGATGGTATATGTGTAAATAATTTAGTATACACACCAATGTCTTTGATTCATCCTTGATTAAAATCAGAATCAATGTCAAGAGGAGGCCATACTGTTTCAAACAGGACTTAAAGGGGAATGTTAGGAAGTTCGTGGTCTAAGTGCCTTGTGAACTGAAAGGATGGTACTGCCATTCAGCCTTCATCTAGATGGGTAAGGAAGATCTTGAGTAAATATTTACAGTGCCATTTATCACACAATATAACTTGAATCCATTATTCTTCCTTTCGGCATATTCTTGCATCTAAACTATTCAAGTCTTTCAAACTTTTCAAACTTTCCTAAAGTGAGCAAGTGCTTCCTCTAATATTTGTAATTGTTATTAATAGTTTCACAACTACTCAAGAATGGATTCTTGACAATGCCTTTTGGAATAAGTGCTATAGGGTACTGGGTTTGTTCATAGAGAGCTGTATATTATGTTTGCCATCTGAGACTATTCTTGCCATGGATGTATTTTGCCTAGATAACTGACTGCCTCTGATCTCACTGATCGGGCATTTTCAAGTCAAGCTAAAAGATGACTTTAATATGTACTCATAATAATTACATTTTGCTATGTGGTGTGACTTGATGGTTTGCAGGTAGCCATGGCAGCAGTGAGCTTGTGGGTGTGATGGCCATGGCATGTCCTGTAGACAGTATTTCATAGCAGTTCTCTCTGTCATCCTCCAGGTCTCTTACTTTCTTTCCATCCCTCTTCCACAGCCCCTCTTCCACAATGTTTGAAGTGGGGTCTCTTTATTGACCTAGAGTTTTCCATTTTAGCTAGGCAATCTGGCCAGCAAGCCCTGGGGATCCTTTATCTCTGCCCTCCCTTCTCCCCAACCCCACTACCAGAGTTACGGATACATGCTGCTATGACCAACCTTTTCATGGACATTGGGGACCATGGCTGCTCATGTCCTCATACTCGCACAGCAAGTATCCACAGGAGCCAAGTTCTCTCCTATTCTATTTTTAAAGTTATAATGGAGGAGTTGGGGATTTAGCTCAGTGGTAGAGCACTTGCCTAGCAAGCGCAAGGCCCTGGGTTCTGTCCTCAGCTCTGGGGAAAAAAAAGTTATAATGGAATCCCTTCCTTTATATCAAGTCAGTCTTTCAGAAGGCTTTCCAACATTCCCTTCTCTTGTGTCCTATGAGGCTTCACCTATACAGAAAGGTACTATAAAAACCAGTCCCCAGTGCATGAGCCGGCTCTTTGGAACCTAGTGTCTATGGTGAGACACTTTGCGCAGCCATGGTGCAGGGAGGAGGGCCTTAGACTGGCCTCAACTGAATGTACCAGGCTCTGCTGACTCCCCATGGGAGACCTCGCCTTGGAGGAGGTGAGAATGGGGGGTGGGTTAGAGAAGAAGGCTGGGGGTGGGAGGAGGGAGGACAGGGAAATCTGTGGTTGGTATGTAAAATGAATAGAAAAATCTCTTAATAAAAAAAAAGAAAGAAGAAAACCAATGGATAAAAAGCATTCCTATTTCCAAGTCTACTGAGGTCATTTCTACCTGTACAGTTTTCAGTCTGAATCCCATACTCCAAAAAGAAAAGGGCACATTAAGTAATATAACAATGCCCATAGAAACAGAATAATAATGGCCTCCTACACTCTACTATCCACCATCTGGGACATGTAAATTTGCAAGGCAGATAAGGATTAAGGTTGCAGATGAACCAAGGTTGCTAATAATCTGGCTTTACAATAAGGTCTCTGGATTGTATAGGTGGGTCCAACATAATCTTAAATGTGAGAGGCAGAAAAAGCTGTGTGATGGAAGTGGGAAGAGACTCAACTTTCCTACCTTCAAATACAGAAGCAGCAGCAATGAGCTACGGGATGTAGGTGCCTTCCGCAAGCTGGAGACATCAAGTCAATAATTTTCCCCTAGATACCACAGAGGGAAAGCGGTTCTGCTATTCTGTACAGTGAATTCAGTCCATGTCAGACTTCTGAACTACAGAACTATAATACATCTGTATAGCACTAACCCACTAAGTTTATGCTAATTCCATTGCAAGTGTGAATAGAAGAAAATGTCCCACATTTTTTTAATCCTAAAAGCAAAAACTTTAATTCAGAAACAGTTTGACAATTTATTTTTGCATATCCCACATCTTAACAACACTTTAATTGGCCTCCACAATTAAAAGGCCAACTATTCTCTGCCAGTTAACCAAACACATGACCCAATTAAAGCCTAAGGCCTGACAGTATAGTAACACATGGATTACTCTCTCTACTTAAAAAAAAATCTCTCTCAAGAATTTGTCTTGACTTATGGATTATGACAAAATGTAAGCTTAATAAGGGATATCAGTCAGTGAGGGGAGATTTGCTTTAAACATATTTCAACTAATAACTGAGAAAGGAAAGACAAAATTCCATCATCATGTTGCAGTCCCCAGTAATAACAAGAAGTGGGGAGGGGACAGCTCTTTGACAGGAATCAGCAGACTTCAGCTAAGTGTAGATCCAGATGATGGCTGGTGCTCTTTCCCTAGGAGCTACTGGCTACTTGTTTTACTCTTTAAAGAGCTAAAAACGCCGGGCAGTGGTGGCGCACGCCTTTAATCCCAGCACTTGGGAGGCAGAGGCAGGCAGATCTCTGCGAGTTCGAGGCCAGCCTGGGCTACAGAGTGAGTTCCAGGAAAGGCGCAAAACTACACAGAGAAACCCTGTCTCGAAAAACCTAAAAAAAAAAAAAAAAAAGAGCTAAAAACATCAAAAAGAAACTAATGTTTCATAGCACACAAAAGTGATGCAAAATTCAGATTTGGGTATTTACAAATAATATTTTCTTAGGCACAGTGGTGCCCACGCATTACTAGCGGGTATGCTGCATTTGTCCTGTACCAGCAGAACGGAGCAGCTGCAGGAGGCTCCATGGCATTGCAGAATCCAAAACATTTGCTTTCTTCGAAGGAATGGTTTCCTGGCTCCTTCTCTAAGCAATGGGCATCAGTTGCATCTACAGCACAAAATGGGAAGCATGCAGAACGCTCATGAAATATTCTCACTAATAAATCAGATTTAAACTGATTCGGGGTCCTTATCACACAGCCAATTTGTGGGGAATAACAGTGGACAGTGGGATATGTACAAGGGCACTGTCGGGACCCACTCAGCAGAGGAGAATGTGGGAAACTCCATGGGAGAAGTTTGTTTTCTAGGACAAAATCATTTTCTAGAGGAAAAAATAGACGAGGAGGGAAAATCTACAGGCTAGAGGGATAATTGCAATATGTCGATTTCATCTGGAGTCTCATAGAAACACATTAAAACACTGAATTATGAAGGGGTCCAGGAAATGTGACAGTAAGTTCATAGCTGAGGGTATTGATAAATTGCTAATACATCTACACAGTGTCTTAAACTTTTTCTTCTAAGTCTCTAGGGCAGTGGTTCTCAATCTTCCTGATGCTGACCTTTCAGTACAGTTCTTCATGTTGTAGCGACCCCCAACCATAAAAGTATTTCATTGCTAATTCAAAACTTTAATTTTGCTGCTGTTATGAATCATAATGTAAATATCTGATGTGCGGGCTATCTAATATGCGACCCCCAAAGGGGTTGAAACCCACAGGTCGAGAACCACTGAACCAGAGTGTTCAGGGGTGTAACTCAATAGCAGAGCACAGGTTTCATACACGCAAGACTCTAGGTTGAATGCCCCACATCCAAACAAGTAAATGAATACCCTCTCTCTTTCATACAACATTTAGATGAAGCAACATAATAGCTGAGATTTACTTGTAAATTTTCTAGTAGGGAGGAAAGAAATGAAAAATAGGATATCGGCTGAAATTAAGTTATAGGATTATTATAAAGTCTTTCTATATTGCTGAAATTTCCCATATTTTAAAAAGGCATTATTTCCCAAAGGCCTTGAGCTTCATGAAGAGAATAATTTTATTACAACAATTTTCCTCAAAGTATAAAGAAACCAATAAAAAAATCAAAAGCAAAGAGTGTCCTGTACTCCAATATTGCCTAAGTTTCCTATTTTAACTCCAAAAGTGCCAATAAAATCCACTTTGACAAAGACATAGAATGAAGTTTCAGTGATTGAGATCTGCTGTGGGTGACCACCAATTTGGATCTGCTTTGAAGGCACTTTGCAAACCACTACTCCAGCACAATTGTTTGTCTCATATTGCATCTTAGCTATACTCACCAACATTCTAACTTCTGAAGTATTAGAGACTATACACAGCACCTCCTACAAAACAAGGGCCCAGTGCTTCTCCTATCTCCTAATAAAGGAGTTAGGAGACTGTGCCCATGTAGCGAATGTGACTACCAAAGGCCCCACATCAATGCATGTGTCATTCACACTCCTCCAGGGAGCAGGAACTGCCATTTTCCTTCCTGATAAGAAGTGAGAAACAGAACTCTGAAGTTACAAAGGTAGTGAAGAGACTGAGCCAGGCTGAATGCTATTAGGGTGAATTTCAATGATAAACCAAGGCTAGTGCCACCCACCTTCAGCTGCTGGCAAAGTTTTGATTCAGTGAAGAGGTTGAGATCTAGATAGGTTTAAACATCCTGTGGCTGGGCGCTGTATCTTTCTAAGAGCAACACATGTCAGGACCCAATGAAAAAGAGTTTCACTGAATAGTTTAAAATAGTGAAGTTAATTAGCTAGCAGATTAATTAGCATAATGTTCCCAATAAGAAATGAAAGAAATATATACTTTCAAGATGTACCAGAAAAATAGAACTATAAGCATGCACTATGAAATACCTGCACAGAATGGCATAATATATCTCAAAAAACAATGCTGAGTGAACAAGGCAAATGGTAAATGAAAATCTGCTGCACAGCACAGTCCCCAAGAAATGCCAAGCAGATAAAGCATCCATACATCTCTATAACAAATGTGTACTAGAGGTGTCTTTAATTTGGATGAAGGAATGAATGCTGATTTGGGGAAGTCTCTTTCTAAGGGGATGGAATCAAGAAAATAGGAGATGGGTGTTTTATCTGTATCTGTAATATTTTGTTCTTTTAAAGATACCAAGAAAAGATAGACATTCTTAATTTTTGTTGAGTGTGTGTTGGGATGATCAGGGTGCCTCGGCATTTTCTATTGTTTACATATGGAGATTATTTGTGTTTTCATTTAAAAGGTATAATAAATGGATAGTAAGAGTCAAAGAGACTTGTAAAAGTATTTTCACTGAATAGTGTTCCTTTAAGAAAACAGAACACTTGTGTAACTCATAAACCAGTAAGAAAGGAAGAGGAAGTTGCAGTTGCTTTAATAACTGCTAAGAAAAGCCAGACATAGGACGATTTCTTCAGACTGCACAGCTAACAACTGGCAGACAGGAAGGAGTCTAGCCTTGGCTAGCTCCATTCCAAAGCTACCACAATGTTTGCTAAAGTACATGCAGACTTACTGCCCAAGTTGAGACAACCTGTTTGAGATCAGACCTTTTAGGCAATGTTCTTATTCAATACAGCTCTCAATCCAAAATGTCACCATTATAAAGTTCATTTCCAATAAAGCCCAGAAAAATTAACTTTCCAGAAGGGGGAAAAGATCTAGGCAAGTATTAGCATGAATGCTTTCCCTTTTTTGGATTACTTTGTGGTTGAAACTCAGGTAGAGAGAGGGTTTTCATGAATATGCAGCCCTGACACAGAGAGCTTGTCTTGTCATACACAAATTGTCATGTCAATTCTCAATTGTAGACATCCATCTTCAGAACATCCAGAACGGTTCTCACTTTATTAAAGCTTGGGCAATTCCTGACATCCTTTAAGCCTATTTCAGGAGGTCAGAGAAAGACATGGACTGATACTTTGGTGATCTTTGAATCATTCATAAAAGCTTCCAGGGGCATACATTCCACTACATGACAACTTGTGAACTAATTCATCAACGTTCCAGAATAAATACCTTCTAAGTAAGACCTATACAAGAATCAGCCCTACAGTCTAATTCTACCAGGCGAGTCCATGAGCATGAAAGAATCAGAGTTAGGCCCATCACAAGAAAAAGTAAATTTGCAATGTAAATTTAAGTGCAAATGCAAAAAGTAAATTAAAAATAATCCTTTCTACCCCACTCCTGTGGAGCAGTAGCATAGTTATCTGTCTCCTACTTAAACTATTCTTCCCTACCCAAAAAGAAAATAATAAGATAAAAATAAATAAAACATTTTGCTTCTTTTTTCTTTTGAGATCAAAAACCAAGTAACTAATCTCCCTCACATTAATTAAAAACTATTACTTTTTTAAGTTGCTAATTGATTAATTCATTCCTGGAGCAAATATGTGACTAACTACTCTGTGCCAGGCACTGTTCAGGTCTCTCTGCTGTATCATTGAATAATACAAGACTCTACACTCAGGGGAGCTAATACTCCAGCTGTAATAAGCAAAGAAAGTCATTTAGTGGGAAGTAAAAAGACAGACAGTAGCACCTGCAGCCTGCTTATGAGAGCCTCCATACAGCCAGGGCTACAGTATGACTGGTCTTGGTGTTATTTCACAACATTTAGCATCTATCTCCATGACTCAATTAAAATTAGCATTGGGAAGATGGACTTACTTTTTTCCTGACAACTCCAAGAAAACTTTTCTTTTTCTTGAAGTCTGGTCACTATGTCAAGGAAGCTTTTGGTCCTGATCTTCTAACCCCACCTTTAAGGAGGTATGAACTGTTTAACCTTGCTCCAGCAGGCTCTGATTGTAAAGATAGACTGTACCCTCTGATAGTTGCTCTGCATATCTCTTTTGTGTGGATTAAACTCTCGGTTCTCTTAGAGAAGCTGTCCAGGACCTACCCACTGTGCCTGTCTTACTTAGGTTTCTGTTGCTGTGATAAACACCATCCAAAAAGCAACTTGAGAAGGAAAGTTTGTTTCATCTTACAGCTGGCAGTCCATCTTGAAGGGAAGTCAGAGCAGGAACTAAACAGGAATCCAGAGGCAGGAACTAAAGCAGAGGCCATGGAGGAATATGGCTCACTAGCTTGCTCCCCATGCTTCACTCAGCCTTTTTTTTTTTATACATTTCAGGAACACCTGCCCTGCTCATGTGTGACACTACCCACAGTGGGCTGGGCCCTCTGAGCCCATCAAATCACTGGTCAAGAAAATACCCCCAGAGACTTTCATACAGATCAATCTGTTGGAGGCAATTCCTCAGTTGAGCCTACCTCATCCCAGACAACTCCAGCTTATGATAAATTGACAAAAAAAAAAAAACAAACTAATATAGTGCCTAAAACTTCTGTGCTTGACAAATGTTAAAAATCATATGGTGTGTGTGTGTGTGTGTGTGTGTGTGTGTGTGTGTGTGTGTGTGTGGCCACAGAATCCAGAAGAAGATGTTCAAACCCTTGGAGCTAGAAGTACTGGCCTGAGCAATCAAACCTGGGTGCTGGGAACTGGACTCAGGTCTTCCAGAAGAGCAGCAAGTGCTCTTAACTGCCAAGTCATCTGTTAAACCCCTAGAGTAAGTTTCTTAAAAACATGTATTCTCTAGAATCCTTCAATTTTTGTGCTTCCAGCCCTCCTTTGCCTTTGCAAATAAAACTGAAAAACTCAATACATCCAGCTGGTCCAGCCAAATGAATATAATGGTTCTTTTGCTATTTATAAGTAATTTTTAGTGACTAAATTGTTTTTTAAAAAAATCTCAGTAAACGATGGCAGGAGAAACTGTTCTGATATATTTTAGAATTGAAAACAAATTTAAAATTATCATCATGCAGGGATATTTTCCCCTAAAACTTGTTTGAATTACTTTTTTCCTAATATGTTTGTAGTCCTCAAAGATACAACTAAATTCCCATGCACTATAATGATGATGATGATGGAGAAAAGTATATTCATTGTTTTGCTAATTAGTCAATAGTATTTCCAAAATGCTTAAACAAGATGGGCCATTGTTATTAAATGGATTTCTCTTCACCCAAAAAGAAAAAAAAACATACTAATATGAAAATGCAACTGTATCCCCAAGCAATACTGCTCTGTTCCCTTTTTAAGTCTTAAGACAGTGAGCAAAAGACAGGACACAAACATCAACCTGTCAAGAAATGGTTTACTCAGTGATGGACCAGCGCTGCAGGAGATCCCTTCCACTTCCACCAAGAGAGCGCTTTGCAGAACAAGAACAAACCATTAAGGGCTTAATGACACTGTGATGGCATATTGGATGCTAAAAGAGAAATAAGGATATTCTGTTTACCCAGTTGCCACTGTTTCTACCACAACCACCATGGACTCACCATCTACATGGTCCTCAAGTACTTGCAAAAGGATTTTTTTTTTTTTTACTTTAACCCTGCCTACTCAGCCTTTCTTCATTTTAAGACATTGACAAATCTAGCTGTTGGGAAATCTTATCTTTTAGGCATGACATGGTGACATGTCTTGATACCTTGACATCAGAGCAGTTTAGATTACCCACAGAGACACTAACAAAGACACAAAACAATCAGGTCTGTTAACATTTCCCTGGAAGAGATCTGAGATGGCTCATGAGGCATAAGAGGATCCCTGCTTCCCTTAGAACATATAAGCAAGTTAACAATTGTTGAAGAGGGAGCAGGTCTTCTTTGGTCATGTAGCTACTTATAAGTTGTCCATACTTCTATAAATAACTCCAATTAAATTTCTTGCCTTACCAAGCTAGACTTTCTTTCATTTTTTTCATCTTTTGTAGGTACCATATCTGGGATGGATAGACATTTGTTTATATCTGAAGACACAGGAAAAATCAAGTAATACTTGATTTGGGTAACAAAAGCTAGAAGCCACCTCCTAGGCCCCAATGAGGACATGAGTCTCAGAAGTGGAGCCACGTTTGTACAAGGATTCCTCCTGTATCCACAGCATCTCAAGCCTAAGCCATAGCAAGAGGAGTGCATTTGGTACCCAGCTGAAATGCACTTGCCTGCTCTGGAGCACTGCTGTTTCCTGGACTCCCTGCTCTTTCTGCACACTCTCAGTTGCCCACTTATCTGCATAAGGTGTGATACTCTGTGTTTGGCACCTGCTGATAAGGGTAATTATAGCATTAGTGGAAGCAAATACGCCATCCAAGGTTGAAAAACAACTCTAATTACAACTGCTCCATCCTTTTTACTCTCTCAAACTGTTCTTGTCCCTTTAACACAGAGTTTACTCAGAGATTCAATTAAATCTACATCTATTTGAAAACAAGCCTTTAAATAGTTATGAGACTAGAGGAAATCACCTCTTTAAATTAATAATGCATGCATGCCGAGGTGAGTATTTGATATTCGCAACACCAGGCTGCACCTCCTAGATTATATTTTAAATGCTTTCCATGCATTTCTGTGCAAATACAAAAATAATGGAAAGAGCAAACACACTACTTCAAGGAAAAATGCAGTCTAGATCTTATACAAAGACCATGAAGAAGTTCTTAAGTTATCTTTATACTGTAGACCACTTTGACAGAAATACCATTTTAAAAACTAATACTCAGAAACTTAATTTGATACCGCAAATGCAAACATATAATTTCACACTAATCAATAATAAAACAAAACTGGAATGAAATTTATCTGCTTCTATTTTAGTTTCCAGATTAAAAAAAAAAGTCTAAGACTTTATCTCAGAGGAAAATAATTTCTAAAGGATGCATATTATTAAATATTACTTCACTACATCAGAATTATATGAGTTAGGTATTTGAATATCAAAGGATCATGAATTCATAAACCTTCTATTGAAAACTATGAAGCTGAAAAATAAGGAGAGAAAGGAACATCTCTTGAATGATATAAGAACCAACGAAGATTGACTTGTTGGGCATGCTCACTGCTGTGGCCCAGAATCTCAGAGCATGCCCATGGAGTGCCACCATGAAGCCTCAGAACAGCTGCCCCTTTCTCCAGCTTTTGCAAAGACAGTACCATTTCTGCCCGGCACTGGAGTCAAAGGTTCTCTATGGCTGTGGTCAGGAATGGGTGGGACACACCCACTCTCCTACCTCTGGCTTCCAATACCTCATAAGCACTTTCTCATTACCAAAGCAACTGCCAGAAATGTAACGTTTTACTTCTATTGCTAGTATCATGACTGTGCAGGTACTCAACTTATGAGAAAAATCTTTACAGATTTGGTAGTAAATCAATAGGAAATCTAACCAAAATCAATTCAAGTAAATCTCCCATAACACACAAAATACTGTGATTTAGCTCATAAAGAAAAGTTTCTATTTTTTTTCTTTTCTCTTGGTATCCCTAGAACAGTGGTTCTCAACCTGTGGGTCATAACCCCTTTGAAGATCACATATCAGATATTTACATTATGATTCTTTTTTTTTTTTTTTTTTTTTTTTTTTTTTGGTTTTTCGAGACAGGGTTTCTCTGTGTAGCTTTGTGCCTTTCCTGGAACTCACTTTGGAGACCAGGCTGGCCTCGAACTCACAGAGATCCGCCTGGCTCTGCCTCCCGAGTGCTGGGATTAAAGGCGTGCGCCACCACCGCCCGGCTACATTATGATTCTTAACAGTAGCAAAATTACAGTTATGAAGTAACAATAAAATAATTTTATGGTTGGGGGTCCCCACAACATGAACTGTATTAAAGGGTCACAGCATTAGGAAGGTTGAAAACCACTATCCTAGAATGTGACAGAAGTTTCCTTGTTGTAGTAAATAATTTCCACGTCTAGGATATAATGCCTGTGCCTCCAAAGTAAAAGTCAAAAATAACAACACAACCTTTCTTACTCAGGTGGAGTTAGAGGTCCTTACATCCCCTGAGTAACTTTAACCAGATTGGACCTAAAGCATCATGGTTTACTTTAAAACCACTACATGATCATTTCATGGTCTCAAAAGAGCCAAGAATGGCAATGAAGCTCCATGTTTAATAATTAACCAGTTTCTTCCACATTCATCTACTCTGTTTTCAAAAGAAAGAGTAAAATCTTCACATGATTTATTATTAGGCTGAATGCCACATTGTCTCTGAATATAGACCACAGTGGATAAGACCCACAGCTATGTCAAAGAACACGTTAATGACTCATAAGAACAAAAAAAAGCAATGTTGTTCAAGTTAGCTGTGATCTACAAGCTATTTTTCTGAGATAAAATGTGACAAAAGTTGAAAACAGCACCAGATCACATTAAATTACAAGAAAAGCATCTTACCTTGAATTAAGGACTTTGGTAAACATACACCCTGAAAGCATTACCATTCTCTTGTTCCTGCGCTTGCATGAATGTGTTGAGTGTCTCAGTTACTAATGAAGTCAAAAGTCTTTAATCAACAACTAATGAGATCAAATCAGGAATGAAAACTAAGATTGCAGACCTAAGAATGACAAAAGCTCATTATCTCTGGAGATTTTTAATCTGATAATTAAAAGCATAGCTAAGAGACTTATTTTTGGAGTTTTAGAATAAAATCAATATTGAACTTGCCATGCAATGTGAGAAAAAAACACAAATTGCTAATGTTTCAATTAACAAGTACCACAGAGAAATACTGCACCATTGCCTGCCCTTAGCAAACAGGAGGACATGGCTACTTTTCCAGATGTTTCTGGTTGTCATGGTATCCTAGTATGCCTCACACACAATTTTATTCAAGGCAATAACCTCCAAGGCATTTATTCTCACAAGAGCATTAAATGAAGATGTCATATGGCCCTGATAAAGGCTGTTCACACACCTGTTGAGCAAAATAAAAAACACAGTATAAGAAGCCCCACAGAATAATATTTAGATGTTTTCTAAGGAAATTAACTTAATTCTTAGTTTATGTAAGTGGTAAGAGGCCATTTATCTTTTTTTGCGGAATTTATTTCCAGAAGTCTGTCTTCAGATTAAAATTCTGTTTTAAAGATATTTTCAAGTCTGCATTTCTAAGAGAATATTTCTGTATTTGAAATAAAATTAATTGCATATATATGGACTATATCCATATTTAAATGAAAAACTTGCCAATAAAATACACCAAACATTTGACTGAAATTCTCAAATTTATTAATGTTTTCTGTCTCAATTTTTGTAAACAAGAAAATAAAATAAATGGGCTAAAATCTCATTCTGTGGATCTGCTGTTTACACATGCTACTTTTATGTGTGAATTTTAACCTCTAGTGCAACCCATGGAAACTAGAGTGAGTTAACACTTTTCATACTGGAGTTCATAGTATGAACTATATTTTAATTAATTCAAGTTCTCTTCATTATGTAAAATCTGCATGATACCTCTGAAAACACATGCTTTGGAAGTTAAAGGCAATGCGTCCTCCTTGCCCGTGAGCAACAGGAGGCCAATGGAACTGTCTTCTAGAACAGAGCTCTCTCCTTCTGACATGATGGAAAACCTAATATTTAAATACTAGAAATGCAAACGCAGCAGAAGTTTTCATCAACTGTATTTCTCTACACACACAGGGCCTGTGTTAATTTCACATGAGTGTTTTTATCGCACTAATCAGACATTGAAGAGGCGCTGACACATGGGAAAACTGCTTTCTGAATGTCGTACATGTTAAACCAGAGGCGTATAAGCACCTGGGATATTCTTGCTATTCTTCACATGCAAATGACATTCTGCAAACAATTAAACCCACCCATTAAAACAGTGGGGGAGTGAGATGGAAAGAGCAGTGTTAAGAGAGTAAAATTATGGCATGCCCTTCCTGTCATACCCCCATTCAGCTGATGTTAAGCGAGTTCGATCGCGGGACATAGGCAGAGCAGAGCGATAGACTTGATTCACAGGATGTAGGACAACTCACACACTTCGTTAATTACAAAACTCTATTGATCTGACCGCCAGTCCCTCGCCCATCCAACACTCTCCCCACTCCTGTACAGACAGATAGCAGATACGTCAAAAGACCCTCTTCTGGCTAAAGAGAGGGGAGACGTCCCCTATGGGGCCCCTCCTCACAAGGACTTTCCCTGTAAGTGGCTCCACAAGTTCCCCAGGCTCCAGCGCCAGGAGGGCAAGTTCAGCACCACGGACAAGGCTCCCGGAGCCGGCGTGGGGAGGAAGGATGCTGAGGCTCCAGCTCTCGCCACTCACCGGTGTCTGCTGCGAGGGCAGTCCCGAGCGCTTGGTGGACCCCTGCTTGGAACTTAACCTTTTCCACGACTCGGCAAACCTGCCCCGGCTGGCGCTGCGGCTGCGCCTGCGGCTCTCCGCGCTGTCCTCGCGGTCGGAGCAGCCTCGCTCCATCTCGCCTGCGTCCCTCCACTTCTTGCCCATGCTTGGAGCAGGGAGGTGGCCCGCGCCCCTGGCAGTGCTGGCTGCAGCCGGCGCTCAGCTCTCTAAGGCGCCGCCTTCGCCTGGTCGGCTCCCACCGGAGCCCCGCGCTCCGTATCGCCGCCCGCAGGCTGCGCTTGCGCCCGCGATTGGCTCAACTGGGGCTGGGGCTGCGAGCGCCACCTGCGCCCCAGCCCGCTTCCTTATACACCCCAAATTGCTTTCTACCCGCAGCTACCGCCTTCCCGTGGTGGGGGAGAGGGGGGCGCACAGCCCACGCCTGGGGCTGTGGAAGCGCTGCTCTGGGAGTTTCTTGTAGTCACCACACCCCGCCCAAGTCTCAAGGCCCTTGGGGACCTGGGAGCAGAAGCCTAGGTCATCCACTGGTGGGTGGGTGGAGACTCCAGTTGGATTAGACAAAGAGGGGAAGCTTGGAACTTTGTCTGCCTTCCTTTCTCTTTCTTCCGTTTTATCTCTTCGCAACAACTGTCTTCAAGAACCCTGGGGAGAATTCAGCTTCATCTGCCTGTCAGGTGCTAGGCTACTTACTCCCTCTGCTTGTCAGGCTAGCCCGCTGGGCCCCAGACTAGGCTGCACATTGAAGTTTTCGGAATAGATTTTCATTTACACACACACACACACACACACACACACACACACACACACACACAAATACATATATGTTAAATGTAACATGTTAAATGCTGATATTCCTAGGCTGTGGCCTGGGAATCAGGATACTACAAGCTCTACTGGGGACTGGGGCATAGCTCAATGGTAGAGCGAGCACTTGGTGGTATGTGCAAGGCCCCAGGTTTGATCTCCAGCTTCCTAGAACCGAAGGAGAAAAAAGAAAATTCCCCGGTCAATTGATTCTCTTCTCCATCTACAATTAAGCCCAAGGGTCTGTATTACGGAGCAGTGCTGAGGAGGATTCTGGGAGGAGAAGGGATTGGAACTCTTTCAAGGGACTTGTTTTTCTCTCTCTGGTGGGAACAGGTATGGGGTTTACCCTTTCAGTCCTGAAGAAAGGGTGGTGATTAGGTTGAGGACAGTGTGAGGTGGGTTCTTCAGCGTGTCACATGTCCCTTGTCGCCTCCTCCTTGTGGTTCAGGTCCTTCCCTCTGCTCTCACGAGCCTCAAGTCAGTTGTCTTAAGCTGTGCTATTCTCACGTTTAGTAATGCCTTAGACTGATGAAAGAGGGTCACTGAGGCATCACAGATTAACAGAATCTAAGACAGTGCCTTCAATTATCAAGGGAAGGAGGGAGTTAAAGTAGGCCCAGGTGAAAAGACTCAACTGGCTGGCTGCTCACCCTTTGCAACCTCAGAAAGATACCTTTTAGTTTCTTAATCAAACAAGGGGAAACTATGAGAAGCACACCCCAAGGAAGGAAAGAGGTTGGGAAATGCTGTCGGGGACATGGTGCTTTGGTCCTGGCTGTGAAAAAAGTCACAATTGAGTTGGCAGTGACCAGTGTGCTCTTGCAGGGCCTTGGAATCTACTTGTTAGCAGGGATGGCAGGCAGAGCTCTAATACCTGTCCCACAGATGTGCCCCTGTGTTTATAGCTTGTGAGCCTATCCATGTAAACAAAGGGGCTTTTTAAAGCAGCACTCTATGTCTGGAAATCACGTATCCATATTAAAGAAAATGAAACTCTAAATAATGTTTGTGACATCCCAGGGCATTTAATGAGAAAAACCACAGGCTCCATTTTGCATTTATTTGTTTTATATCTAGGTTCATGGATTTGAAATTATTAGGGACATTTCATGAACTTGCAAATATTCAGACAATATTCCTCCCACTTATGAAAAGAAAACAAAACAATCATGCATAGTTTACAAAGTGCACAGGTATACAAAGCACTAATTGAGAGGTATGAAAGTCAAGAAATTAAGACAGAGTAAATATTTATCTTTTCCTTGAGCCACTTAAAAAGAGACACATGGTCATGGCTCCCTAAGAAATAAAAACCCTGTGTGCCACCCTGGACACTTTGCAAGTAAGTTCCCTCTGTTAATATAAATGACAACATCCCTGAAAAGGCTGAGGGACCTTCACTAATATATCCAGGCACATCATCCAATAGCATTCACCTCACAAGAGTTCCAAGTCACCCACATCAGCCCATTGAGGAGAAAATGGCCCTGCCATCAAGGATAGCTGTCACAGATGACCATATCAGCATGTCAATGAGCACTCCAAGTGTCTGGAAGGGTTGTTTTTTTAATGTACTTAGAAAAATTTAATGATGAATCGTGATTGCATATGGCATTATTTTATCCCTTTGCTCTGAAAAAAAAATGAGCTTTCAAAGGCCCTTATCATAGAGTACTGTTTTAAATCCTTGTTTGAAGATGATCTCTGCAGTTCTTCTTGCACTTAACAAGTACCAAAAGATATCTGGGAGCTGTTCAAGAACTGGGTTACATGTGATGGGGGTAGGCAAGCAGAAATGGACCCGTTCTTCTTCTGATGTTCTTTTGTCTTTCCGAAGTTCCCAAGAACCAGGACATGGAAAATTATTACGTCCCTTATGAAGTTAGCAGAGAATAGCACATTAAAACTAGGAAAATGCTGAAAGGTACTAGCATTAAGGTTAGAAGTCACTGCCAGAGTAGCTTAGCTTTCTTGGGAAGGACACTGTCACAAAGAGAATGATAGCACATTTTAAGAGATAGTACCCTACAAAGACCAGTACCTAGGACAGATGGCTCACAGTAGTTCTAGCCTCCAGCACTGATAAGCACGAGACATATATGACACATAAAAAGTTTCTTGAAAAATAAATTTTTAAAAAATATTGTTATTTTTAATTATGTGTCTGTATGTGAGTTTATAGTCCAGAGGCTCTGTATCCCCCTTCAAGCTAGAATTATGGGGAGTTATGAACTACCTGACATGGGCACCGGGAACCAAACTTCGATCTTTTGGAAGAGCAGTATATGTTCTCAACTGCTGAGATTAATAATAATAATAATAATAATAATAATAATAATAATACGATAATCTTTTTAGAGCAAATAGAAAGTATAAAATAAACTTTTTTCCTGTAGTTTCAAACACTTACAGAATATGCAAATCAATAGGCTAGTAGTAAGACTAAAATCATTTATATTGTTTAATGATATAATCCAATAAAATTAAATGTAAATGTTTAAATTGTCTCAGATAAAATGTAACATTGTGCAATAATCTGGAAAATAAACTTTAAATAGTATTAAAAAAAATACTCGGGGGCTGGTGAAATGGAGTGGTTAAGAACAGGCACTGCTCTTCCAGAAGACATGGGTTTGGATCCCATAACCCATGTTAGGTGTCATAACCACCTGTCACTCCAATTCCAGGTAATCCAACGTCCTCTTCTGGTCTCTCCAGGCACCTGCACATACATGGTGCTCATACATGAACTCAGGCACACATACATCCACATAAAGTAACTAAGTAACTCTTTTTCTTTTAACTCCAAAAGGCACTACCAAGTAGCAACAGTTCTCCACAACTGCACAGCCTCCTCCAATCCGAGGCTTATGCTGCTATTGAGTCTGTGCGATGAGAAGAAACTCTTTTCAAAACCCATTTGCTACAGGTCACATGGCGGTGCACTTTGTTGCAAAAAACTTAATAGAAAAATATCTTTTGTTTGGTTATTTCCAGGCCTTATTAACCCACAGGCACACCCCAGGACTAACAAGCATGCATAAAATGTAAGAGGGGAGGGCAAACAGAGAAAATGAGGAAAATGATCAAGCTACGTTTGGTTCCCAAATCATCACTACAAGAGATTATGAACCATAGTTCGGCAGTTTTAATACCCTCAATTTTCCACATTTTAACATCTCTGAAATCAGGATGCTCTTTATACTAGATGACATCTGAGATTCGATGGCGAACAGCGTATTGATTCACAGCATCTTGAAGGGAGACAGACGCTAAGTACTCTGACTCTGAAGATCTGACAAGCTATCCTTCTCCCTCTGCCTCAACACTCAGCCTTCAACACCAAATGTCTCTCTTCTCATTAGCACAACATTTCTTTATTAAAAAGCTTTAAGTTCTATGAAGCCTAGCTTTATAAACTAAGCTGAAATCCCTCTTTTCTAGTCTTTAATTCCGGAACCACACTTGTTTAACAAATGTCCTTTTCCTGTGAGAATCTTCAAATATTTGAAGATGGCCTACACATATCCCCTGTAATTTCTCTTTTTTGTAAACAGTATTTGCCTCCTTCTGCCACATCCTTCCACACACTATAGAACAAAGCTGACTCAGCACACTCACATCAGAGGGAAACCTAAGAATAGTGTTAAATGAACTTGGAGCAACTGCTTTGTGAGTCCACTGGAAGCTTAATCTCTATGACTAGGCTCTCGGTGAAGTGGGATTAGTCAGTGCCCATGAAGCAAGAGACAGGATGTAGCATTTCTGTTTAGTCATGATTAGATTTCCTTTACAGACCTGAGGGCTAAGTCTCACACAAGCCCGACAAGCATGAGAGGTGAAGCAATTATCCCTGTAACTCAAGCAAGAAATCCCCAAAGCCCATGACTATTAATCAAGAAAAGAACAGTAGGGCTATCCTGGTTTATGCAAATTGGCCATCTATATGGCTGAAATTCTCTGAGAGAAAGATCCTAAAAAATGACCCTCCTTCAAAGAGGAAACAGTCTCCTATATCCCCTACAATAATATCTGCAGAGAATCCACCCAGTGACTACATACCTACCAGTCTTCCCAGTTACCTTGTTCCACCCCGCTTCCCTTCTTTTCTCTCAACATGGAAAGAACTAAGTCCTTCAATCTTTTTACTCTTTAAATGACGTTACATTTAAGTATCCTACTAAAAACTTCCCTTTTTTTACATTGGTGTAAATACATAAATTTGCATGTGTTTAGACAGGATTTTACATACTTACAATTCTATTAGTAAATAGTTCTCTAAAATTTTACTTTAGGATTAAAAAATAATAGCTCAAGTTATCAGTGTAAGAACTATTAATGCAAATAATAATAGAATTAGAAATACTATTATAGACATTTTAATTGGAGAGAGTATAGGAAAGGGAAGTAAGGAGGTTATGAGCAAAATGTCCCTTAATTTTGAAATAAAGTATACAATAGATGAGTAATATAATACTCCTATTGAAATGATAAAAATTATGTGGACAGGAAATTTAAGTGGACAAAAACTATAAGTGATGTTGAAGATGTAGAACAAGTGGAATCACCACACAGTATGGTGATATTTTATTTTGTACTAAAATGTTATTTGTATGTTAATAAATAAAGTTGCCCGGGGGTCAGAGCTATTAGCAAGCCATAGGAAAGCCGGGCGGTGGTGGCGCATGCCTTTAATCTCAACACCAACCATAAAAGACCTGGAGGTCTATACAGGCAGGCAGTGAGGAGGCGGTCATATGGTTGGGTTTACAACCAATGAGAAGGCAGAACCGAAAGTCTTTATAAAGACTTTAACACAGGAAGCAGCTCTCTTTCGGAGAGGTCGAACCACCGCAGGAGGAAGGGTAAGGTTTTAGCTCTTAGCTCTGACCTCTTGGCTTTCTTCTTTGCATTGGTTCTGTGTTTCTTATTTAATAAGACGGTTGGTTACATCTACAACACAGTGCTGGAGGGAATATGTCACGGAGCTGATTTGGGGGGATACCCTGTGACCCAATAATTCTGCACTAAGGTTTATACACAAGAGATATATTGCCTTTAAAGTCCTGGATGGAACAGCAACAGGGAGCAAAAGAAGACAGGCACAAAGAACACATGGTATGGAATTCCATTAACATAGCTTGCCATTAGACAAAAATAATCTAAATTGTTAGAAGTCATAGGGAGGGTGCTTATCATGGCAAAGGGACATGCCATGGAGACTGGAAAACAGATGAGCAGGGCTGGTGGGGAGCCAAAGATGTGCTGCTTGTTAATCAAGATGAGAGCAACAAGGGCAATTCATTTTGAAAACTGTTTAGAGGCGCATCGTAGTAAATGTTGTGCCTTTTTGTAAGTCTGTTTATCTCAATAATAGCTTACCAAAAAAGTAGAAGAAAGAAGAAATGCCTGCCTAATGTGTTCTCTGGTGATTGTGTCATCATACATAAATTGCTGTTTGTATTTTATACAGCCTAGTGAGTATCATCATGCATTTATCCCTACATGACCAAGGCATTTGAAATGCTAAAATAATTTCATATACTGTCTTTTCAAGGAAAGATGACAACCTGCCTGCCTCCTCAGAAGAGAAAACTGAGTGAAGTCACCTGACTTTTTGACATTATCCCAAGTAATGTTTACAAGTGTGAGCCCTGAGCCTGAGACTTTAAACCTCCAACTCCAAGTTCTCTTTTTGCCTCTCCTATATTCATCTTTGTACATTTTATATATATATATATATATGTGTGTGTGTGTGTGTGTGTGTGTGTGTGTGTGTGTGTGTGTGTGTGTGTGTGTATTTAAAGCATATAATCTACATATAATGGTCAAATATAAGTGATATAACACATATTTGTAATCAAATAACCAAACACATTATCACTACAAAATATCAACTCCACAGTAGAGAAAAATAAGTCATTCAAGCCAAAAAGCACATACTTACACAGAATATACTTGTTTTTCTTCTTCCTACAATTTAAAAACATTTAGGGAAAACTCAGAAATATCAGAGAAACATCCTCTGAGGTTTTAGGCAAAGAGCGCATTTGTTTGGAAAGCTGCCATAGAGGACTCCATCATTAGAATCCTGGGGAGCTGAGCCAAGGCTTTGACAGGAAGAGGAAGGCCTCCCCACCAACCTCTGCCTAGCTGCAGTTAAATCTCTCTCCTTAGCTCTCTGCTCTGAACACTAGCTACTCAACAGCTGTTGTCTACAGCTGTTGGCTCCTCCCTGCTGAACCATATATCTTCCAGGTATCTTCTCCATTTCATCCCAAGTACAGTTATTTACATTATTTATATTTGCCACACATTCAATTTAATTAATATCAAAGAAAACAATTCAAAGTGAGGACAGTGGGGAGGTATAATTTCCATGAAAACCAAAGAAAATGCTTCAGAAAAAAAAAGACATTCTTTTCAGTTCCTTGCATTTTGATTTTTAATTTTAAAACGTTATATTTGTTTCTTTGTTTGAGGTGTGTACGTGATTACACCCTGGGCGGGGGGGTGCAGGTCAGAGGACAAGTTTCAGGAGAGGTGCATTCTCTCCTTTCACCGTGTGGATTCTGGGGATGGAACTCAAGTGTCAGGCTTGATTTGTTCTTTTTTTTGGGGGGGGGGGGGGTTCGAGGCAGGGTTTCTCCGTGTAGGTTTGGTGCCTGTCCTGGATCTCATTCTGTAGACCAGGCTGGCCTCGAACTCACAGAGATCCACCTGGCTCTGCCTCCCCAGTGCTGGGATTATAGGCGTGTGCCGCTACCACCTAGCAAAAGGTTTTTTCATTTCTTTTTTTTTTTTTACTTGTTTCCTTGCCAGCCCACCAGTCTCACTTTTTAAAGAATGTCTTAACACGAACTGATGTGAGCAAGATGATCCCAGACAGAAGGAAAAACATAAAGTGAAGAAAGTGGTTGCATTACAAAGAGTAAGCCCTCAGAATCCTCTGTGGTTATTATTAAGATGCCTCTTCATTAAAAACAAACAAAGAACAAAAACAAAAAACTGGAAATTATAGGTTGTGGTGGTTTGAATGAGCATGGTCCCAATTAGACTCATATATTTGAATGCTAAGTCACCAGGGAGTGGCACTATTTGAAAGGATTAGAAGGATTAAGAGGTATGTATGGTCTTGTTGGAGGAGGTGTCTCACTGGAGATGGGCTTTGAGGTTTTAAAAGCCCATGCCAAACCCCCACCTCTCTCTCTGCCTGCTGATCAGGATGTAACTCTCAACTGCTTCTCCAGCACCATGCCTACCATACCTGCTGCCCATGTTTTCCACCATAATGGACTAACCTCTATAACTGTATGGACTAACCTATGAACTGTAATCAAGCCCCCCATTAAATGCTTTCTTTAATAAGAGATGCCTTGGTCATGGTGTTTCTTCACAGCAATAGAACAGTGACTAAGACAGAAGTCCAACATAACAGGAATGTTTTATACAAAAAGATAAAACAGAGGCTTAATTACTATAAAATGATCAAAGGAAAGTCTGTCCTTAGATTCCAAAATAATAAATAAATGTAATCTCTTTTAAGTCAAAGAAGGTGTTTCAACATAACCAGATTTTCAACCCATACAGGCCTCTGCTATCCCCAGGAGGATGTGGTATGAAATTATTACCAGCCAAGGCAGTGGCTTCCTCACCTCTAGAAAATCGAAATTTTCTCCTCAAACTGCTTTTCAGATATCAAAGATATCTGAACATCCCACTTTGCGCTTTCACTTCCTAAACAATGCAACTGCCTCTCCAATGAATAATATTTGAATTTTGTCAGTCTACCACATTTGTGCGGTCCAGATTTTCAGCATGTAATAAAAACTGTAAGAACCGGATAGAGAAGAACACCCAGAATGGGTGTGCCAAGCAGGGTGCTGAATCCAGAGCCTGGAGTTTCTGATAAACGCCTGCCTCTTCCTTGCCCTCACGGTCTAACACTAGACATGAGATAATCACCTGAGCTGAAGTCCAATTACTTTGCTTTCACAGAATAGCATCAGAAAACATCAAGGGTCATCTTAAGACAAACACACTGTCTTACAGGCATTAGGGAAGTCATTATTTCTCTTCTTTTTATTTTTTAAGGAAGTATGACTTCACCAAAGTTCTACACAGGTCATGGTGATTATCTAAAGCCTGGTACAATGCTCAGGCACGTTTAGTTTCTAAACATAATTGCCTTCCATGAGCTTGGGAAATTAAAATTTTAAACGGTCTATCTGCACACTGCCTTTTAACAGAGGGATGAATAGTCATGCCATTTGGAGCATTGTGAACAATGTGAAAAGGAAATGTAGAAGTTACCATGCAAAACTCCAATCTGCTTAAAGTCACAATTAGTCCTCACTCATTAAAAAATAATAATAATAAATGCTTGTGAACCCAAGCATAATAATTAGGATTCTTTCAAATTTGTGCATTTTCTCTTACAAAACACTAAGGTGAAAGGAGTAAAATCAATTAGTTAAACAAGAAGGAGCATCTCTGTTATCTCTGTATGATCAGTGCACTTAAAATTTATTTCCCCAACTTTTATCAAGTCACTGTTGGAGCCTAAAGGAGTCAGAGAACAGGCTTATGGACAAAGTAAAATGCCCAGGGCTTTACATGTGTCCTTTGATTTCCACAAAAGAAACAAAGCCAGCAATACGCTAACAAAAAAGGGTAAACAGCGCTTTATGTTTAGTGGGGCTCTCACTTAATGTGTTGCACCAGATTCGGTTCAGTTCCATCAATTATTTAGATCAAAAAAGGCTCAATTTCTTTAAGAAGTGTCTGATCTACTTCATGTTAATAAGGGAGACTGGTAACATTTTATATTCACATCTGTCACAGGGAAACAAAATATATTGCAGTGCTGAAATCAAGAGATGAAACGTGACACCAAGCTGGTTAAAACCGAAACTTATGGAAAATGACAAATGTAAAGGCCACAGTCCGCCTGACCTTTCTCCCGCGTGGCGTTAGGAGGTCAGGTGCCTTTCTTTGAAGCACGGCAGGGGTGAAGAGTAGTTTATGGGTTTTTATGCCAGAAGAAATACACAGCTGTTCATACCTCACAGATTTTTAAGTATCAGTTTTGAAAGTTCACAATATCAGGTGGCAAGAACTGGCTTTACGTGATTCCTGGGAGATCATTTGCAGCTGAACCGCCTCCAGAAAATGATAAAGATTCTTTCACATCCTGTGAAGTTCCTGTCTTTGCAGGCTCATTTGGAACAGGGGCAGAAACAGTCCTCGTACCCAGTTAGAGCAAGAAATCAACCCAGTCTGGGAGAATGAGAAGATTCTCTGTAGAAGCCTCCAGCACAGCTGTGACAGGCATTTACAAGGAAAGCCTGAAAGACTTGGGAAGTTTCTACACTGCATTTCTACAGCAAGCCAAATGGACCAATGACACATACAGCATTCCTCTCCACTCAAACTCTTTTTTTCTATTAGCATCCTCTGCAAGCAGGAGAAAGTTTATTTTATTTATGTGTGTGTGTGTGTGTGTGTGTGTGTGTGTGTGTGTGTGTGTGTGTGTGTACAAGCACACATGTGCTTGTGCATGTACATGTATATGTGTGGTATATGCATGTAGATGTATTCAAGTACAGTTGTGTGGGAAATGTGCATACACGTTTGTGCACAGGTGTGTGGAAGACAGTGGTTGTCTCCCTCCACTGCTCCCCACTTTATTTTTTGATTCAGGGTCTCTCATTAATCTGGAGTTCAGCTATTTATTGAATCTAGCTAGCCAGCAAACTTCAGGGATCCTATTTCCTCCAATTTTCTCCAGCGTCTCTACTTCCCCAGATCTCTTATAGGCACCTGTCAGTACTGGTTTTAGACTTACAAGGCAAGCATTTTACCACCCAAGCCATCTCTCTACCCAGCCCACTTCTTCTTCTTCTTTTAAGTTTCAGGGGCCTAGATCAGAGTTTTAACCCTAAAGCATTCTAAATTCTCCCCAAGCATCAAGCAAGTTTATACATGGCCTGACTACACAGCCAAATGGGATTTTTTGCAAATATTTATGCAGAAATGATAGAATCTGGCCCCAATTTTAAGCTCCTATCCTTAATCTTCCTTCCTTTTCATTCCTGCACCATTGAGTGTCATTTGTTACTTTTGTACTGAAATAATTAAAAAACATAAATATTCTGAATCCTTATTTTATACACCTACTTTAATAGATGGGTACAAAGGGTATTATTAAATTTTATTTTCCAAAGTAGATAACAAATATTTACTTATTCTTTCTCAGTAACATCTGTCTTTCATCAATTTCTCGTTAATTTGACAGGGTAAATAATTATCTCTAAATGTGGAGGCACCTCTGAGACTTCTGTGTAGAAAGGGCTTTGGATTAGTTGTGGTGATGCATTTTTCAGAGATTTAATGAGAAGAAAACTCATGTCTGAGGTGTATTACCAAGGAGAAAAATAAAATTATTTATACCTCCTAGGCTATTCCTTTCTACTTTAGCTTATTAAACTCTCCTCTCTCCATGTCTCTGTCTGTCTGTCTCTGTCTGTGTGTGTGTGTGTTTACACACGCGCTTTCAAGCATGATGAATACATGATAAAACCATTAGATGTTTCCTTCAATGTGGTCTTAATGCCTTATTATGGTTCAAGACAAAGCATAAGATATTTAAGACCAGATCATAGCAACTCACAGGGAAGCCAAAGCCAAGGAAGCCTGGGAAATCATCAGTCTCTTGGGTGTGTTCTTGGGTTTTACAGAAACGATTCATCACCTTGATCTCTACTCTGAACTAGCCCAGAAATTAGAGACCTTTGGGTTCTACTGTGTTTGAATCTGTCACTGTCTGACTGCTGTACATCCACATGTTCCAGGCCCTCCCAGGTACAACTGAATGGCCACACATGGTCATGGTTACAGGAAGCTGGCCAGCTCTTCCTTTGGTACACCAACCTCTATGACCTGCTCCATCAGAACTAGGCCCCTACCTATTGACAGTCTCAGGATAGCAAAGAGGTCCTCACTTCTTACCATAACATGTACACGTGGTGCTCAGAATTCCTCCATAGGTTTTGGGGATATGTCTTTGGTGGGTAAAAGGACATATTGTTCTTTTTGGGGACTCAAGTTCAGCTCCCAGCACAAGGTAGACAGAGTCAGCTTACATAAAGAATTTTCTATCATAACCACTAACATCGGGCAGCTCACAACTGCCCATAACACTAGTTCCTGGAGATCTAATGCCCTCTTCTGGCCTCAATCAGCACTTATACACACACACACACACACACACACACACACACACACACACACACACAAGATTTTTAAAAATAAAATAGCCGGGCGGTGATGGCGCACGCCTTTAATCCCAGCACTCGGGAGGCAGAGGCAGGCAGATCTCTGTGAGTTCGAGGCCAGCCTGGGCTACAGAGTGAGTTCTAGGAAAGGCACAAAGCTACACAGAGAAACCCTGTCTCGAAAAACAAAATAAATAAATAAATAAATAAATAAATAAATAAATAAATAAATACTAAAAATAAAATAACTCTTTTTTTAAAAAAGCAAACATTCTTACCTCAATACAATGCCTGGCACCATAAAGCTATTTGACTCACTACCAAAGACTATGCTACTCTTTACACTATATTCACATTTTTCTCTTAAATTCCAGAAGTTTCCTGGGAAGGTATCCCCACTATGAAATGATAGCCTGGGGGGATGTAGCACTTTTCCTTACAAACTCACCTTTTAGAAATGACCAATGGTTCCTACAGAATTGTTCTTTGGTCTATCACATTTTTCTCAAGATATATATGCTTTACAAAAGTTTGCACTCATGGGAGATGAAAGAACTTCCTGACCATTTTATATTTGAAAAGAAAAAGAAATTTAACATCTAGGATAGCTGGAAATAAAAGATGAGTGGAGAGTCTGGGGGTCAGTCAGACCTGGATTCAAGCTCTACTCCTTGATAGTTAAGTGTCTGTGGTATTTAATCATGAATCTGAACAAAAGTGTCCTGGCAGATGGCACAAAGTAGGCAGAGTCAGCCTACCACAAGGAATTTTCTATCATTATGGGGCACAGGGAGCCATGCCTAGAGGGTAAAGGGCCACTAAGTGACAACTGTCCTTTCATTTTATAGTATGCACAATGTTTCCAAAGATGCAAGTGTTGCTCTGTTTTGTTTGAAACTGACTTTTAACAGTTTCATGTGTCACTCTCCAACATTCCAGAAACAAATAAACTTTTTAAAGCAATTCCTCTATTTCAGCATGTAATGTATTCACTCATTATTTGTGGTCAGTAAAGTTTATAGGATCAGAACACATACAATCTAGATCATCTTCTAAGTTAATAAGTCAGAGTACAATAGATTCCACAATAGCTTGGCAGTCATAAAATTGTTCATTGCATTGTGCTTCTACTTTACAGAATAAACCTTCTCAGATCATAATACTGTAGTTTAAAAGAAGTGAAAGAAATAGTACAGATAAGAGCCACAGCAAACACACACACACACACACACACACACACACACACACACACGCACACACACACATGCACATACACACACACACATACACACACACATACACACACACACATACACACACACACATACACACACACATACACACACACACACATACACACACACATACACATACACACACACACATGCACATACACACACACATACACATACACACACACACATATACACACACACACATACACACACACATACACACACACACATGCACATACACACACATACACACACACATACACACACACACACATACACACACACATACACACACACACACATACACACACACACACACACACACACACACACACACACACACACACACACCATTAATAGCAAGTGGGAAAAAAAGATTCAAGCACTTCAGAAAAATAACCACAGAAATTCAAAACACCAAAGCCCTAGAATATAAACTCTGGAAATCAAGAAAAAAATATCATTAGGTATTTGTTATACAATTTCAAACATAGAGTAAGAAAAATAGTGGTATTTACAGATATAACTTGGTGGATTGGATGAAAGTGTTTTTGTTATACCTAGTTACTTTTTTATTTTATTATAATTACAAAATTTGTTGGGGGAATTTAATTTGAACCCCTTTCCTTTCCTTCCTTGAAGTCCTCCTGATACTCTCCCACATGCTCTCCCTCAAAGTCATGGCCTCTCTTCTTCACTAGGTTTTATTACATGCATATATACATATATGTATACACATATATAGTTTTAAACCATCTGTACTTTGAGATGCTATCAAAGAAAAAGATTTGCTACTCATATATTATTTTTCAAGGTAATAAAGTGTTGACAGAGCGTGACTGAAGCCGAGAAAGCTGCCCAGCGCTGCACATCAGAAGCTCCAAGCCATAATCTACAAAATCACTCCCTCTGTCATCTTTGCCAGGCATTTCCTACCTCACAGTCAGAACATTCAGGCCCTGACTGTGCCCCCGGAACATTCACAAATAAAGATGAGAAAACAGGGTCCCATGTTCTAACCTAGAAGAACCAAAGCTCCACATGCAGGGCCTGCTGCTTCCTATTCCAGGGAAGAGAACACAGAGGGATCATATTAACACAGTTGAATATCAACTTCCATGGTCTCCAGGGCTAGCAGTTCGGCTACTTTTTATTTTCAATAACACAATGTCACCTTTTAGGGATAGGTTTAATTTCATGCAAGACCTCCCCCCGCCCCAGTTTATTCTGTGATACTTTGTTTTGCTCACCAGAGATTTCTGAAGGGAACTGCTTCTGTTTAGTACTGACTTCATCTTAGTATGTCCTTAAGTCTGTGAGCGGTGTTCTTATCTGCAACAAACACAGGGTAAGCCTGGTGCCAACCAAAGGACAGCAACTTGCCAATACCTTCCTCCAACAAAGCACCTTGAAGCCTGTATTTTTATACATGCTTTCAATCAGAGGAGATACTGTTGGCCAGGATACCGTGTAACAAATGATGATATATACTTGGGAGTTATTGCAGATTGCAAGCAATCCAGAAACTTTTAATGACTATCCCATGCAAATAATATTAAGTACAGATAAATCAGTAACTACCACTTTAAGACTGTACCAGCCACTGCTGCAAATGTGGCCTCTATTGGCTCATTTAAGCCTTGGAGCCCTATGATGTAGGTTCAATAGTTCTCATACTACAGAGGAGGACACTAGAGCACAAGAGGCCATGTGATTCACTTTAGTCATACCTGAAGGAAATGTCAGATTACAAGATCTAAACCCATCTGGTTTTATTCCAGAGACCCTACTTTAAACCACCATCCACATTACCTCTCTATGTAACGAACACAGACTTCCACTGTTTCAAAGAGTCATATCATCTTTCCTGTAGATAGAGTACTGCACAAAGGTAAGAATTAAGTAGCAGATGGATGGAAAACTCAGACTGTGACCTCCATGAGAAGGACTTTCTCTATCATAGTCATCATTACTTCTCCAGTAGCTACTGAAATATTAGCCCCACTTGGAAACAGAGCATAGTAGAAAAAGTCTGTTACAGGGGTGGGGCTTCTATACTCCTTTAGAAATAGGATACCAATTCTTTTCATACAAAACTAGAGTCTCAGCTGATCCTGAGCTTTACTTTAATGGAGTGCCAAGTGTTATCTATCTAGGGACTTTTTAGTATGTGGAATTCTCTTTATAAACCAAGGTTTCTTAGAAAGTTGGGCTCAATAATTGCAAAGTAGTCAATATACACAAGGGGTGGTTCCAAATAATTATTTCCTTTATGTAGTCTTCTGGCTCAGGTTCCACAGTCATTCCACAAACAGGCATTCTTCTGGGTATTAAGAAGGGGAGACAGCATGTCCATGCTTAGGTTGATGCCTCACAGAGACTCAAAAACAGAGCAGAAAGCAACTGCTCCCCAAGATGAAATTGGGTGTCAATATAAAGACGCCAGTGGACAAATAAGAGTGTTTTCATTTTTCTAAAGTTAACTTCACCAGATGATAAACAGCTACCTTCTGGAAATTCTATTGGGATATCCTGTGCTTCTTTGGGTTGCACTAAAATCCAGAGGTACCATGCCTTGAGGTGGTTTCTGCTTGGTTGCGCTCCCATGAGCCCTACTCTTCAGTTGGTGATTTCACTTCCTTGTAATGTGGCTCCTCCCTGAGGCTCTACATGGTTTTATGTCCCTGCTGTTTGAGAATCCTTGCCCTTGAGGTCTGTCCCTCCTACTATCACGGCTCTCCTCCATCTCTGGGACACATGGGACCTTCTCCTCTGTGAGCTTCGACTTATCCAACTAAGTGCCAACACTGTTGACTAACAAGTAGTTTCTGCACGACACCCTCTTAAATTTCACAAAGAGAAGGAATTTCAAGATTCCAAGCTTCTCTTTGAAATGGAGATTATAGATTAAAAAAAACATATCCTGCAAAGAGGAATTATCCTGTTTCCTCAAAAAGAACTGTGCAATAAGTTCTCTGAGATAGTGGAGGTATAAGGAATCTGGGTAGAAACATCACCAAAAGAAAAATACTTGGGTTTATTCGGACTTAGGGGTAGTCTCTTAGGGATCTTTAATGTCTTAGAGTGTTTTATAACTACATAATAAGGAGAATGTGCAAAGCTGTAAGACCGGAACACACAGTCGCCTTTTTATCTTTACTAGGAATTCTGTGTATGATCACTTTGATTCTTCTAACATGTGGGGGCTTCTGTTGCATTAATTTATTATGGCTTTATATACTTCCACATTACCTACATCAATAGATACCAAAGCACACATACATTTTATCCCTAGCATCATTTCAACATGACAATTCAACATATAGATGCTTTCAAGAGAAAAACTGGGGGGAAATGATGTTTTCATTTATCTCAGCTTTTTGTTTGTTTGAGACAGGTTTTCTCTGGGTATAGCCCCAACTCTCCTGGAACTCACTCTGTAGACCAGGCTGGCCTCAAACTCACAAAGATCTGCCTGCCTCTGCCTCCCAAGTGCTGTGATTAAAGGCATGCACCACCACCACCACCACCACCTGGCCTTATCTCAGTTTTCAAATACATTATGTGTTTATTTCTAGGTATATAGTTTCATGGAAAAATACCTTCATCGACAGTGGTAATTTGTAGAACAAATTGAAAAAATATGACAACTTCACATTGAAAATAATAAAAATGTCTGGCCCTTGTATGTTATTTCCTTCCTGCATATGTGTATGTATGTATATGCAAATATGTATGCAGCTGCACATATATACAAGTACACTTGTCGGTGCGTGTGTGCACATGAAGGCCAGAGGTCAACCTCAGATACTGTCCTCCAGGAGCTGCCCACCGAGGTTTTGACACATGGTATCTCACTGGAAGCTGAGGTTCACCGACTGACTAGACAAGGTGGACAGGAGCACTGGATCTGCTTGCTTTCTCTTCCACAGGGCTGCGATCACAGGCATGTGCCACCATGCTTGGCTTTTTGACTTGGGTGCTGGAGACTGAACGCAGGCCCCTGTGTTGGTGTGTCAAGCACTCCACTGACTGTGCCACCTCCCCAGCCCATTTCTCTTTTTATTCACACAACTTTGGATGCTCCCTGTACCCTTGTTGAGAGGGAGAGGATAGCGTTAGACACAAATACAGCAAAGTTAGTAATCTGGAGGCCTTTAGTGGAGAAAAGCCACCCAGTTCTTGATGTCTGATCTCCGGTACGGTGTGGTGAAAGCACCAGTGATTATGAACAATGGCAATGATATTCCGATTTACATAAATTCCCACCACTTACAAAGTGTTTAACACTGCTTCTACGCTGTTGCTTTCCACTTAATCCAGAACAATGCCCTCTCGCATTCTAACGCTACTGGAAATACTTCCCACCAGCCAGATTTTCAGCCAAGCTTTTCAGCTCACAGTTGAATACAACATAAGGTCTTTCACCCAGCCACCCCCATACCTGCTCCCCAGGGTTGACAGAGAACGGGCAGTGAGTCACAGAGGCAGTTGGTAGGGAGGTGGCAATTCTATTCAATAATGTTAAAACACATTCTCTCTCTCTCTCTCTCTCTCTCTCTCTCTCTCTCTCTCTCTCTCTCTCTCTATCTCTATCTCTATCTCTATCTCTATCTCTATTTATCTCTCCCTCCCTCCTTTCTTCCCTCCCTCCCTCTCTCCCTGCCTCCCTCTCTCTCCTCTCCCCCTGTGTGTGTGTGGGTGTGTGTGGGTGTGGTATATGTGTATGTGCACTTGTGGGTGGGTGTGTACATTTGTGGAGGCCAGTCATGAATGTTGGTATCACCTTTGATCCATATTTTTATCTCTCACTGAGCAAGAAGCTCATAGACTGGGTACACTAGCAAGCTCACAAGCTCTAGGATCCACCTTTCTCTGCAACCTCCCTGTACACAATACCAAGGCTGTAGGCCTACCACCACACCTGGGCTTTACATGTGTACTGAGGATCCAAACTCAGGTCCTTATGCTTGTGTGGCAGGTACTTTACCAACTGAGCCATTGATCCAGCTAGGATTTTTTTAAATAACCAAGGGCTCTGATTATGCCTTTAAGCCTTTAGAAGAGAGGATATATGAGAAACAATAACCTGTAAAGCTAATTATCCTCAATAAATATCTATCTGCTGTGATGAATGGCAGGCTTCTCAAAGCTGTGCACCTTTGAACACATGTGCAGATATATCTGCGCGGGCACGGGGGAGGGGGGTTGTTTGTTGCCTGCAAAAACAAATTAACATGGTAGGGATCCATCACTGATTTTATTTTGCTTCTTTTCATTCTATAATTTATTTTAGTTGCAGTCTTCTGCTAAATTCTAATATTATTGTGGAGGGGAAGGGAAAATGCAGAAGATAATTGGTCCTGGTTCCTCATCTCCCTAAAAAATGCCAGCAGCCCTAAACTTACTTTCTACTCTCATAATCCTAAAGCAGCTAATTATGTTCTGCTCAATGGCTGGGTCCTCCAGCAAACATTGTTTTTATGCTACAGAAGTTTAATTCCAAGGTTCAGCAGTGAGCATTGAGCTTGTCTTTAGTAAATGGATAGAGGGATGTTAGGTCTTTTCCTAGTTGTCTTCTTGGGGTTCAGAACATTAGTAAGTACCTCCTATATTTATTCATGAAGTTCTTGATAGACAAATCGTTTAATCTGCTAGGATGTTCTCTGCCTCTACATAGGAGTTTTACCTACTTATTAAAGAAATGCAATGCAAATCCACGGCACTTGCTATTTTTTAATCTTCACTCCCACTAGCTCCCTCTCAGATGTATCAATCTGCCACTTTGTTCAGAGGTGCAGAACTCCAGAGCTTCTGTCATCTGTCCTAACAGTTGTACATTTACTGCATGTAATGGCTTTGCTCTTATTATTTCTTCCAGATCCTGTCTTCTAAGATAATAAAAATTAAACTTGTACCAGTGTTTTGAGAGGGAGGGGCTATGACTCTTCCCTCAATCCTAATCCTTTTTACCTTTCCTTTATGTCACTAAGAGATGCCACCTCCTGCTGGTTTAACTATAGTAAGTTTCTCTGATTGGTGGGGTTATTGTATTGTACTTTAATCTCTCCTAATTGTCTAAAATTGCTACAACCAAAGTATTAACATTATGAGGGAACATTCTTGGCTTCACCCTTCTTTCAAACACGCCATTTAGTCATTTTTCTTCTAAGTTTACTGTGCTTTACACAAAAATTTTACATGCTGATGTTTTTTAGTCTGTCCTTTGGTAAATAAAGTCATAAAGCTTAAAAGAAAACATGAAAAACACAAGTGGAAAACAAAGTCACAAGGCATGGCGGGAGAATGGGTGGAAGGACAGCCCTTGACACAGAACAACTGTGAGCAAATGTTTTGATTTTACTTTGAGCTGTGTTGGCTGTAGAAGCCACCTGTAGGAGTTTTTGGGAAATGGTAACAAAATGGGAGAAATTAATTGTGGGAAGATAACATTCCACACGGGAAATGTGAAGACAGCTGTACGTCGGGCTGAGAAACAGGTTAAATGTGACTTCTAGTCTGTATACTTTTCTATTTAACACACACACATATATGCACATGCTTTGTGACTAGAAATGGTAGTCTAGTGTGGACATACTGTGTTTTACCTTATCTTAATGGGTGGGAGGAAGTATCCAGTGTTTTAGCATTAAGCATGATGTTTCCTATGGAGCCTTCACACTCAGGAATTCCTATCTGTTCCTAGTGTCTTGACCTAACCATGAAAAGGTCTTGGGTTGTATCAGATAACCTTTTCTACATCTACTAACATGATCCTGTGAGTTTAAACTTTATCCTCGCTGCCTGTGGCAGGTGGGAGAATTGGTCCTGAGGTCATAGGAGCGGGGGAGCTACTAACCCTGTTCCTCACTAGCTGCATCACTCTGGAGAGCAGGTCCTGCACCTTGTCTGAGCAGCACAGTAGAAACGACCCTGTTGGAAAAGGCATAGGTGAACCGACCCAGTGCTTTGAGCATGAGAGAGCTGGCTCCACTATTCGTCTGCCATGCTGTGGTGCAGGGGAGGGAGAAAAAAAACCCCTTTGCCCCTAGGCCCTTGCAGCCTGCAGCAGACGAGGGAGCTTACCTTCCCCCTTACCAGCTGTAGCACCCAAGAAAGTGAGCCCTGCATCTCGCCTGACCAACGAAGTAGAGCTGATCCTGTTGGCAGGGATGTGAGTAAGCTGGCCCTGAGGGCATGAGAGTGGGATAGCTGGCCATGCCCCTCTTGTTTGCCATGTGGTGATGACAGCAAGGGAAAGATGTCCTCCCCTGCCACCTGAGGCAGACAGGGGAGTTGACCTTCTCCCTTACCAGCTGCAGCACTTGGGAAAGTGGGCCCTGTACCTCCCTTGGGCAACACAGTAGAGCTGATCCTGTTGACTAGGGTGTGAGTGAGCCGGCCCCAAGAATATGAGCTTGGAAGATCTGGCCACACCTCTTGTCTGCCATATGGTGGTGTGGACAAGAGAGAGATGCCCTTGCCCAGCCCTTGCCCTCTGTGGCAGTTGGGTGAGCTGGCCCTGAGGTCATAAAGAGGGGGAGAGCTGTCCCTGCTCCTCACCAGCTGCAGCCCTTGGGAGAGAGGCCCCTGCACCTCACCTAGGCAACACAGGAGAGCTGGCCCTGATGTTGTAGGTGTGAGTGACTTCACCCTGAGGGCATGAAAGCAAGAGAACCAGCCCAACACCTTGCTCATTGCTGTATAGGGTGAACTAGCCAGGGCAATGCGAGAGAGTTCACCCTGGTGGTGAGGATGGGGGAGAACTGGAGGACTGACCAACCCTTTAACTACCCAGGCCCAGAACCAGGGTTATGAGTTGGCCTACCCCAACATCCACCCCATTTATGATCTCCTGGACCCAAAGCTGTGGGATGTCTATGACACAGGGCAACAACAGAATATCCAAGAGAGGCCCAGTGAAGGCCCAGTATTGACGGTGTAGCAGAAACCAGAGGCCTCGAACCAGACCAATGACTCATTGCAATGAACACTTGCAAGTAAAGATATATAAACAAAAGGATATACTGTGTGACTCACTTTGTCACAATACAGCTTCCATGACAAGTTTTTCTTTCTTTTTTTTTTTCTCTTAAATTTTATTTCATTTTATTTTGGCAGGAAGGGTGCAAGGGCAGAGGGTGAATATGAAGGGAAAGGGAGATGAATGGGATCGCAATGCATGATGTGAAAGACACAAATAATAAATTTCTAAAAGGTTTAAAAAACTTTATTCTGCTGATTTTGTGTATTAAATTAGTAAATTTCCAAATGTTGAGCCAATCTTGCATTCCAAAGGTAAATTCCAATTGGATACAGTAGATAATCCTCTGTAATAAGGTTTCTCAATACAGTTTGCTAATATTTTGTTGAAGACTTTTACATCTATATTCATATAAGATGACGGTTTGTAGATCTGGTTTTGAGCCTGGGCCTTATATCAGACTAACACTGTCTTTACAGAATGATCTAGAAAGGGTTTGTTCATCTTATACTTTTTGGAAGAGTTTCTTTTAAAATTAGTATGTTCTTTTACATGTGTGGTAGAACTCACCAGTGATGCTATTTGGACCTAGACTTCTCTTTGTGGTAAATTTTTAAATCACTAATGTAATATCTTTTCTTGCACATAGATTCAGACTCTATTTCTGCTTAAATCTGTTTCCATAGTTATCATTGTGGGCACTTCATTTTAAGTCATTACATTTTAAAATGTGTTTATAATACTTTTGTATCTATAAAGTCAGTAGTTATCTCCTTTTGTTGATTCATTATTTTAGTACTTTGGGTCTTCTTTTTTTATTTTTTGTCACTATAATCAACATTTTATCAATTTTGTTGGTATTTCTAAAGAATGAATTTGGAGCCATTTTTCTATTGTTTTTTAATTTCATTAATCTCTCCCTATATTCATATTTTTCCCTTCTGTTTCTTTTGGGTGAATATTTATTTATGTTTTTTGCTCCAGTGTCTTTAAGGGGCTGTTTATATGTGGCCTTAATTGTTTAACTATAGACATTTTTAGTCATAAAATTTCCTTGAAGTATTGTTTTATCTGGATCCCATTTTTTTTTTTATTTAGTGTGTGTGTTTATTTTCATGCATGTCAAAGTCACATCTATTTTTGTGTAATTTTTTCTTGGCTTTGCAGTTGTTTATGAATATGCTATTATACTCCAAACATTTGTGGATTTTCAAATTGTCTGTTATTAATGTCTAATATTCATTCATAGAAAATATTTATATTATCTGACTCGTTTTAAGTTCATTAACTTTTGTTTTGTAGTCTAGCACATGGCCTATCTTGGAGAATGTCATGTATACATTGAAGTGCAGCTTAAGTTATGGGTCACAACCCCATATGGGATCACATAACTAAATGTGAAGGTTGCCAAAAAATTTGACAAAACTGAGTATGATTCTGATCATGCAATGACCAAAAATTAATTCAAAGCCAAATGCATAACGAATCTGAAATGTTTGGGGCGCTGTTACCCATATTTCATTATATAACTTCATTATACCCTTGGTTCTGAACACACCATGTGTGAACTTTGCACTGTGCAGGTCATCATCACACCATATACTGCCAATGAATACTGTTTAAAAGACCTCAGCTCAAAATCAAGACATCTAGAGGTTATTAGCTGCAATGTTTTTACTATACATTCACAGCTTTCTGCTCTTATGGAAATATATGGTTTAATTAAAGAAAACAAAGATTCCTAATATTGCCTACCATCATTCCTCAGAAGATAGGAATTAAACAAGTATGTATTTGTATTGTGTTAGAATATTATAGTTTAAACATTGGTCATTGACTTAATGACTTGACTTCCATAAAACAAAAATCATTAAATGAATTTGGCTTGGGATGAGAGCCAATTTCCAGCAATTTCTGAAATATCCCTAGACATAATTCTGCCATTTTGAACTGTGTGTTTATGAAAAGCAGCACTCTAAGCCTAGATTATCAAATCAAACCTGGATCAATTCTGGAAACTCTTGAGTATGCTCTGTATCACACACTATCAAATTAGCCAAGATTTGCTCACATTTTTAAAAAGCACACCCATCTCATTAGTATGTAAATGTGATTTCACTTATAAGAGTGAAATTATGTGTATACCAAAGAATTGTTTTAAAATAAACATCTCCATAATTTCTCATCAAATAAATGTTTGATTTGTATAGCCCTTTTATATACCTCTACGTTCAGGGCTGTGTAAAGTTTTCTCAGGTGAAGAGAGATGGCAAGGAGGAAAAATTTAAGTAGCCATGCACTGCTGATGTTGTACTAGAAGGTTCCACAGAGATCCTTAGGAGACAACAGGTATTATGTGAGTGTTCTTTGTTCCTAAAGAGATCTGCCTACTTTTTCTACCCATCATTTAAAGTATTGGAACTCTCACTTGCTGTTGTACTTTCACTAATACTTTCTGTCTTGTTTTGTGTATTTGAATTACTGCCTAGTGCAATTGCTCGCATCTGGAGAACTTCCTTTGTTGTGTCTTCTAAGGCATGTCTAGTGGCAATAAATTCTCTCACTGCAGTTGACGGGGGGAGAATGTCTACCTTACACTCATTTTGGAAAGACAGTTCTGGACCTAGATTTCTTAGCTAATCTTTTTGTGTCTTCTGAGCTTTTGCTCTGCTACCCCACTGCCTTCTGTTACCCCACTGTCCTCACTGTTACCCCACTGTCCTCACTGTTACCCCACTGTCTTCTGTTACCCCACTGTCTTCTGTTACCCCACTGCCTTCTGTTACCCCACTGTCTTCTGTTACCCCACTGCCTTCTGTTACCCCACTGTCCTCACTGTTACCCCACTGTCTTCACTGTTACCCCACTGTCCTCACTGCTACCCCACTGCCTTCTGTTACCCCACTGTCCTCACTGTTACCCCACTGTCCTCACTGTTACCCCACTGTCCTCACTGTTACCCCACTGTCTTCACTGTTACCCCACTGTCTTCACTGCTACCCCACTGCCTTCTGTTACCCCACTGCCTTCTGTTACCCCACTGTCCTCACTGTTACCCCACTGCCTTCTGTTACCCCACTGTCTTCTGTTACCCCACTGTCTTCTGTTACCCCACTGTCTTCTGTTACCCCACTGTCTTCCCTGTTACCCCACTGTCTTCTGTTACCTCACTGTCTTCTGTTACCCCACTGTCTTCCCTGTTACCCCACTGCCTTCTGTTACCTCACTGTCTTCTGTTACCCCACTGTCTTCTGTTACCCCACTGTGCTCACTGTTACCCCACTGTCCTCACTGTTACCCCACTGTGCTCACTGTTACCCCACTGTCTTCTGTTACCCCACTGTCTTCCCTGTTACCCCACTGTCCTCACTGTTACCCCACTGTCCTCACTGTTACCCCACTGTCCTCACTGTTACCCCACTGTCTTCCCTGTTACCCCACTGTCTTCACTGTTACCCCACTGTCCTCACTGTTACCCCACTGTCCTCACTGTTACCCCACTGTCTTCTGTTACCCCACTGTCCTCACTGTTACCCCACTGTCTTCACTGTTACCCCACTGTCCTCACTGTTACCCCACTGTCCTCACTGTTACCCCACTGTCTTCACTGTTACCCCACTGTCTTCACTGTTAGCCCACTGTCCTCACTGTTACCCTACTGTCCTCACTGTTACCCCACTGTCTTCACTGTTACCCCACTGCCTTCACTGTTACCCCACTGTCCTCACTGTTACCCCACTGCCTTCTGTTACCCCACTGTCCTCACTGTTACCCCACTGTCTTCATTGTTACCCCACTGTCCTCACTGTTACCCCACTGTCTTCACTGTTACCCCACTGTCCTCACTGTTACCCCACTGTCTTCACTGTTACCCCACTGTCCTCACTGTTACCCCACTGCCTTCTGTTACCCCACTGTCTTCTGTTACCCCACTGTCTTCCCTGTTACCCCACTGTCTTCACTGTTACCCCACTGTCCTCACTGTTACCGCACTGTCTTCACTGTTACCCCACTGTCTTCTGTTACCCCACTGTCCTCACTGTTACCCCACTGTCTTCACTGTTACCCCACTGTCCTCACTGTTACCCCACTGTCCTCACTGTTACCCCACTGTCTTCACTGTTACCCCACTGTCTTCACTGTTAGCCCACTGTCCTCACTGTTACCCTACTGTCCTCACTGTTACCCCACTGTCTTCACTGTTACCCCACTGCCTTCACTGTTACCCCACTGTCCTCACTGTTACCCCACTGCCTTCTGTTACCCCACTGTCCTCACTGTTACCCCACTGTCTTCATTGTTACCCCACTGTCCTCACTGTTACCCCACTGTCTTCACTGTTACCCCACTGTCCTCACTGTTACCCCACTGTCTTCACTGTTACCCCACTGTCCTCACTGTTACCCCACTGCCTTCTGTTACCCCACTGTCTTCTGTTACCCCACTGTCTTCCCTGTTACCCCACTGTCCTCACTGTTACCCCACTGTCCTCACTGTTACCCCACTGTCTTCTGTTACCCCACTGTCTTCCCTGTTACCCCACTGTCTTCCCTGTTACCCCACTGTCTTCTGTTACCCCACTGCCTTCTGTTACCCCACTGCCTTCTGTTACCCCACTGTCCTCACTGTTACCCCACTGTCCTCACTGCTACCCCACTGTCTTCTGTTACCCCACTGTCCTCACTGTTACCCCACTGTCCTCACTGTTACCCCACTGCCTTCTGTTACCCCACTGCCTTCTGTTACCCCACTGTCTTCACTGTTACCCCACTGTCTTCACTGTTACCCCACTGTCTTCTGTTACCCCACTGTCTTCTGTTACCCCACTGTCCTCACTGTTACCCCACTGTCCTCACTATTACCCCACTGTCTTCTGTTACCCCACTGTCCTCACTGTTACCCCACTGTCCTCACTGTTACCCCACTGCCTTCTGTTACCCCACTGCCTTCTGTTACCCCACTGTCTTCACTGTTACCCCACTGTCTTCACTGTTACCCCACTGTCTTCTGTTACCCCACTGTCTTCTGTTACCCCACTGTCCTCACTGTTACCCCACTGTCCTCACTATTACCCCACTGTCTTCTGTTACCCCACTGTCCTCACTGTTACCCCACTGTCCTCACTGTTACCCCACTGCCTTCTGTTACCCCACTGCCTTCTGTTACCCCACTGTCTTCACTGTTACCCCACTGTCTTCACTGTTACCCCACTGTCTTCTGTTACCCCACTGTCTTCTGTTACCCCACTGTCCTCACTGTTACCCCACTGTCCTCACTGTTACCCCACTGTCTTCACTGTTACCCCACTGTCCTCACTGTTACCCCACTGTCTTCACTGTTACCCCACTGTCTTCACTGTTACCCCACTGTCCTCACTGTTACCCCACTGTCCTCACTGTTACCCCACTGTCTTCTGTTACCCCACTGTCCTCACTGTTACCCCACTGTCTTCTGTTACCCCACTGTCCTCACTGTTACCCCACTGTCTTCTGTTACCCCACTGTCCTCACTGTTACCCCACTGTCTTCTGTTACCCCACTGTCCTCACTGTTACCCCACTGTCCTCACTGTTACCCCACTGTCTTCACTGTTACCCCACTGTCCTCACTGTTACCCCACTGTCCTCACTGTTACCCCACTGTCTTCACTGTTACCCCACTGTCCTCACTGTTACCCCACTGTCCTCACTGTTACCCCACTGTCCTCACTGTTACCCCACTGTCCTCACTGTTACCCCACTGTCTTCACTGTTACCCCACTGTCCTCACTGTTACCCCACTGTCCTCACTGTTACCCCACTGTCCTCACTGTTACCCCACTGTCCTCACTGTTACCCCACTGTCTTCACTGTTACCCCACTGTCTTCACTGTTACCCCACTGTCTTCACTGTTACCCCACTGTCTTCTGTTACGCCACTGTCTTCACTGTTACCCCACTGTCTTCACTGTTACCCCACTGTCCTCACTGTTACCCCACTGTCTTCACTGTTACCCCACTGTCTTCACTGTTACCCCACTGTCCTCCCTGTTACCCCACTGTCCTCACTGTTACCCCACTGTCCTCACTGTTACCGCACTGTCTTCTGTTACCCCACTGTCTTCCCTGTTACCCCACTGTCCTCACTGTTACCCCACTGTCCTCACTGTTACCCCACTGTCCTCACTGTTACCCCACTGTCTTCACTGTTACCCCACTGTCTTCACTGTTACCCCACTGTGCTCACTGTTACCCTACTGTCCTCACTGTTACCCCACTGTCTTCACTGTTACCCCACTGCCTTCACTGTTACCCCACTGCCTTCTGTTACCCCACTGTCTTCACTGTTACCCCACTGTCCTCACTGTTACCCCACTGCCTTCCCTGTTACCCCACTGTCCTCACTATTACCCCACTGTCTTCCCTGTTACCCCACTGTCCTCACTGTTACCCCACTGCCTTCACTGTTACCCCACTGTCCTCACTGTTACCCCACTGTCCTCCCTGTTACCCCACTGTCTTCTGTTACCCCACTGTCCTCACTGTTACCCCACTGTCTTCACTGTTACCCCACTGTCCTCACTATTACCCCACTGTCCTCACTATTACCCCACTGTCCTCACTGTTACCCCACTGTCTTCACTGTTACCCCACTGTCCTCACTGTTACCCCACTGTCTTCACTGTTACCCCACTGTCCTCACTGTTACCCCACTGTCTTCCCTGTTACCCCACTGTGCTCACTGTTACCCCACTGTCTTCACTGTTACCCCACTGTCCTCACTGTTACCCCACTGTCTTCACTGTTACCCCACTGTCCTCACTGTTACCCCACTGTCTTCACTGTTACCCCACTGTCCTCACTGTTACCCCACTGTCCTCACTGTTACCCCACTGTCGTCCCTGTTACCCCACTGTCTTCCCTGTTACCCCACTGTCTTCACTGTTACCCCACTGTCTTCACTGTTACCCCACTGTCTTCACTGTTACCCCACTGTCTTCTGTTACCCCACTGTCCTCACTGTTACCCCACTGTCTTCCCTGTTACCCCACTGTCTTCACTGTTACCCCACTGTCCTCACTGTTACCCCACTGCCTTCTGTTACCCCACTGTCCTCACTGTTACCCCACTGTCTTCACTGTTACCCCACTGTCTTCACTGTTACCCCACTGTCTTCCCTGTTACCCCACTGTCTTCTGTTACCCCACTGTCCTCACTGTTACCCCACTGTCCTCACTGTTACCCCACTGTCTTCCCTGTTACCCCACTGTCCTCACTGTTACCCCACTGTCCTCACTGTTACCCCACTGTCCTCACTGTTACCCCACTGTCTTCACTGTTACCCCACTGTCTTCTGTTACCCCACTGTCTTCCCTGTTACCCCACTGTCCTCACTGTTACCCCACTGTCCTCACTGTTACCCCACTGTCCTCACTGTTACCCCACTGTCTTCACTGTTACCCCACTGTCTTCTGTTACCCCACTGTCTTCACTGTTACCCCACTGTCTTCACTGTTACCCCACTGTCCTCCCTGTTACCCCACTGCCTTCTGTTACCCCACTGTCCTCACTGTTACCCCACTGTCCTCACTGTTACCCCACTGTCCTCACTGTTACCCCACTGTCTTCCCTGTTACCCCACTGTCTTCCCTGTTACCCCACTGTCCTCACTGTTACCCCACTGTCCTCACTGTTACCCCACTGTCCTCACTGTTACCCCACTGTCTTCACTGTTACCCCACTGTCCTCACTGTTACCCCACTGTCCTCACTGTTACCCCACTGTCCTCACTGTTACCCCACTGTCTTCACTATTACCCCACTGTCTTCACTGTTACCCCACTGTCTTCCCTGTTACCCCACTGTCCTCACTGTTACCCCACTGTCTTCACTGTTACCCCACTGTCTTCACTATTACCCCACTGTCCTCACTGTTACCCCACTGTCTTCACTGTTACCCCACTGTCTTCACTATTACCCCACTGTCCTCACTGTTACCCCACTGTCTTCACTGTTACCCCACTGTCTTCACTGTTACCCCACTGTCCTCACTGTTACCCCACTGTCTTCACTGTTACCCCACTGTCTTCACTGTTACCCCACTGTCTTCACTGTTACCCCACTGCCTTCTCTTACCCCACTGTCTTCACTGTTACCCCACTGTCTTCCCTGTTACCCCACTGCCTTCACTGTTACCCCACTGTCCTCACTGTTACCCCACTGCCTTCTGTTACCCCACTGCCTTCTGTTACCCCACTGTCCTCACTGTTACCCCACTGTCTTCTGTTACCCCACTGTCTTCACTGTTACCCCACTGTCCTCACTGTTACCCCACTGCCTTCACTGTTACCCCACTGCCTTCTGTTACCCCACTGCCTTCTATTACCCCCATTGTTTCCCTACTGCCTTCTGTTACCCCACTGTCCTCACTGTTACCCCACTGTCTTCCCTGTTACCCCACTGTTACCCTATTGCCTACCAGCCTGCATCTTTACCAATGAGAAGTATCAACTGTAATTTTTTTCTTAATCTGCATATGAATAATCATTCTTCTCTTGCTCCTTCCAAGATCTTTTCCTTGTAAATTATGCTTCTGTGTCATTTGAAGCCAACAAAGCTTTTCATTATTTTTCAGTTATTAGTTCTTCATTTTTTTCCCTACCTTTCCTTGCCTACTGAAATTACCATTATGCCTTACTGGCATGTTTAATGTGACCCACATTTCTTCTTCTATTTTCTTTTTTCCCTTTGTCTTTCAGACTGGAAAACCACTGCTTATGTATCCTCAACCTCTCTGATTCAAATGCATTATAGAGCTCTGCAGATGAGTTTTCCATTTACATTAATATGTCTTCAACTCCAGTATTGTCATCAGGTGTTTGGACACTCTTACTCTGGGGGAGATAGTACACCAAGTCAGCTTCTTTGTGTTCTTCCAGCACCATCAGTAACAGCCCATTGTCAACAGTCTGCTACTACCAGGAGGCTCCTGTTGCCTTTGTTTTGGTGTGTGTGTGTGTGTGTGTGTGTGTGTGTGTGTGTGTGTGTGTGTGGTGTGTCACAATTACTCTTTGTTTACATGTTTCTTTCTTTTTCTTTTTCTTCAAAGGGAACAATTTTAGTAACATAGTCTTACCAAATTTAATAATACTTCTCTCCAGATATTATTTTGTTTCTTTGTTTCATGACTTGGCCAGGCTACCAGTGAAATTATTTCCTTTGCACTCAGCAGTTCCTGACATTACTGCCAAAGGGTACAGTCTTAGGCATGCACACAGTAGGGCTTTTAGCCCTGACTTTTTATGCTTGAGATATCACACCTTCCTTAGTCCTCACTAATCATGCCTGACTAGTCTATTGTTTTCCCAGTTCCCTGGAGGATATATTGTTGTGCTGTCTGGCTTAATTAAATCTGTGCCCCTGTGTTATACTGTAATCTTTTAGTGGTGGCTCCAGAGTTTTGTTGACTGCAGGGGGTTCTTGAGGGGGACACCCCTCTCTGGTTCTGTCAGGTTTACTAAAAGGCCTCCTTGTAGTTATTCACTATTATTTTCTCTCCCCCGCCACCTGCCCTTTCTCTTTCTGTCTTCAAATTCACGCTTAGACTTAAACTTCTCCAGTCTCTGTTCCAAAGTCAGTTCGTTTGCAGTTCTTTAAGCTCTCTATGCTTATGACTAAGCTTTCCACCTGGGCAAAATCCCTAGCTCACTGTCCCAGACCCCGGGGAGCAGTCAGTGGTCTGTCAGAACAATACCCCTGCTTCTGGAACAGGGTGTGGATTTCGAAGCTAGTCTCTGGGCTCTCATGGGTTGCCTCTCTCATGATGAAACCTCTGCCATTTGATTAATCTTAACTCTCTAGTACATCGTCCGTCCAATTTGCTAATTTTCAGCTACTGTGTATTTGACTATCTTTTTGCTCACCCTCCTCCTTCCTTCTCACTGGGACTCTGGTGATATGAATGTTGCAAGACCCTTGATGATTTCCAGCATCTTCTCTGTCGTGGATTCCTTCCTCTGTCCTCTCTGCTGCTGAGTGTTCCCAGCGAGACTTTAATCTTGACTAACATCTTCCTGAGTGCTAAAATTTCCACTTTCTCCTTGTTTCGAGCTGCATGCATTTGCTGAGGTCCCCTGCACTTTTGTGTCAAGCATATTCCTAATGGCTACTTTAAAACTCCTTGTCAGATCATTGCAGCATCTAGTTCATATTAAAGCTGCTGACTATGAGTTGCCTCTTTTTATCTAATGTGAGGTATTTCGGTGGCGTCATGGAAATCCGTTTCCACTCTTTGATAGACAGTCTCACTGCTGCCACGTGGCAGGGAAGTTCAAAGGCTTCACTCGGGTCCTCTAAGAGGCAAACGTCCTAACTCCTAGGTAGCCTTCTATGGGGGAAGAGAGGAAGGACGTCTCATTACAACTGGCCAGGCTGGAGTCCAAATGCCACACTCTGCCTTTGCTAATGTTAGTGGAAGCAGGATTATTATAGGTGTTTATTTTTCCATGGTATTTGGGGGAAGGAAACAGGTCATTGTCTGAGAGTTTTCAGCCTTGCTCTGCTGCTTCTTTCTTGGCCCTTTGGTTAGAGACAATGGAATTTTTCTTGAGACTTTTGTCTGTTCACATTAGGGTTGCTATGTCACCTACCCCTTCATCATCTTATGTTGGATAGATGAGACAAAAAGAAAACACGCATTGCCATGTTGTTTTTCAGTTATCTTGAGCTCCAAAACCAACTCTTCTTCCTATTCTGATTTCTATTTAATAAGAGAGATAGGCCAAAGTCTATTCCATCTTGGTCCAGAACAGGAAGTCCATTGTTACTACTTAAGTTTACAATCAGCTAACTACCTACTAACATTGAAAATTGTTTTCATTTGGACCACTTAGTTCCTGGGTTCTATTAGCCAGACATAAAACAGTGGTTTCTAGTGTTCCCTATTTGGGAATGGACTGTCAAGGCCTGAGAATAAGACATTAACTACCCACATGAATTCTTTCTGAAAAGGTAATTTTAGTTGATCTCTTCAGCCATTGGAGGACAGAACTAGTTCACACTTGACAGACATCCACCATTGCAGTTTGTTACAAATGAGAACCTAGCATTTACAAACTCAAATACAGTCTCATGAACTGATGCAGGTGTGGTTTCAGTGTTTATAGTTAGGTTACAGAAAGCTTCTGACCACAGAGATGGAAAAACAACTGCAACTGCTTGATTGTTTTGCCGAATTTATCACTTTTGTTGTTCCTATAGCCAGAGGAACATGAAAATACTCAGTTTGTGTCTTCCTGAACCATCTTTACCCCAAAGACCCCTTTCATCTTTGTCGACGATGACAGTTTCTGCCAGAAAATGGTGAAGATGTCTGCCGTGTCTTCAGGGGACCGCAGCTGACTCCTGACTCGGTGCTTATGAGTAGGCGTTTTTTTGCTCCCAGGACAAGGACATAAGTGGAGTGCTATGAAGGAGGACAGTATGGTCACCAACCTAATTAAAATGAAGACAAGTGGCTTACTGGATGAGCTTACTCCAAAGGAAACAAATAAAGGAAATTTCATTTTTGTGTGGACTCCAAGGACATAACCAACTTTATGAGGTAAAATGTAATGTAATGTATTCCCAACTTCATAAGCATAAACGCACTGCTTTAGCTGCCTACAACACAGGCCTGCCCTTCCTCAGTGTGAAAGAAAATGAGAGAAGTATGAAGGAAAATGAAAGGACATAAATATATTCACTGAAAAAGATTAATTACAAATAAAGTCTGTTCTTAATTTAAAAAAAAAGTCTGGTTTAAATATTCTCTTATTCTTTCTCATCTATGTGTGTGTGTTAGTTTTCCTGAAAAGAGATGGGTATCTTTTAATTCCAGAAGTGTATCATGTGAAGTCTACAGATAATTGTTACCATGGTGCTGTAAGTATCCCACAGCAGACTAATATGTTCTTGGGGCTAATGCTGCTTTGGCATTTAATGTGCTGCTGCTGTAGTACAGAGACCTGGAAGGAGAAAACTTGCAACTATTCTCACTGTCTCCTCTTAAACACTCCAGCATTCCTGCTTGTTCTGAAAATCTGCCTCTTTGAGGTTCCTAGATGAGAAAAATGAAGAAATAATTCCTTTGAGGGGCTCTTGTTTAGCTACAAGGTGGCCGGTTCTGAGTGTGGGAAAATAAGAGAGAGAGGTTTCACTAAGGAGCTGAGAAGAAGGGTTAAGCACTTTCCAGTGCACAGTTTGTTGCTGAACATCTCAAGAAAAGAGAAACGGTACAGGAGAACAGGCTGTTACTAAATGACTGCTCACACCTTCTCTCTGGAGCTTGAGAGTGTGTCATAAATGTGTCTTATCCCACAAATAATCACCGGTGGGAAGAGGAAAGAGAAAAAATAGATACAGATCCTAGACATCTGTCCTTCTTCAATATTATTATTTCTTGGCTGATACTGCAATAATAATACAGCAATAATCTGATCAGCCCTGGGAGAGAAAAAATATATTGTCATGTTAAAGACCCAGAGATATGTATGACTCCTTCATAATGAGGACTTGAGAGCTGAAACATGGTTTTTAAAGGAACTATCAAAAAGTGAAGGTCCACAAATCTTTCTATACTTTTATTTTTCTCATTGTTTTAGATGGGTGTTTTAAATATCTATACCTTGCTCCCAAGACCAAAATGGATATTCAGATATGTTTTACTTAGTCTTAAAAAGAATTTTCTATGGCATCTAGGTAGGCATTATCTTCTCAGAAATATGGAATAACTGGCATTTAAAGAGGTTATATTCTTGGATATTGAGGCTCACATTTATAATCCCCACACTCGGGAGACAGATACTGAATTGCTGAGTTTGTACCCAGCCTGGATTGTAAGTGAATTTCAGGATACTTGTCTGAGCTACAGGATGAGGCCCCACCTCAGAACAAACAAATAACACCAACAAAACACACACAAAACAAAACAGAAAAACAGAGGTTGTAGTACTAGCTAGGATATCTAACTGACAGGAAGGATGAACATTAGAACAAGAAGAAGCTTGAAGCCAGCTATCTGAGTTCAAGGTAGACACGTTACAGAACATCTCTTCACCTCATATTCCTAAATTGAGGATAATGATGCTCTCTAGGCCACTGACTGCTACAAAAGTTAGATAAATAAAGATGTATAGAATACTGTGTAGCTCATGACAGATACCTGGAAACGTACTTCTTGTGTTCCACAATCACTTTAGTGGTCTGGATTCTGTCTTGATGTCTGCAAAGTCCTCCATCTCTTAGACAGGAAGGAACCATATCCTCGGCCCAACTCTGGGTGGCTATGTGTGACTGATGATTATACTGAGACCTAGGTACCTTCCGTAAATTTAGCAAATCACAGCAAACAAATAGGACACACTTCCTTGTAGCTTAAAGTTTTCCTGCCTGTCCCACAGTCAGGACAAATCTCTCTCACCTGCCAGTCCCACAGCCATCAGACCCAACCAAGTAAACACAGAGACTTATATTGCTTACAAACTGTATGGCCGTGGCAGGCTTCTTGCTAACTGTTCTTACAGCTTAAATTAATCCATTTCCATTAATCTATACCTTGCCACATGGCTCGTGGCTTACCGGCATCTTCACATGCGGCTTGTCATTATGGCGGCTGGCAGTGTCTCTCTCACTCAGCCTTCCACTTCCCAGCTCTATTCTCCTCCTTGTCCCGCCTATACTTCCTGCCTGACCACAGGCCAATCAGTGATTTATTTATTGACCAATCAGCAACACATTTGACATACAGACCATCCCACAGCACCTCCCCTTTTCTTTTCTTAAAAAGGAAGGTTTTAACCTTTACACATCTCCAAAGTCAGCTTGGTATATTTGGGAATTTGGGCGTAGCTTCTCTTTCTACTTCCTGCTGGAGGGGGGCGCTGTATCTTCTGGGGAAACAAAGTGTAGCTAGAGTTTTCCTGCCGGGCCCACAGTCAGGACAAATCTCTCTCACCTGCCAGTCCCATAGCCATCAGACCCAACCAAGTAAACACAGAGACTTATATTGCTTACAAACTGTATGGCCGTGGCAGGCTTCTTGCTAACTGTTCTTACAGCTTAAATTAATCCATTTCCATTAATCTATACCTTGCCACATGGCTCGTGGCTTACCGGCATCTTCACATGCGGCTTGTCATTACGGTGGCTGGCAGTGTCTCTCTCACTCAGCCTTCCACTTCCCAGCTCTATTCTCCTCCTTGTCCCGCCTATACTTCCTGCCTGACCATGGGCCAATCAGTGATTTATTTATTGACCAATCAGCAACACATTTGACATACAGACCATCCCACAGCACTTCCTCTCAGGAAATTTGTACTTCAGAAGTAGGGAACTAAAAAGGGAATGTGCAGGCAGGCCAAAATTGAGACTATGTCATAAGGAGAAGAGAACACAAGATATGAGAGGCCCAAATAAGAATGTACAGCTGGGGGAAAAGGCAATGGGGTGATTTGAATAAAAATGGCCACCATAGGTCCATAGGGAGTAGCACTATAAGGAGGTATGGCCTTGGTAGAGTAGGTGTTGCTTGATTGGAGGAAATGTGTCACCAGGGGATGGGCTTTGAGGTCTCAGTGTGTCTCAGTTCTCTTCCCGCTTCTGCAGATCCAGATGTAGAACTCTTAGCTACCTCTCCAGCACTGTGTCTGCCTGCATGCTGCCATGCTTTCTGCTGTAACGATAATGGATTAAACCCCTTCCTGTTAACTGTTTTCAGCCAGCCCCAGTTAACTGTTTTCCTTTGTAAGAATTGCTGTGGTCATGGTGTCTCTTCACAGTAATAGAAACCCTAACTAAGACAGGCAACAATGATAAGACAGACTGAAGTGGGATCATAATTGTATCCCACTACACACTACAATCCATCCTCCATTAGCAGTCAAATCCAGGTGATTGCATCTGTAATTTGAGTGATAAAATATTTAACCTCTGTGAGCATTAAGTTGATGGTGTTTAAATAATCATGTGTACTGCAAAGATTAAAGATAATGTGTTTTCTAGGGAAAATTCTTCCCCCAAGTATTCCATTGCACCTGGAGAGTGGAACTCTCATCTACAGAAAGTCTCTAGAGGGAAGCAAGGAAGTCAAGTCATCAGGCAGGCTGAGACTGAACCCAGAGCCTCGGAGCAGCCAGGAGAGCACTCTACTACTGAGCTATGTCTCCAGCCCTGAACTGTTCATATATTATTTATTTTCCCATAATTTATTTATTGAATATTTACTATAAGCACATCAACATACTAGTAGTCCTGTTACTCGCAGTGACATCAGTGAAACATCTTTTGTGACCAGGGTCTATAACTTATAGTCCTAGCCCTAAAGCTCAGTGTCTTGGGGGGAGAGTTGGAATTCTTTATTTATTTACTATAGACCACATCTGTGGGAAGGGACAGAAAGAGCCCAACTCACCTGTTTATTTAAATGGTGGCAGAAATAGCTTACCAAGGCTATTTGTTGAGAATTTAATTTCTTGTGAGTGGAAAGTCTGCATCAGAGTGGGCACAAGTAGCTCTGGCTGCCTGTCATTCTTAGCTCAGTGTGGCTGCCCCCAGTTCAATTATTGCCTGGCAGGGTAGTTTGAAGACTTGATTTCTATACTGGTACTTTCAAAAGTTGCATTTAAGTTGATTTTTTTTTTAAAGAACACTGCTTGCAAGTCCAGAATGGGGTTTTGTCTGTAGATACAGTGAGCAATACGGATGACTAACATATAAGGTATAAACTAGGCTAAGAGTTTGAGAAAAGTCATTCCACGAAAAATCAAGCTGGATTGAAGCTTCTTTCATACTTCCTGACATGAGACACACTTGGCCTTCCTTGTCTCTACTTACTTTTTAAGGCTTTACAGGGAATACTTCCCAGCCTGTCCTTTCTTAAAAAGGAATTCTCAGGCTGGGCATGGTAGCACTCCTCCCCTAAATCCCAGAACTTGAAAACAGAGGCAGGCAGATCTCTGAGTTGAAGGCTAGCCTGCTCTACAGAGTGGGTTCCAGGATAGCTGGGGATATACAGAGAAACTCTGTCTCAAATAATAAAATAAAAAGAAATTCTCAGAGGTAAGCAGTAGCTCACACTGGGTTGTGATTGATAAATAAACAGTACATTTCAATTGAATACTCACAATTTGTATCAAAGAAGTGATACAGCAAAGTCACAACGTTTAAGGGATTTTTTTGATAACACACTTCCTAAGATACAGTTTATATGATGATGGAAATTTCCCTCCAAGCCCTGCCTGTATGTTATGAAAGGTTCAAATGGCTCCCCTTATGTAAGCCTTGACTAAACAAATGAGGTATCAACTCAACAGCTCAGCATATTATCAGTTAGTGGTCTAGAAAACTACAGACTGATTATAAAGTATGTGCCATCATCACTATTTGTGTGGCTTCTTGCCAATAATGTTATAATGATCATAACTTTGATGAAAAAGTAATTGCTTGCCCCTCGATTGTTACTATTATTGTATGCTTTATCTCACCTATTGCAACAGCTGCTCAATTCACACTCACACCCACACACTTGCGTTCCTGCAGCATATGCCGTTTCTGTCCAGTCCCAAGTCAGTAATTGGCTCTCCTAGGACCCATTTGTACAAGCTACCTGAAATCCATTTTGATCCACTTCTGTTCGCCATCGGAATGCATCCCCACATTCCCCAAGTCTTGAATCATCTTGCCAATCCCATCAGTCCATTCATGCCTGCCTGGATTATCTCAGAGACTCCTGAACAGATCTCCATTCTTCCGGTCTGTCTCTTCCAAACTATACTATCAGATGCAGTAAGATAAGGCTTCTGACATACAAACTCGAACATACAATGACCATTGTTCTCTCATGAAACTGAAACTCCTGTTGGTTAAGAACTTCCATGTCGGCTCTGTCATTTTTCATCAGATTTTCAGCTCCACTGCACTTCCGGGTTCTGGAGAACTCTGGGTTTAGGCACCTGCCATTCTCTTGCCCACAACACTCTTCATCCTCTTGTTGGCCTTGATGTGCTTGCCATTCCGTTCCATTCCACTCCACAAGTCTTACCTTGAACGGCACTTCCCTGAAATTCGTCTCTGATACCTAAACCCAGACTATGTTTCTCTCTTTTGCTGTGGGCTCTCTGTCTTCTTCATTGTGAATTGTCCACCGCCCTGGACTGTACCTGTTTCTCACTGGCCAACATCCCTGCCAGTTACCAGCTGCAAAAAGTAGAGGCTTCCTTCATCACTCTTTCAATTTCAGCCCTTTCTACTCACACATAGCAAGCACATAATACGTAGTTTTAGTGTGAAAATATATAGTTTTAATGTGAAAAAACTTGAATACTTATGTAACAAGTCTTTCTCTGTCTCTCCAGCCAGCTCCCAAATAATGGCACAGAGAATTCTTATTAATTATGAAAGCTCAGCCCTAGCTTATGCTTGTCCCACTAGCTCTTATAACTTAAATTAATCCATTTATATTAATCTATGTTCTATCATGAGGCATTATCTCTCTTGCATCTTGCACTTCCTGTTTCCTCTGTGTCTCCTGGCATCTCCTCTGTGCCTCAATTATCTCCTCCTACTTCCTCTCTCTGCCCAGAAGTCCTTCCTATACCCTTGTTCTAGCTATTGACCATTCAGCTTTTTATTACACCAATCACAGCAATACATTTTCACACAGTGTGCAAATATCCCACAATACACTTGTCCATCAGAATGATTCTTATAATGCACAGCTTTCCCATTATCAGAAGTTTTCAATGGATTCAAAACAAAAACCCAATAAAGTTACCCAGACTATTGTCTTTATACTCTTGTCTCTAGAAAATGCCACATTCCCCATACCTAATCCCCACTTTCCTGGTCCTCACAAAATCTACCTTTCCTAAACTATCCAACACTCAATAACTAGCCAAGGCCTCCTCATATTTCCAGCATTACTTTATGGTAACCACTGTCACCATAAACCAATCTACTCTCCTGGAAACTTACCGGATACATGTGCCATATTCTGCTTTGGAATAGATTCATCTAAGCATTTGCTATGATAATCAATGGCATGAACCTTCTAGACTAGCTAAAGTTTTCTAATTATTTCTCTGTACATCTGTCTTTTCTAAGAAGTAGAAAACAGAATAGAAACCAAGCCTCTCCCCTTTGTATACTGTAAATGGGATAGTGCTTGAGACATCGTGTGTTAAGTAGTGAGAGCATTTTACAATCAGGTAAATTTGGACTATGACCCGCAGTTTCCATTAAATGTTTAGCGTTGCCTAGGTTACTTGCTATTTGTCACCTGGGTTAATGCTTTGCTTTGTTTCAGTTAGTTTTACTTTTCATTTGTAAACATAAGGTGAAAGGGCTGCTATGAATTAATGTTTCGAAACGTTGTCTCATCGGAAAGGATTGAGAAGTGCTGGACGTCAAGCCTTAACTGAATCTACCAACACTAGCAGAGCATCAGCCCTGTATCAGACACTGCTGTGGTGCTTGTGGCAGCGGGACAAAAGCAGTTAGTCCCTGGGCAGTGGTGGCACACACCTTTAATCACAGGGGCAGGCAGATCTCTGTAAGCTCCAGGAAACTCTGGTCTACAGAGTGAGTTCCAAGACAGTCCAGGCTACACAGAGAAACCCTCTCTCCAAAAAAAAAAAAAGCAGTTAGTGGCCTCCACACCTGTGATGCATTCTGGTGACAGACGGGAGACATTAAACAAAGGATGCTACGTTTCATTGTATGTTTAATAGCAACAAAATAAAAAAGATACGGGAAATAGCACAGAATTTGGAAAGGGAAGAGGTTCAGAAGTAGAGGTAGTTGGAAGACATGGTCATACATTGCAATGTCAGATAGGGCGGCTAAGGTAGACATCACAGAGAAGGAAATGTTTCCATAAAAACCCAGACTGGTTAAGATGACCCCGTAAACATGAGACTGTATTGCATAAGAATATTCCAGGCAAAGCAGCAAAGGACCCAAAGAAAAATGTGACAGGGGTCTTGCAGGAGGATCCAGCAGCCCCATGGGAGGTGACAAAGGAATCAGGGAGGACCACAGCAAAGACAAGATTATGAGACAGTCTAGAGTAATTTCTTATAAGGTTTTATAATCCAGTGTACATATTCTGGCCTTTGCTCTGGACAAAAGAGAGAAACACGGAGTATCACCAAGGAAAGCCTCCCATCCTCTGATGCTTATTTTAACAGGCTGTCTCTGGCTGCTGTCCTGAAAATAGACTGTAGTGGGAGCAGAGAGTATTCATGAAGGCCAATTAGTAAGCCACTGGGTATAGACCAAAAGAGATGATAGAGGCTTTGAATTGACTTTGGTGCAATTCTGGATAAAGTTAAAAGCTGCAGGCTACAGGATTTCCTAACAGATTGGTTGGCTGGTAGGAAAGAAAGAAAGAACTCAAAGATTTCCCCAAGATTTACTTGGATAACTGGAAAAATGCAATAACATGGCCAATTGCATGTAAAATAGGTTTAAACGGACTGCAAAAGCCCAGCTTTAGCATGCTGACACCAAGATATCTCATAGACAACAGCCTGGAAGTACTGAGGAGATACGTGCTTCGGGAGTTGGAGAAGGGGTCTAGGTTCCAGATCTAGGTTCTAGATAGACGGTCTAGGTTCTGGAGTTTGGAGCATATGGACAGCATTATAGTAATAAGTCTGAATTATCTGGGGTAAGTGAAGCACTTTGGAGTTTCTTCTAGCAGGAAGGTAACAGTACAGGAACAGGATATAGTACCAGCTCTCAGACTATGTGTCCTTTTCTTGAAACACTTGCTCTCTGTGTGCTCTGCAGCACTGACATTTGCATCATTTGGAGATAATTGTTAAAATATAGATGGCTTGGCTTCTTCCAAATGTGTTATTAGAAATTCTAGAAATAATGTCTAGAATCTTCATTTTTAATAAGCCGTTCAGGAGATTGTTCCATTTGACATTTGAGATCACCTTTAATAGGAGCTTAATAAATATTTGTTGAACTCATTCACATTTTTTAGGTTCTAATTTTTATTCAGTAACAGAGTGACACTCAGAGGTTCAACTTGGTTTCAGTTCTGATGGTAATTGTGAGGCTGAATTGCAATCCATATCTTGCCGATTAGGGTTAATACTTGCAAGCTGTTCAGGAGCACACTGTGTCAGCTAAAATGACAGAGCACAGAGGAGAAACTGACTCTGATCCTCACTTCCGCTGTGACAGGACAGAAGACTTGAAATTACACAGTGCGACATCAAGACAGAAGTGAGTCAAGGCTTGGGGATTATTTCTTGTTTTCTCTGTCCTAGGTTCTCCACAGGGGTTTAGTCCAAATGATTTCTCAGAGGAATTCTTGGTTGTGTTATTCTACCATTCTGCCCTGACGTTTCTACAAGGAACACACCAGAAAGCATCACCCTTGACTACAGTGTGGCCTGCACCTGAGCACATTTCCAGTCCAGTGTTCCCAGACACATCCTATGGATGACAAGGTTATCTCCCCCAGGACTTTACTCAACTACCACCAGACACAACAAATACATGGCCACAGCCTATTGCTGGCCAAAAAAAAAAAAAAAAGCTTTAGCAAAGCAGGCCATGTCTTTGCACAATGCTTGTAAATTTGTCAGGCAGAGTACCCAGCAGCATGCAGAGCAGAGAATCAGAAATGATTAAAACTAAGTTGTCCTTTCTAAGGGATTTGTGTTAAAATGGGCATAATGGATCGTGCCTTTAATCCTAGCACTTGGGAGGCAGAGGCAAGCAAATCCTTGTGAGTTTGGAACCAACCTGGTCTACTAAGAGAGTTCCAGAACAGCTAGGGTTGCACAGAGGCACCCTATCTCACACACATACACAAAAAGCTGTGTTAGCATAGGCAGTGCCTACACTCAGCCCCTCCCCTCTGAACTCATTAACCTGGAACAATGGAGACTTTTCATCTCTAGCATCAGTTCCAATCAGTTCCTGCAGCCATGTGTACCTGGTCAAGGTACATCTGGCTCCCCCAGGAAGTGAACCCTGGTGGCATATATGCCCACAGAATTTCCCTCACCCTCTGCTCAAATGTATAACAAGGGTTAAGTTGATTAGCCTCCTACTCCTATGAGGAGCATGTGCCACTTGGCTTAGCCAAGATGGAGAAAAGAAAGATGAACTAGAGCCTGCCACATGGCTAGTAGAGATACTAGTTTCCTTTCTTGAGAGCTGGACCACATACCTGGTACTACACTGATAAGTGGAACCTACACTGTGTTTGCTGAACCATGGAACCAGAGTGCAATCACTCATTGGCTTTGAGCATCACTTCTTTGCTGAGAAAGACTCTATTCTGGCCCCTAAAGCAAGGGTTCCTATTCCTAAGTGTACAAAAGAGTCACCCAAAGGATTTGTGTAATTGCAAAATCTTGGGTCTGGCTGCTACAGAAGGAGGCCCGCCTGTACCTTGTATTTGAGAAGGGGCAACAGAGAGAAGGAGAGAAGAGGAGGAGAGAGGGGGGGGAAAGGGGAGAGAGGGAGAGAGAGAGATCATTTATTGATGATACTGTGATAAACAACTCAGATTTCTCACTTAAATTTCACAACATTCTAATGCATATAATATTCATATCTGTGGTGGTTTGAATGAGAATAGTCCCTATAGGTTTACAGGCTTCAATACTTGGTCCCCAATTGGTGGAGCTGCTTGGGAAGAATTAGGAGGTGTGGCTTTGTTGGAGGAGGTGTGTCACTGAGAGTCAGCTTTGAGGTTTTAAAAGATTCACACCATACCCAATGTGTTCTCTCTCTCTCTCTCTCTCTCTCTCTCTCTCTCTCTCTCTCTCTCTCTCTCTCTCTCTTTCTCTCTCTCTTTCTCTCTCTCTCTCATACAAACACACACATACACAGACAGACAGACAGACACACACACACTGTCTGATTGTCTCTCTCTCTTTCTGTCTCCTGTTTGTGGATCAAGATGTGAGTTCTCAGACATTGCTGCCATCATGGATTCTAACCGTCTAAAACCATAAGCCCAACTAAACGCTCTTATGAATTACATTGATCATGGTGTTTTATCACAGCAATAAAAAACTAACACAATTTCCTCACATTATTATTTGAATTTTGGCCTAATAGCTCTACACAAGTAGGATGGAGCTAATTCTAACCCTACAGACATTGATTTTATAGCAACAACAACTATGTTTCTTTATTCACTGCACTTTATCACAGTCATTAATCAAGGAAGGTCCCCAAGACCTGTGGAAAACTCAACCTACAACCTGCCATTTTGTATCTTCCTTCTTTATTCAACCATCCGTATAGTCAGGGTCTCAGGATGCCTCAAAGACACATCCATGACTAGGATAACACCTGACCTACAACACTTCCAGAAGAAGAAAATGGCCAGTATGTTTATAAAGCAAACCACTTAATGTTATGATAATACATTTAACCATGAAATAATCCAGTCTAGTTTAGGATTAGCCACAAATATAAGTCATAGATACTTCCTATTATTTGGGTCACGTGTTATACTTAGATAGCTGGAATGGTAAAGACTCTTTATCATAAACACTCAGGTGCTGTAAGTGTTAAATACCTAACCCCACTCAATATGAACTGCACATGTTCAAATCTACAGCCACAATCAACAGTAGTCAATCAAATCAAAGACAGAGGCTACTGGAAAGGATGATTCAATATGGGATGAAAGCTGAAAAGGCAGCGAGTAGGAGGCAGGGTAAGATTACCATGCAGTCACCTCTTTGCGACCATGAGGGGTTGATGTCAGATTACCTTATCCACTGAAGATACCAAAACTCCATAACTCAAGTGCTTTATGGAGAATGATAAAGTGTCTGCATATAACATCCTCCCCAACAGCATAAACTATCTCTATATTCGCTATTATACCTAACACAATGTCAATATGAACACTATGAAAGTAGCTACTATGCTATACTTTTCAGAGAACAATGGAAAATATCTATCCATCCAGAAAAGATGAAATCTTTAAAGATACATTCTGATTCAAGGATATTTGAATTCAGAGATGTGGAACCTGCTCAGTGTGGAAGGATGATTGTAGTTTGAGCGCAGCTGGGTTTAAACATGGCAGCACTATCAAATGCTTTCCTAAAGACAAGGTCTATGTCTGAACCATTCCCCTCCTTCCTGGTTGCATTTGAATGTTATTTATACATATTATAGCCAAATAAGTGGGTCATGAATAATGTAAAGGAAAGGAAGTGGGGAAATAAAGTAGAAAGAGGAAGAAACCTGCCATGGCCCTTGGCAAGATTTTCATTAGCTCCTGGAACATGTGACCTCTCCCAAATGACTGCACCTCCTTCTTGTCTAGGTTGGTGGTTATGTTCCTCTTTTTCAAGATTTTTTTATTATAAAACTGTTTTTCTCCTTTTTTTGGTACTTCTAGACAGTTCCTGTCTCAGTCAATTGACTAACATGTACATGTAGAACCTTTGTTATTTTTAATAGAGAAAAATAGCTAATGCCTCTAGATGTATTGTAAATCGCTTCTTTAACCTTGCCATGATTCTGTAGCCAGCCCTTGCTCCCATCCATCTACGACTGCTCTCTCCAAAAACGTTCATTGCACAGAGGTCAGGGTAGTTCTCTGGGAAGAGAAGCAAAGAAAAAGAAACTGTGCTTCTTATTAAGGGCCTGTTCGTATGAAAACACAATAGATTTTTTTTATATATATATATATCTGAAACCAACCTTCAGGTCTGGTCAGCCCACGTTGGATATGAATTTCTTTTCTGACCAAATAATGAGTCATTCTAAATAAGAATATTAATTTATTTGCACCTTTAAGAGTGAGAGGGTGGCAATAGAGGGTGTATTACCCAGTAGCAATGATTGGAAAAACTGCATAACAAGGTTAATACAGGCGGCCCTGCCATAAAACTTTGACAAAGATAAAAACTCAGGAGTTGTGAGTCACACAAAAAAGGGGAGAAGCATATTGTCCTGTGGCTTTCTTCTTGTTTTATTTATATCTAGCATACCAGTAGCCTCTTCTATGGTCATAGACCAGGGCAATAGCATCATCTAGGAAAGCATTTGCTACACAGATGGTCAGAGACCATCTCAGACCTCCTGGATCAGATCTCTGAAGGGGCTCCTGATGCATGTTAATGTCCTGAAGGAGGCGGTGAGCCTTCCAAATACTCCTCATGCATGCTAATGTCAAAGAACCACTGCCAGAGTTCCATGCCCATAATGCACCTCTTTATGAGCATGTGAGGAATGTACACCCTGTGTAACTGGTAGGGTAGAGATAAACATGCTGACTACCAGGACATGGCCCAGCCAGAAGTTCTAATAGAGCCCCAGCCACTGAGTTCAGGACTCACAGGCCACCTGATGACTGTTTAGCCTTTGCACACTCAAAGCTACCATGGCCCATGACAGGGAATCTAAGGATGTTCACATGTGGGATGCCTGCCAGACACCTGGTTTAGATCTTGTTGTGAAATAAAGATGAAGCAATTAGCTTCCTGTTGCTAAATGGACTTCTCCTGGTGCCGCTTGTACATGCTTTGTCCCCCGCTGAGCCTGGCTGGGATGAATTAGGGGCTTTATTGTCCCACCCCACATTCCACACTCTGAGTAAATACAAAGATGGCTCAGTTGGAGGGATCTGAAGCTACAAACACCACACACACTCCCAGTTCTGGCCAGCACTGGACTGCCCACCGCGACTCACATCACAGCTAGCACAGGCCTAAGAAATGATTATTCTGGTATTCTCGGGTTTCTTTCCACTTGTTCACGCAGCTACTTCTCCCAAAGAGAAATTCCTTCTGATCTGTCTATATTGTTTAAGTTATGATAAACAAATTTGCTCTGCTGGAGAAATGATCGCTATTTCCTTTACTTCTTCTAAGTAGGAGAGATGGGTCAGAGTAGGAAGTCAGGAGAATGTGGACAGGAATGGCTCTCATCCTTTCATGCAGATGTGCAGATGTTTTCTACGTATCATTCTGGAAACAGCTGGTGAAAATATTAAGTCCACAAAATATCACCTCTGGGTCCTCAAATATGCATTAATTTAATCCATTTCGGGGATATATATAACATATGTTATGTAATATTTATATAATCATATAATATAATGTTTGTATAAATATATATATATTCCTCTCTTCCCCCCAGTATTTCACTCTTTCTCAGGTGTTTGCTCTTACTACTTTTCATGTATGTTTCTGTACAAAACCATAACTCTAAGGTGATGAGCATAAGTTTCCTGTTTAACTGCAAGATTAGCCTCATTCCGCAAGGTTGCAAGTCCTATACACATACATTTGTGTTTTCACGTGGCAACTTAAGAGGATTTCTACTGGTCTAGCTCTATGAGTAGCCTCCCCTTCCTCATCCTCATCCTCATCCTCCATCTCCTCTTCTTCCTTCTCTTTCTCCTCTCCTTCCTTCTTCCCCCACCACTCTCCATTTCTTTCTCTGTGACCTTAGATGTGACCAAGGAGACTTTGGATGTCCCCAGTTCAATTACTTTTATATTACTGAAAGTAATACACTGCAGTCAAATCTCTCTACTCTTAGAGAAGCCAGATCATGGGTACATTCCTGTATAAGGGAAATTATTTTCTAAGAATGCTGGTCAGTTAACTACCCATGAATCAGTGCTAAGCATCATCAGCAATCGATCATGAATGTTTCTTTGTTTAGTATTCAACAAAATACTAAATGAATAATTCAAGGTTCTAGGAATAAAAACTCGCAACACTGGCTGCTGAACATGTTGCTATGACTAGAAGCTTCTCTCAACAGTATCTTGAAGCATTATTTCCTTGAACTTCTAATAGTTCATTCTTGCCTTATGATACCCACTCAGGAGGATCCCAGGGATGGTAGGTTAGGCTCTGCTTCCTTCATAGCCCCAAGTCCTCTGAATTCAGGGTCTTTCCATGCCAGCTTTTCTAGCAAATTCAAATGTGAGGTGATTCAGGAAGCCAAGGCATTATATGGAAGCTAAGTCAGGAGCAAACTTGACCCCCTCTCTGAGCTGTGGGGTGCGAAGGACAAGCCAGGCATAAAGGTTCTGTTTTCTATGGCATTCATAAAACTAGTACTTACAAAGAAATATTTCCCTTTGACTTGGGTAACAGGAATAAGATGTAAAAAGGGTTGAGAGGACATTAAAGCCGGGAACAAAGCTGCCTTCATTCTGCCATGGAACAAAGATTATAAGGAGGAAAAAAAACACTTGAAAATAAATTATTTACCTTGGAGTCCCATAAGAAGAGGATGACAGGAAAAATACTCAGAGTAAAGCTACAGAAAACCAAACAAAGCAACATTAAAACAAATTCCAGTAAAGTATCTTCCAGTCTCATTGTGTTCCTGGTGTAAAAACCAATCCTTACATGTTACACTAAAGCCTGTGTTTAAATGTCCAAAATTAAGAGTTCTAAAAAACCAGGATCACGAAGTGGAAGAAACCTTGCAGGTTTAAAACAATACAGTAAAATTCTAGAACTCACCAGCGATCTCCTACTGATATCCAACATCATGTTACTGAAACACTCAGCTAGGCATGTTGTTTCATGTGAAATTGTTTCAAGGTAACAAAGAAGCTAGGAGAAAAATTGAAAGGAAACAGTCTAGTTCCAAAGTGGTGTAGACAATTCTCTTGATGGTGGTAGCTTTTGAGGCCAAGAGGTAGAGATGAGATCCATCACCTTTATCCCCATACTCAGCATCAGTGAAGGCAGTGAGCAGAGCGACCATGTCAAACCAGCTGAGGGCATCATCTGCAACCTCTGTCTGGAGCCCTCCATGGATTTTGGCCACTCACTGCTCACTCCACTTAATGTTAACACAGACCAAGTGATCCCAAGAAAACAGGTTTTGGACAAGCTGTGACTTTTAAAATTAATCCACTTTGAGGTAAAGTTGCCCTTGGAAAAATAGTGCTCTACAGAAAATAATACAAGTTAAGGGATCTCTTGTCTCCATATCTGAGAAAAGCATAAGACACAGGAGCTTGCCCATGTTCTAAACATTTCCATATGTTGTGTTTGCATTGTATAAAGGTAAAGAGAACATTGTTGGAGGCAGAGATGCTGTTGGATGCCAGTTCAGATGCTGTGTACCAGAGATACTTGCCTGAGCTCTATGAGCTTTGGTTTTATCTATAAGAATATTTCCTTCCCCACTTCACTTACAGCTGCAATGCTTTAATAGTTAAAAAAGGATTATGAAAGTACTTCTATATCCTGTAGAGAGTTGGAAATTGCCATATTGTTGTAGCTCTCGGTTGATGCTTTGTTAACTTAAGAGTATCAGCTTTTGTTAAAGTGCTTGTGTCTTTGGTATGTCTTTGTTGCTCATTTAAAAATAGCTCAGAGCCTTGGGTTACAAAGTATATGAATTAAATCATTTATAGATGGGTTTTAAATGTTCATTTTATTTATTCATTAACATACTGGGGATGGAACCCTGGACCTTCTGCATGATGCTGCACCACTCATCCAATATGCCAAGCCGTTTCCATTTTTTTTCTTCCTCTTGAAGTAGGATCTTTGTAAGTTTCCCAGGCTAGCTTTGAGTTTCTTCACTTGCTATGTAACTCAGGCATCCTTTGAATTTGAAACTGTCCTGCTTCAGCCTCCCAAGTACATGTAATTACAAGTTTCCATCACCAAGACCCGGGGTAAAGCCTTGTCAATCAGTCTCCACACATAGAATTTCATGGATTCTGTTGGCTTAGTGGAGGACACTGCTGGGTTTGTTGAGCTTCCTTGGCAGTTGACATTTAGGCATAGTAATTTGGTGTTTTGCAGAATCCTCCACAAGCTGTCAGTTACAGCTCCCAAACCAACTGTGAAAACCAAAAGACTTCCCCCAGACATTGCCAGAAAGGTCAGGAAGGGTATGGGAGGGAAGACATGAACACTAATATCAGAAGCACTCAGTTAAAATGTAAGTAGCCATGTGTAGGAGACAAAGAAGCCGTGACTATGTAAAAACTTGGACGCTGCAACATTTGTGGCTCTAGCTTTTATACAATAGTCCACTAGAAGCCTGATGGTATAGTGAACTGCTTCTCGTAAAAGGAGGATTGCAGTCTCCCATGTCTTGGACTTGCTGTGGGATAACCCCTTTGTATGCTGTGAATATGTTTTATTACCATTGGTTAATAAAGAAGCTGTTTTGGCCTACAACAAGGCAATATAGAGCCAGATGGGAAATCCAAGCAGAGATACAGGGAGAAGAAGGGCCGAGTCAGGAGAGATGGCAGGGAGTTGCTGGAGCAACAAGATGTACTAGAGAACAGGTAACACCATGAAGCTATGTGATAAAATGTAGATAAATAGAAATAGGTTAATTTAAGTTAATTTAAGTTATAAGAGCTAATTAGTAATAAGCCTGAGCAAATGATTTATAATTAATAATAAGCCTCTGAATGATTATTTTAAAAGTGGCTGTGGGAAGCACACCTTCAGACTCACTTGCACAAGACAGGTAATTTTTGCTTCAGTTTTAGAAATCTTTGGAACCTAGAGTCTAGTCCAACCCCAGTGCCGCATGTAACTGCAAGCTTGTCCACATCTGAAATGTCTCTGGGCTTGCCTATATCTCTGAGGTAGTTGAACAGAGAAGTTTTAAGGGACCTGCGAGCTCTAATGTTAAGCTGATTTGCTTGCCAGTTTCTTTCATGAGTTAGATTTGTCTTTGGAGACGTTATGCCCTTTGTCTTGCAAGAATAGTTTCAGAGAATTTGATGAAGTCTCCTTGTTTGATTGGTATGATGCTTTCACAACTGGGTTCCCCATTTCCTATAGCTGGCTCTTCATATAATCTTATAACCCACTGCACCTATAAGAAAACATAACTGACATAGGTGGGCTTAGAAGTGGTCACCTAGGAAACGGTGTATTTTTTGCCTTTTATCTATAACATCCATTTGCTGTTGACTGTGAATCAAACTTCTAAAAGAAAGATTATATTCTCCAATCATTCTGAAGCAATTTTTTCCCCAGTTTGACATACTATTAGAAGAAAATATTTTCTTAAATCAACTTTTGGATGTTTTCAGGGGCAATGTGAAAGATCTAACAACTTTTCTCCCACTCAGTTAAAGATTGCTCACAATTAAGGAGGGCCAAGATGTGTCCCCACCTAATGACTAGACAGCTGTGCGCTACTCACAGTGGTCCTCTTCTGATGACCACAGAGTCCTCCCCCAGTTCTGACATCAGAAACTGTTCCTGGTGTCTCCAGCCTTCCTTATCTCCTCCTGTTCAAACATACCCCCCATTGTGCATCCCTGTTCTCTCCAGCAGTGCTATTTAGCTCAGGGAAGTCAGGAAGAGCAGAGTGGAGACTGTAGGAGTCTAGGGAATGTAGAGAATCCAGGAGAATGGCAGGAGGTACCTGGGGAACTGTGTGCTGGGATATTCAAACCTAAATGGTAATAACAAATTGCCAGAGGTTGGACAGAGATAGCCTAAGAGCTAAAAATCCTTACAAACACAGTCACAGTGGGAAGGAACAGTTCCTCTTGTGAGTTGTAGGTCCAGGAGCTTATCCAGGTTGCCATGGTAAATATGGATGGGGGGGGGATGCTTCCAGAAGGAGAAAGGGGAAAGGGCCCCAGTTGAAACAAACAAAGAGCTTTAGAAACATTTTTAAAAGCCTTAATGGTGATCTTGAAAAAAAAAGTTTATATGATTTGTAACAATGTGTCTCAAAAAACAAGTCAAATCATAAGAAAAACATGCAAAGCTAAAGCAAGGTGGATATGGAGGCACAGACCTATAATCTCAGCTCTCTGGAGGCTGAGGCAGGAGGACAGTCCTAAGTTCAAAGCAGGCCTACAAAATGAGACCCTATTCTTACAAACAAAACTAACAGCAACAAGAAGAAAGGAAAAACAACAAATAAAAATGTGCATATCTAGCCTTTAATATTGTACTCTAAGGCTAATATTATTATGGCCTATCACATCATTAAACTACTGGAAAAGTTTAAAAGGCAATGTTGCCATAAGGTATCATAGCACACTTTCTAATGCAAATCAGTACGGACTTCAGTATTTTAATTTCCAAAATGTAATATACTAATGTGGGGCTGGAGAGATGGTTGCCCTGGCTAAGAGCATGTGTTGCTTTTGTAGAAGACCCAGGTTCGGTTCCCAGAATCCACATGGTGGCTAATAACCATTTGTTATTCCCATTCCAGAGGAAGTGGTGACCTCTTCTGACTTCTACAGGCATAGCATTCACGTGGTACACATAAAATACCCATACACATCAATGTAAATTTTTGTTTTGTTTTGGGGTTTTGGTTTTTGGTTTTTCAAGACAGGATTTCTCTGTGTAACAGCCTTGGCTATCCTGGAACTCGATCTGTGGACCAGGCTGTCCACATACTTACCTCTGCCTCCCTTGAGCTGGGATTAAAGGCATTCAAAGTAAATCATTTTAAAAAGGAATATTGATGTAATAAAAATCAGAATGCCCAGTTACAACAAACTAAAAATTAGGAATGTAGTTCAGTGGTAGAGTACATATACGGTACTTGCGTAGCATGTGTGGAAGTCTTGTGTGGTGCTGAAAAAGAATATCCTTGACATCACATAGAAAAACACAAGAACAAAACAAAGGTAATACAGAGAGGTGATTTCTTTTTGCTAAGAGTGCTCCAAGACCCAAACGTGGCTAGCAGGAAGGACATATGGCCATATAACCTCTGTTTTTTATTCCGAACACAAGGGGGAGCTTGGCCATTCCTCATCTCATAGTCAACATCCAATTGGCTAATGTGGAAAGTCAAGCAAAGGAAAAGAGGGGAGATAACTAACCCGCAGGCCACCTGAAAATGCAGCAAGGCCCTCATGTAAACAAAAGTTTTACCAAATTGGGGGGTGGGGTAAAAAATTTTAATTCCTTTTCATAAACGTTTTACAAGATGAGAGCGATTTGTAGAATCTTGCCTTTGTGAGCTAGCTACCTTGATAGAAAAAAAAGAACCATTTCTCCTAGTGATGGAAATGCCAAGAAAATATTATTGTGTCAATTATCCCAGATATTTTGTGCTAATATACTAGAAGAGACCAAACTGAAAGAAAGCACAGATTAAAGAAAAAAATATACAAAATAAATAAAAAACCAATAATCTAGTAAACTAGAAAACAAATTAAATCCAAAGTAAGCAGAATAAACCAAGAAAAGCATAAATCAGAAAAATTACATTGAAAGCAGAAACTAAGGAAAAATCTCAAACTCTTTTCTTGAGAACATCAGTAAGATTGACAAGACTTTAATGATGTTAATAAGAAAAAAGTGGCAGTGATACAAATAACCAATGCAAGAAATAGAATAGGGTTTTACTAAGAGATTTAAATGCTAAGGAAGGAATACTATATACAAGTTTAGATTCACCAACTTGATAAATTAAATGGGCCAATTTAAAGACAGATTTGATCTGCTAAAATTTACATAAATAACAGACTTTCTGAGTAGAACTCTATTGAGATTTTTAAAAAAATGACATAGGCCTCAGGTGGGCCCACTTCCTAATTTGTTTTATTGTGAAGCCAACCTTATCAAAATTTCAAAATTAGACATCATAAAGAAATGATAGAACACTATTAATTGTAAGCATATCTACCAAAAATCCTTAGAAAGTACTCATAAGTAAAAATCCAACTATGTATAAAGAGAAAGACAGGGAACCAAAGACACAGCTCAGTGGGTAAGGGTACTAGCTGCTCATTCAGGGGATGCATATTCTGTTTCCAGCACCCACATTGTGGCTAACAACTATCGGTAACTCCAGTTCCATGGGATCAGTAACTCCTCCATGGGCCAGAAGATAAATACATAGATAAATACAAGCAAAACACTCATACACATAAAATGTTAATAAATAGATAAATCTCCAGAAAAATAAATAAACACCATGATGAAGAGATAGTATTCCATGGTATGGAGGTCTAGTAAAACATCCAAGGTCAGTTCATACAATACACTTCATCAAAACGTTGAGGAAGTAAAATCACAGAATTCTATCAACAGATCCAAAGCCAACACATACTGACATTGTACTAGTGGGGGAAAACTGAAAGCCCACCCACAAAAGTCAGAAACAAAGGCAAGAAAATTATTATTATTATTTCAACATTCTACATACAATCCTAGCCTAGTAATTACATTATAAAAGAGAACGGGTTTCTTCCATTTTTCCCAATTCCTGGGCCAAGACATGCTTGTTTTCTGTAAACCTTGGGTATTTCTATTCATTTGGCAATAAAAGCTAACACAAGAATGAACTGTTTCTTCCTACTATTTGGAAAATCTGGAAATCTGATCAGAGTTTAATTGTTGCAACTACTCAGTGCTTTATAGCATACATATTCATTCTGCATGCCCCTTCTTTTACTTGAATTACATGTTTAAAAATATTTTCTTATCTTTTTGTCATTTTCTGACTATGTATGTCACTTCAAAGACTCCTGTATCAGGATTTTTGTATGATGAAGAAGAAGATGTGATGAAGGAAACATCTAGATATTATGAGGCTAAGACACATCCTCCTTTACCTCTGAGACAGTTCTGATAGCACAAAGATCCAGAGAAGTGTAGAGCAAAGTGCATGCTCATGACTACCTTCAAAATGTCTCTTGAAGTGTGAAGGTGCCAGGTGGAAAAGAAGGGTGTCAAGGGAAAAGGGTGAATAGCCAGGATCAATGTGCAATGTATGCAGGTAAAGAAATACCACAGAGAACCCCCATTTACCTGTATGACTCATGTTTTAAAATTATCTTTCAAAATTGTCTGCTGAATTAATCATTAAAAATTCAGATTTTTAGGCTTATTAAGAGTGTACTGAAAGATAAAGTTGGAGGTGGATTCCATAAATAATCAAATTTCAACAAGTAACCCTGAGCGTATTTATTAACATTCAAATTAGAGGTCCAGTGGTCTAGGGAAGACACAAGCTTGACTAGTACATCCTAGACAAAAGTTAAGGCAAGAGTATCTCAGGACTTGAGTTTGAACTTGACTGGGTTTTTATGCCTTCCTCCAGCATGCTAATATCACAAATTCCTCAATTTGAACTTAATTAGAAGTCTAGTTGATGTTTCTGCAAGTGTTATGTTATTAAAAAGAGTACAACAGTTAGCTCCAAATCAACTCATAAAAATGAAATGACCCATTGATTAACCTGTCAGTGAAGAGTACCTGTGTGCTCACCAAAAGAAATTCAAGAGATAGAAATGTTTCTGGCAGATTATCACCTTGTCCATTATTGGGAGACCTGGATCATCTGTCCAAGCTCTGCTGATGTCCAAAAGTATTGACTCTAGGGAACCATGCCCATGTTTCATTTATATGATGCTACATTGAATTAGTTACAAGGATGTTCATGGTTTCATGAAATTATATACAGACCAAATGGCTTTGCCTCACATCTTGCATAAGGACAATGAATTTCTGAGATTAAAATTAATGGACTGGGACACCAAAAATCTCAATATTCATATTAATTATGCATTCATTTTCCTTTGGCATTTACAAGGTAATACAAGTGAGAAAAATGTTTATTGTTGCCAAATGGAAACACAAACATTAAAGAGGAACAGTGAAATGTTACTCCAGTTAAAGGTTTATTTGGTCAACTATTATATTCAGAAAACTTGGGACTAATGGAAATATCTGGAGCAAAAGGATGCTATTAGCATTTTAAAGCCATATGGTACTCTATTTTCTAACTGCTTGGTAACCCTATTGGAAGACCACTGGACCTGGATCCTGTGCACTTTGCTAGTAAAAACATTATACAGCACAATATTAGATTAACTCTCATACTTCTAGACCATCAGTCTGTTGAAAGACAATCCTTAAGTCAATTGAAAAATGATGGTTCCTGTGTGGGGCCCAAAACAGCTTAACCACAGAGCTGCCATGACAGGCTTACTAGCAGGCAAAACCAAGATCCAGGAAAAGCCATAAGCTGACACCACCCAGGGATCCACCCAGGGATGGGATAACATCTAAGAGGAAGAACCTGACATCCCAAACATTCCAATCATCAGGTAAGATTAGATAAGATCGCCAGATGTCCCTGAGCCTAATACATACCTATTTCCCTTTTACAGATACCCCTAGAAAAATGTCAGCCAATCAGGGTCCTAAACCCTGGAAATCCCCTCACCCCAACCTCTGCTGTGATAAAAACCCTACTCCACCTGGGCTCAGGGCTCCCTGCTCTCACCACTGCATAGGGCAGACAGAGAAACCTAGCTTGAGCTTGAAATAAAGGCTCTTTGCTTTTACATATGGGATTCAGACTCCGTGGTGGTCTTTTGAAGGGTCCCTGAGATTGGAGCATAACAGTTCCCAGTCTGCAATTATTCTTTAGAAGTGACAAAGTCCTTTTTAGGCTGTTCTTAAGCAACAACATGCAATGCAGTTACTCTAAGTGCAATTTTATGAGCTAAGTCCAGTCATTCCAACTCTAACTTATCTAAGATTATTTAAATTAATGTGTCTACCTCCTCACAGATCAGTTAGTGAGGAATAACTGTCACATATCGTAAGTGTATCCTACCTAAAAGAAATTGGCTAGGTTCCCCTCTGGTACTCATTATACATTCTCCATTCTACTATATTAGTACTTACACTATGCACTTAGCAAGTTTACCCTAGAAAATTGAGCATTCAAGTTGACCTAATATAAAGTCATTACAATAAATAATATTTGTGCTTCATAGTAAAGACAGATAGAATTGACATGGGCCCAAACACAGGAAATAGCTGAGCTCAGACAGACCTGCATCCTGAAATAGAGCTGTCCAATAAGATACAGTCTGGATCATCTGGGCCTCAGCAATCATATTCCACATGCATGTACAATGAGAATAAGTGAGTTACCACATATTCTCAGTGGTTTCTTACACATAAATTGCTGATTGATACATAGATCTTCTGTCAAGTAAGATAATTTGCCAATAGTAGACTTCACAATAGCAATTACAGAAGCAACATGTCACTAAAATAGTACTTTCTAGGAGCTGAGTTAAAGTTAATAGTCTACTAAGAAGTCTACCAAACAACTATTTCTCAATGTTTAGTTGAACCAATATACATATATGTGTGTGTGTTCTTACATATGTATATCAACAATGAACAAACATCAAAAAACAAAACAAACAAAAAACTAAGAAGAAATCATATCTTCAGAAGGAAATTCTGAAATGAAAGAATGATGACCATGCTCCTTCCCTATACAGCTCAAGGACTGTTGCAGAAGAAGACAGGAAAAGATTTTTAAGAGCCTGAGATTGGGAAGGACTGCAGCAAAATGGTGTCTTCTGAACATGCCAGAGAAACTGCACTCATGTACCCACAGCTTCTGTGGACAAAATCAAGCCAGTCAAAATTCCTGCACAGCGTTCTTCAGGAAGCAGGATCTACTAGAATGACCACACTTTAGTGGAAGGTCCTACACCTATGCACACAAGGACAGAAAGAACTGGACTCAGCAGGTTATAGAAAGAGGACATAGCCGGGCGGTGGTGGCGCACGCCTTTAATCCCAGCACTCGGGAGGCAGAGCCAGGCGGATCTCTGTGAGTTTGAGGCCAGCCTGGACTACCAAGTGAGTTCCAGGAGAGGCGCAAAGCTACACAGAGAAACCCTGTCTCGAAAAACCAAAAAAAAAAAAAAAAAAAAAAAAAAAGAAAGAGGACATGACCATGAAGGAGTATGTCCAGGGAGAAGGTCTGAGAGGAAACAGATGGGGTTTATATGATCAAAATACCTTAAATACATGTATGAAACCCTCAAAGAATGAATAAAAAATGATGACCATAGTCTCAAAAGAAGAAAAAAAGGTGAGCAAAGAGACTAGGAAATGTATAGCTACATTTAAATCAATATGGTTAGAAAGTAATTATGTCTAATGAGTGTTTTATTGTTATTAAAAGAAGGAGATTAAAGAACTAAGCAATATCTTGGTAAGAGTAAAGTCTGTGACATTATTTTACTTTCAGATTAAGACAAATGCTATAAATTCTGTAAAGTCAAAAGTATGTAGTGATATTTCAAAAAGCAACCAGCAAAAATCAGAACTAAAATATGTATGATGGTTTGAATAAGAAATGTTTCCCATAGACTCTCACATTTGAACACATGATACCATTATTGGCACTCTTTAGAGAGGTTAGGAGGAAGTGCAGCCTTAGAGAAGTTTGTCACTGGGAAATAATAGCCTTTGAGAGTTTTAAACATTGTACCATTTTTGGTTCATTCTCCCTATTTCATGCATGTGGTAGAAGATGTGATCTCCTAGCAGCCTGTTCATGCCACTCTGTCCACTGCTTGCTGTCCTACCTCTCTGACTTGATGGATTCTTAGTCTTCTGTAACCATAAGCCAGGATAAATTCCTTTTTTCTATCAGTCACATTTTTTGTTTTGTTTTGATTTTTTATTTTTTGAGACAGAGTCTCTCTACATAGCCCTGGCTTTCCTGGAACTCACAGAGATCCCCCTGTTTCTCCCTCCCAAGTGCTGGGATTAAACCTGTGTATCACCATGCCCAGGACTTTACAAGTCACTATTTTTATGGTGTTTTACCACAACAACAGAAAAGTAACTAATACAAAAAGTTTAGCAAGCAAATAAAGAAAATAATTTATTAAAGGCAAGAGATAAACAGAAAATAAGAGTAAAGAACTCCACAAAAAGATCCATGCATCCCAGAAATCCAACATAGAATACAATAAACTACAGTTGTCTATAAGGAAAAATAAATAAATACATAAAAACAAAGCCCTGATATTGATGGCTAGCTCAGATAAGTCACAAAAAATAATTCTAACATATGTAATATATATTTTAGAAGCAAAGTATGCAAACATTCTTACAATGCTTTGAACTTAAAAGTATCTTAAACAAACAAAAACAATACCCAAAAAAACCTGAAAAGTTCAATGACACTGAAAAAATTTCTTAAAACTATTAATAATTATTTAAAAATTCACAAGTAGAGAAAATATTTGCAGTAAATATATAGAGAGACAAAAAGAATAAATACTAAAATAAATAACTCTCAAAAATACCTTCGTTAAAAAAGAAAAGAATTAACCACTAAGTAAATAAAATATGATTTCTGAAAAACCCAACTTGTAACTGCTAAAAAGAATAAATATAGTTAAAAATATAAGATATTGCCCATACTTATTTGTGACCAGAGTATTTAAAAAATAATTTTATAGCCACTATGCAAGCAAAACATATTAGTAAATTTTTTTTTTACATTAATTTATTTGTGAGTGGAAGTGAGGTACATGCCATGGCACCTATATGGAGGTCAGAGGACAAGTTGAGAAATGAGAGAAATTTTCTCCGTCCACCATGTAGGTTCTTGGGATCAAACTCAGGCTGTCACGCTTGGCTACAAACACCTTACTCATGGAAACATCTCACCAGTCACTTAATAAAGATTGTTTTAGACAATTTTTTTGAAGCTGCTAGTAGGAATGTAACTCAGTCAATGTCTTCAGGACTCTGTAGGACATTCATACATCGGGCTACCCATAGGTCAGATTCCAAAGACCATCACCCAGACACTGTCTCATACAGTGCAGCAGAAAACCTGTATGAGAATACTTAGAGCATATCAATTGTGATAAAGGAACATCATGAAACAATGAAAGATAAATGAAATAAAGCTACATATAACATTGATGAATCTCAGAAATAGTCTTAAACAACAAAAGCAATTTAAAATGATTATTAAATCATGTGACTTTTTAAAGCTTAGAAGCAATTAAGCTGCACAGTTAAGCTGCACAATTTAATACATAAGGAGATATATATGTATAAAATAAAACTATTATTTTAAAGTCAAAAGAATAAAAATATAAAAATTTGAACACATTTTAACCCCTGGTATGGGGCAGTTAGGAAAGGGAGACTCTCAGAGATGAATGTTATTAGGAAGGTTCTAGCTATTAAGTAGCATATTCATTCATCATACATGTGTGTGTTTTATATATACATACAAAATATATATAGTAGCCACTACATACGTGTTATATGTGTGTATATATACATATATTCTCCATAATAAATGTATACTTCATAGAATCATTGATTCAATAAGGCAGAATTCTTTTTATGAACTCTGGTTCAGATGTAAAGCAAATAACAGAAAAGAAGTAGATACATGGGACTGAAAACTGCCTAGCAGGTCATTAATAATTATATAGAGCAAATAAAGTTCATGCTGAGATTTAGAGTACATGCTAGGCAAGAGTCAGGAAATGTCTACATTCTTTGAAATTGTACAAGCAATATAGAATTTTAATAATGGAATGGAATGTGAAAACTAGGCTGGGGGTATATCTCAGTCCATAAACTGTTTGCACTGCATATATGATAAGCCAAGTTCAATTCCCCAGAACCATGTAAAAGAGCTAGGTGTGATGCTTTGCACTGGGGAGGCTAACACAGGTATATCCCTGGGAGTTGATGACTAGCCAGCCTTGCCTTAGTTCGGAAGTTCCAGGCCAGGGAGAGACACTGAATCAAAAACCCAAGGTGGACAGTCATAAAGGGTTGACTTCTAACCTCCACACACAGGCATGTGAAATCACACACACATACATACACACACACACACACACACACACACACACACACACACACACACTGTAAGTGTGTGGAAACAGGCTTTTACCTGATTCACCATCACAGTGGAATTTGGTTTCCTCTGTTAATTACAACTTGTGATGCTCAGAGAGAAAGGGAATTTGCTAAATGAATATATGAAATTTACATTTCTCAAAAACTTTCTTAGAAACTCTTTGAACAGCCTGTCCTTGCATCTACATGCCACTGCTTAGGGAAAATATGGGTCTTCTGCCTTTTAGACCATTAAAATTCTGCTCATTGGCTGACCCTGGCTATCATCACTGTGGTAGTGGTGGGGTTCTGGCAAATATGGCTCACTGTGTCCAGAAGAAACTATTGGAAATGCCGAGTTGACAGCATACAACACAGGACACACTGACGAGTCCGAGGAGTATCTTAGCTACAATCACTGCACTGGTCTTACCCTCTGCCATTGGAAGCTCATTGCCCTGGCTGCTTGAATGGATTTGGTCAATTGCAAATACTGTAAGCAGTAGAAAGATGATGAAATCGGGAGACTTCTACCCAGGATCCTTCCCTGCTTGGTTAGAACAGGTTAAACATGTCCCTCTAATAGATTTCAAAGGTTCCGGCCCTGTCTAAATAGCTACTTTGAGTAGCAAATGACTATTCCCTTCGATTCTAGGGAAGACACCTATGCTGTAGGATGGTCTGTATGTCAAATGTGTTGCTGATTGGTCAATAAATAAAACACTGATTGGCAGTGGCCAGGCAGGAAGTATAGGCGGGACTAACAGAGAGGAGAACTGAGAGAACAGGAAGCTGGGAGGGGAGACACTGCCAGCCGCCATCAGGATAAGGAAGATGTAAAGTACCGGTAAGCCACAAGCCACGTGGCAAGGTATAGATTAATAGAAATGGATTAATTTAAGCTGTAAGAACAGTTAGCAAGAAGCCTGCCACGGCCATACAGTTTGTAACCAATATAAGTGTCTGTGTTTACTTGATCGGGTTTGAGCGGCTTGGGACTGGCGGGTGAGAGAGATTTGTCCTGACTGTGGGCCAGGCAGGAAAACTCTAGCAACAAATGGCGTCCAACGTGGTGGCAAGAGTTTCCACCTAAAACCTGAGAAAAAAGATTCTAAAATGGAGCTAAAAACAGCTTCCTAATTGTCTCTCTCAAATGAGCGGCAGCTGCCGGTTTGAGCTACTGGCAGGTTCCTAGTGTGCGCTCGACCTGCCGCCATATGGCGGGAATGAGGCCTCTGCAAGTGGCACATTAAGCTGCATTGTGGATTTAGCCTTTGCTAGTACAAAACAAAAAAAAGAGGTTTCTGAGCTACATGCTGCTTGGATAAAAGCATAGACCCACGATGGCTCCCAGAGCTGGCGGTAAGCATACCGCCGCCATGTTGGGAAGCTGAGGTGGGCGGAGCCAGCAGCCACAGATGCTGCAGCTTAAAGCAACAGATTCACAATAAGACAGATTCAGATGTAATAGTTTAAAATGTGTGTAAAATATACGTAGGCTTGAAAGAGACAAAAAAAGGTGATATATACAGTATAAAAACAAATACATGGTTTTAAAAAATAAAGTCTTTAAAGAGACAGTAAAATTAATATAAAAAATAAGCCACGTAGAGATGACTATTACACAGAGAGTCTGGATTGTGTTGTCTTTGGGATTCTTAACTACAGAGAGATGTTTGATTGTAAAGGAAGCTGAGTTAAACCAGTATGTATATTTTAAAGATACTTTGACTTCAAAATTTGGATGTAAGGATATGTTGCTTTGGAAAAGAGTCTCTTTTGTTTCCACAGAAAGCCAGAGGCTATGGATTTGCTCAAGATTAAGACACATCAGGTTTGACCAGCCAAGACCACCTGAAAGGTCTCCGATGACACCATGGCCCAGATGATCCAACATCCAGAACCGTTTCAAGGCAACTGGCTCAGATGATACAGCCTCACAGACTGCTCCATGATCCTAAAATTTTCTTTGTTTCCCCAGAAGATACAGCGCCCCCCTCCAGCAGGAAGTAGTAAGAGAAGCTACGCCCAAATTCCCAAATATACCAAGCTGACTTTGGAGATGTGTAAAGGTTAAAACCTTCCTTTTTAAGAAAAGAAAAGGGGAAGTGCTGTAGGATGGTCTGTATGTCAAATGTGTTGCTGATTGGTCAATAAATAAAACACTGATTGGCAGTGGCCAGGCAGGAAGTATAGGCGGGACTAACAGAGAGGAGAACTGAGAGAACAGGAAGCTGGGAGGGGAGACACTGCCAGCCGCCATCAGGATAAGGAAGATGTAAAGTACCGGTAAGCCACAAGCCACGTGGCAAGGTATAGATTAATAGAAATGGATTAATTTAAGCTGTAAGAACAGTTAGCAAGAAGCCTGCCACGGCCATACAGTTTGTAACCAATATAAGTGTCTGTGTTTACTTGATCGGGTTTGAGCGGCTTGGGACTGGCGGGTGAGAGAGATTTGTCCTGACTGTGGGCCAGGCAGGAAAACTCTAGCAACACACCTAGGGAGCCATATTTTCCAGAACCTCACCACTACAATGATGCTAGCCAGTGTCAGCCAATGAGCACCACTTGAATGGCTTAAAAGGCAGAAGATCATGAGACCATTACCTTCCCTAAGTAATGCCATGTAGGTGCAAGGACAGGTTGTTTAAAGAGTTTCTAGGAACATTTTTGAGAAATGTATATCTCACATATCAGTTTAGCAATTTTCCCCTGGCCATGGAGTTTCCTTTCAATAAATACTAGTTAGTTACTCAGTTTTACCCTTCCATGTGTTTCCTGCTAAATCTCTGACTCACAGATTAATAGCTTTAAAAATAAGAGAGAAGGAGGGAGGAAAAGACAGAAGGAATGAAAGGGTCACTTCCAGTAGAAGCAATTTTAGAGGAGGAACATCAAAACATACATTCCATCAGAGATAAAGCCATCTGGATCAGGCACGTCAAATATTATATACAGCAATAGATGTGTTTGTTGCTTCTCATTGTTTTGGTTTCCCATTTTGTTTAATAAGGAAAGCCCACCGTGATTAAAAAAGGAAGCAAAGTGTGAGTTGGGTACTCAAGCTTCAGCAGCTGTGCTTATATTGCCATGCCTGTCAGGTCCTGAGAGTTAAAAACCATGTATTCCTCAGCCCGGACATTGTGAGACCAGTACATTAGAATCTGGATAATGCAGAATCTTGTTGAAAGTGCTATCCATTATTAATCTTACATCAGTCGATTGACTGACACTGTTAAATGATAATCTATGCCAATATCTAACCTTAGTATACACATTGCAAGCACTCGGCAAATTGGTCACAGAAAATGAATATGCAAGTGAATGTTTAAACAGAAGAATGCTCTTTATCATGGCAATGTCATCAAATACCTGGATTCTAAGTGATCTTCTAAATCATCAAAGGAAAGACAAGCACACCTATATTCCAGAAATCATGGTATTTGGTTAACAGACACTGCGATTTACAGAGAAGTTGCTATATTAATTAATAAAATTTATTTGGAGGGACATAAAAATGAGGAAATAATGCTGTGACAAATAGCAAAAAAAAAATATGTTTCATTTTTACAAAGCACTTTTTTTGTTGTTGTTCTGGATTGTTGTCTTAGTTACACGAAGTAGAACAGATTCAGACACAAGCCAGTGCTGAAAATCCCTCTACTCGCAAATTCTGCAGAACAATCTCCACCTCCAACTCCAGAGCACAGGAGTCATCCGCTTTGGCGTCCCAGCTCATTAGAAGCCAACAGCAGCGTCTCCAGAGCTGAATCCTTTTCATTCATTATTCAATATTGATGTTTTGGTATAAAGGATTGCCTGCATTCAAAAACTCTCTTTGAAATAAAAAATTCTTGGTTTCCACAAATGCTCAGCCATCTCTTATTCAAATATGTGCTCCACTTAGGAGATGTGAAAAACCAGCATGTGTTAATGGAAAATATGTTTACAGGTTTTTTTCCTCTTTGGATTATATTTTATTAGCAAGATCTCTGAATACTGGATCTGTGGCTGGTCTTTAATATACCTCATTTCAACTGCTTAGATGACTCAGAACTTCTTTCAACAAAAAGAAACAAACTGGTAAGCTTGATCATAGAAGTGACAGAATCTAGAAGAAGAATTGCTAGTATATTTTAATACATTAAAACAAGGCAAATTGGGTCTATTAGTCATTTAACATCAAGTTCTCACATATAAATGCTGTGGTGTGGGTCAAAATGAAAAAGCAGTGACTTAATGTTGCCATCAACACATACTTGTTTCCATAAAAATCAGATTTGCTTTTAAAATATTACACACACTGGCAATGAATTTGATTGATTCTCTACTGATAAGATATGTCCTGGCAAGAAAGTCCAAAATTAGATAACTTTATAAATCAAACTATTATTTTGAATGCAAGTACAAGGAAAATAACTTGGAAAATCTGAAGATGTAAAACTAGATTTTTTTTTCCTCTTGACATTAAAGTTTGTAAGCCAGAATAAAAGCTTATATAACAACCCCCTCCTCGGGACAGGACAATTATCACAAGAACAAGGATGGACCTCAGTGATCAATAAATTCACAATTTATAAGACCTTGCAGACCAGAGCTGAGTCAATGATGGGCCCATGACGACCTGGACTGTAACTTGACCAGAAGAGTTTAATTATGGATTCCGAGGTATCCTCTATTTGAATCTCAACCCCCTACCCTGAAGACAGACTTGGGGTTACTGGACCTTTTCATTTGTTACCTTCTCAATATGGCTTTATTTGAATAAATGTCCTATCTTTGCTGCTTCCAAAATTTGACCAAAAGAACTATAAGACAGGCATCATAGCATATACCTGTAATGCCAGAACTTGAGAGACTGTACAGAAGAACCCACAGTTTCAGAAATAAATAACAAGAAAGAAATTCCCTCAAAGAAGAAAGCAGCTACTCCAAATTCTGTGTGTAAAAACTACCCATATCCCTGGGTAACCCATAAAACACACACAAGCTGGGCAGACTCACAACTCAACTAAGGCTAATCGGGTTGAACTGTTTGTATAGCTTCTGCCACAGGGGACAGGTTCAAATGAAGTTTGAGTCCAGTGCATCTAACTATATGCTAGAATAAAATGGAGTCGGGGGGAAGCCCACAGAAGGCAGTGTCAACAACTCACATTCACAGCATGCCCCCTGTGATTTATAATTACTATACCACATACAAGAACCAGAAAAAGTAAGCACTGGAGACTGGTCCCAAATACCTCAGGTATTCATTTAAAAAAAAAAAAAGAATTTTAAAGCAGCTCTTGAAACTATCTTTGAAGATCAGCAGTTTAGAAGCTATTGGGCAGGTCAGTAAAGTCCTCCAAGATAGTTTTGAAGCTATTGAGAATGTTATTGTTTCTCTGCTTTATTTTTCTATGAAATTTCATGTTTATCTCCCACCCTGCACAAAACTCAACTCCAAATGGGTCAAGGGCCTCAACATAAGACCTGACCTGATACTCCAAATCTGATAAAAGAAAAAGTGAGAAGTAGAAATATGCTTGAGCTCACTGACACAGAAAAGGATTTTCTAAATAAGACCCCAACAGCACAAGCATTATGACCAATAAGAACTAAATGGTATCTCACGAAGCTAAAAGGCTTCTTTACAGCAAAGGACACAGGATTTGAGTAAAGAGGCAGCCTACAGAATAGGAAAATATAAACAGCTATAAATCTGGAAAAGGGCTAGTACTTAAAATTTATAAAGAACTCAAAATTAAACGTTAAGAAAACAAACATCCCAATTTAAAATGGTGCATGAAACTAAATAGTTTTCAAAAGATTAAACACAAAATAGCCGGAAAAGGTTTTTTTTAATGTTCAACATCTTTAGCCATCAGTGAAATTAAAATAAAAACTACTTTGAGATTTCACCTTATCCTAGTCAGAATGGTCAAGATCAAAGAACAAATGAAGACAAATGTTGGTGAGAATGTGCCAAAAAGGGAATACTTAATGCTTCTGGTGGGAGGACAAACTGGTACAGTCACCATGGTAATCAGCACGAAGGTTCCTCAAAAACTAAAAACAGTTCTACCATATGATCCAGCTATACCACTCTTGGGAATACCCAAAGGATTTTTGTATCCTACTACAGAGATATCTGCTCACTCATGTTCATTGCTGCTATATTCACAATAGCCAGAAAATGGAAATGGCCTAGATGTCCAGCAACTAATGATAGCTAATGAAAAAGTGGTACATTTATACAGTGGAATATTATTCAGCTATTAAGAAAAATGAGCCAGGTCGTGGTGGCACAAGCCTTTAATCCCAGAACTCAGGAGGCAGAGGCAGGCAGATCTCTGTGAGTTTGAGGCCAGCCTGATCTACAGAGACAGTTCCAGGACAGCCAAAGCTACACAGAGAAACTCTGCCTCAAAAAAAAAGAAAGAAAGAAAGAAAGAAAGAAAGAAAGAAAGAAAGAAAGAAAGAAAGAAAGAAAGAAAGAAAAGAAGGAAGAAAGAAAGGAAGGAAGAAAAAGAAAATTGAGGATAAATGGATAGAGCTAGAAACAATCATTCTGAGTGAGGTAACCCAGACCCAGAAAGACAAAGTTTGCATGGTTTTTTTTTTCTCATTTGTGGGGTATTAGCTTGAAATCTTCAGATAGATATGTTTAATTTGGAATGCTCATAAAGGCCAGAAAATTAATAAGAGGCCATAAGGGGTGGTTTTCAAAGGAGGAGAGATAGAAAGCAGTGATCTAAACACTTAAATGGGATTAATGAAACAAGAAGAGTCAAACTGGAGAGGGGAATAGAAGAGGGAATATGGTTAAGTATAAATAACTCTAAAGACCTTTGGGGGAAACTAGGAAACATATCTACTACTGTGGGTGATGCCAGATATAAAGAGGGAATGTAGTCTACCCTATAATGAGACTGCAAAGCCTTAATCTAACAAATAAAAATCCTGGTGCTAGGAATAAATTTCTTCTTCTGGAGTTGTTGGCCAGTGAGGTTCCATAGACCCTCAAATATTGCCAGTCATTGCTAAATCTATTATCTGCTCTCCAGAATTTGACAGTAAATTCATATTACTGAAGACACTACATCCCTACCTGAGTCACAGAACATTGAAATAATGAGCTGGTATTGACCTAGAAGCTTCATCCTTACTGGCTTGCTTTTATAGTGCTAGAAGGTGCTATATATACTACTGGAGAAAAAAATGTCATTGAGCTTACACAGTTATGAACTCTTCAAGTTACAATAACGACTAGTCTGGCAAGACATGTCCACTGGGGCAAAAGTGGCTTAAACATCGTGCGAGTAACCAATCACTCTCTAATTAGATTTAAGTGCTTCTCCAGAATGTGACATTCATACCTGGCACCATTGTTGAGCCAAAAACCTGTGACAAGACAGCTCATAGACCATAGAAGCAAATCTGCTACTACTCTTCTACTGAGTAGACTTAGTATTAAACTGACTCTTAATGGCATATACTATTCCCATAGATTACTGAATCTCTCAACCCTAATCAAATAAGCTTGTATTTGCAGTAGTTAGTGATTAACACAGAGACCCACAACTGGCCAAGTGACAACGAATAAGAAACTACAGAATGGCTATCTCTAAATGAAATATCTATACTCCACCCTTTCCTCCCAAGGCTCAGGGATTGTTTCAAAAGGGTGAAAAGACTACAGATTTGGTGAATGAAAACAAGGAAACAGTATGCTCTAGACACAAGAGGGCAGCTACACATTTGAACTCATAGAAGTTATGACAGCATGCACAGGCCTTATACAACCTCAAGCCAGACCCAATCCCAGCATGAAGACATGAAGTCCCATCCCTAAGCAAGAATCTACTAGTAAGGGATAGCTGCTGGGAGAAGAGAAGGTGGTTCTTGAAGATAGTTGCCCCTACAAGGTCAACCACGCTCCAGTGGAGCATCACACATCCATGAATATATGAGTAGCACAGATTGGTCTTGATAGATGAAAATATGCATAGGACACAACGTTGGGTTGGTAGGGAAGGAAGGCAGATTTGGTAAGAATTGGATGAGTGGTAAGTATGGTCAAATTTTGTGTGAAATTCTCAAAAAAAATAAAATTACAAACTTTTAAAAGGGGAACAATAAAGACATTAGAATCTGACTTCAGAATTCTTTAGAGAACACACATACACACACACACACACACACACACACACACACACACACACACACACACACACACACACACTGGAATGTCAGTTAAGGCAGCTATTGTAGAAAACAATACAGAGCTTCCAAAACACTTATAAAAAAAACTGCCATATGATCTAACAATCACATTATAGCATGTACATCTAAAACAAGTAAAATAGAAATCCCCATAGGTTTGTGTGTGTGTGTGTGTGTGTGTGTGTGTGTGTGTGTGTGTGTGTGTGTGTGCGTGCTTGGGGGGGGCACTGAACTTTTGATAATGTTGAGGACATTGAATCAAACTAAGTGTCCATCACAGATAAAAAGAATCAATAAAATGTGGTGCCTGTGGACACTGGAATACTACTCAGCCTCAAAAAGGAGGAAATTCTACCATGTGCAAAAGTGTGGATGAAATCGGGGAAATTTACATTAAGTGAAGTTAAGTCAGGCATAGAAAAAGAAATACTCTATAACGTCACTTACATGTGAGACCTTTAAAAGTTAAACTCATAGAGGCAGACAGTAGAACAGTGGCTCCTGGAGGCTTACCATCATGCAGAAGGGACTTCAGTGATGCCATGGTGGAAATTTCAGGGTACACTAAGGCCCACATAAGCCAGTTGTGATCCAGGAGGAGTCACATGCTCTGAGGAAGTTTGTCCGCTTGACTCCTCACCACAGCCTTATGGGAGCAGAGAGTCAGAGGTGGGTCAGAATAAAGCCTTTAATTATGAGAGGTGTGGGGGGTGGTCCCTTAGGGGGCAAGCATAGAATGGAATGTCTTATAGAAGAACTTGGGCTTTGGGTTCTGGTGGAAGCATTCAGCCCCAAATCTCCTACTTACCATTTACGTGACTTTGGATGATTCACTTGACCTCTCTGTGTGCCAGGGTCCACATCCATGAAATGCAGCTGAACTAGATTATGGCAATTATAAAGATTAAATATGGTCCTTCTCTGTACACAAAATGAGGTCACTTGAGTTTAGATATTGCTATTATTGCTCTGTTGTTATCTTTCCACTGGTCTGGAGGTTTACACCTCTGAATGGTTTTAAAGCATAATCTGTTAACTTTCAAAACCCATACAGCAGCCTTAAGAAAAAAAAAAGGCATGCTGTGGTTTTGTGAGAGTGAAAATGAACCTTTCAAATTCCTCTTCACTTCCAGATACTGAATAATGCACAAGTTCTTGCAATGATACATAATGAATGAGAGAGCTTACATTTATTGGATGTCTATTAAATGCCAGACTCTGGTCATAAAATTCATATATAGCATTTTATGTAGTCCCTTTAAAAGAGCTACAAAGCAGAGAACCTTTCCCTCTAAAGGATTAACAGACAGAGGTTCAGAGAGACTAACATTCAGAAGATTGTACCTAGGATCAAATCAAATTTTCCCCCCGTGATATTTTATTTCAGTGGTTTGAAACTTGCTACATTAGTTAGAAAGGAAAGGAAAGCCATTCAGGTTTGAGATCCTTTCTGGTCTCTCTACTCCCAATCTCAAAGAACACAGGAAATTATTACATATGTGTTACTGAAGGACACACATTACATTCAAATGCTCTGTAGGAATTGACTTCTTCCTAAATGCTATAGGGAAGATCCAAAAGCTTAGTATTGGGAAATTAGGAAAGAACTACTGTGGTAGAAGAATAATAGAGGTGTGGTGATATGGAGAAGGGAAAGAGAGCCAACACTGAGTGCCTTGTAGCTACAGCAACAACACACAGCAATGGTGTCTTGGGTAGGGAAAGGTGGTGAAAGAAGACATAGTCACTTCCAGCCATGCTGGTCTCCTTCTATCTCTACAAGCATTACTCAGCCCTCTGCTCCCCATCAGTCATCCCCCTATTGAAACAATATCAAATCTGTAGAATTGATGAGAGAAAACAGTGAAGCAACAATGAAGAGGATTCAGAACACCTCAGACTGACTGTCAGAAGGGCAGGGTGAATGAATCCTAGACCTGCACTGACCTCCCTTTATTCAGCAGCATCTTTTGTCTCCAAAAGTAAAAACAAAACAAACAAACAACAAACAAAAAAATCATAAACCCATCCATTCTTCCTCATGGCTTGTCTACTGCACGCAATCTGCACCAAAATTTCATGCAGCTTGTCTGACTGGTTTGATTTCAGGTTGGAGTTTACAAAGGTCACTAGCCCATTAGAAGGCAGGAACTGCTTCCAACCACTCTTGTTTTGTGTAAGGTTTCTTAACAGGCCCTTAGAATAGTTGAGTTGATTCTCAAAAAGTATAAAGGCATTTGGCTGAATAAACCATACTTGGTCTTCTTTTCCTGGCCCCTCAACATTCTGCGTTTACTTCTGTTCTGTTTCACATTGCACATTATCTATCTCACTCTCCCATGGACTGTGAACTCCTCTGAAACAAAAGAGGGCATCAGGTTTGTTCTGCCATTGTTTTCTCCAAATTCAACACAGCATCTGGTTTCGCAGTATACCCTAAGCTCCTGTGCTCTGGTTTGAATGCGGAATGTTCTTTGTAGACTCGTGTTGAATGCTTGGTGCCCAGCTGAGGGTATTTTGAGGGGAAGTTGTGGAAACTTTAGGAAGTGGGACTTCATCATATGTTTGCAAGATAGCTTGGAAGACTGTGCCTGGTCCTCAGTCCCTTCCTCTCTATCAGCCATGAGGTGAGCAGCTTCCCACACATGTTCCTGCCTCTACAATGCTCTGCATCATCATAGGTCCAGAATCAACAGAGCTGAAGACTGAGGGCCATGAAACTATGAGCCAAGATAAATCCTTCCTTCCTTAATTCCTTCCTTCCCCCTTCCTTCTGTTGTTTAAGTCAAGTGTTTTGTTACATTATAAAAAATTCTAATACAATATATTCATTGAACTAGTGACTGAATGGGCAACTGGATGGATAAGGAGGAGCCACGTTGCATCTGTCTATTCAAATTCCTGAGATACTTTGAGTGATAGAACATGTTAACTTCATTCTGCCAGCTATCCTCATGGGTGGGCAGTTGGGAATTTTCTAGATATAAAAGGTTAACAAACTACTTTTAGGGATGCAGGGGTGAGAAAGAGTGGGCCTGAGTAATGAACTGATAATTGGGCCCAATGCAATCACAGAGGCCTTACTACACACTGCTCCACACTGCCTGTTTCCTGACCCTGACTACACTGCCATCTGGGTTGTGAGGGTTTCAGCATTTTTTTTTCCTTTCTCTACATTTTTGTAAAGTGATCCAATGACTTTGCTTTTAGAACTGGAAAAAAAGTCACAATTATTCATAGTATTTATTTTGCATTTCCCACACGTTCCATCTTGTGACAGGTAGAAATAAGGAGGCACAAAGAAAAGCAAGTGCCACCATCCCTACCAAAGAGGTACTTAGCATTTAATTTCACTGCTTGAAGAGTCAAGAGCTATGATTTTCTGTATGCATGGCTATGCTCTGTGCATGGCTTCCTCTCCTATCAGCTATGACCTGAAACTGGTACAAATGCAGCTTCCTAGTGCATGAGCTTCCAAGCCCAGGCAAAAAGCCAAGCAAGCTCTCTTGTGTTTGCAAAACTGAAAGACGTTCTTAGAGACCACCGAGATTTGTAAAGAAAATCTGGGCACATTCTTTGCAGAGTTTAGGGGTAAAGAGAGTTCTTGGAAAGGGATCATAATAATTAATGGATTTTTAAAAGAAGTAACTCTGTTTTGGTTTAAAAGATGTTCTTTGAAAGCCTCATTTTCTGACTGAATGTTAATGTCAATTTGGTATTGAACCAGCAATTTTTAAGTTGGTGACTAGCCTGACAAAAGATTGTATCTGTGGCTTTTCTGTGTTAGACAACCAGAAGCACATTTTTTTCCTAGAGAGTGACAGGCTCTTATACCTGCTACTTTGGGAGATAGAAATTTGGAAAAAGAGTGGTGCCACCTTGATAACAAGCTTTCTATTTGCCAATGAGTAAAGTGTCACATGTCAGAAGGCCTTTAACCATCACAAGAGGGGACAGCCCTGCTGCAGCCACCAGGGACTGGAGCTTCAGACAGCTCTGTTGACTTGATCTGATAGTATCTGCTAAAGTGAAGATGTGACATCGCATAGGCCAGCACAAAAGCAATTAGAGAGAAGCCTATGGAGTTGAGAAGTGATGTTGACACAACCAATAAAACCAGCCATTTGTAGCTTCTGAAGTGGTAAAGGAGCCACAAAATTTCTGCAAAAGAAGACATCTATAAAGACGCAGGAAACATGAGACTTTATCCCCAAAGCAAGAAGGAGTCTGAGTCAGTCTCTCTTTCTCTCTCTCAATTGTTTATCTAATAATTCTTTATCAATTAAAACTCAAGAGTCAGATATCGGGGTAAGGACCTGAATGATCAGAGAAGCAGCGGAGAAGCGACCGGTGGACCCTCTCACCCCGCCTCTCCCACTCAGGAAGGTGGACAGAGGTAGGCAGATGGTGAAGATGATGATGTCAGGTTTAGACACATGCCACTCTCACATGGGGAAGCCAAAAGAGTTGACTTTTCAGAAGTAGAGAGAAGAATGGGGATTACCAGAACCTGGGAGGGGTAGAGGAGATGGGTACAAGGTTTGAGGATGCAGGTGAACAGAAGGGAGAGCCTCTGGTGCTCCATAGCATAATGGATTAAATGTGGTGGACAAAACTTAAACATACATTTCAAAACAGCTCATGGTAAAGAATTTGAAAATGTTCCACATGGAGAAATGACCTGTGCCTCATGTAGCAGTCATGCTGGTTACCTTAACGTGAGCTTTGCATGTTGTGTGCTGGTATTTAAATAGTAACCAAAAATATCTTCAATGACTTTGTGGCAAGTAAAATTTAAAATACTAAAGTTGTTTAAAAGAATAAAGGACACAGAGAAATGAGGTGTCCCCAGCACTATGTATCATGTAGGACAGGTTAGCCACTCTCTCTATTTGTTACTGAGACTGAATAGGATATTGTTTCCTGTAAATATTTACAATTCCTCCAACAAAAATGAAGCCGTGAGTTTCAGTGAAATGGCTCGGCAGGCAAAGGTACTTGTCACCAGGCCTGATGACCTGAGTTCCATTCCCAGATTCTACGTGGTGCAAGGAGAAAACCAACTCCAGAATGGTGTCCTGTGGTCCCCATACATGTGCTATGATATACCTGTATGCACACGTGTATATGTACAGACACACACAGAGAGAGTGTATTTATAAATAAATATTTAAAAAGAAAGAGCCAGGTACAGCATTGCACATCTTTAATCCCAATACTCAAGAGGCAGAAACAGAAGGATCTCTGTGAGTTTGAGACTACCCTGATCTACACAGTGAGTTCCAGGCCAGCCAGGGCTACATAGTGAAACCACATAAACTGGAATATGTCCATACAACAGAAAACATAACTCTGCATGTGTCTAAAGGATATTTTCCATGTGTGATAGAAAATTCTAACAACAAAATTGGACTTCCACCACAGAACAGGCACATTTTGCTTCCTGCAGCCATATGACCCATCTGTGGGTCAAAAGCAGACCAGGCCCCTTGAGAACAGGCAGCATTTTTACATCTGGGATGTCAAGAAACTAGGCTATAGTAATTTGTTCAATGTTGTTCGAGTGCACATTTCTCTAAACATTACTGACTAGGGATCCAGACGATATAATTTAAAAAGAGATCACATGCATGCAAGGAAAACTGAATCTATAAACAGAATGATGGTTTTTCTACCTTTAGTTTCGTGAAGAAGAGTAGTCAAGGCTGGAGAAATGGCTCAGTAAGAGTGTTTGCTGGGAAAGCATGAAGACCTGAGTTTGAATCCTAGCACTCACATAAAAACACCAGACAAAGCTGCACAGACACCTACAACTCCAGTACTATGGAGGGCAAAGACAGGGGGATTACTGGGACTTACTGGCCACCAACCCAGCCTGTCTCAAAAGACATAGGGATGGAGCAGGACACCTAACGTTCTCCTCTGTTTTCTGCACACAAACCAAATACACACATGTATACACACTCTCCCTTACAAATGGATAAGTAATAGAGAAATTGCCAATGAAAGCCTGTTCTACCTAAATTTTTTTTGTTCAACTTTTAAAATAGTACAATAGGTTGGACATGAAAGGATTATGCTTGCTTTGTCTTCTTGGTTAGTAAACTTGGTTGTTAGATTTGGTTTAACTTACAAATAGACTAGAGGAAAAAAATATGACCAGTTTTTTAATCTCTCAACACACTGAATGCTGTGTTGTTTGACAGGCACAGGACAAACTTCTGACCCCACCAACCAAGCCCAGGAAATAAATAACCACTTGTCAAAACAAAAATAGATATCTTTCTTCCACCAGAGAATTTGACCACCCAGCCTCCTTCTGCAGTTCTTTCTAGAAATGATATATCCCTCTTTGTCCCTCTAACTCTCTACTGAGAACCCCAGTCCAAATAATTCAGACATTCAAATGTCAGCTCTGAAGGGACATGCAAAGGAGCAGTTTTCATTTTCAATTTCCATTGCATAATTTTTCCTTGGCTCAACATTTCTTTGAGCTCAGCGGGGCTGTCTGTAGGGTATAATCAATGATGCAAACTGATCCAAAATGTGGATGAACGCATGTTGGATGAAGGAAACAGCACTGGGAATATCTATTGGATTCCCCAGCATTTAGTGTTTATAATTGCTTCAGGATGAATGTGTATGTGAGTGGAAAAGCCAAAGTTTCTCCCCTGACTGCTTAGCCTCTAGGCACATGGAGTTTTAAAGCATAAATAGAACTCCCCTTGACTGTCATTAGAAGGGCTGCATGAACAGAGGCCAAAAGAGATCAAGGTTGGCTCTGAAGTCTAACCCAAAGTGTTGTCCAACATTTGTGTTAACTCAGCCTCCCTGGAAGACTTTGGTGCTGGGGAAAGAGGGAGGTTGGCAATCTGGTTAGCATCTGGTTGTCTGGCATTAACTTGGAACCTCACGGAGTTCTCAGTTTGAAGATGCTGAGGGATTCTTGTAGATAAAGCGCGATCTTGGAAAGTGTGAAGAAGCAGATGGCTCCCTCAAATAGCAAATCTAACTGCAGGAGACAAGCACCCAACAAGCTCTCTCAAAGGAGCAATTGTGCTCTTCCCAACACCCTCTCCACTGACACCGCAGGAACCCATTTCTCCACTGTTATGAAAAGAAATAGTACTTTTATGAAATGAAATAATACTTGAAAACCACCGTAGTCGGTTATACATCTTTTTCTCATTTTCAGACTCCTATTTGATCACCATCAACAACTCATTCTTAAAGAAATCTTAGTATCTTTCCTAAAGTCTTCACCAGTAGAATTTAGCCATTTTATCTAGATTTTTTTCTTTAAAACACAAGAACATTCTTTGAAGGTTTAGTTTCTCATTCGAGTATTTTCTTTAATGCATCAAGTGAATTTCTCATGGCTTTGGGTATACAGACCAAGAAGCACTTGAGTAATTAAAGGCTTTGTGGCAATTAAAAATTTCTGTGCAAAACTCCTAAAGCCTCAAAAATTGGCTCAGCGGCTAGGACTGATACCTTAAATCATTCACAAACCCAGGAGCATCATTATTCTCTTAAAGGCAGGTCAACAAAAAAAACCACAATCTCCCTACTTGGTAGGTAAATGAAAATGGAGTATCTGTTGACATTGGTAAAACTACAGGTGATCCCTTAGAACACCTGCTTCCAGATCAATTCAGCATTGCTAAGAATTTCTTGTGTGGCTACTCACTGGGCATAAGGCAGAGAATACTGAAAACACAGATCCTACATACACAGTGTATAATCCAGTACTAGTCTGCTTTCGATCACATTCTGCCATGATATGAGTGAAACACAAAGTGCATGTGTGCCACACTCCCAGAAATTCGGCAAAGTTGGAGGCATTCCTCCCAAAGTCCGTATACTAGTCCCCACTTGTAAAAAATGTTGGGCATAAATGAGTGAAAAGATCTTATTACAGACAAAAGTTTGAGTGTGCTCTCAGGTTTTCAAGTGTGTGATAAGTGTTGGATCTTTGTAACTTGTAACAAATCACTAGTGAAGTTATTATGTAACTTTCACCAGTTACAAGAACTCTCTGGTTCTTCCTCACCCCACCATACTGGTCTTCAGAACTTCAGGACTCAGTATCACCCTTTGGTTAAACCCAAAGTAGAAGTTACCCAAACCAGGTGTAACTGTGGTACTGTTAGAATAGTTTGTATAAAATCCAGGCTTTCTGTTCAAAATTATCCAGAAAGGAGAACAAAATTGTCACATACGACTGAAAGGAACGAAAAGCTGGTGCTCCTAGAACCTGCTCATCTCAAGCCCTTTCTGCTCTGGTGGTTTTGTTTTCTTAACTCAGAGCAGTATTTTCCACACACGACAGGACACCTGCCACTGAAAGCCTCAGAGCTTCCCATAGAAAGGTCCAAATTATCATCTCAGATCCGCTCTGGGACTCCCATTGGAGAAGACTTAGATCCCATGTCATGTCCTCATGTTCTTTAGGTGATACCTGTGGCATAAGAAAACACAGGGTAGGAATGACAGGGAAGAGGAGAGGAAGGATTCCCAGAGGCCAACTTCTGAGTGCCTACTAAACAGAACTGAAAGAAAGGCTTTTTTTTAAAAAAAAAAATTATTTATTTATTATGTATACAGAAGCGGGTGCCAGATCTCATTACAGATGGTTGTGAGCCACCATGTGGGTGCTGGGAATTGAACTCAGGACCTCTGGAAGAGCAGTTGGTGCTCTTAACCTCTGAGCCATCTCTCCAGCCCCGAAAGGAAGGCTTTAAAGAGACAGCTGCATACCAGAATCTAGAGCATCAATGCTCACCACCATATCCATTGTTCAAAGCAAGCCACAGATTCCTTGACTGACAAGTAGAGAAGAATGTAGCATTAATAAGCACCACAGAACACTAGTCAGCCCTAAGAAGGGAAGAGATACTGACACTTGCTAGTACATGATAAATCTGGAAGACATTAGGTTTAATGAAACAAGTCTGAGACAAAAAGATTTTAAATGGCTAAGATGACATGGGTATTTTATTCATGATAAACAGATTTAGTTAGTTTGTTTTTAATGAGAAGAGGCTTCTCATAAAAAAGGACAAAGTCATAGATCAAGCAGTCTATAATGACCACTGCAAAGATAAATCATCTTACGGATGAAATAGGCCTTAGGGAAGGGTACAGGAAGCCTGTGTCACACTGAGGAATGGGAGGAACCCTATTCAGCCAAGCCACACTTCAGCAAAGCAAGCAGAAGAGATGAAAATATCAAAGCTGCCAACAGCTTCTTGCATGTATCTGTGATTTGTAACTAGAAGTCAGGGCCTTTGGTTCAGCTTGTCAGAAACAAGAAAGAAATAAAAAAACAGACTGAATACGCAGTTTGAAGTTTGATATCCCAACTATACATTTTTAAAATTAAATAAAAACCAAACACAAAGGTGCAATATCAAGAAAATTGGAAAATACTGAAGCTATATGGTTTAGTAGATTCACAGACATGTACCTAAGAGAGACTTAGTCAAGTCCACCAGGAAATATGGGTCAGAAACCTCTCTAGCAATGATACTTGAAATGGGAAAATATCAAGACCAACTCAAAATGTCCTTTGGCAAGAGAATGGCTCAATAACGCAGTGGTTGGTTTTTTGAGTTTTTTTTTTTTTCATATGATGGAATACTGTGCAGTGAAGAAACTAATTAAATTTAGTTACTGACATTAACACAGAGAATTCTTACAAGTATAATGTTGAGTAAAATAAGCTATAATTCATATATAAAGTTTCCATAATAAATGTTAAAAAATTACTTTTGAAAACACCAATAAGTAAATCTCTAAAGAAATGCAAGGGATAACAACAGTTGCAGGGTAATAATTATCCCAACCAGAGAAAAGAATATTAAAATCAGGTCAGGAGGTGAGGTTGGAATATATTGAAAGTCTTTTGCTTTTTAATCTGGTTGGTGAACATGGAAGTACTCAATTCATTTTAAATCTAAACTGGACACAAATGTTATAGGACACAGTTGATAGAAAAACATGTTTTTATGAAGATAATAAAGGGAAATGCTTTCCATCTGTCCTATGATGTTTACACCAGAGAAGCAAATTATTACATAAAAGATACTGGACACAGCCAAGCTGAAATTGGTCACCAAGATTGAAATGTGCAGTGCACAAGACTAAATTCCATTTTGTATCCATCTCTTGAATGTGCTTCTGTTTTGATATTATCTCATGACACTTGGAAACTAGAATAGAGCATAATGTAAAGGATGAACTGAGAACACAGATGACATTTGGACACTCTGTCTGATAGGCAAGGAGAGAGAGGCATTTGCAGTTTGTGGTTAAGTTTTACATCGCAGCTAAGAGGAAAAAGGTGAATCTGGAGCCCTGACTGAATATGTTCTCAGTGCAATGCTCCATTGCTTACAATGGGTGGTTCAAATCACAGCTCCCAGAGGGTTATGTAAAGCCTTACACCATGAGTGAAAATATTTCTGATTAGCACACTCCCCAGGTAACCCACTGTGCTCTGTTTATTCAGCTTATTTCAAACATTGACAGGGAAGGGGGCCCAAATTGTACACAGAGAAAAAGGGATGAAAGCTGGGATGTGGCTTTCTGCTTTGGCTTGGCAAATTGGAGTGTATGCTTGAAATGATATCCAGATATTAAAGTTCACAAGCACTGAAATCACTTTGTCTTTCTACCAAATAGTGTGCTAAGTCTCTATTGTAACCTCAACATATGGTCCTGGACCGGATGACTCCTGCTAGAACTTAATATGTGTTTGAAAGGCTCCCATGTTCCAGGGACTTAAAAGTGAGCAATAGTGCTGACATGTGTGTCTAGAATGATGGATATCATTAGCAAATGTCTCTTAACTCGTCTGAGCAGCTGAAGTAGTCTCATGGTCATTTTGTTCTAAAAGGATCATCCTCCCACGATAGAAGTGGAGTAGATTTAATAAATAGTTTCTAAAAACTTAGGAAAGTCCTACAGTGAGAATTTTATCCTGCTTTTTTTTTCCTTTCCAAAAAAAGAGGGGAGGATTCAGAGAGCAGATTTCCTGGTGTCTGTTTCACCAATATCTCTCCGAAGCCACAGAATATTGTCCAAAGAATATTAGATTCCAAGAGAAAGCAGAATCAGTGACCTTGCAACAACCAAGACCACAGACAGAACACACGTGAGGTGGTGTACACGGGAAAAAATGAAGCTGCACCCTAAATTCTTTGTGGCAGAGCCACACATATGGACAACTGTTCAGAAAAGGGTTACTCGGAACTATACACATGAAGTGAATGTACAAAGCTTGGAAAAATCTTTCAATAGTTACAAAACAAAAGAAGAGGTAATCCAAAAATGAAGTATAGTCTCCACTCGTAAAAATCAGTCCAAAGAGACAGGGCCAGTTGGAAATACTGTCGGGCTGATTCCAGGTCCTTCTTATTGCCAGTGTTCTCAAGATTTATTTGACATTCAGGCAACACGTATTAATTTCTCTAAATACACCCTCCAAAATTAAGTTTCTGAACCATCTGAAATGTATCAGTATGCCAATGACAGCTACACTCTTTAAACGAAAAAAGTATATTATTTAGATAAACATGTATCACATCTTACCTAAGGAAGGAAACTGAAAATGAATTCAACTTCAAAGAGCCTTAAACTAGACATGGTAACACATACCTGTAATCCTGGCACGGAGGTAGGGGGAGACAGGAGGATCAGGAGTTCAAGGCTAGCCACAGCTACATAGAAGTTTGAGTCTACCTGAGATACATGAGAACCTCACTCAAAAACTAAAACAAAGAACAAAAACTTACTTTGGGAACTTTGCATTCATTCAGTAGGAAACACTTGTCAAAAACACAGACAGCTGGGGCTGAGGTCAGTGGCAAAGCCCTCATTTAGCATACACAAGCCCTGGGTTCCATTCCTGGTTACAACAAAAACTAGGAAAAGGAACAAATACAGAAAATCATATCTCAAGATATCCTAGGAATGATTACAAAGACTGGCGATTAAAGAAACTCAGAAAACTGACATTTTTTCCAATCACCAAGTCATTTCAAATGTCAAGATCCTTACAGGGTTCTACTATGCCTTGCTTCATGCCAGCAGTCCACACAGAAGAGCAGTCCTCCACAGGCTAACAGTGTGAGGGTCTGGGGAGACAGATGCAATTGACCTTTTTCATTTCTGTCACTATTCAGCCCCTCCTTCCTATCAGAATCAGCAGAGCGAGATCCAAAGCAGAGGATACTGATCACCTTTATTGGCTGCTCAGTTCATGCTCTAAGAGCAAGTTGAATTCATCCCAAATACCACCCCTGACTGGTTGGAAATATCTCCAGACCTGTACTGGCAAGGTCTCTCAGGCCCTATTTAGTACTAAGATTCAGTGGCAAATTGTGCTATGGGTGATTTGCAATGTCTCACTCACAGGAATGGAAAGCAAGTAGCACCCTTATCTCCTATTTGTCATCCTTATATATTGCCTCTCTCAGACATGGCGGCTCTGTAGATTTCTTTTAGCATAGATTCTTTCAGAACAGTTTTTTTATCCAAAAGCTCAATCCTTGAGAGTAGCAAGTTTAACCTTGTAGCCACTTGACAGAGGAGAATACATTGAGTGAAGTTGGTTTGCTGAGCCCCTCAATTTCTCCCAAAGGTACAGGAAACATGCTTCTCATAGGTGTCTTCACAAGACAGTATAATACCTCTCCCCCACTAATGATGTCCCAAGAGAAGACCAGTAGAAGCTCAGGCAGCAGCACTGTGGAACTCCCCTGTGCAGGGAGGGGTTGCTGAGGGCAGCAGCGTAGCATAAGGGCTGACCCATAAAACACTTGCATGCAACTCCACATCTCTTTAACAAAAAAGATATCCTTAAACATCAGATCATTCTGTCTTTTGCAAGTCGCCTCTTCAGTAAAACAAGGATAAAGTCAAAGTAAATTATTGCCATGAGTTTAGATCCAAATGGGATCAGAATAGAGGAGGAGCCAGATTGCTATACCAGGCACTTTCAATTGAATGGTTCCAGCTAGTCCCTCCACAGCGCCCCCCATTCTTCTTTCAGCACATGGAAGTTAAGAAGCAGAGGGAAAATATACATTTGTCTATGATATAAATTTTAAATATTTGGACTTTGGTTTACTTATAGTATGCTCTAATATATGCTAGAGGTTTCAGCCTGTAATGGTTGGCTTTGTCAACTTGACAAAACACAGAATGTCTCAATGAGGGAGTATCTACATTAACATACCTGTAGAGGATTATCTGATTTAAATTAGTTGATGTGAGAAGTCCTAGCCCACTGTAGGCAGCACTATTCCCTAGGCACCAGGTCCTGAACTGTGTAGGAGTACAGAAATCAAGTTAGGCGCAAGTGAGCATATATGCATTTGTTTCTCTCAGCTCTTTCCTGTGGATGTGATGTGACTCCCTGCTTCAAGTTCCTGCCACCATGACTCCATTGCTATAATGTATGGCAACCTGAAACTGAGCTGAAATAAACCCTTTCTCCCCTAAGTGCCAACCTGTCAGAGTATTTTATCACAACAATATAATTAAAAGTAGGACATGGCCCAACCCTCTCAAATAGTTAGGAGGCTTCCTTCTCTCTGAGGACTACTTTCAACCTCTGAATATCTGCACGGCTCTTACATCCTAAGGGGACACTTCCCTCTCCCAGATGCCCCATAACTACAATTTCTTTCCTTCTAAATTAAGCTTTCACTAACAAAATTTGTAAATTGTGCTATAATCACCCTGCCCATCAGATTTCTTACAGACTAGAAGCCTCCCACTAGAGGTAGTGAGAGGAAAGACCAATGAACATGATGAGTACTCTATGCTCTTTTCTGGTCTCTTTCTTTTAAACTTTATCAAAACTTACTTGGAATCTATAAAGAACTTCTAGCCAATCTTCAAGCCAGGGCTTTTTTGTCTCAGAGGTGTTGAGATCAGGGCTTATTGCTTCTTAATTCATATCCATCTTCATTCTAGAAGATCCTTTGGTCTCATGCCCAAAGATAGGAAAATGGATTCTGGCTAGTGTGCTTTCTTCAAAATGCAGTCACTCTAAGAGGGTGCTGTCTCCACCATCTCTAAGGTCAGACCCTGCCATATCTCTCAGGACTTCACCTTCATCCACACTGAGGATTGGGTGGAAGATCCACAGACGCAGAGAAGAACGAAAATGCAGGAAGAACTCATCGGGGGAGAATTTCCTAAAAGTCCCTCAAGAGGACATGAATGTTTCAGGTTGTGATTCACTGTCCCTGCACGTTTGTGGGATTTGTATAGTGGGAGGATGTTTGTTTTGAAACAGGATCTTACAGTGCATAATATCCTGGCTTTAGGCACTTCAACTTCCGTCTCAGTCTCCCAAGTGCTAGGATATGGGTTTTAGTCCAGCCAAGAAGAGCTATGGAAAAACTGAAATAGTTGAAACTGAAAGTACTCTGCTAAAGGAAGGAAAGGCAGCAGAAAACCAACTATTTTTAGCGTAAAGACCAGATACCTTTATATGATATGGAGGTCCCATGTCATTTTGCTAGGCTCAATCCATTTTCTTATTTCTAATGAATCCCCTGTATATACTACATATGCTGTGGCCCATTGGCCTGTCTGCAGTCTAGTGGGGCTCTGAGCCTCTGTGGCGTCTGCTCCCCTCACCTGGACAGCTCCGATTTCTCTTTACGGCTAAGCTCTATCCATTCAAACATCAATGAGAAGCTCTCACAGAAAGCATCCTGGCCCTCATGTCCTTTCAAGACTGGCCTTGGCACTCCCGCCTGCTGATAATTTGGAGATGGACAGTCTTTTGCCCCAGCTATAACTCAAAATCACACCCTAAGACCCAGCTTATATTAAGAGAAAAAAACACAATTCTATTTAATGATGGAAAAGTTTGAGTGGATAAATAAAAAGTTGAGTCCAAAGGACAAGACAGTGGAAGATGTTCCGCAGCATGGTAGGAGACTCTGCAGAGCAAAAGCGTGAGACAGCAGGACTGGGAGCCATGTCTGTGCTGTGTGGGATTGCCAAAAGCAACCCATCTCCACAGAGTTACAGCAGTAAACAGGAATGCTGTCTAACCCCAGGGTGGTGACATGCAGTGACTGTAGCAGGGAGGAACAAGTGGCCACATGTCACAAGTCAGTCAGTCAGCTTGACGCCACACTGGAGAATGGGACAAGATGTCTGCCTATGTGATCCTAACAAGCAGTGGTCATGGCAGACCTAAAGCAGAAAAACAGGTTGCAGTCTGGGGGCACCTGACGATGCTGAGCTGGCAGAATGTGAGGCCCTCCTTCACTTCTCTGAGACTCACTTTTCCACTGTACCAAACCTGCAGTGGGACACTGCTTAGCAATGCCACCAAGGGTGCCCAGCCTCCCAGGGGTCCTGGACTTAAGGACATTAAAGCTTCATCATGGTTTCTTTCATCAGAATTCACCATCCCCAGTCGTTTTAGCCCTGAGTATGATGAATGTTTCATTTTAGTTCTTGTAAGGGTTCGCCCATCCTTTGCGCATTTTGGCAATTATCTTCCTCTATGTCACAGAATCTATGTTCACAGAAGACAGCAAGCATGTGACCCAGACAGGCCAAGAAGAGTATCTCATTCCTAGCTCTAAACAAACCAGGTGATCAAAAACAGGAATGAATCCCAACTAAGGCTCACCAGAGTTGCCCCCTAGCTAAAATTTCTATGAATATATTACCAGACCAGCCAAGAAAGGCCTGGTTTCACTGGTATCAGCTGCATCCCTGCATCTACTGGGCCTCAACCTTGGATTTTTTATGTGCACACTAAATTTGCTTAAGTTTGTGTATCTGGTTCTTGTTACCTGCTCCTAAAAACAAATTCTATTGACTATTGCCTACCTAAAATAATCGTCAAAAGCACCAAATATTTGACCTATGCTTTCTAAGCCTATGTCCATTTCTTCCAGCAGCCACACATTCTTTATGACTACTTGTCTTTTCTCACCACATCTTTCTTTGATGGTGTACCTATGTTTAGAAGTCTCATGTACATGATGGGGAAAATATTATTAGAGGAAAGTCTGAGCTCTTCCTGAGAATTTTTATTTTCTAAAGATCACTGTGGTCTTAATTTATGCCAGGAACATGGATTTCATTAGGATGAAATGGGCTGAATCATGCATGAAGTCATCACTCCATCCCTCAAGAAAATGCTCCTTCAGTTAGACCTGGTGGCACATACCTCCCAAGGCTAAGGATTGGAAAACCAAGGCCAGATACACTTGCTCATGGTGTACATTGAGAATTAAATTTTTCCAGTAACAATATGACTGAGGTAATATTGGTAATTCTATTTTGTAGATAAGAAACTAAAGTGCAGAGAAGTTAGTAATTTTCCCAAGTTTACACAGCTATCTGTGGCTGAAGCTGTATTTGAGAATGGTGAATGAGCATGAACTAAAAGTCAGAGAGGAAGAACTCTCCATTGATTGGAATGATTTGGGAAGACACCCCAGTTAGCAGGGTAAGAGGGAATTCTCGTGAAGAGAAGAATATGAAAAGAAGCCACTAAAAATATCATGGGGGAGAAAAGGGGGCTTACCTAGGGGCCTGAATCACAAAACTCAGACCAATACCTGGCCTTAAGCAGTAGCTTGGTAGGGCCCTACCATTGCTTGCAAATCAGTGCACCCAGGCATGCAGTAGATGTTTACTAAGGGGCTTAGAATTAATGAGTGCTCTTACATGAGGAAAGGAATTGGCATTAAGGCCAAGATGTCAATTGGGGTTTCATCTTAGAATTCCTTTGTAGGAAGCCTAGCCTAGAACTTCAGCTAGAAGACTTTGGAACAGGCATATCAGTTCCAAACACTCATTCTTGCTGTAATGAACTGTGTGATCACAGGGTATTACTCAAACTCTCTGAGATCCTCTCTCCTTATATATAAAGGGGGAACAAGGACATCTTTATTACAAGTTTATTTCAAGTATTAAACTGTGTAATGTACTTATATCTCCCATATATACAGAATAACCAGTTTTGATTGGCATGCTAAGGAATTCATAAATCATTCATTGTGGAATGAGCCATGACTCCATTGGGGAGAGGATTAGGGAGGCATTCACAGAAAACTAATGCATGCAGGTGGAATGAAATGAAATGGAAGAGACAAGTGCAGACAGTTCAGTGTACCACTGCAATTATTTAATTATGAGATAAGTGTGTGAATCTAGCTAGTGGTTCCAGAAACAAGAAGGAAAGCCAGAGGAAGACTCACGGATAACGCAATTGTCTAGAATTTCCCCCTACACAGTATACTGAACTAGGACTCCAATATATTAGGAACTTGAATAAGAAAAACTGAAACCTCATCTTAACCATTAATACTAACTGCCAAGTTGCTTGCAGACAAAAGCAGATAAAAATCCACCAATAAGGCAAGAAAGATCCTGCCCGAATGTTAACATATAATGCACTGGGTCAGCTTTCCTGCTCCCAGCTCTTCTACTTCAATAGAATCAGCATTTACACTGTTCACACCTTAACTGCAAGCCAAAGTGTAGTAATTTGTATCTTGTCAAATGAATTTGTGGTACCTGTTTCTGTCTAGTGAAAGCCAGAGGGAGACTCACAGATGACACAATCATCTAGAATTTTCCCTACATAGTATACTGAATTAGGACTCCAATGTATTTTAGAAGGTTTTATGGACAATTATGAAAAATTACTGGTTTGGAAGAAAATTATTGAAGCCTGATACAGTGGGCTAGATCTGTGTCTATGAAGTTCATATACTGCAATTTGGAACCACCTACTGTATCAATGTCACCTTAATTACACCTGTCAAATGCTAACAATGCATTCTGGATGTGACTCATTTGTCTTCCTCTTAGAGATGCTTTAATCTCAGGCATTAGTTAATCGTTCAATGGGCTAATTTGCTGGCATGAGCAGTTCCTACAAGCAACACCATAAAACCCTAATAAGAACCATCCATAGACTCTGAATCCTTCCAAGAATGCTCCAAGTGCAGTCCCTTCAGCATGAGCAGCAGCTCTAAGCAGGAAGCTACAAGTGTAGTGAACAAGCTAGGGTGCCCTGTTTAGCCAAATTCTAAACAAAAGTCATTTGCTGTGGGTCTTCCTATCAAATACTGCTGAGCTTCTGCTCAGAGAGAACTCATCTTTTTCAGAACCATCTGTAGATATAGACCAAGAATTATGATAAGGGTAAGAATTCCTATCTTCCCACAGGGAAGTCTTCCTCAATATTTGTGGAAGTCGCTGTTACCAATTAGTGTCCTTGGCAGAGGTGGGCACACTCCCACAGAAAGTATCATCTTCACACATTTGAGTTGGAGAAACTCACTGTAGCCAACTTGAGCTAAACTCTACAAGCAGAGGTGAAGGGACTGCTCCTCTTCCCACTTTCTTTCCTGTGCAAACATGATCTCATTACCTTCTCCCATAGACGCCTACCCACTCCCATGAATGAGTAAAATGACACTCAATATCTTCAGGGACTTTTAAGTTCACATTTTTTTTAATTTTTCATCTCTAGCATTGCATTAAAATTTATTGGAGAACCAAATAAGACAGAAGAGTGGCCTGCTGAGCATAAAGGGGGAGAGCGCCAATCCGATAAAGTTTGACTTGGACTGAAAAACATAGCCAACTCAGATGATCAGTAGTCTGTGAAAAGAAACTTACTTCATGTTGTCAAACACTACTCCTCCAAAAGTGTGCATGTTTCATAATAAATTGCTTTTTAACAAGTTTTCCAGTAGTAAATGAAATTACATCTTAGCAGCTCCAGTCTCAAATGATGTGCCCAGGCCAGAACATTGAGCTGACTAAGCGGACAGCATAGTGAAAACACATTCAGATATTTCTCTAGCATGGAAGCCATCTGTCTGAGGCAGTATTGAATCCACAACGGCTCCAAGTGTGTCTGGAGTGATGGTGGCATTGGAAATCTGTGGGATCTGGTGTGGTTCTCACGAAACTCTTGTGACTGGACGCCAGGAGGGCCCCATGACTGATGCAGTGAAGATGTTTCAAGTGTTCTTCAAAGATTTTATTAGAAGAATTGTAAAAAACTATACACTTCTAATATATGGTTAAGATCTTACATGTAGTAGTTACCACAGGTGTCATTCAAATTTGTTGTGGGCTTAAATTTTTTTTTAATGTTGGAGTTAAAGATTTTGCAACTGTAGCTTAAAGAAGATATCTATCACACAACCTGATCTGAAACAGCAGCCCTTGACAAGTTCATAAAGCAAATCAGATTTGTGTTCCAGTCCCAAAGTCTCATTTCACTTTTCACTCTAAATGAACGTGTTAATACAAATCTCTGTGACAACTATATCATTTCTAAACTCCAATTATAAGATAGAAGGAACAGAGCAGCCACAGGACATTACCATGGGTACAGACAGTAGACAGGGTTGCATTTGCTTCATTTTTTATTTTTATTTGGTTTGTAGGGATTTCTATTTTAATTCTTCTGACTGCAATACACCATCAACTTTATATCTATTCTTTTGTCTCATGGAATTTCCATGCAGCTGTCTTGGACAGGATGAGCTGTGGGTTGCTACTATCATACAATCCTTTAAGGTCTTCAGGACTACAAGGTGTCTATTCAAAAGGTCTCCACAATCTGGACCGGAGCAAGCCAGGCAACAGCTTAAAAAGATAAACATGCAGCCAGTAGTTTAAAAGACAAAGCTGTTCCAGTCCATTAGGAATCCACCATTTCAACTTCCAGCTTTCTGTATTAGCACCTATATGGCTGTGGTGGTTTGAAAGAAAATGGCCCCCAAAGGAGTAGCACTGTTTAGGAGGTGTGGCCTTGTTAGAGAAAGTGTGTCACTGTGGAGGTGGGCTTTGAGGTCTCATATATGTTTAAGCCATGCCCAGTGAGACTGTTCACTTCCGGTTACCTTTGGATCAAGATGTAGAATTCTCCAGCACCATGTCTGCCTGCATATTGCCATTCGCCCAGATGCCATGCTGCCTGCCATGATGACAATGGACTAAACTTCTGAGACTGTAAGTCACCACCTCAATTAAATGTTTTCCTTTATAAGAATTGCCATGGTCATGGTGTCTCTTCACAGCAATAGAAACCCTAAGTAAGACAATGGCCATAGATAAATTGAATGAATAAACCAGTGAATGGGGCAACTTCTTTTAAACTCATTTTCAAGCTTAGTGTTCACTATTACCAGTTATTGGTGGCTATGTATTTTCAGTTGTCCCTCCATATAACATTCAGAAGTTTATCCACTTTGGGCTATTCATCAGGGTGAAATTGAAGATGTGGGAGATGTTTGCTTCCTTCTGTAAAAGTGAAGTATAACTCCATGGTGCAGTTTTGTCCAAAACAACCTTGGCTTACAACTGTTGCCCTGGCATGAGTAACATTTCACTCACTCACTTGCAAAAGTGGTTCAGATGTATAAAAAAAAAAAAATACAGAGAGGGAAATGATGGAGGCAGGGAGGGAAACAGCATACCTCATGTATACTCGATTAGGGGAAGGATGTATGAATTCTGAGAGTGAGGAGTATCTTCTTGCACCTCCATTTCTGAGTGAACCCAAAATGAAGATGGTGGATTTCAAACATTGTTCACCATGAACCAAACTTTTGCTCTGAAATGTCCTTACTTGGGGCCTAAAAATATAGATGGGACACAGTTGCTGGAACCCAAGGATCACAGGCTTTTTTTCTAAGCCCTAATATCCTTTCATCAATGCTACATACAACAATGACACATGTCTTTCAGCATCTGCTAGGCAAAGTCTACCACCAGAACCCACTTGACCCACATATCTGGAAGTCAGGGAGTACCAGCAGAGTGTGCAAGACTTAATGCCAGTATCACCAATTGCCGATGCCTAAAGAGGCCAGTGAAGAAGCCCTAGGAGACCAAACCCAGTTGGCATCTCTCAGCTTGGAGTTGGTTTATATTACACCACAGTGCAAAATGGCCACCAGATGAGATGATGACAGCCAATGACAACTTCAAATCTGGAAGAGTCTTCCATTACCTACAACCCTAATGAACTGTGCACACATTGCCACAGGCCACATATCCACCACAGAACATCTCTTCTGCCTGTGACTGAACAGGAAAAAATGCATACACCTCTCCCTGCCCTCCTCATCAGGCACGAACATGCACTTTAGAGAAAGGAGCAGCAGTGAAGACAGTAGGGAGGAAGGGAGAGAAGAGTCGGGGAGGAGAGAGAAGGGAGAGGAAATAAGGGGAGGATCCAGAAAAGATGGTACTCAGCTGCAATCCTGAAGAACTAGAACTCTGCTCTGCTCCTGCTGTGTGGCTGTGGGACCCTCAGTTGGTTTCACTGGCTGTCAGATTCCCTCATCAGTGGCTGAACATAGTTAAGCTTCATAAATCCCAAAGATTGAGTAGAAAGAAAGGATCACATATGCTGTGCCAGCTGAAACAAATGTCCATGTTGTGTGCTGCATAATTCTAGGCGTTTTTGTTTGCATTTATAGTAGCGATCCCTCCACACACACAGTTGTACAGTACAAAATATGCACAAACCTACATATTGGTGAGGGCCATGAAATCCACACCTTCCTAAAACCCAAGAGGATCATGTCATACTCATTTCACACTAACTCTTAGAAACAATGTTTGTTTTAGTTTTTACTTTTCTTTCAAACTGATAGGGTAAAGTTGAGGCCTATGAGCCAAAGGAAGAAAGGAAGAACGGAAGAAATGAAGAAAAGAAGAAAGGGAGAAAGGAAGAGAGAGAAAGAGATCAAGCAAGAAACTGAAGCAATGAACTGAAAGAAAGCAACCTAATTTACATACTTGGAGACTGCAGCCATTAGCTAACACATCTAACTAACAGCTGTCTACGAAGTCTAGAAGAGTTTTAGACCTAAGCATATGGGCTTGTGTCTGTCTCATACTGGAGTCCCCCCACTTACTCATGCAAATAATTTTTATCCCAATAAAGTGACTGCCAGATGTATATTTTGTATTTCTGCCTTTCCTCCTGACACATTTTACTTTCTTGCCTTTAGCCTAAAGAACTCCAAAAGCACCTACATCCCTGAATCAAACCTTAACCCCACACCCAGCTTTATGAGCAGCTTTCCTGTCTATCTCAGCCACAAACTCAGGGCCCAATGAAGACATGGGAAAAGATTTGAAGCCCATGAAAAGTAAAGATAGCCTCCAAAGAAAAAGATTATTAAATTACAGCAACCAGGCAGGTGCAGCCACCAGAAGCAGCAGGCTGTGAAGTTTTAGAAGGGTGATTCTTCACACCTATTTGCAAGACTATATTGTAATATAATAGCACCTTCTCCCGCCTGCTTTCCCCATCTCAGTGTGAAAGCTTGCAGCCCCATAAGATGACTCCCCACATACAATCAAAGCTATATTTGCTCTCAAAGAAAAAAATCTCAGTAACTGATTTTCCATTAGAAAGAACTAATAAATGAAAATTGTCTGCTGATCATTCTTGGCATACTCTCTGACTCTGTGCATGAATTTATATAATTATATAGCCTCTGGTTATTAACGAAAAATATATTTTACATGAAATCCTGTTAGGCTTCATGCTGGTAGAAAATTGTGAATCTTCTTGAGATCTAACAAATATTTCAAAACACTGTATTTTAAACGTCTTTAATTTCATTCTACATAACTTCCTAATTTCATTGCAAAAGCCTTAATTCCATTTGATTTTATTTCAATATTTATATTAGATAGTCTTTGGCACTCTGGGATCAGGAAAAGACAGTCTGGTGTTAAAATTTAGATATAATTCTATATATTTACATACTAAGAAAAGTTTAAAGACCAGATTCAATAAAAACAAGATTAGATGACCAGCAAATGGATTCTCTGTGATCCATGATTGCATAAAGCAACATATAGGAACTAGAACAGAAGATTTTCATATTCAAAACATAATTGAGATTAAATTGGTTAATGTAAGATAGAAGAGAAAGTCGTGTGTGTGTGTGTGTGTGTGTGTGTGTGTGTGTGTGTGTGTGTGTGTGTACATACACTAGCTTCGGGCCAGATCACAAAGTCATGAAGCAAGCACATTTGCCATATAACTATATCTCCTAGTACTTACTAATATCATGTAGAAAGGGGTTGTGGATCAAAGGTATGCACAATACCATGAAGCAAACCTTGTCTACTCACATAACTGACTCAATTCTCAGTACAGATAAATAGTCAGGAATGAAAAATATTAAGAGGGGAGTTGGAATTTTTACTGTGTCTACATGGCTTCAGCATCTACGGCCAACCTTATACATCTACCCAGAGCCAAGTAAAATTTAACAAGGATTCAGAACATGAAGGCTCATGACAGGTCAAGTAGAGATGGATAAGAAGCATAGCTTGGAGAAATGGCCTATGGGAAAGGGAAGCTGAATTCACAGTCTTCAGGAGAATGAAAGTTATAGTAGTTCGTTGGCTGGGGTTGTTGGGACAACTACCCACAGCACATCCCATGAGCAGGAGTAACAGCAGACTGCCTGTCTTGGATGAGGGGTAGTTGAGTACCCTCTGTGTTTGTGAATGATTTGCCCAGAATAATTTTTTGTTTTGTTTTGTTTTGTTTTTGTTTTTCGAGACAGGGTTTCTCTGTGTAACTTTGGAGCCTTTCCTGGAACTCACTCTGTAGTCCAAGCTGGCCTCGAACTCACAGAGATCCACCTGCCTCTGCCTCCCGAGTGCTGGGATTAAAGGCGTGTGCCACCACCGCCCGGCCACCCTAGAATGTTTTTTTAAAAAGAATTCTTCAGATCTCCATCTGTGTAGACCCCAAGTATTGATAGGCTTTTTAAAAACTGCCCATGTGATTGTAAGGTGCTTCCGGAGCTGACACACTACCACAGCCTAAGTTTTTTAAACTATGATCAAAAGTACTGGTGATCACACAGAAGGGTAGAGTAGTTTTCAAACAAAATAATTTTGCCCCAATTTCAAAGAGGAGCAGTGTGCTAATAACTGAAATATTTACTAACTTAAAACACAATAGATTTTCTCAACCTCTGTTTAACGTTACAATTTCATTGTAAGAAAATCTAGTAAGGAATACTGTGAGAGACTGCGTTCCAGATGTATATTACTAATATTTGATTGTTTCATTACTAATATGCTATGTGACAAAGAACTTCCTAATGTTTAGGTTCTCAGCTACAGGAACAAGTTTAGGAACCATCTGTGTAGCACCACTAGGCACAGCCTGGAAGGATGAGCATCAAGAAAAAGATGCAACTGTGTAACAATGGGGAGAAGAACTGGCTGCATATGAAACATAAACAACAATGATCCAAAGCCAACCCTTATTACTCTCAAGAAAATTACTAATGACATATTAAAAGTACAGTGGCTGAGAAGATGGCTAGGTTAGCAAATTGTCTGCCACATAAGCATGAGAACCTGAATCCAGATCTCCAGCCCTTACATAAAAGGCAAACGCAACAGTAAACAGTTGGGACTCTGTAACTAGGAGTATGTAGCCAGTGGATCCCTGAAGCTCCTTGGCATGCCAGCCTCGCAGAATCAATGAGCTCCTGCTCAGTGAGAGACATTGTTCCAAAAAAAGTGGAGAGGGATCAAAGGAGACACCTGACATCCATGTCTAGCATTTATATGAATATACACACATGTGCATGAACACCCAATTTACATGTGTGGACACTCATGTGCATGTGTGCCCATGGGTGCATACACAAACATGCATACATGTACAAGTTCAGGGGACAATTGTTTGCTTATCCTTCTAAAGAGAATTTTCAATAAGATACTTGATAGTTTACTTAATTTATTAAGAACTCGTTAAGGACTTCTCATTATGAGATAAGACAGGAAGAAAACAGGATTGTGTTAGTGGATAGCTTGACTGCTAAAATACTTATGCATGGAAGTACATATAGGACTCAGTTTGCTTCTATCTTTACTATCTTGAAGTCAGTTACAGAATATACCATTTCTATAAGCATAATACCACAGCCACAGTTTCTTTTTGACTCTGATGGTGTGTGTAGCTGATGAAAAATGTCATTCTTACTGATAAAAATAATTCAGATGGAAAACGTGTACTAAGAGTAGTAGCTTCACAAAGGCAAGAAAGGATGTGACGAGGAACACATGGACCACACATGACAGTGGATCTTGCCAAAGTCTCCATTCTTTTATACCATGAGAGTGTCAACCTGCTTCTTGTGGTTATATGTACTAGGTGTCACTGATAAGAATGGAACTTTTTGTTCCAATGAATGGCAGCCAAAGGATCATTCTCCTTCTCTCCTATGAGGGAATAAAAAAAATAAGAGGCCTGCTTTACCGAACTTTCAAATGGGACATTTGGTTGTCTTAGTGCTCAATGTTCTGTATTGAACAAGAGAGTGCCTTTCAGTAGTAAACAGCTTTTGCCCATCAAGTGATAATTGCCAATGCCTGCTTTCCAGAGATATGAAGGCCTTTTTAACTTCCAGATACATACAGAATCTTTCAGAAAAGTAATATTGTAATATTTTCTGTCACTTCTTCATGTCTTTTTAATGTCTAGGTGCTTTTGTTTTGTTTCTTAGTTTTTAACTCAATTTTAATTGAAATTACATTTGCAATTTTAATACAATAACTGGCTGCAGAGGTAGTTCAACTGTGGAGTATATATCTAGTATACATGAAGCCCTAGGCTCAATACCTAGAAACTTCCCCCTCCCACAGATAGACAGATAGATAGATAGACAGACAGACAGACAGACAGACAGAGATCAATGGATGAGATGATAGATAGATAGATAGATAGATAGATAGATAGATAGATAGATAGATTTATTATTGATAGGTGATTATTAGATGATAGATGATAAACACATAACAGAGAGAGAAAAATCAAAGAACATTGGTGGCCAGGCTATTTCAGTCACATAGTTCAAATTACATGCATGCTAACTACTCTCTCACAAATGTAGATGATTCTATACAGACCAACTTCATAAAAGCATGTTTCCTATTGTTGAAGTGTAAAATTTGATGAACTACCATGAAATTATTCACTAAATAATCATTTTAAAGTTCATGTTAGAAAACAAATGTTAAAGGAATTAACAGTTTCTCATTAATACATGGGTTCCCGGTGACCACTCACTCCAAACTTCCCTTAGTTCCAAGGAAATAACCTTTCTAGGTTTCCTTCTGAACTTCCCTGAAGTCTGATAGCACCAGGCCATCCTCCAGACTAGCTTCTGGTCTCAGCTAGTCCCCAATGGCAATCAAGTGTAAACTCCTCACCTGGACCACTCTCTTAAAAAGACTTGCTTATTACCTTTCCTCTGATGCTGAATTTGCTAATTTGAGTTTCAAGTTATGAGAATTGTCTCTGAAAGGAATGGTAGACCAGACCCCAAGGATCATAGCTTCTCAGTCCAGAAAGACACACAGGATCACTGGGAGACATAGCTATTCTCTGTTGTATTTTCAAGAAGTCCAAATGGTCCTTTACCTGAACCTGTGACATTCTTCCCTGTTCTCAAAAGCCTCAGCACCGTTTCCAGAGCTATTTGCTCTAAGACCCCAAATCTCTAAAGATACAAACTTATTGAACATTATTAGAGGCATTGGACCAAAATTCCAGGTTTCTTTCACTGCCATTTCTGTTTTTGGTTTTTTTTGCTTTTGTTTTTGTTTTTTTGAGACAGGGTTTCTCTGTGTAGTTTTGGCACCTGTCCTGGATCTCACTCTGTAGTCCAGGCTGGCCTCGAACTCACAGAGATCCGCCTGGCTCTGCCTCTCGCGTTCTGGGATTAAAGGTGTGTGCCACCACCACCCAGCTTCACTGTCATTTCTATGGAAATCAGAAACAGGAATACAAAAAGGCAAGATGTCCAAACACACAAACTAAAGTTAAACTCCATTCAGAGAGATGGTTAAGCAAATAAAAGGACCTGCTGCACAAACCCAATGACCTGAGTTTGATTCCAGGATCTTGGAATGAAAGGAGAATCTTGAAAGTCACCCTCTGACATCTGCACTGCCATGGTACAGACTGCCTGCATACATATGCACATGCACACATGTGCACACATGTGCACACATGTGCACACACATACACACATAATAAATAAGTTTCTCATTCAATATTCTAAGTATGGGGATACATGTAGTTGTGAGCTATTGGAGACCCATGGTCAAGACAAATGTTCTTTTCTGGCCTCCCAACTCCATATTAGATACTGTTCCTCTCACATACCTCTCACTGATCCACATGCATGTGGCTTAAGTTATGTGGCTGATTTTATTTAGCAGATTTTAATAGTTCATTCCTCTCCTAAATGTTGAATCTTACTGTTTTTAGCAGGATACCAAGGGTGGTGTCTGAAAGCCATGCTTTCTTTTAGAATGCTTGGATATTTAACCATCCATTTGGCTAGTGAAAAATCTCCTCAGTTCAACATGGCGGTGGCACATGCTTATAGTCCCCACTCTCTGTAGGTGGAAGCAAGTCTGTAGTGCCACACCCTGAGTTCCAGAGGAGCCTGGACTACATAGTGATAGCCCTTAGTGGTCAGATGTGGTAGTGCATGTCTTTAATGTCAGCACTTGGGAGGCAGAAGCAGAAGACCTCTGTGACTTCCAGACCAGTCTAACCTACATAATGAGTTCCAGGCCAACCAGAGCTATATGGTAAGATTCTGTCTCAACAACTACAAGCAAACTAACAGTAAAGAGTGTCTTAAACCAACATAAAGTTGAAAAATTGAAACACTGGCATGAATAACTAATTTTATATAATTAGATTTTGTAGTCTATCAGATACCCTTGCTTATCTTGAAGCATGTTTTAAATTGCCATTTCTGGGCTGGGGATTATCAGGCACTTGCCCAGCACACAGGAGGTTCTGAGTTCAATCTTTAGTACTGCAAAAAAAAAAATGAAATGAAATAAATGAAGTTGCGATTTCGAAATATGATGGTAATGACAATTGAAGAGCTGAGCTCTCCTTTTTAAACATATAAAGTGCCTTGAATTGTTTCATCCTCAGCTAGAGTACCCACTAAACAATACTGGGTAAGAGTGACCTTGTGTCAGCTCTGCCTGCAGCAGAGTTGAGGAAACTGCATTCCTAGGCAATAAATACAGTTTTAACCACTCATGAAAGAAAGGTTAATCTCTTTCACGTGACAATTTTGGTCCAAATATGAAGAAAAAGATAAGAGAGATTGCAAGCACAAATGGGACAGAGAGGTATGTTCCACCCACCTTCAGAGCATCTAAAACAGGTGGGGATGGCTCCTGGTACCCCTCAAACAACGACAGAGTTTTTCTAAGAGTGCCAGTGATCTCGGGTCCCGCTCAGCAGTTCTGACTGCTTTCTTCTAGATAAACACAGCAGGTCAGACTGCAAAATGAGCAGAGCAAGAGGAAACCCACATAAATCATAAGTTACAATCAGCCCAAATGGCCACCATATAAAAAGAGGGCTGTCTTAATACTCAGCCCCAGCCATCATATTTGCATAAATTCCATGAAAGGGTGAGTTGTGACTGACAAGCGAAAAGCACAAGGCAGGCATAGAGAAAACAGTAGCTGTAGTTTGGCAGATTACCCTAGATCCATCCCACACTTTCTGCCAGAAATTAATAAGCTCTGAAGGAAGGGTCCTTGAAATCATCAGCTCAAATGGCACCCAGAAAACAGTTTGCCAGTGAAAGACCAGCATTGCTTCAACAACATTGCGGCACGTTGCCAAATTGTCAATCAGAACTGGCCTGGTCCCCACTTGCCAATTTGTCAGTTTCCTACTGGAAAGACTCCTGCTGTCTACACAGGACTTTGTGGGTGAATCTTGACATACATCTGCTGTGGCCAAAGGGCCTAACAATGATCCAGGAGTGAAGACCCAACCACTTCCATGGCATTTCCAACTTCAAATCTACATAATAAGAGGTTTTCAACACAATTCAAATCCTTTGAAGATGGCAAGTTGAAGAGTTTTCTCCTGTCCTTTGAAGACTCACTTAAAGGAAAAAGATATCCTTGGCTTGTGTTTTATTTTCCTGTACTAAAACCAAAGTAAACTGCTATTTTAGCAATGATATCCCAATCAAACTGTCTTAGAACAGTTTCTGTTAGGAGCTCTCTGAACCACTGTTTTCAAAGAGCTGCACTTTGGATCACTGCACACCTGTGGTGTCTGCTCCAGGGGATACTTGGGGACTTCCAGGTAAGGACACAGCACCCTCCTACCCTTGGTTCTGTAGGAGGAACACAGGCATCACAACAGCTGGAGTGAGCGGCAGGCTGCAGACCTCTGGCCCGGCACACTTACTCCAGGCCACTGTCAACAAACGGTCCTCCCTCTGTGAACAGTTGGGAGGAAGCAAGCCAGCTTCCTTCGCCCGTGCTCTGGTTGTTATGGTGTTCAGCCAAAGGTGCGCTTGCCCTCAGCTATGCTTATGTAATTTCAATTTTATATACAAATTCCAGTTGAGAAGAAAGGCTCAAAGGTAACCGCCATAGCCTGAACATTTGAAATGGATTTGCCATTCTTTGGTTTCAGAGAATATGGAATCTCTGGAAGGAGGAATTTTTTTGTCAGCTGCTTCAATAATTACTAAGATCTGTGGGGATTTCCTGGTTTGTTGGTGTGTACCTGATAACATATGACTTAAGTTTTCACCTTACACACAGACAGACAGACACAGACAGACAGACAGACAGACACACACACACACACACACACACACACACACACACACACACACACGTGCGCGGAGGGGAGGTGCGAAGACTGTGTATCTTAGTCCATGTTCAACACGATTAGTCTTCAATATTATGGGTGACTGGTTAAACACTCACTTCCTGACCATGGTTTTCTTCATCAAATACCTAACACCTCTGATTTTGATGAATGATTTTATTTCTTCTAAATTTTAGAAGTGCATAACTAGAATTCCAAGAAGAACGAGTCAAATGGCTAGCTCAGTGTGTGAGGCTCTTTACTAACCAAGGCTCTAATTATTTTTTTAATATCCTCCCCCAAAATCAGTTTCTTGCTTATAGATCTAAAGTCCATCTTATATAACTATTTAATTAAATTTTATAAGCTATGTATCAGGGTTGGGGAGATAGCTCAGTCCATAACATGCTTGTCATACAAGCAGTGAGGACTCAGTCCAGTATCCAGGACCCAAATGACAAGCCAGGTGGTGTGCACTTGCAATCTGGGGAGACAGAGACACAAAGATCAGCATAGCTTAATTTGGAAATAGGAGGCCAATAAGAGACATTGCCTCAAAAAAAGCAAGGTAAACAGTGCCTGAGGAAGAATGACACCCAAGTTGCCCTCTGGCTTCTATAGACACATACACACACACACACACACACACACACACACACACACACACACACACACCACATACATGTATTCACACAGGCATACATATATATGTATATACACACACCACATATATACACAATACACACACACATATATATACATACACACACAAATCTACATCTCAAACAAGAAATCTAACTACTTTCCAGGGGTTTATTTTATTTTTAACTTATAACCCCTGATTTAATATTGTTAAACATCCCAGCAATTTGTGTATATATACTGTCAGGCAGATTTGCTTCCTCAATTTCTATGTAATTGTTTTCTCCATTACGTACACATTTCACCCTTACTTAGCGCTTTTGAAACAAAGCTTTTATAATGCTGCTTTTGACCTTTTAAAGCACAGGCATAAACACAGACATTGCGATGATGCACCTAGAGAAAGCGCTGGATGTGTTCTAAAACACTTAGAAGTCACCACTGCTGCCATCATGACTTGTCATATGCATTGTCTTAATACTAGTTTTAAATATAATGGATAAGTTTGCCAATGACAGGAAAAGAATAGAGTTATATACATAAAAACTCTTAAAACTAAACTTTCTTTCAAATGACTAGGAAAGACGCAATGATGTAGGGAATGCTTTGTACACATCTCCCATTGATTTAAAACCTGCTGATGCCTCAAAGAAATATTTAGAGCAATATTGTGCTTGGAGGGGGTTTTATTTTATTTTTCATTTCACACTGCATCCATCTGGAACAAATCTCCCTGGGTGTGTTACATCTTGAAAACACTATGAAAAACATTCATTGGACTGACCCCCCAGATCACATAACCCTGGCCGCGCAGCATATCCTGACCCGGATCAAGGAGGGCCACTGCTGAGGTGATGAGAGTTGTTTCAGGTGCGGCTTCTGGCACTGAAGTTCCAGGAAGGAAGAATATCTGAATGAGCTAGCCATCCCTCTGGCCGTCCCAGGGTACCTAAGCAGTGTGCCAAGCCAGGAGGTGGCTGTTCGCCTCAAAAGAAACTGGTGCTGTTGGTGTCTCTTAGCAGATAACCTCACAATGTTCAAAAGAGTTGAAAGAGGCGAGGGAAATTCCAGGCACACTATTTATTAGTAAGCAAACAAATGCAAAACTTATTTTAGTTTTTCTTCCTAAAGTTAACCTTCATTGGATCCCTAAAGTTTTGTTACCAAATCCTATTTTAGATAAAAGTAAGTATAACTGAAATCACTCATAATCCCTCAGCATCACCATCCAGAAGCTATCCAGACTCTTTTCCTTTGGGTATTAAGTGTATCTATTCTTAAATGGAATTGCACTATTTATCAATTTCAAACGTTGAGCCAAGGCTTAACCATGTGGATAGAAGGGTACTGAGGATGCCCGGTCTCACCTTTGCTCACGGGTGCTGATCAAATGCTTTCTTGGGTCTGCTGTGGGCGAGACAGACTAATTTGCACAGCTTCGGTGCCACCTCCTAGAGCCTCACAGTACTTCCACCCCCTCAGCTTCCCCCAAGTGTTCCTCCTCCTTAAACTGTCCAGGTTTCTCATGCTGTTAAAACAAGGCCGACACTAGCATACATAAGGGTTCTGTGTGAGGAATACACACACACACACACACACACACACACACACACACACACACACACACACTTCAGGCCTATTCCTTTGGGGCAAGCACAAACAGGACATCCTGAACTCTAAATCCCTTGACTCATGGCCATGGCTACTAGGTTCTTCTTCTCCCTGGCTACCTGCAGAACTTCACACAGGACTATGGAAGCCATTGTCCTTGTCCATCTTCTGTCTTCTTCCACAGCTCTTTATGCAGCCTGCCTCCTATGGCCAACTTAGAAAGGGGAGTTCTTATATCTAGGAGAAGTTAAGAGTGCTAGCTGATGTGAAGGAAATCCAGTCCCCCTTTCAATATAAACTGCAAGCATGTGGCTTAGGAGAGGTAAGCCTGAGAAGAGGTATGAATTGGATTTCCTCCTTTATTCAAACCTTAAGCCACTTATAAGTACTAGACCAAAAAAAAAAATTTCCAGGCAAAGACAACAGATTGGCTGCAGTACTAGCCTTTGGAAATATTTCAAGTTGCTATTTTTAAACATGCCTTCCTTCTTAAGGTAGAAACCCTTGAGTTTGGGGCTGTTAGCTAGATGCTATTTGAAATTCATAACTGATAGGTTTTTTAATCCATTATCCCCTCCTGATTGTATAACCTATTTGAAAACACAGTCCAGAACCAAAAGTAATTTGAGAATTTTCATCAAGCCCAATATTCCTGTTGTTTGTAAATACACAAATATGTAGATTCCCTTTATGGATAAAAGTTGTAATGAATTTCAAAGGAGAATCTTTATAATGTGTTTTCTTGGTATATATGGCTTATTGAATACTTTAAATGAATCTCTGTAGAATTCAATCAACACCCACTACAATAAATAAATTTTAAATAGTTATCATTAAAATTAAGACAAAGATGTAAAAGTCCTCTACAGAGCCCCTTTCTCCATTCCAGAGTACTCTGCTTTGAAGAAGTAAGTCTGCCCCGTTTGGGGAAACAGAGAACGAATATTTTCAATACTCAAAACACATTACACTAAAGTAACCTTGGAGTATCTATATAAAATAAAATGAACTTTTAAATAGCAACAAGAGGATAGCTAAAAGAATTATGGTTTATCTATTTAATACAATATTATGCCAACATTGCTTAAAAATAGATAATGTTTTACACAATCTAATGCACAATACAATTTGTACGTTATTGCAAATTTTTAAAGGACATGTAACCTATACTAACAAATACTACATGGCATTATTATAGTTATGCCTGTTGGGGAGGAATGCTTTAATCATTTCCTGAACTTCCCCACATAGTCATATGTATCTACCATCCACATGTTTCATGTAGGTATTTTTTTTAAAGTACATGTATTTTGCTTTGAACTTCAAAGCAATTTCTTTGATAAAGAAGTTTTTAAGTCAGATGTTTAGTGAAATTAATTTACAAATATTAGTGGATTTACTTTAGAAATTTATTTCTTGAGGGAGAAAGAAAAATTAACACCAAAATAATAAGATTGGGGGCATTTTATATTGAAGGCAGAAAATGGATAATTAGGATCTTTCCAACAAACAAACCACATGTCCATCACCAAGTAAAAATGTTTGTAAATTAATCTTCAAATTTTGTGAGAAGAGAACAAATAAAAAACTTTTGTAGTGACCAACTATAGGCCATCCTGAAAGTTTTATTTCCAGAAATCCTACACATGAAGCTTTAAAATTAGTTGGGTTTTTTTTGTGATTAATACTATTTCCAGAACTGAGCAGCACTTTGTGTGGGTTCCCTGTGATAAATGAACTGTTGTATAATACAGGAAAAAAGCATTCTTTTTTTTTCAGCTGTGCATGTTACCTTCTATCTGAGAACCAATGAATGTAAAACCTCAGTAATTTGAGATGATCATCTTGAGACTGAGCCTCATATTTGAACCAACAACTTATATGAAATTTGGTAAGCAATCTGGTTTGAACATGAAATAAAAACCTACCTTTTGGGGAACCTGTCCTCAAACCTACCTTTTTACAGAACAACACTCCAAGAAAATCAAAATCATGTCAGTAGGAAAAAATGCATCAAGGAGAACAGGATTTAGTGGAAGGAAAGATTAATACCATGATGAACTGTAATTTAGAATTATTCTCATGTCATTATGAGTGTTTGATGTTTAACCTTTATACATTTTTAATTCAAGAGCCTCGGCCACACTCACTTTATCTTTCCTTTTAAGCCCCTTAAACACTGTCAAAGTAAAGTTCAAACTTGACCAATAACTAGTATTAAACAATTCTCAAGGACATTCGTAAATTAAAGCAAAGTAGATTTAAAAAATGCAGTTATGAAATAAAGTAGCCAAAAGCAATAAAGTTTGGATAGCAGAAACAAATTCTTTGAATAACCAAATATAATTCATTCTATGTTCAAATATCATGAATAATAACAAAATGAATTCTAGGTCATATTTGCTTGCTTAGTTTAAGTCATGTAGCATTTTGAAAATTGCTAAATCTAAGCAGAGAAAAATCGATCAAGAGGTCACTTAAAGCATGCCAAATAAAACATAAAGTGTGAACCATATACAACCATTCTAGTGATCAGTTCAGATCAATATAAAAATGAAATTTTAACTCTGTCTATGTTAAGTTTTAATTTTAACTATGTCTAAATTAAGAAGTTTTAGTATTCAAATAGTATAATCCAATTTCTCTATTACACTCCATGATAAGTGACTTCACATTCTTTTGTAAGTAAAAAAAAATGAGAAAATTAGTAACTCACTACTAATGCAGTAATAGAAATAATAAATGCACACTTTTGTTTGCCCCAATCAACTGGAGTCTAAGCTCTCTATCACAATGTACATTAAATATGTCAGTTACTTCACATCTATATTTTAGAGACATTTTCAAACTTTGGAGCTAAGATTAAGCTTAATTTCTTTCCATGTACTAAGATTATTAAATATTTCAGAATATATCTTTCTTCTCCAAGAAACTGACAGTTTATAAACAATTGCCCCAATTACCATATTACTCTACTTAATAAATGCTTTTTAAGTATACACCTTTCTCATCACTAAAATACAACCTCAGGGCTCACTATACTGACATCTCCCTAAGGTGATCAGCAAGCAAGCCACTTAATGAGCTTTACAGGGAACTCTCACAATTCAGTCTAGTTTAATAGACATAATCCTCCTTTTCAACTTCCTTCTAAAGTTTGCTAACAGATCTCCACCAAGGATCAAGCCAGGAAGAACACTTTGGCATCCTGAATTGGAAATGCTCCTTTGATCTCCTACACAACTTAACAGCTGCATTTCTGTACACTTAAGAGAAACGTGAAACTCACCAGATTTGATTGTTTGTTTTTCATTTGGGCAGTCTTCAAACGGATGAGCCTCAATGACTCCAGCTGTCTCCTCACTCCATTCTGCCAAAACCCGGAAGGTGTGACAGGTGCAGAGAGAGCAGCAGCAGCCAGCCGTGCTGTCCAGGAGGACTGGGAGAGGATGGCCAGCTCAGGGCAGTGCAGAGCAGGGAGGGGGGCCTGCTACAGGTTGCCGTGATTGGCTTCAGCAGCTGCTTCCCAGCTTTGCCTCCAGGAGGTGGTAAGTTTGCAGATGACAGCTAACTCTGTGCTCCTCTGGCTGACTCCGAAGGAGCCCCCAGTTCCCCTATGTCAACTGAAAGGGAGGGGGGAACTACGATTAGTAATGAATCTTTCATCTGGTCACATCAACTACCATGTAAAGCAAAGGAAGCCATGTCTTTGTGTCCTTCGTTTTTCCTTGGTTTCCTTACTGGATGGTAATTACCAACTTCACCCTACACTGTCTGCGAAGCGCATTGATTATTAATACTTGCATGAAACATTTCCTGACCCAAGTCCTATTTATAGCCGAAGTCTCCTTTGTTTACAGCGCCCTTGTGGGATCAGGAGGGAAGCTACCATTTACCCTGCGCAGCATGGGGCTTGCCTCTCCAAGGCTCATTACTCGCACTAAATATGAAATAACATGTTCCCAATGGTAACCAAGCGAGTGGTGGCTCGATTGTCCTTCCCTTCCTTGTTCGCCCACGATTGGGCAGGGCAGTTAAGGTGAAGCAGGTGTAGAGCCTCTCCTGGTGGTGATGAGCAGGTTGTTCCTCTGATGTGGCATCCTCACCTGGGGAATGTGCTGGCCCTCCCTCGAGATGCCCAGGTTTGCTGTTTTCTCCACACCAGGTAGAGCTCTAGAAATAGTCAGGAGCCCAAGCAACCCATCTTTCACCTTCCCAAAAGTGTTCAAGAATGTAAAATGCCCATTTCTTTTTTTTTTTTTTTTATGACTTTAGTCATGTCTTTCTTTTCTGTTTTACGATGAGATTGCCATTGGGTAATGAAAATCTGGAGAAAGGCTTTCGCAAGCACTTCCCTTAACTGGTTCTTCACTCTGAAACTGAGAATGCAGATTTTACCAACTTTTAAAACGTTTGGAGGATTATGCAATAGTGACAAAAATTAATGAATTAATTAATTCGATGTCTGACCACTTCAAAGAACATGGTACTAATATACAATATATTTGATGTGGCTCAAAGTCCCATAGCACTTGGTGTACACATTCACCAGGAAGGGCCTGCAGTAAAACCTTAAAGAGGCTCTCACTTCCCATTTCAGGTCACTGAAACCCCAAAAGTTTTGTGACTTATTTGATGCACCAGAGTAAGTTCACTGGTACACAGGGAAGCCCCCAGGTTCCTAGTGTCTAGAACTGTGTTCTTTCGACAATGCCTTTCTACTGTGTATTTGGTTTTTTTGTTGCATAACTCATCCTCACAAGCCCAATGTCTTAAAACAACATGCATTTGCTCCTCTCTCCCACTTCTAGGAGTCAGGGTCCCATTATGGCCACTGCTCAGAGCCTCACTCGAATACCACCCCTTTGTGGAGCTCAGGATGTTTTCACAAACCCATATGACTACTGGCAGGATTTCACTCTTGGAATTGTGGAACTGAGGTCACTGGTTTTCTTGCTTATTGTCAGTCAGCAACCACTCTCGGATAGTAGGGCCACCCACAGTTTCTTACCACGTGATCTTGTCATACCATTGACATAGAGGCTTGCTCTTTCACATAGGCAGAACAACCTACTCACACTGCTAAAAGAGTGTTATCTAACATACTTAACTCCTGTGTCTATCATCACATCATCTTGGCCAGTCTAAAAAGTTTTGGGGGGTGTGTGTGTGTGTGTGTGTGTGTGTGTGTGTGTGTGTGTGTGTGTGCTTTGCCAGCATTCAGGGGGATAAGATTGTCCAACACCAGGAATAATTATACCGTAAGCACAATATAAGAACTGAAAGTGTGAGTTATAACATCCCACCCCTTCTCGATGGCAAGTGCTAAATGGTGAACTGTATCACTCACTTCTGTTTCGCCTTGTTTCACTTCCTTTTATAAACCTGAAGCTATGGGACATTTTTATTAGTGTTGCTCCACTTATTTCTTTATCGCTCAGAACAAGAAAACTTTAGCTATGGTCTAGCCTAGGTCCAAGGCCATCTTGCCTAAAACACAAGGCAGTTCCCAAAACCAATTCCTCTTTTGATGCCACACAAGAGAAGTACCCAGATGCCTTCCAAAATGGATAGCCCTGGGTTTTGACCATGGTTCAGCTGTTCACCAACTATGTGATATTGGATGAACTGATTGAAGTTTCTTCACCTATCAGATGTAGATGCAGAGCCTCTCATTAGACACATACTCACAGGGCCTCGGGCAGCATTGCATAAAGCCTTTTCCATCAGGAAATCATTTAGTTTTAGTACATGAGATTTATTGACATGATTTTTAACTTCAATAAATGGAAGGCTATAAATAATATTCACACTGGTTTTGTTTGTTTGTTGTTTGTTTTTGCCAGTGGTAATTTCTTTGAGCCCTAACTCTGTCAGATCTGTGTTCTGGTAAAATTGGAGGTCTTTAATTGATCAAACATTTGGCAGTTCACATGCACCTCTCTTTCTCCCTTCGTGGTCATTCTATATGACCTTAGGATGCTTGAAGGCCAGGTCTAAGCTGTGGGTTGTAGATGAACAGTCTTATTAAATAAGAAACACAGAGCCAATTGCAGAGTTAAAAGCCCAAGAGGTCAGAGCAGTAGCTGAGAGCTGAGCTTACCCTTCCCTGCCACTGCTTTCAGAAAGAGAACTACTTCCTGTGTGTCTGTCCTTTTTATTGACTTTCTGTTCTGCCTTCGCATTGGTTGTAAACCCAACCACATGACCTCCTCATCACTGCCTGTCTGTACAGATCTCCAGGTCTTCTATGGTTGGTATTGAGATTAAAGGCATGTGTCTCCACGCTGGTGGTGTCCTTGAACACACAGAGATCTGCCTGTCATGTGATTGGGATTAAGGGCTGTGCTACCACTGCCAGACTTTTGTTATGGCTTGCTATCAGCTCTGATCCCCAGACAACTTTATTTATTAACATACAAATAAAATCACATTTCAGTACAAATAAAATATCACCATATTGGGTTATAATCATTGTTTTGTATGGCAAGGTAACACATGAAGCATTTTCAAATTACAAATTCAAATTCTTTGAATATAACAATTATTATTACAAAAGTAGGAGAATATGGTTTAAATCAAATGTTCTTCCTTGCCTGCACTGACCTACCTCCCTTCTTTTTTTTAATTTTATGTTATTTTTTATTGAAAACAGTCTTTTCAAATAATATGTTCTGCTATGGTTTCCTCTCTCCCTACTCCTTCCAGTTCTCCCCTACCTCCCCTCCCATCTAGATCGACACCCTTTCTGCCCCTCACTAGAAAACAAATGGCCAGCTAAGAAATAATAACAAAGCAAAATAAGATAAATCAAAACAAACAATTTGGAATATGACAAAACAACCAAACAAGGAAAAGAGCCAAAGAAAAAGCACAAGAAATGCAGACAGATGCAGACACACACAGGTTCACACACAGAGGAATCCCACAAAAAAAAAAAATCAGAAGCTATAGTATATATGCAAAGGACTTGGGGAAAAAATACTCTGAGTTAACGTTACGAAACAAAGAACCTCCAAGGATGCTGCTGACTTCATTTTCTGTTGACCATCTACTCCTGGGCATGGGGCCTGCCCTTAGGAAAGGTTTCTTTCCCCAGTGAGACTCCCTTGAAGAAAACTAATATTTCATTTGCAAGTGGCTATAAATTAGAGCTATCTTCTAGGTTAAGGATGGGGGCATGTATCTGTACCAGGCTTTTTCTTTTGGGCCACCAACCTGCTCCCAAATCATGACACAGAGATGACTTATTTGTTTTGGATGCTTGGCCTTAGCTTAGCTCATTTCTGGCCAGCTCTGTTAACTTAAATTAATCTCTTTCTCTTTATCTACCTTTTGCCTTGGGGCTTTTTACTTTTCTTTCCTTCTGTATATTTTATTTTCACTGCTTCTCATGTCTGGCTTACTGGTGTCTGCCTGGCTTCTCACCCCGGGGCATGTCCCTCGCTCTTCCTCCTTCTTCTTTCTTCTCTCTTGAGCCTAGATTTCTCCTCCTAGTTATTCTCTCTGCCTGCAGCCCTACCTATCCCTTTCCTGCCTAGCAATTGGCCATTCAGCTCTTTATTAGACAAATTGGATGCCTTAGGCAGGCAAGGTAAAACAAATGCAGCACATCTTACATAATTAAACAAATGCAGCATAAACAAAAATAATATTCTGCAGCATAAACAAATGTAGCACATCTTTGACAAGTTAAAATAATATTCCACAGCATGTGTCCACTTCTCTAAGCTCAAGATCCACCTCCCTTCTTGAACTTTCTCTCTTTCTACCTCCATAGCTGAGCCACAGCCTCAATCAAGGCTAATTCCCTGAATATGAAGAGTACAGAAACTCCCCCATAATCAAGAAGAAAGAGAAGAAGAAGAAGAAGAAGAAGAAGAAGAAGAAGAAGAAGAAGAAGAAGAAGAAGAAGAAGAAGAAGAAGAAAAGAAGAGGAGGAGGAGGGGGATGTAGCAGTAGTCAGTGTTTAGCTTTGAGATGCAGATAAATGTTTTTATATACCCAAGGAAAAATATCCTTCAAAGCCAAAATTCTCTCAGTTATCCAGAGGAAATCCCAAAGGTAAATGGAAACTGAGCAACAAGAGTCCATAAATGATGTCCTAGAGCAGAGAAGCATCAGAGGATGCATCAAGAGAGTTAGCACGCCATCTGTGCCACCAAGTCAGGTTCCAGGTCCCATTTCTCAGGACCTTGGCTATGAGGCCTCTTGATGGAATAACCAAGTCAGCTGCACCTAGCTTTCTCTCAAGTGTCCTGGAAAGAGTCTAAGATGCTCAGGGCAATTCACGCTGTCTGTGAAGGAGCAGGGTACTGATATGATAAAGACAGCACTGGTGCATGGACCTTCAGAACCTCAGAGGTGTACTCAGGGATGGTGCTGAGACAGCAGCTAAGGCTATTTCCTGAAAGCCAAAAAAACATGTGAACCTCCAAGACCAGGTTTGAGATCACAGGCATGTACAGTGTAAGACTCTTCAGGTCAATGGCATGGCAGGACCTTTTTATACCAGGAGCACCAACTGACACTAAGTAACCAGGCAGGTACCAACTGAAGAGCCCCCGTGGCTGGCTAGGGACCCAAGTGTCTAAAGACAGCCACATAAGCACAGCTCCCCTCCTTGTAGCAATAGAAACGTCAACCACACCACCATTGTCTGTCCTCTCCATTAAAAAGAAGCATTCTATTTTCTTCCAAAGAGATTGAGAACATGGAAGATTAGGTAGAAACTTCTCACTGTCCTACTGGAAAAGACAAATAATGCATGATCATTATCAAGTAAAATATGAAGTTTACTTAAGCATATATGAGATATGATATGATATATGGATTGTATTAAACGGGGTTTCCTATTAAGGGACCATTTCTTGTTGTGGTATCTTTAGGGAATATATCAAAATTGACCACATCACCAGTAGAAGCATCTGCTTTATGCTACTGAAGTAAGACTTGTGCTTCTCCTTCTTAGTCTGATTCCTAAACAGATGATTACCTTTTAAATACCTATTGATGTAGTGTGTGTGTGTGTGTGTGCGCACGTGCGCGCGCATACCTATAGGTCAAGTGTTTGAGTAGGTCCTGGACCTCCAGTGGTTGTGTGAAAGCAATTCTTCCATCCTTGGTGGTTTTACAATAGAGGAAGAAAGTTACTGGAGTGTTTTGTGACTCAGTGCAGTGTGTTTAATAATGGGAGTTCAGTTTATAGTGTGTAGAGGGCCACCAAAGAAGTTATAGGGACATTGGAAACTTCCATGAAGTAAATGAGCCTTCAGCCAAGCTCTGGAGGGAAAATTCACCCCTTGGTAAAAGAGGGAGTTGACTCTGGCAATGAAGACAGTAAGTGCAGTGACTGAAGCTGTCCGTAAATGTGCAATCTGTAAGAATCCAGGAGCTACTCAGTTTGGCTGTGATGAAGATGTCTACTCCAGATTTTCCTTCCTTTCGAACAACAGCCTTGAGATGACTCACTAAACGCTGAAAGTGCCATTCTCCAGGATCCGAAAATGTTACCTTGACTTTCTCAGGAAAGACTTCTACTCTTTGTGTACTGTCCCAATGCACAATTCTCATGTCTTGACCAGCCTTGCACTCTGCAATGCTTGGTTAAAAATGGGATGACAATAAGCAGGAAATCATCCAACAAGACATTCAAGAATTAACATCTCCAGGCACAATCTATAAGTATGTATGTGAGTAATGATATAAATGGTGCCTAACTTCACATTTTATTAGTTTAATGTCTTAATAATTTTTTTCTATCTCCTATAGATATAGATAGATGTAGACATATATCTGAAGTAGCTAGGTCACAGCAAGTGCAAGACGTCAAGAAGGACTAGAGCACAGCCTAATGTTGAACCTGTGGACTACGGCAGTCTGAGTTTCACATGGTTTCAAACACATACCAAAAATTACTGCTCCTCCAAATTTTCCAATCCCCATCGGCAAGTAGCTCTGCATTCCGCCCACTGGTTTGTTCAACAGCAGGTCTTAAGCAAGGTGTCTCCTCCCGGCCTCAGCCTCGGGTCCACTGCCTGATTTTTCCCTCTATGCTTACCAGTTCTTCCCATCAAGTGACTTCCGGCAGAACTGGGGAGGTGGGTTAAGCAGGGCAGGAGGACACTGGACCACCCTCGCAGTAGCTCTCCGCTCATGTAGCATTTCTGACACAACTTGGTCTTCTCTACAACTCTAGCAACTGCCCAACAACCAGTGACCCTAGCTCTCATCAAGTGACCCTCCACCTGGCTCTTCAGTGTTCCCTCCTCCCACTGTCTTCTTCTTTTTTTAATTTAATTTTATTTTATTTTACAATACAATTCAGTTCTACATATCAGCCACGGATTCCCTTGTTCTCCCCCTCCCGCCCCCCAGCCCATTCCCCATTCCCACCTCCTCCAGGGCAAAGCCTCCCCCAAGGACTGAGATCAACCTGGTAGACTCAGTCCAGGCAGGTCCAGTCCCCTCCTCCCAGGCCGAGCCAAGCGATCCTGCATAGGCCCCAGGTTTCAAACAGCCAACTCATGCACTGAGCACAGGACCCGGTCCCACTGCCTGGACGCCTCGCAAACAGATCAAGCCAATCAACTGTCCCACCCGTTCAGAGGGCCTGATCCCACTGTCTTTTAAAGTAAATATGCACGACAGTCAGCTTCTCACACGGTTTCCAGGGTTCAAAGTTGTGGGTTGAATTGTGACCCCCCCAAAAAAAGATACGTTGAAATCCTAATACCCAGGAAAAATATGCTAAAGACCTCATTCCCTTCGGAGGCTTTGAAGGTAACTTTGCTCAAAAGTTAACTCTTCGCAGATGTAATCAAGATGAGGTCTTTAGCGTGGCTCCTAATCTAATACGGCCATCAGCTTCATAAAAACAGGAGGTAGTTTGAACACAAACATATTCATGCACACAGAAAGAACATCAGGTGACAGGAAAGGCAACCTGGCATGTTCCTTCTACAAACTGAAGAATGCCAAGGGTTGCCAGCAAATCACCAGAAGTTTAGTGAGGTATAAAGGGGGCTCTCTCTCACAGCCCCCCAAAGAAGCTTCTGTTGAAGTTCTAGACTCCAGAATCAAAACAGTAACTTTCTATAAAACTCTTCACTTTGTGGCACTTCCTTTGGGTAATTGTCTTCCCTGAGGATGACTTATTTATAATTAACAGTGGCAGAAATAGCGGACTTTACCACCACAGAAGGAGAAGGACAAGTGCCTGGTTTCAGTGTTTCTTTAGTTTCCACACTGTGGGGAGCCAGCTGATGTGACACAATGCTCCCCTATGGAGAGACCCACATGGTGAGCCAGCAAAGCCAACCACCCGCCACCTAAGTTACTGGTATCCTTCACTCTAGACAAGCACTCACAAGTAAGGCTGCAGCCCCAGTCAGCTCTTAAGAGAGTCTGAGCCCGAGGACTTCATGACATCCATGTCCATGTCCTTGGCCCTCAGAAACAGATCATGTAGCATTTTGTTCTTCTACACCACGGAGTTTGGGGCAGTTTGTGCTCCACCGCAATAGATAACTAATACAGGGTGTCTTCTTCATAATGTTTTAGTCATAACAATTTCTGCTTTTGTTTTCCACGCTCCATCATCTACGCAACCAGTCTTGCATTAAATCTCCTGTCTTGTAAGCTCAGAGGGGTTTCTGTTTTGAGTCCGCCTGATACTTACACACCAGTGTCATATTCTCTAAAGTACATGGAAAATGGAGCAACCAACAGTGTCCATACACATTTCATGTATACAAGCTTCAAGTAAGCATTTTAATGAACTTTCCAAATAAGAATAAAGCAAGTCTTTTCTTCCTTGTAGACAGTGGCATGAACTCACAAGATAGGATGTTGATTTCCTCCTCAACTGGTCAGAAAAATCATAACTGCCAACAAGAAAGAGTCGCTCTTTCTAATATCATATCAACATTTCAGGCTCTTAGATAAAAAAAAAATGAAACTACCATGTATTATTTATGTACTGTCACATTACATATGGTCATTAATAATAAGTGAATTCTGAATTCCAGAGAGGCGTGGGGAAGTTACGTCTTAAAGACAACCATAACTCCTTTATTGAGGAGACTCGTCATTTCTACTCTGCTGGCTTCGCACCAGTTTGGAAGAGGGATGTGTCTAAGCAGCTCATCCATCCATGATCATCCTCACTCATTTCTAGACTCTCAAACTCATACACTTTAATTCCTACACCATCTCATTACAAATCCAAATATTACATTTCACATTCAGAGGCCACATTTAGAACATTTCCTCAAATGTCTCTTCTTATTACAGAGAATTAAAATTCTCATTTTCTAGCGATTTCCTTAAGTAGCTTGTTTTGAAGCCCCATTTCCTTAGAAAGGAAAAATTGAAAATATTTATATTTTGCCCAAAAGATCACAGAGCTATTCAATGTACTGAGGTATAATTGTTATTGACTATTCTAGTTTGTTTTCTTGATTCTGTGATAAAAAAAAAACTGACCAAAACCAATTTAGAAAGGAGGGGGTTTATTTGTCTTCCATGTTGCAGTTCATCATGAAGGGAAGTCAAGGCAGGAACTCAAGGCAGGAACTTGGAGGTAGGAGCTAAAGCAAAGACTTGTCACAGGTGGCACCACCCAAAGTGGTCCAGGCCCTCTCACATCAATTGGCAGTCAAGAAAATGCCCCCGTACAAGCCACGACCTGGTGGAGGTACTCCCTTAATTGAGCTTTCCTCTTCCCAAGTGTGTCAAGTTGACAAGCAAGTTTACTCATCACATTTACTTAATTCATCTATTTTTAAATCTTAATTGTATATATCCATCCACATGATACTGTGCTTCATAAGAATTGTCATAAAATTGTATATTCTACCTTGATAATATCCACCCACTTCTCTACCCTGCCTTCTCTCCTCCTCCATTAGTCTCCTTTATTGCCCTAGACAGCCCCACCTTCACTCTCACATCATTTATGATAATACATTTCTAAAAAAAAAAAAAAGGAACCACAAATGAGAGAAAATATATTTGTCTTTCTGATACTGGCTTAACTCATAATGTGATTATTGCCATTGTGTCCATTTTCCTGCCAACAGTATAACCTCACTCTTCACTGTGACAGAAAACAACCACATTGTGTATATATACCACATTTTCTTTACGCATTACTCTGTCGGTTCTACAATTTAGCTAATGTGAATATGGCTTCAATAAACATTGCTGTGTAAGCACATCCGCGACATGTTGACCTCAGGTCCTGTGAGTAACTACACAGACATGGTACAGCTGGATCTTACGGTAGATCTATTTTCAGGGTTTTATTTCTTTTATATTCTTTTTCCCCTTCCCCCTTCTGCAATGTTCCCTGAACCATAGAAGCAAGAACTGTGATTTCTAGTTGGACTTGAAGCTCACTAAACGGCAGGGAGCTTATGTCTGATACTGCAGACCTAGCCAGCTTCCTAAGTGTAATAAGTTCATGGACCTTGGAAAATAACCTACTACTGCCATTTTGCTAGACCAGAGTAACTCCTTACTACATTCAGAATCTTATCCTTATACCCAGGGATAAGGGCAGCTACCACCACTCATCAAAGAAGCCTCTCTTTACAGCAAATGGAGACCATCACAGAAAACCACAACTGTGCACAATGCAAAGATAAACAAATCGTAGAGAGAACAACCTCAATGGGTACATTTATTTTCAGGTGTTTTAAGAGACATCCCTGGTGATTTCCATAATGAATAGACTAGTCTACATTTCCACTAACCGTGTATAAACAAATCATAAGGAGAACAACCTCAATGGATACATTTATTTTCAGGTACTTGGAGAGACATCCATAGTGATTTCCATAGTGGACAGACTAGTCTACATTCCCACCAGCCATGTATAAGAACCCCCCATTCACCACATCCTCACCAGGATTTATCATTTGTTTTCTTAATGTTTGGCATTCTGAGTGGGGTGAGATAAAACCTCAATGTAGCTTTGATTGGCATTTCTTTGATAGCTAGTAGGGTTGAATGATTTTTATGTTTATTGGCCATTTTTATTTCATCTTTTGAGAACTGTATGTTTGATTCATAAGTCTATTTATTGAATGGGTTCTTGGACATCTTGATACTCAGTTGGTTTTGTTTTTTTTTTTTTTAGTTCTTTATATATTCTAGATGTTAATCATAAATATAAGGAAAATATTCTCTCCCATTCTATGGGCTACAATCCTCAAATCAACTATTTTGCTATATGCAAGCCTTTAATTCCTATATTTTATTTATTTCAGTACATGTGAATGTGTGAATATACACATACCACAGCATGCACGCAAGTCACAGGACAGCTTATGGGAGTCTTTTCTCTCCTTCCACCATGTGGGTCCTAGGGGTCAAGTTCAGGTTGCCAGGTTTGCCTTCACCTACAAAGTGGTAGGTACCTTCATCCACTAAGACATCTCACCCGCCCCAGATGCCTTTTAATTTATGAGTTTCCATGTGTCGTTTGTTGGCTTTATTTCCCGGGTGGTCTGGAATCCTATACATCAAATTTGCCTATGTCTACATGTTTTCTCTAGCAGTGTCAGAGTTTCTCACCTTATACTAAGGCCTTTGATCCATCTGGAGTAGAATTTCTCCAGGGCCAGGGCTACGGACCTGGTTCTACCCTTCTGCTTGTGCAAGTACAGTTTTTCTAGAACCTTTGCCTCAAGAAACTCTATTGTCTCCAATATGTATTTCTGGCAAACGTTGAGCGGCTGTAACTGGTCTATGCCTGGGTCCCCATTCTGTTCTGTTGGCCTGTTTATGCAGTGCCAAGCTGGTTTTATCACTGTGGCTCTGTAGTATAACTTGAAATCAGAGATGGTGATGCTGCCGGCATTTTTCTTTTTGTTCGGGGTTGCTTTAGCAATTAATTTTTATAAACAATGGTGTGGGAGTTATGGGGATTGCATTGAAACTGTGAGTCACTTTTGGCAGTGTAGCCATTTTCAGAGGATTAACTCCGTCAAACCATGAGCACAGAGGCTCCCATCTCCCAACGTCGTCTTCAGTTGCTTCCTTCGGCACTTTAGAGCTTTTGTTGCAGAGGTTTTCTTTCACTTCCTGGATTAAGTTATCCCAGAGCATATTTGGAGATAGTTGTGAATGGGATTATTTCCTTGATTCCTTTCTCAGAATGTTTTGTATTGGTACATAGGAAAGCTACTGATTTTTGTGTATTAATTTTGTGCATCACCAGTTTGCTGAGAGCAAGTGTCAGATCTAATAGTTCTCAGGTGGAGTCTTCACGGTCTCTCATGTCATCTGCAAATAGGAAGGACATCTTGGCTTCTTCCTTTCCTACTTATGCCCTAACTGTTATTTCCTTCTCTTTATTTAAGGCTCTAAGTATTGTATTGAATATTAGTAGAGAAATGGATACACTATAAAATTACAGTAATTATCAAACAAAGACACCAATCATTCCTTAAGTGGCAGTCGCTGTAGGAAGTGAAGGAGCACTGACAGTACTGTGTGCACATTAGTCCCTGTGGGTGTGAGTGGGAGGGGAAAAGCAGAGGAAGACTGCTGAATAGTGTCGGGTGACAGGAAAAGGTAGAGGAGAGTAAAGGCAAGGGACAAGTGGGGGGAGTTTGGACTAACACAGAAGAACAATGAGACGTAAGGAAACGCAGCCAGAAAACCTACAATAATACACCCACCACCACCACCCCCAGCTCCTGGGAGACTGAGACACAGAGATCCTACAAACCCAGGCCAGCCCACGTTCTTGGGGAAAGACTCTCAAAGTAAAATGAAAACATTTTTAAAAGAGGAGAAAAGAAAAACTTCAATTAGAAGAGGAGGAAGAAGAGGAGGGTACAATGACGGCGGCGCAAGGCGAAGCCGGCCCGCTAAACTGATGCTGAGTTATAAATAAAAGAGGAGTAAGCGTGAAGGGGAGAGTTCAGGTGTCTTCCTCTGGTCTCCGGGCATTCAGGATCAGTGTCCTCACCCTGGAAGCCTCAGTAAGGTGACGTCCAGCTGCTGTGGGATGGTCTGTATGTCAAGTGTGTTGCTGATTGGTCAATAAATAAATCACTGATTGGCCAGTGGCCAGGCAGGAAGTGTAGGCGGGACAAGGAGGAGAATAAAGCTGGGAAGTGGAAGGCTGAGTCAGAGAGACACTGCCAGCCGCCATGATGACAAACAGCATGTGAAGATGCCGGTAAGCCACGAGCCATGTGGCAAGGTATAGATTAATGGAAATGGATTAATTTAAGCTGTAAGAACAGTTAGCAAGAAGCCTGCCACGGCCATACAGTTTGTAACCAATATAAGTCTCTGTGCTTACTTGGTCAGGTCTGAGCGGCTGTGGGACTGGCAGGTGAGAGAGATTTGTCCTGACTGTGGGCCAGGCAGGAAAACTCTAGCTACATCCAGCATTCTGTTCATGTTCCCCATCTCTTTTGTGGACATCAGAGATGAAAATGACTTGGTCCACATTCATCCCCCAAAGGTTACCATTCTCAGTCCAGCGCACGTGGCTATGTGGCAGCACAGGTCAGCTCAGAAGAGGGCCGCAGAATACCCTGTCCACTCTTCACCAGTATTCTCAAACAAAATAAAACAGAACTTGTGGGTTTTAACGAATAAGCCATTTTTCAGATACTTTGGATGTCAGCCAAATTCAATACGCACTTGTGCATTGTGGATCCATGTCTGGCCACTAAAGCAAGAATCACACCCTAGAAATGAATACATGAAACACAAGGGTAGTGTAGACCAGCTTTGACATCACTGAGATTTCTACTAGTGGGAAAGTCATGATTTCCTTCACATCCTTTACTTTTTCATCATACATTGTACATATAATAAAGAAGAAGAAGAAAATCTCAATATAGGAGGATTAAAAGTTGTGAATTTAAGGGTATCTGTGTTTAGGATCTTAAGTTGCCTAAGCTTTTCCCATATGTGGAAGACCAGGGGAAGCTTGGTGGTGTTTAAGTGATGGAAAGCAACTGTGTCTGTGTATTTTGTTTTCTTGTGTAAAGCAAGAGCCACAAAACCTGCAAAAGCAAAAGCAGTTACCACACTGCTTCAGGGAAGCTGCGGGAGGCTAGATGAGGGGAGACAAGCTCTAAGTGTATTCTTTATCAGTCTCAGGAGCAATGCCACAAGAAACAAGAGAAATTCTCATCTCTAAAATCCATACTATCCAATGGGAGTTACTGTGTGTCCCTAGAACACACAGCCACGAACCAAATGAACATGGTCCTGGGGGTCAGACCATCTGTGCTCCTAATATGCACGGTGTCAATTTTTCATGTCTGTCCTAGAGCAACTTCATCCATATGTGATTATAATGATAGTAATCTCACTTTTGTGGCTAAATTAAATAATACATATGTATTACTTAATCTTCATTGCTAAAACCTGTTGTCTGTTTGACAAAAATTATTTTCCACCATAAATTTTAAAAAGGAAAGCCAGAGTTTGATTGACATTTCTTTTCTCCAGTAAGTAAATATCATCACACATTTGCTCATTTCTATTAACACATGTGTGTGTATATATAATAGTAAATTTTTTAAAGTATAAGCTTCCAAGTTTAAAACTTTACATGGAGGCATGATGGTACACATCTTTAATCCCAGCACTTGGAGGCAGAGGCAGGCAGATCTCTGTGAGTTCAAAGCCAGCCTGGGCTCTAGGACAGCCAGGGATACACAAAGAAATCTTGCCTCGGGGAATTAATTAATTAATTAATTAATTAATTAACTAGTCCTATGTGGATTTAAAGTAAGTTGAATGCTTAAATCCTCTTTGAATAAGGAACATAAGTGAGATAGTGAGGTGCATCTTCCCTCATCATAGTCTTATTGGCATAGTAACCAAGTCAGGACACTCCACGGACATTGCTCATGATAAAGTAAGAAATGAAGATTCATAAGTGAGTTGCACTTTTCTTACTGAGATATCACTTCTAATAAGTCATTCCCAAACAGAGTGCATGCTGCTCTGGGAAGCAGACTCCTTCTGCGTATAAGCTTCATTTTGTAAATAACACTCCTGCTTCACCCATCAGTAAATATGTGTGTTTGAGCTGGGGAAATGGGTCAGTGGGTAAAGTGCTTGATGCACAAGCCTGATGAGTCCCCACAATCCACACAGAAGCCTGTTCTGGGAGAGAGGAGGCCTAGACAGGAAGATTACAGGAGACTCTTAGGCCAACTAGCCTGGCATACATAACAAAGAACAAGAGAGAGCCTGTCTCAAACAAGGGAGAAGGCAGGAGCCAACCCCCAAGACTTCCCTCTGAAGTCCACCCGCACAATGTAAGCCCACACTCACACACACACACACACACACACACACACACACACACACACACACACACCATACACACACACATATACATATTTCAACACACACACATACACACACACATACACACAACACACATACACACATCAACACACATACAGAGGGAGGGATGGAGTTTCATGTAGCCCAGGCTGTCCTCCAAATTATTAGGTAGCCAAGGTTGGCCTTGGACTTCTTACCCCCCTCTTTCTACCTCCCAATGCCAGAATTATAGGCATGTATCAGCACACTTGGTTTGTTATTCTTTATTTAAATATATCTGAGAGTGTTCTTTAATTTCATACTCTCTGTGGTTATATACTCTGTGATACAGACATTTAGAATCCCACCCCAGTCTGCCCGGAACTAACTATCGACAAATGAAAGCATACAACATTATCATTGGCTAAACTGGATTTAAAATGATTTTTTTATGGTAACAGTGCAAACACATGAGTGCTTTCTATTTATTTGGTTTGAATACAAGCTCTCACTGTCTCCGCCTTTGCCTGTACAGGATGTGTGAGCTTTGTGAGAAAATAAGCAACTGGTAGAAAATTAATAGAGCGGACAAAGATAGGGGAAATGAGTTGGGCATCTCATGCAAAGCCTCTGTTTTGGCTGATGTTCAACTCTATTTACACCCCCTTCCACCCTTATTCATCTGGGACTAAAATGTGTGTTCTTTCGTTTCAAGAGTAAGGAACCCAAAGCAAACAGAGAGATTGCTTGAGTCATGGCAAATGTCTTTTCCAAAGAAGATTATATATGCCACATACAAATCAGATTTGAAATGAGAAGGAAGGGTGAAGGGAGGGATTAGGAACTGTGTTTTGAAACTGAGCAAAAGAAACAATGGATTAAATAATGTGGATGATAGTAGTTACATAACAACATATAAACTCTGGCCAGGCTTATCTATATTGTATGCTCTTGATACTATGAATTGAAGCTATACATACTTGAATGGGTAAGGGCTGGGAATTTTTAGAAGAAAACATTTTACTTTTACTTTTGGGGTTGTTTTTGTGGTGTTGGAACCCAGGGCATTATACATGCCAGGAAAATGCTTGTCTTAGTTAGGGTTTCTATTGCTGTGAAGAGACACCATGACCACAGCAGCTCTTACAAAAGAAAACATTTAGGAGAAGTGGCTCACTTACAGTTCAGAGGTTCAGTCCATTATCATCATGGCAGGGAACATGGTGGAGTACAGGCAGACATGATGCTGGCTACATCTGAATCAAAAAGCAACAGGAAGCAGACTCAGACATTGAGCAAAGCTTAAGCAAAGGAAACCTCAAAGTCCGCCCCCACAGTGACACACTTCCTCCAAGGCCATACCTACTCCAACAAAGCCACACCTTCTAATAGTGCCATTACTATGAGCTTACCGGGGGCCAATTACATTATAACTACCACAGTGCTCTACCCTGAGCTACATCCCCAGCCCCAGATCATATTTTAAAGAAAAGTTGTCATGTGCCTCATGAAAATGTATTTAATTCTGATTAGAAACCATGAGAGAAGGACAAAATACTCTTTTTTTGTTCAACATAACATTTTTATTGATTCTCTGAGAATTTCACATCATGCCCTAAATCACATTTATTTCCCAGTCCTTCCATGTCGGCCTCCCCAACCCTGGTGGCCTCCTTCCCCTCCACACACAAAAAAAAAATAAAAATAAGAATAAGAATAAAAGAATAGAAAAAAATTAAGTCCAATTTGTGTTATTTATATACTCACTGGAGCATGGTCAAACTCTCAGTAGCCAGTCCCTTAACTAGAACTGAGTCCTTCCCCTCCCACACCCCTGCCTAAAGTCATCAGTTGTGGAGATCTGCACTTCAGCAACCCCATCACACTTTTTCTGTTGGTTGGTTGGTTGGTTGTTTTGGTTTTTTTGTTTGTTTGTTTTATTTTTAAAGACAGAGTTTCTCTCTGTAGCCTTGGCTGTCCTGGAACTCATTGTGTAGACCAGGCTGACCTTGAATTCATAGATATCCACCTGCCTCTGCCTCCAGAGTGCTGGTATTAAAGGCATGTGCCACCACTGCCTGGCCCATCACACTTTTTAAGAATTCTCCTCAGTGGCTCCCTGTCTAAGCTGTTGTTTTTGAGGGGAGAGGAGTTATGAGGGGTAGGGGTTGTCACAGAAGCCTTCCATGCTCCTCCCTCTCAACAGTGCATCTTTTGTCATCCATATCACAGCAAAAGTAGCCTCCTTGCTCTTCACAGTCAGTGGGAGCAAGGATAATAGGCTTCCACATGGTTTTTGGTGGCAGCATAGACCACAAACAGGGCCCCTCCCGTGGCTCCAGGAGGACCAAGGACCCAGACAAGGCCCTTGGAGGCAATCCAGCCACAGACATCAGTTGGCCTTGGGTAGCGACACAGGTCGCTCACATCAATATGGCCCCAGCTGCAGCATGGCCCTCAGACATCAACATGACCTCAGGCTGCAACACAGACCACAGACATCCCCAAGACCTTCAGCGGTAACACAGGTCATGGACATCAACACATATTCTAGCCACAGTAAGACCACAGACCCAGACATGGTCTCAGTGGCAGCATGGATCTAAACATTATCATGGCCTCAGGTGTTAGGGCAGCCACCCACATCAATATGCCCCACCACTACTACAGAATGGCCCATGAGGACAAAGGACTCTTAAGAGCAGGATTGGTAAACCCCCACCCAAGTACCAAATCTGGACCACTACCCATTCTTTATAGTTCATGAAGCTGGGAGTAGTGTTTGTACTTTTTGGTAGCTAAAAAAAAAATGAAAAGAATTGTTTTTGTGACATGTGATATTATATGTTTAGGTCCATAAAGCATTATAGTAATACACTGTCTTGGTCACTTATTTCCATGGCTACTTGGAGACCTAAAGGTGTCATTGAGCAGCTGTGATAGTGGCCACAGGGGTCTCAGAGCCTAAAGCATCCACTATCTGCCACTCAGTCCTTGCTTATCCAATACTCAGTTAAATACTAAGTCCTGTGGATCCTTACATTTTACTGGATTGGGAGCTTTATCCACAAATATCCTCTCATCAATGAAGAGTGTTTGCAAGAGGGACACGTGGATTTGAACAAATGCATTTTCCCTTATAAGGAAAATTCAACACTAGAAAGTATTTCAGAGTGATTTGTCTTAAATCTACCTAATAGAAAATTGGCTGAATACCTCACATATCATCATGTTCCCTCCTTACCAAAATGGCATCATTTCTTTTGATATCTTTCACAAGCAACCATGTTGTCAGACATACAGTCCCCATGCAATCTGTTCTCCAGCATAATTATCTCCCTGCTTTTCAAATGCAACTTTTTCTTCCTTAAATGTGTTACATTTATGCTGTGGAATATTACTTTAATTATGTAAAGGTATATTGCATTTGTTTATGTTACATTTGTTTAACTAGGCAAAGATGTGTTAGATTTGTTTATGATGCATTTGTTTAATTATGTCAAGATGTGTTGCTGTTTTACCTTGCCTGCCTAAGGCACCTGATTGGTCTAATAAAAAGCTGAATGGGCCGGGCGGTGGTGGCGCACGCCTTTAATCCCAGCACTCGGGAGGCAGAGGCAGGCGGATCTCTGTGAGTTCGAGGCCAGCCTGGTCTACGGCGCGAGATCCAGGAAAGGCGCAAAGCTACACAGAGAAACCCTGTCTCGAAAAACCAAAAAAAAAAAAAAAAAAGCTGAATGGTCAATAGCTAGGTAGTAGAGGGATAGGCAGGGCTGGTGGGCAGAGAAAATAAGTAAGAGGAGAAATCTGGGCTCAAAAAGAGAATGAGAGAAGGGAGAGAATAAGGGAGAAAAAGAAGACACCCAGGGCCAGTCAGCCAGGCAGCCACCAGACAGACTGATACAGGATGTCCTTCTGTACTCTGCAAATAGGTGTTGCTTTTATTGGTTAATGAATAAAGCTGCTTTTGGCCTATGGCAGGGCAGAATATAGCTAGATGGGAAAGTCAAACTGAATACAGGAAGAAAGAAGGGCAAAGCTGAGAGAGACACCATCCAGCTGCTCAAGGAACAACATGCCAGCAGACCGGTAATGCCAGGGCCATGTGGAAATACTTAGATTAATAGAAATGGGTTAATTTAAATGTAAGAGCTAACTAGTAATAGCCTGAGCCACCAGCCAAACATTTATAATTAATATTAAGCCTCTGGATGATTCTTTTATAAGCAACTGTGGGACCAGGCAAGATGCAGAAAAGCATCCAGTTACACAGACACACAGAGTAGGGCACACTGAATGAAAGGTAAAAAGCCCCAAGGCAAAATGAAAATGAAGAAAAACAGGGTAATTTAAGATATAAGAGCTAGTCGGACAATCAAAAGCGAAGACAGAGCATTCATAACTAATATTAAGTCTCCATGTCATGATTTGGGAGCTGGTTGGTGGCCCAAAAGAAAGCCTGCTACAGCCCAGGGTCTCTCACACACACACTAGACAACTGTGCCACCACTGAACCATACTCTCAGCCTTCACACATTTTTCTGAGACATAGCACATCAGTTCCAGGTGGATTTGGATGACAAGATTTCATAAAAGCAGATGACAGCAGATCATTGAAACTATTTACCTGCTCGTCCATGTCTAAATTTCTACATTCTCCTTCCAAAGTCTAAATGCCTTCACATTTCATATGCCTGCCTCATGCTTTTCAAATCTGACTGTATGCAATTAACAAAACCCTTTGCCCCCTCCCCCACTGTTGTATTAAGGTTTTCCATAATACCTAGCCTGGCTCGTGCCTGGCTCCTTATACTCTGCTTTCTTTCCTGTTGACTATGGCATTTCCCATGGGTTCTGTTTCTCCTTCTCTAAAGCATGAATAACAGTACACATTAAAGATAATTGTTGCTCCTGGCACCATTTATCTATCTCAAAACAAATACCCAGTTGTACTTGTTAAAATTCAGGCCCCAAATAGGAACTCTAGAAACAGTCTCAGAATTCTTTATTAAATTAAATGTTTGTAAAGACTCTCTTGGGGTGGAGGCTATAATTTGGGGCAAGGAATACAGTCTGGTGATGCTTAAATCTCTAGTATTCAAATTACCAGATTTTAGAAGGACCAGGGTATATATGATGTTTATCATATATGTGACATTTACTTGTTATTTGGACCCCACTGAGAGTGGATTTAATCTGTCAGGAGCTGTGCTCCTGAAAACAAGGAAAACTAATTTCAGTGACATATGAAACAGTGAGTGCCTAGTACCTAATAGATTTTTCTAAAGAGCAGACATTTCTGTGATGTTTTGTTATTTAAAGATTTGGTTCAGATAGGAAATGACCCCAGAAGCCTCCTGTGTTGAAGACATGGTCTCAATATTATAGATCCAATAGAGATATTACTGAATCATGATGCTTCTGACCTGATATATAGGTTAATCTCAGTGGATTCAGGATTTAATGGTATTATTGGGACTCTGCGGGAACTTGTAGAATTGGATTCCATTTAGAGGAAGAGGATCACAGGGGTGTTCCCTGGAAGGATGCACCCTGCCTTATCCTGTTCTTGTCTATGTGCTTCTTGAATAGCAGCTGGAGAGCTGCTCTGCCCTGCCACACTCTCAGGTCCACCTAGAAAAGAAACCTCTGTCAGTTAGGCACTGTAAGCCTTCCTCCTCTAAACTGTCTTAAGGATTTGTTTCAGCAGCAACAACGGAAACTAACACCATGGCATTCCAATGTCCTAAAGCTTGTGTTCCATTTCCACACCTTACCTATCGGAGACACCTAGGCAGGTGCTCTCAGAAGGTGCACACACCAGACCTTTGTCCAAGTCCTAACAGACTGTTTCATTAGCTATGATTTTAGATGACCAGCTAAGGAGTAGACTTAAATTTTACATTATCTAAGCCAGAAACGGTATTTGGCCTCCTGAAAAAGGGCTGAGACATGGCTACCAACTGTCCCCAAGCAACTGGTGCTGTCTCAAGAAGGCACAGGAACATATAAATGTAGACATATTCACATATTTGTGCCACTAATGCGAATTAGGATGTAAATATGAAGTGGAGGGCACACGATGCAATCCACCAAAGGAATCACAAAGCAACCGTGTCACCTCATGACAGCATTCATAAGTGGGCATCTGAAAAGTAAATAGGAGGATCTAACCATGACTCCACTCACACCACGCCACTCCTGGAGAAGAATCCACCCACCCACAGCCTTGGAAAGCTGTTCTCCGTAGCTAGGCTTCCTGGCTACTGTCAATCGGTCCAGGCATAGAAAGCTGACTCAGGGCTGACGGTTCATCTTTATTCAAGCAGGAGGAAATAAGTCACTGGACCTGGCGGCCACTTGTTTTGAAATGTTTGTTTGGGTTTTTAGTTTGTTTTTGCTGTTGTTCAGCTGCTTGGTTTGGGCTTCTCTGGATCTAAATTTCCTTATTTTGATGGAATGTTCTGCCCTGAGACCCAGTGAGAAGCATAGTCTTAGTAAGAAATTTATTGTAATAAAACACCATGCTGAAAAGCAACTTGGGAGGAAAAGATTTATTACCTCTTAACAACTCTCTGGTCATACTCCATCACTGAGGGAAGTCAGGGCAGGAACTGAAGACAGGAACCTAGAGACAGAAACTAAAGCAGAAGCCATCAAACACTGCCTACTGGCTGCTTTTTTTAAAAAGTACCATTCAGGTCCACTTTTTCACTGAGTCCTTGCACTACCCAAGGTGAGCTGGGCCCTCCTTTATCAATTACCAATCAAGAAAATGTTCCACATACTTGCCTACAGGTGATCTAATGTAGGCATTTTCTCAACTGAAGTTCCTCTTCCTAGGTAACTCTAGCATGTAGCAAGTTGGGAAAGGGAAAACAACCACGACCACCGCAACACCACCACCAAAACCAGCCAGGACACCTTCTTTACATAGGTAGAGCCAACAAGATGACTCAGACAGTAAGAACGTTTGCCACCGTGCCTGCCAACCTAAGGTCAGACTTCAGAAACCACAATGGTGGAAGAAATTGCTGACCTACACACACTCACACACGTGAGCCGCATGCATGCACACACTATGGTACATGTGTACTCCCCACCCCCATCCCAGGTAAATAAATTCAAATCTAATAAATCAGCCATTGTAGTTTCTATCTTTCACAGCTAAGATGTGAGACTGGCAGAGCCCAACTCAGTTGGCTGCCGGCACATTTGATAAAGGAAATTTGAGAGTAAAGCTGTCATTTGAAAATTATTTCAATGGCTGCCATCAGTACCAAAAGGCTGTCTATAGGTGCACCAGGAAGAGCATTCACCACATATGATGAATGTCTGGGAAGAAAACAATTAAGAGTCTGTCCATACCCTGAGTTAACACTTCAAGTTCCAGCCTCCTAAGAAGAGACCATACTTCATTTCCTAAGACTTCCTCGTGATTCTACAAAACTAACCAAACATATGTTAAATTTTAATTCATTTTAGAAATAGTTTCATTCCTTGCAAATAAATGTTTCCCGATCAAGCCAGCCAAGTACCTGGAAAGCCATGATTACCCAGGAACATGCAAAGCAACATGACTATAAAACAGAAGCATGTGAGGGGCAAACCATTGATGGCAAATATCTCTACTTATTTAAGAGTGACTATAAGATGCTACAAACATTAGGAGTATATGCTGTGGGATTGAAAGTTATTAATTAGTAAAGTATTTATACTACTTGGTACATATGAAAATCACTAAGCCACGCCTACACTGGCAAATATGGCTATTACTATTGCTTTTCTCTCCCACTGTGGCTTTTGAGACCAAGTGTTTGTAGGTTTTCCTCACACTAACCAGCTGTTCAAACCTCTTCATGCATATTGGGTGTCTACTGTTCAATTCACTTCTGACACCAGCCACTTGGAATTAGCACAGACCCCACAGTTAATGGCTTTGTCTCACAAGACTACCCTTACTTTAGATGATGAAATCAGATCTCAACCACTCATACTCTTTATCACTTGTCTATAACTCAGAAGTTTCCTTGGTCTCCTCAGGTTTGAAGATTTGTTACAAAAGCTCGAAAAAGCCATAGAAAACCTTATATACAGTTAGTAGGGAGTTTTGTTGTTGTTGTTTTTAAATTAAAAACATACAACTTGGGAATAACCAAATGGAAGATGCAAATTGGGCCAGGGGTAGGAAAATGACATTCAGCACTTCTACAGCCTCTGTGGACACACCATCCACCAAAACTTCCTTTTTTTTTTTTCTTTATCAACCCAGAAAGCTTTCTGAAGTCCATTGGAAAAGCAGCTATGTTCACCACCATATATCATCCATTAACTCCCCTAAATCCCATTGTTTGGGGGTTTTAGAAGGCTTTTGGGACTTTTGTGTGGTTGATTAAATCACTGGTGTCTAAATCAGCCTCTAGCTTTCATCCCTTCTTGAGATTGTCATTGGGACTGAGAGTTACCTCAGTAGCATAAAAGAAGGGCTGATTATGATTGGCACAAGAGGCTTCTTGTTATTTATTTGCAGCACTATTTACCATGAGAGAGAAAATATGAGGTACAACGAAACCCACTATAAGAGTTTTTAATAGGGGAGGGTAAGGAGCGACTGTGCAAGAAGCCTACTAGAAACAAACGGTGTGGAAGAGCAGGGCAGGGGGACAGATGGAATCTGCTTTTATAGGTCCCCCCACCCCCCAGCAATGCGCATATGGGCTTACATAGCTACACCACACATGCACACAGACTACATGATCATGTAGCGCACAGATTACATAGGATGCAAGACCCTGGAATGACTAAGCATTCTGCATGACTGATGAACAGCGCATGTGCAGTCAGGTAGCTAAGGGTGGGGGATAGTTTGCTGGGAATTATAACACTTCCATCATCAAGAAATTACAAAGGTTTTAAGAGCTTTGTACCAGAAACTATGGCAAATACCAACATATACCTCTTATTACATCACAAGGCTACAATATAGAGAAAGATTAAGCTACAATGTCAACTGTTAGTTGAGGGCCTAGAAAGCTTCCTTTAAAAAAAACTATAATGACATATAAGAAACACTTATTAATTTAGTGTACAGATTACAGAGAGGGTGGAGGTATGGCCTGCTGAGATTCAGACCCATGGGCGAAGAGGGTGTACGGACAGGTGGAGCCCGTTTCCGGCTTCTGACCCTCCTTTCACCTATCATAAAGACAATATAATTCCTTACAACCATAAATGAGAATTCTGAGCAAGTCGCCCTCTAAACTGATCAGAATCTAGCTAAGGACCTTACTCCTATTGTCCGTGAACTTAGCAAGTGGGTGCTCAAGTCTATCTTCTCCAGGCGTAGTTTCAGAACCTTGGCTAGCCAGTCCATATTCCCTGGCCCTTTTCTCTATTTTTCATCATTTTCATTTTCCACACTAACAACCGAACAGCTAAAGATGGGAAAGAAGTTAGACCTTTAGGGAAGCAGCTCCATCCCACATTTGTTCTTAGACATAATACTGCCTCTTACTAGACAAAGATAAGCAAAGATAGTTTCCAAGACCAAGGAGACCACACAATTCCATTAGACTGACTGGTTTTCTGTTTGGTTGGCTTTTGTTTTGCTTTGTTTTACCAATTAAAAGAAAGAAAACGAAATCTATAAACTATTTACCATAAGAAAATTCTAGAAATTAAAGAGGAGCTGTTGAAACTGGGAAAATCTCGTAATTTCTCCACATAATTTACATAAAAATAACTATTGACCTCCTTGTTTTGTTGTAAGAATTGCATGAGTAAATACGAGAGTGATGTGGAAACCTCACGGTGCCGAGTAGTGCCAAGGTGTAATCACCACGGGGACAAGATGGATGCTCCAGAGCATTGTTATAGCTATTGCAAAGTTAGCTCAGAATCCCAGGCTTGAACTTGGGCTTTGCAGGTCAACATGGAATGAATCAGCTTATGCAGCACACTGAATACTATCCTCCTCAGAATCCGTTCCCTGAGCATTGGCTATTTTGTGACTTTGGTTGTCATCAGGAACAGGCTCAGTGGTATGTCCTTGCTTTTATTCTTCTCATTATTTTCTGCAAAGGGAAGGATCACTGGCCTTACTGAAATGTGTAGCTTGTGTTTAGTATTTTTCATTTGTTATTCTTTTTTTGAGATAAGGTCTCATTATATAGGCCAGTTTGCCCTTGAATTCATGATAATATACCTCCATGCTAAGTCTTATAATTGGAACTTAAGTGCTTAGGAATTATTGATCTCCTAATGCCTGTGGTTACAGTTACCAGCATTTTATACCGAAGGAATTCCTCCCCTACTGCCCACCCACCCCCGCCAGCGCAAAGACCCACATTCATCCTAGCTCCATCACATTCGCTTTTGACCCCTTCTCAGTGTATCAGTACTTCTTAAAACCCCAAAGCTATTTATTTTTTTTCAAAATAAAAGAATATTTTCTTTGAAAATTTTCATGGCAGCCCAAAGCATAACAAAACCCAACAGGGGAATTGCTCCCTGGTAGTTAAGTAGTGTGGAAGACAGTCAAAAAGCCTTCTCATGGCACCTTAGAGTGTCTGAAGACACCACTGATGTCTAAAAGTTGACAAATTGCTCACTTCACTGTAGCCACAAAACTAACCTACATCACCACCTGCTGCAGTAAAGGTCATTTCCTGGACGTCTTGGGAACCAGCCATTGAGATGAGCTCTAGTTAGTTCCACTTCTCAGCAATACCAACATTCAGCTGTCACCTTCTTTCCACATTAGCATGCTGTGATTATTCCCAGCAGTGGAGCTGGGCCTCCATGGTAACGCTCTTCAGGGAGCTGGGGAAGCTCTTTAATTATTAAAATGAATAATTCTTACCAACACATTTAATTGGGAAATATTACATGTTAAAGGGGCACTAATGGAACAGCTCTGAGAACCGAACAGTGTGATAGAGTATGCTTTTTGATGTGAATTTTAGCAGTATATCCTCATCTCGTCAGGTGATGCATTATTTAGTTGCTTTAAAAAAAAAAAAAAAAACCTATCATTTCATTCCTAAGTGGAGATGGAATTATTGAACTCACAGAAACAACACTTTGAATTACCCCCATTTGAACCATTATAAACCCACAAAAACAAAATACGACAGATCCATATTGTCTCTGATTGCTAGAAAGTCAACCCAAAAGACACCAAGCATTACATCAGCCAGTTAACACAGAAATGTGCTTAGTTACACTGGGGGTAACTACAGTAATTCTTTTATTGGAGGACAAAAAAAAATGGATATTGAAAGCATTTGAGTAACTTCACATATGGAAACCTTAAGCATATTTACCCTATTGACACTCTACAATGTAGATGTGTGTCCATGTACACTGTGAATTATCATAAATAAGACTTCCATGGGTAAGCAGAAGAACTCAATCTTAGTCTTAACTCATCACACACACAAATAAAGATAATTTATTATTTCTGACATCATTCTTGCAAATTCTCCATAAACGAAGCTTCTAACACTGAAGTAGAAAAAAGATAAGGCCAGCAATCCCATTCAATCCCTTCATTTTGATATTGAAAAGCAATTTCTGTGGGGGGTGGAGATCACAGAAGCACAGGGAATAATTACAGTAGAAAACTGAAAAATGGAAGGCAATGTGTCCATTCTTCAGCAAGAGGTCAATCAGTTATCAGAAATTTCACATTCAACATGTAAGCAAGTATCTTGGAAGTGGGATGTTGCTGGTACTACCTCTAAAGAGCCACAAGACTGATTTTTTTGAAAGACTAAAGAAAGACAGTTTGGGATAGGGGCTCTTTTCAAAGCTTTTGTAAACTAATTGAGATTGCACCAGTGTTGATGGGTGATTGATAGACATGCTGACCACAGAAAACCTGATCCATACACCCTCCACAGATTTTCAAGGGGCATTACACTCCTTGTCAGCACTAAAAAGATCCCAAGGAAGAACTAAGAGAGCCAGAGATCCATTAGTTTAACCTTGAACTTTCCTGGTCCCCCTGCCCCTCAGTGCATCCTTGGGATTAGCATAGTCTGCTTCCTAGGATTCTAGCTCCCAGCCTTCTTACTATCCCATACCAGTTTGCCCCCATTGAATCTATGGTTCATGATATGAAAGCATGTCTCAGCATACTCTCCAAATGATGCAAATATCAAATTAAGCTGCTGTTGTCTCCAAATTCCCTAGTCAGCTTTCCAGAGTCTCCAGCCTTCTAAATCATCCTCTTGTTTCGCTGGCTCTGTCGGGCTACCTGGTCCCCTAATACTGGAGGAAAATCAAAGAGCTGCTTGACTAGAAAGAAGTAATTACTATCTGTGACATTTCCATTAGGAAGTTTCCTACTGAGCTCTCATCTTAATACCACACACTCACATTAATGTCCCTGCCCAACTCCACTCCTGACACTGATATTTCTTAATGCTAATTCTAGTGATTTAGAATGCAGGACTGCTCATTGTTGGACTGTGAAACTAGCAATTCAAGGGCACTCACCTGATACATTGTTTCTACCCACCTGAAATGCCATGTGTCTGAACTACTCTGTTGGCTTTGTCATAATTCTGTTTTGTTTGCATCACGTGACTGCGGTGTGAGTAGTGTGTACTATTCAATAACACGTGCCACACAGAGTATCTAGGAGACAGACAACTGCTTTTCAAGCTTGCTTTAACAGTCAAACTTCTCACAAATGAGATTTTTTAATAAATGAGTATAAAGAACAGTATTTATCAATATAAATTTATTAGGATAACTTAAATTTGTAAGTTCATTTATGTAAGAAGTATGTGGGGAGAGGGGAGGTGAGACATAGTTTGTCTGTAACAGCCTTGACTGTCCTGGAATTTTCTCTGTAGACCAAGCTAGCCTAGAATTCATAGAGATTTACCTACCTCTGCCTCTAGAGTGCTGAAATTAAAGGCGACCACCACCACTGTTTTGGATATTAGTTTAACTTTATAAAGATGTGTTACATTTATTTATGTTGTGAAATGTTAGTTTACCTCTGTAGAGATGTGTTGCATTTGTTTATGTTGTGGAATATTAGGTTGACTATATAAAGATGTGTTGTATTTGTTGATGGAATATTTGTTTCTGAACTATGTAAAGATGTGTTATATTTGTTTACCTTGCCTACCTAAGCTACCTGATTGGTCTAATAAAAAGCTAAATGGCCAAAAGCTAAGCAGGAGGTATAGGTGGGACTTCTGGACAGGAAGATTAAGTAGGAGAAGGAATTTAGGCTCAAGAAAGAAAAAAAAAGAGATGCCAGGGGCCAGACAGACAGACACTGAGGAAGCAGAAAAGTAGGACATACAGAATGAAAGAAAGGTAAAAGCCCTGACGCAAAATGTAGATGAATAGAAACAGGTTAAATTAAGTTAAAAGAGCAAATGGGACAAGCCTAACCTAAAACTAAACATTCATAATTAATAATAAGTGACTGAGTCTTTATTTGGGAGCTAGTTGGCAGCCCAAAGAAAATTCCAACTACACGCTACCATGCCACACGCCATTTCATTTGCATAGATAAACTGTTTCTCATGGATTATCCACGGTTCTTCAGTTAGAAAGACATGGCAGTTTAAAAAGGCATAAGTAATGACAATACCAGTTAATGTCACAAGTGGATAGAGGAGTTTCATGGGATCCCATCCCTAGTGAAGAGCTACAGGCAATTAATAACTGCTGAAAGAGGGGGACAGTCTTCCCCAGGGATGAGCCCCCTAATTTGTTATTCAATATGAAGTGGTCATTCCTAAAAACATGCATACCCAGCAACACTAAATGGGCTCAGCAGGTTGTGTGTGTGTGTGTGTGTGTGTGTGTGTGTGTGTGTGTGTGTAATAATTAAAGAATAATAATTAAAGAAAAGAAAAGGAGGCAATAAACATAGACTGAGCAGTTGGAGGAGCATATGAGGGGTTTGAGGGAAAAGAGAGAGAGGGAAAATGATCTAAACAAATTATACACATATACAATTCTTAAAATAAATTTTAAAAAAGGAATGTCAAATATATCATTCTAAGACCTGCTGAAAATCATGACTACTTTATATCCTAAGCATTTGCTAAAGTCATGCCAAATGTGTCCAAATCTGCCATAAAATATGTCTTAATTACTTTTCTGTTGCTATGATAAAACACCAAGAAGGCAACTTATAAAAGGAAACATTTCATTTGGGTTACAGTTTCAGAGGGACAGAGTCCATGATGGCAGTGTAAAGGCATGGTGGCAGAAACAGCTGAGAGGTATCTTGATCCACAAGGAGGTAGACAGAGATACACTGAGGATGATGTGGTTCTTTTGAAAGGTCAAAACTCACCTGCAGTGACACACCTCCAACAAAGCCACACCTCTTAATCCTTCCCAAACAGTTCTACCAACTGGAGACAAATTATTCAAATATATGAACCTATGGGGACCATTCTCATTTAAACTACCACATAATGCAAGGGAGTTGCTTGATGTGGCTTCTTAATTATAGTTTTACTAATTAAATATATTTTTACATGCAATTTAAACTACACTCTTAAACATTTATTAAAACACAGATGCCAAAGGGCTGGAGAGATGATTCAGCTGTTCATAGCATTTGCTGCTCTTGCAGAGGACCCAAAGTCATTTTCCAGCACCCATACAAGATCTCACAGACATCTATAATTACAGTTCTAGGGCATCCATGACTTTGTCTGGCTTCCACAAAGACCAGGAACATATACAGTACATATACATAGACACAGGCAAAACACTCATAAATAAAAACACATTTTTGAAAAAGCATGGAACACTACTTCTTTGTAGAACAGTTTGAAAACATGACTATCTAGGTAATGGAAAGAAGCAGATGATGAGACGGAGGAAGAGTTAGAGAAGGCTGTGGTAAATGTGCTGCTGTAAGTGCTCAGCTCCCTGAGAACCTCCCTGCCTCCTTACCCTGTCGAGGATGGCTCTGTCTCTTGCAGGAAGTAGCTCAAGTGCCAGTCCCTCGGAGGGATTATCTGCAACTTAAGACAAAGATCAGCTTTTTAGACTGAACTGTGTCTCCCCAAATCCTCACATGAAAGCCGTGAGGTTAAATCATATCATAAGGGCAGGCTCCAAATCCCATAGAAGTCATGTCCTTACAAAAAAAAAAAAAAAAGAGAGAGAGAAGCCGGGCGGTGGTGGCCCATGCCTTTAATCCCAGCACTTGGGAGGCAGAGGCAGGCGGATCTCTGTGAGTTCAAGGTCAGCCTGGGCTGCAGAGTGAGTTCCAGGAAAAGGCGCAAAGCAACACAGAGAAACCCTGTCTCAAAGAAAAAAAAGAAAAGAAAGAGAGAGAGACACCAGAAAGTTCCTTCTCTCTCTCCACAAGTGTGCCCAGTAAAAAGGGAGTGGGAAGACAGGGCAAAAAGTTGCTGTCCCCAAGCTGAGAACCGAAGCCTTACCAAACCCAACCCTGCAGGCACTAGAAGAACTTGACCTTCTAGACTTCCAATGCACAGAACTAAGAGAAAATAATTTTTTTGTATAAGCTACTCAGCCTGTAGTAACTTACTGTAATAATTCAAGCATTCCAATATAATCCCGAGACAGATATGGAAGAAAATACATTTAAATGAGCTCAGCCATTGAAGTTTCCATTTTATCATTATGAGGTTATTTGGATTTAATTGCATTGGATCACTGTCAGTATTTTTCTACCTGAACATAAATAAATGATTTTTTACATGTAGGCCTCAAACATGAGTTTTAATGGATTTGAAGTGATCTCAGCTTTATCCAGTGGCTTTCTGTCCTCATTGCCCATAATGCAGAGCTTTTCACATCCCCTTAAATTGCTAATGTGTCCAAACATCTTGGTTTTTTGGGTTGTTTTTTAAGATCATTCTGTTTAGTTTCTGTAGTTTCTCTTTCTTTATTCATGCTTTCCTGGTGTTTTATATCAAGGACAGGAACAGCATGGCACCAGCATGGCCACCCCCCAACCAGTGTTCCTGATAGTCCTGGATCTGCACACAGCCTCCTATTTCTTCTCTCATGCAGTTACCCAGGCAGCCACTACCAATGTAAATCACGGGAAAGGAAAACTATTTTTTATCCCCCTCTTTTATGCCTTTTATCAAATTTGACTTTAGAGGTTAGATCTGATACAGATTTAAATGATCTTTATGGCCTTTACCCACTGTATAGTTGTATTTCTTCTGATCAGAAATGCTGAGCTCACCCACTCTGGAAACAATATCCAGCCCCTCCAACTGTGCACTGCACACACTACACAGACAATGTGGGGGGGGGGGGGTTGTCCCTCATTGTTCATATTTTCATTGGCTCCACCACTTTTAACTATTTTTCAAATAAATTTTAATATGGAGTTATTGGTTTACAATAATGTCAATGACTCAGTCATAAAAACAACTAATTTTTCAAAATGTTCTAAATGTCTTTGATAAATACTAAATAAACAAAAGGTCTGTACTATTGTTAAGTGCTGTTCCAAATAACAAGACATCTAGTTTAGTATGATAGTGCCAACCTAAGTGCTCCATTTTTTTTTAATTTATTTTAATTTATTTTGCAATACAATTCAGTTCTACATATCAGCCACGGATTCCCTTGTTCTCCCACCTCCCGTCCCCCTCACCTTCCCTCCATTTTTTTTTCAACAAATACCATTGAAAGTAGGAAAAGTCAAAAGCATAATCCATTCCTAAAACTGAACTCTGCCATAACACTAGTCCAAATCTGGGAGGAATTTGTGCTATTGGCATAGTTAATACAATAGATTAGAAATCACTTTGGAAGACAGAAACAGAGACACTCTTAGAGGAGAGGAAGGTGGGGGCAAACACTTTGACCTGCCTTCTAGCATGACACTAAGAGGAACATATTGTCATCTCAGTGAAGAGTATGGCATAGGTGGTCCACACTTCCTCTGAGTAGAATGAAACATGAAAGAGACACTATGAGATTTGTGGTGATATTGTGTCATCCCCCCCAATAGTGTGCACCCTAATAAACTTACCTGGGGTCAGAGAACACAACAGCCACTAGATATAGAGGTCAGAAAATGGTGGCACACACACCTTTATTTCTAGCATTCTGGATCTCAGTGAGTTCAAAGCCACACTGGAAACACCCAGGCATGGTGACACATGCCTTTAATCCCAGCAAGTGATCGCAAGAAGCAGAAAGGTATATAAGGTGTGAGGACCAGGAACTAGAGCCTGGTTAAGCCTTTAGGCTTGTCGCAGCAGTTCAGTTGAGATCCATTTGAATGAGAACTCAGAGGCTTCCAATCTGAGGAAACAGGATCAGCTGAGGAATTGGCAAGGTGAGGTGGCTGTGATTTGCTCTGCTTCTCTGATCTTTCAGCATTCACCTCAATACCTGGCTCTGGGTTTGTTTTTATTAATAAGACCTTTTAAGATTCGTGCTACAGAGATCTTTTTCTTGATTGGATTTATTTCTTCTCCTTGTACTTGTCAGGATGATGAAGTTTCTCTGAATACTTCTGTAGGTTACTTTTCAGAATTCTGCCGTGCCTCTGAGTTGGCCAGTGTGACTGCCTCTTCCTTCTTTCTAGACTTTGTGCAGGCTTATTATTTCTGTTGGTTAACCTTCACTGTCAACTTGACTGGATTGAGAATCAGCAGGTGAATATACCTCTGGCTCTGTCTGTGAGGATGTTTCCAGAAAGGTTTTACTGAGGATGGAAGACCCATCCCCAGCATGGAAAACACCATCCTTTGGGCTGAGGTTGCAGACTGAATAGGAAAAAGGAAGTGAGCAGAGCACTGGTGTCCACCCCTGCTTCCTGACACAAACCACAATGCAGGCAGTCGCCTCCAGCTGCCGCCACCATGCTTTCTCTGCCATCATGTACTGTATCTTCAAAATGTCAATCAAAATAACCTTCTTCCCTTGAGTGGCTTTCCTCACGTGTTTTGTCACTGCCATGAAAAAAGTAGCTCATAGATTAGCTTTACTCCATCCAGAGACAATATGCCTAGGCTCAGTGCTTATCAGTGGGCGGTGACTGTCCTAGTTAGGGTTACTATTGCTTTGATGAAACACTATGACCAAAGTAACTTGGGGAGGAAAGGGTTTATTCGGTTTATGCTTCCACATCATTAAAGGAAGTCAGGAAAGGAACTCACACAGGGCATGAACCTGGAGGCAGGAGCTGATGCAGAAGCCATGGAGGAATGCTTCTTACTGGCTTGCTCCTCGTTGCTTGCTCAGCCTGCTTTCTTATAGAACTCAGGATCACCAGCCCAGGGATGGCATCACCCACGATGGGCTGGGCCCTCCCCCATCAATCACTAATTAAGAAAATGCCTTACAGGCTTGTCTACAGCCTGATCCTATAGAGGCATTTTTTTCTTTTTTTTTTTAATTTTTGTTTTGTTTTGTTTTGTTTTTTGTTTTTCGAGACAGGTTTTCTCTGTGTAGCTTTGTGCCTTTCCTGGATCTCACTCTGTAGACCAGGCTGGCCTTGAACTCACAAAGATCTCCCTGCCTCTGCCTCCTGAGTGCTGGGATTAAAGGCATGCACCACCACCACCCTAGAGGCATTTTCTTAACTGAGGTTCCCTCCTCTCAGATGACTTTAGCTTGTGTCAAGTTGACATTAAACTAGCAAGCAAAGTGACCATAAGCATTCTTTCTGTTCATTCATGACCTGCCCAGGAAAGGTAACGAATTCATCAGAGCAAGTTTAGGGGAGCAATATTTTGACACTAATTGCTTTGGTTTTTACATATATACATATGTATCATATATGCTTAAAGTATTCACTATGTTGTGATATATGTACATAGCAAAATGATGAAGAAAAATCTACACCCATTTACTATCAATTACCATTTCCTCTCCCACCCCCCATGTATATATACACAGGTATGTGTGTGTATTCATGCACATGTATATATGTATCCACACATGCATATGCATGTTTTCTGAGAGCCCCTAAAGTTTCTTGCCTTAGCCATCTTTGGTATGCTCTGCAGTATTATCATTACATAGTCATTATACTGCCCATCACATGACTCTGGGTTTCTGTCTCTCCATGCACAGGCTGCAGGTAGGCACTCTGGCCCAATGTTATGGGAAAAGAAAAACCACATGAGATTAACAGCATAGTTGTTTCTTGGCTCCTTCCTCACAGAGCTCTGGAAGCTGAGCCAGAGGGCTACATTAGGAGAGGTGTTTCTGAAACTCAAAAACTGTGTTTTAAGTACAAAAAAGTAAAATCCATGCTATGAAAAACAGACAGCTTAAAAGGCATTGCCAATCCTGAGACTCAATTAGAAGAGCAAAGTGAGTTAGAAAATCAGAGGCCACTAAATGTCCCCAACTATGCCGGCCTCTCCTGGAATGAGTCCTGGGAGAAGAGAAGTAAAGTTCTACCTAAAGTGGGACTTTAAAAGCAGAGGAGGCTGGCCAGGTGGTGGCGCACGCCTTTAATCCCAACAATCAAGAGGCAGAGCCAGGCGGATCTCTGTGAGTTCGAGGCCAGCCTGGTCTACAGAGCGAGATCCAGGACAGGCACCAAAGCTACACAGAGAAACCCTGTCTCAAAAAAACCAGAGGAGGCTGGTGTATCAGTGCACACTTGTACTCCCAACACTCGGGAAGCAGAGGCAGGAAAATATCTGAGAGTGCCAGAACTAGAAAAAAAAACCCAGTCTTGATTAAAAAAAAAAAAAAGAATGCAATGGCTATGGCTGTACCCTAACACGTATGCACAGGCACACAATGCTGTACAGAAGGTTCTGGGTAGGCTGACTCCTTACACACAGTAACAAGTCGGAGCTCCCAAGCACCAGAAACGGAGACAGGCGGAAGAAGCTCAATGGGCACAGATGGGCGCAGCAAAGTCAACACAGGGTGAGTTAGAGCTCTTTCCTGTCAAGGGTGTAGGGACCCAAGGCAGGAACCAGACACCTCCCTGTGGCTCCACCATACTATTTAGGGTCCCAGCTCTGGGGAAAGAAACTCTCCCTTTGAATGGGGATGAGGGTGACAGAAGAGTTAGCCTGTCTGTTTAAAGCTGAAGTAACTGAGATCAGTTGAAAATGGGCTGTGATAAAACTACCTGCCATCACACACTTATAATGAGGACTAATGAAGATCGCATTTATCACTTTCACACCCCGCTGATGATTCAGTCCTTCTCATTAGTTTATAAGTAGGCTCACTGGCTTCCTATAGTCATTTGCCTTATTCCTTGCTATACCAACCACAGAATATATTAAAACAATGCCTCCTGGCACACATCACTAGAACAGGGCTTTACATAACTCCCACCCCCACCTCACCTGGTAGCAGATGCCTGAAGTCCCAGCAATTAGGAGGATGAGGCAGAGATCCCAAAATCAAGGCACCCTGGGCCCCATAGCCAGACCCTGTTCCCTTCCTCCCCACCGAAAGAAAATCTCTGAATGGGCCTGCATCTTCCAAGATACAACGTGCCTCCATAGTTCCTAAACTAATAAGAAAACCACAACACAAGGAAGCACTGTGCCCTAGCAAAATCAAGCTACTTCTAGCCCAGGGAGCATGAGTGTTTGCAAAGTAGAAAATGAAACCAGCCAGGCCAGACGCTCCTGCAATAAACAACCTGCCCAGTTGTATAGTGACGCCGAGTTAGAGAATGAAAATCACAATCAGTTATTTTTCTTAATAAGAATAGTGGAAAGATGTTAATTTTTCTGGTTAGCCAAAGGAGGCAGAAGCAGGAGGATTGCAGTAACTTCACAGCCAGCCTGGGCTACAGTATGAGACACTGTATTAAGAGAGAGAGAAGAGAGGGGGGGAAGGAGAGAGAGTTGGGCAGAGAAAGAAGGGAAGGGAAGGGAGTGGGAAAGAGTTTGGATTCTTTTTCCAGTGTCCATGCCCTTTACTTATGAAGCAACATGGAAGCAAGAAAATTGCCCAAATTTGTTTCTACTTAATTCAGATAATCTAATTAATTATCTGCATCTTTATGTCAATGTCCTCTTCTGGTTAGATTCCAGGATAAACCATCCTCCAAAAATGTAGATGCCTAAGCACAGAACCTCTCTTCAGACAGCTTCATCCCCAGTTTATCCTTAACTTCTCTGTATGGAGCTTCCAGCTCCCCACATTAAGTCATCAGAAGCAGATGTGCTAAAGCTATATATACACCAAGCCTTAAAACTGCTTTTAGTGTTTCCTGGAGATTTATCTCACATGTAGAACAGCCCCAGGTGGCCATCCCTAAAAAATAAATTCTAGAAGTTGTCTAAGCCTCAGATTCCTCATATCAAAATGGTGCTTATAATATCCACTCTGTAGAACTCTGGGAGGTGTTGGTTGGGAGTGGGGGGACACCCAGCACAATTCTAGCCACAGTAAATGGCTGGGTCTTAATCTTGTGAGCGTGTGGTTACAGTGAGGTCATATTGTCAGTAAGAATGTAAATTTCCCTGATACATACCACACCCCTAAAAAAGTATCAAAAGAAGGGAATGAGGGGCAGAGAAAAAGACAAAGAGAAGGAAGAAGGAAGGAAAGGAGGGAAGGAGGGAAGGAGCGAAGGAGAGGGGCCGATCTTCCCACTTCAAAAAATCCAAATTAATGATGGTTCTTCCCACTTCAAATTACATAATTAATAAAGATCCCTCACAAGTGTACCCAGCCTCTTGGGCTTTAGGTAATCACAGATGTAGTCAGGCCAACAACCAAGAATTGTAGTCATCACAACTTGTAGCCCTGTTGGAATATGGTGAAACCTTTAAGAGATGGAGAGTACCCGGGTTTGGTTCCCAGCACCTACACAGCAGCTTACAACTGGTTGTAACCTGGTGAAACCTTTAAGAGATGGGGTCCGTTGGGAAAAGGTTGGGTCACTGGGGGCATGCTATTGAAGAGGATATTTGGAATCTGGTCCCTTCCTCTCTTTCTTCTTTATTTTTTAGAGATATGTTTATTTACTTATTGTTTTTATGTATGTATGTGTGCCTACATGACTCATGGTACACCACATGCATGGAAGATCCCTTGGAGGCCAGAAGAGGGCATAAGGTCCCCTAGAATCAGAGTTATAGTCAGTTGTAAGTTGCCGTGTGGGTGCTGGGAACCAAACCCAGGTACTCTGCAAGAACAGTGGGTGCTCTTACCCACTTCCCCCCTCTCACGGCTCCCTTGTCATTATGGGGGGACAGCTTCCTCCACCATACATGCCTCACCATGATGTTCTACCTCACCACAGACCCAAAGGCAACAGGACCCGTAAACCATGGACAGAAACATGCAGAACTCTGAACCAAATTAAGCATTTTTATCCTTGAAAACTGACCATCTCAGGTGTTTTATCACAGTGACAGAAAGCTGGCCAATCCCTTAGTGCAAACAGCAGAAAGAAGTCCTTCAAATACCCATCCTGGTTATTTTATGCCTACCAATGCCTATGTGTAACTCAGGAAAAACTCATTTCAAAAAAAAAAGGATCGAAATTTACCATAGATCAATAGCCCAGAGCCATTTGGCAATAGAATAAAACCCTCCAGCTAAACATTTTAAGCCCACTCTATATCAGCTCTTGCCCATGCAAGTTTCATTGGCAGTCCTGATGGTACACCTCTGATGTCCCTGACTCCCTGCTCTTCAGTTAGGCACAGTACCACAGAGCTGAAACTCTGGAGAAATTCAGACTCCAAACATTCAGGAGTAGAGCATATGGCTTTCCAGAAGCAGGGCAGCAGTGACATGTGTCTTTACAAACGTCCCTGTTGCAATGTGCTCCAGCTGCTTAGGAACAGCGTGTCTGTTTTGGCTTTCACCCTCCTCTGTTCACAAATTAGCTTTTCAGCTGGGCTTAAGTATGGAAAACAGACAGCTTCTGAAGAGGAAGAGCCTTGCCAGGCAGAACTGAAGAGCATATTCAGATGCTAGGCTAAAAAGTCATAGTATTTAGCCATTTTGTTGATTAAGAAAACAGTCCAGTCACAGAAATATCTATCCATCCATACTGAAGCACTGAGCTTTGTATATACAACTGTTAGGAGGAAATGTGGCCTTCTTGCTCCAGAAGGACCCCCAATTACACAAATTATTAGGTGCACACCTCCACACCACAGTACCAATCACTATCACCCTCCATTATCTCTTACAAGACCTATTTCAGACCCCTACATTCAGGGCTGTAGCAATGACCCAACATGATACTTGTTGCTATGTAACAATTCCCCTTCTCCCTCTCCCTTGCCTTCATCCTCCCTATTATGAATGGTTGATGAGAGCAGAGGCTATACTAACACTGTGGACCATTGTAACCTCATACCTGTTGTGGAACTTCACACATAACTGGCATTCAATGTTGGTGTGTGTATGGAACAGAGGAGTAATTGCCTTTCTGGTCGCACTGGTTTCTTCTCTCCATTTGCACACAGCTCCCCTACCCCTGCCATGGACTTCCAACTTCAAACTTGACTATGCCCAGATAGTTTTTTGAGTGACTGAAAACAGTATGATTTGGGGTTCCTTACAACACAATTTTTCTCAAAATCCATGTTTGCTTCATTCATGTGTGTGATGGTTAATCTGATTGTCAGTTCTACTGGACTGAAATTATTACCCACATCTATGTGCTTGTGAGGACATCTCCAGAGAGGAATAACTAAAGGTAGAGAATCCACTATGGAGATGGACATTGCCATCCCATGGGCTCTGGGTGCCAGGTGGAGTAAAGAGGAAGAGTGGGAAAGACTGGAGGGCAGGCATTCTCTATCTCTGCTTCCTGGTTTCCATGCTGTGAGCTGCTTTGCTCTACCACACCCTGGCCATGATGGACTGGAACCTCCGAAACCTTGAGGTGAAATAAATGTTTCTTCATTTCAGTAGTTCACGTCAGGTATTTTGTCAGAGTGATGAAAAGTATAGAATACTGTGTAGGCTGCCAGAGAAGTCACAATGATGTACATGGCTCTGGAGAGTTGGTTGGTTCATTGTAACTCAAAGGGCAATAAAGATTCATATTTCTTCAACTCCAAAAGCAGAGAGAACAACCCTCTCCAAAGCTCAGGGAATATCCCAGAAGTAGGGTATCAAAAAAAATGTAAAAGCCAGAGGATGGGGAGACATTCAGCACAAAGACATCTTATGGACATGCATAGCCATTCCCCTTATACACTCACTGAAGGTGTGGTTATCTACACGGGGCTTGCTCCAGATTGGTCCCTGTCAACATTTCATCATGAATGAGGGAAGAGCCTGGGAGGCCCATTTCTCCCTATAGGTCTATTGTCTCTAATGGTTCTGAGAGAGGGGATGCCATTTTTTTTTTTCAGTGCTGAGGCCACAATAAGTTGTTTGTGTTTCAGCAAATATGATCAGTAGCCAAATGAAACACACTGTTTATTGATAGTGCTAACAGAGCAGAGCTTTAGTGAAAGCTGAATTGCGGTCACAGTGAGACAATCAGCTTCCTATCCATGAGCCCTGACATTAACTAAACCTCAAGTAAAGCCAGAACTAAGACATACAACCCCAGATCCCCTTACCCACATGGGCCAGAACCAGAGGCTGTCTTGTAAGTCCAGAAAGAGAGGAACATAAGCTGTTACCAGTGTTTTTGATCTTAGCCATTCTGTCAGGTGTAAGTTAGTGTTTGATTAGCATTTCACTGATGACTAATGATGATGAGCAGCAATTCCTTAAATGTCTTTCAGCCATTTGAGATTCTTCTGTTGAGAATTCTCTGTTTAGCTCTGAAGCTCATTTTTTCAATTGGATTGGTTGGTATTTTGATGTCCAGTTTCTTGAATTCTTTATATATTTTGGAGATCAGCCTTATGTCAGATGTGGGATTGGTAAAGATCTTTTCCCATTCTGTAGGCTGTCATTTTATCTTATTGACCATGCCTAGTGCCTTACAGAAGCTTCTCAGTTTCAGGAGGTTCCAATTATTAATTATTGCTCTCAGTGTCTGTGCTACTGGTGTTGTATTTAGGAGGTAGTCTCCTGTGCCAATGCATTCAAAACTAGTTCCTACTCTCTCTTCTATCAGGTTCAGTGTAACTGGATTTATGTTGAGGTGTTTGATCCACTTGGACTTGAGTTTTGTGCATGGTGACAGATATGGACCTATTTGCAATCTTCTACATGTTGACATCCAGTTATGCCAGCATCATTTATTGAAGATGCTTTCTTTTTTCCATTGTACAATTTTGGCTTGTTTGTCAAAAATTAGGTGTTCATAGGTGTATGGGTTAATGTTGGGGTCTTCAATTCAATGCCATTGGCCCATATGTTGGCATATATGCCAATACCAAGCTGTTTTTTTATTACTATAGCTCTATAGTAGAGCTTGGGGTCAAGGAGGGTGATGCCTCCAGAGGTTGCTTTACTGTACAGGATTGTTTTAGCTATCCTGGGTTTTCTGTTTTTCCATATGAAGTTGAGTATTATTCTTTCCAGGTCTGTGAAGAATTATGTTGAGATTTTTATGGGGATTGCATTGAACCTGTAGATTGCTTATGGTAAGATTGACATCTCTACTATGTTAATCTTACCTATCCATGAGCATGGGAGATCTTTCCATTTTCTGATATCTTCTTCAGTTTTTTTCTTCAGACTTAAAGTTCTTGTCACACAGGTCTTTCACTTGCTTAGTTACAGTTACTCCAAGGTATTTGATATTGTTTGTGGCTAGTGTAAAGGATGATGTTTCTCTGATTTCTTTCTCAGTCTATTTATCATTTGTATATAGGAGAGCTATTGATTTTTTTTTTGAGTTAATCTTGTATCCTGCCACATTACTGAAGGTGTTTATCAGCTGTAGGAGTTCCCTGATAGAATTTTTGGGGTCACTTATGAATACTATCATAAAGGGGAACACTCCTCCACTGTTGGTAGGAGTACAAATTTGTACAACCACTTTGGAAATCAGTATGGTGGTTTCTCAGAAAATTGGGAATCAATTTTCCTCAAGACCCAGCTATACCACTCTTAGGCATATACCCAAAGAATGCTCAATCATACCACAAGGACACATGCTCAACTATTTGCATAGCAGCATTATTTATAATTTCCTGAACCTGGAAACAAGCTAGATGCCCCTTAACCAAAGAACAAATAAAGAAATTGTGGTACATATACATAATGGAGTACTACTCATCAGAGAAAAACAATGACATCATGAAATTTACAGGCATGGAACTAGATGGAACTAGAAAATATCATCCTGAGTGAGGTAACCCAGACTCAGAAAGACAAACATGGTATATACTCACTCATAAGTGGTTACTAGAAGTAAAGCAAAGGATAACCAAACTACAACCCACAGCTCCAGAGAAGCTAGCTAACAAGGAAGACCATAAGAGGGATGCATTGATCACCCTGAGAAGGGGAAATAGATTAGATCTCCATGAGTAAACTGGGGATGAGAGGGAGGGCAATGGAAGGTAGGGGGTGGGGGATGAGAACATAAGAGAATGAGATGTTTGAGCTAGAACAGGGACGGAGTGGGAGAGCAATGAAAGAGATATCATGATAGAGAGAGACTTCATGGGGATAAAGAGAAATCTGATGTTAGGGAAGTTCCCAGGAACCCACAAGGATGACCCCAGCTTAGACTACTAGCAATAGCGGATAGGGTGCCTGAACTGGCTTACCCCAGTAATCAGATTGGTGAATATCCTAACTGTCATCATAGAGCCTTCATCCAGTAACTGATGGAAGGAGATGCAGAGATCCACTGCCAAGCACCGGGCAGAGCTCTGGGAGTCCAGTTGAAGAGAGGGAAGAGGGATTCTACAAGCAAGGGGCATCAAGATCATGATGGAAAACCCTACAGAGACAACTGAACCAAATCAGTGGGAACTCATGAACTTTAGACCAACAGCTGTGGAGCCTCCATGGGACTGGACTAGGCCCTCCTGCATACGCGAGACAGTTGTGTAGTTTGACCTGCTTAAGGAACCCTCTGGCAGTAGGGTCAGGATCCATCCCTGGTGCATGAGCTGGCTTTTTGGAGCCCACTACCTATGATGGGACACCTCACACAGCCCTGATGCAGGGGGAGGGGCTTGGACCTGCCTCTACTGAGTGTACCAGGCTCTGCTGACTCTCTTTAGGAGGCCTTACCTTGTTGGAGGAGGGAATAGAGGATGGGTTGGGTGGAGAGGCTGGAGGTATGGGAGGAAGGAAGAAAGGGGGATCTGCGGTTGATAGGTAAAATGAATAAAAAAATCCTTAATAAAAAAAAGGATAAAGAAAGAACCATGGCATTGCAACCTGCCATCAGCATGGGTCTGGAAGAAGAAACTACAAAGAGGGCATGTCATTGATGTGATACCATTGACATGTTGGCCATGCACAGCTGAATGTCACACACTAATTTCAAGTTCCAAGCTACTGCTTAATCTTTATCTCTTAGGAAGAAGTGATGGAGAAATGAGGAAAAGAAATTAACACCATCCCTAGTACCACCACCACACCAGTTAGTTCAGACGTCCATGGGCTAAAGCCAAAGTGAAAGAATATTGTTCCCCAGAGGAGTCTAGACACACCATAGGTGCTGCAACAGGTACCTGGAGAATGGATGAATCGTGACTTCTGGATCTGGATCTTGGTCCTGAGTCCTATGGCACAGCCAGACCTCCACATTTCCACTTCTCCCTCAGCTTTCCCCATGTCTCATGGAAGAAAAATGGGAAATCATTCCTTGTATGATTGCTCAGGTCATAACATTCTTCCAGTTCCACAGAACTATTGCTCAGTTCAATATGGTCTACCCTGAAAAGACTGATTTGTTACCCAGAAGGCAGAATTGGACCTTCTTTCGCCCCACCCTCATTTGTAAAGATAAATGGTGGTGGGGTTTATTGAGAAGAACTCATCCCGCCTTTGCTAACAAGAATGTCCCCTGACCCTCTTCACTGGATTCCCTATAATAATTGGCCTGCAAACTTTCTATTTCACAAATACTGAATTATCTCTTTTATGTCATCAGCCTAAGTGTTTTAAGTTGTTTTTTTAACTGAAGACTTTCCCCAAAATAAACAAAAAGCAACAAAACCTTCCTTGATTTTTCATAAGAAAGCTAAATTTCACCAAAAAATGAAATTAAATTATTTCTGCAATATTTCATAATATTATACTAGTTAGAGCAATCTCCTTTCGACTTATTATCTGATGTATTTTTCTTGACCTTAGAGCATTGGAAATCATCCTTCACTAAATAATTTTTTAAAGTATGATTTGCTCTATGACATGAGGTTCTCAAAGGAATATTATTTTCTTTTCCATATAATTTTAAAACACTTCATTTCTTCAGACATGAAACCTAACTTGACCATCCAAGTATACCGACAGATTAAATATACAAAAATGGTAGAAATAAAATATTGTCCCTAGTAAGATGGAATCATAACATGAGTTCATTTTTTTCAGATTATTAGAAAAGGACCAAGAAGGAACTGATAATCTCCATTATTTGGCTCAGGTGACATCACTCCAGATTTTTCCTAGGAAATTTGCATAACAAAATATTCCATCTACATGCATTATGGAAATTAATAAATTTTGCTCCAAGAATGATTATTGATGTTCTTGGCCATATTCTCTACTTTTTCCATTATCAGCCTACATAAAGAGATTAAAGCAATTCTCTAGGGTTGGGTACATATCTGGGAAAAGTATTTGTAATAGAATCTAATTTATGAATTTATTCTAATTAAATATTGCAGCAGGGTCCCCTTAGACTATGCACTATATAAAAACTTGGTATCCTGTGGAGTTAAGAGACCTGACCACTAGTCAACCACTTTACTGCCAGGTGACCATGAACAAATTGGGATGTCTGTCCTGTAATTTTGTCACTTATAAAACAGAGACAATGTCAAAATCTACCATGTATGAAGACAAATATAGCTCCTGACACATGTAGATATTCAATAAATGTTATTTTCAGGCAAAATATGTGTGAATAATTTTATAACTTTAAAAAGAGGTTTTTCCATGCATGGTATCAAAGCAAAAAAAGTGAAAGTATTCATGAACTTAAATACATAAAGTATAAAGTTTTTAAAAGTTATGCTATATTTTTAATATATGTGTATGTGTACAGATGCTCTCAGATACCAGAAGACGGTGCTGGATCCCTTGGAGCTGGAGTTATAGATGGTTCTGGCTCAGGTGGATGCTGAGAACTGAATTCAACTCCTCTGCAGGAACAGTATACATTCTTAACCATTAAACCATCTCTCCCACTCCAAATGTGATGTTTTTTAAAATGACAAAAATATTGCAATCATGGTAAAGGACAAACACCTGGAAGAAAAGGTTTGCAACATAGTCACTAACAAATAGGTAAACAGCTGCAATGCAGAGAGGTAGAAAAGTAACTAAAGGAGAGGAATCAACGATTCAAAACAAATCAGGGCCAGTAAATATATGAACAGATGTTCAGTCTCACTAGCAATCAAAGAAATGCAAATAAACAACAGACTGGCAATGATTAAAGAGACGGACCAGACCCAGCATCTGTGAGTGAGTGTGCAGTAGGCTGGCCTCATGCACTTCCGGTAAGTGAACTTTGGAGAAAGCCTTTTTAGATGGCTATTGAAGGTTACGCATCAACACTCAAAAGATGCATTCTCTTTACTTTGTGGGTTTTCTTTTATAGCCTACCTACAATTTTTCAGTAATCAGATGCAAAACCATTTCTGTTTTTCAAAATTAAAAGAGTTTGCTTCCCCCTTTTCCTGTGGTTTTAATGAAAGATAAGAGCTCAGGCAGGCTTATAGAGAGTAATAATATTAATAACAAGAATAATAATACCCTGATACTATGTGACAACTCATGAACTTAAATACATAAAGGAGGTTTCTTGCCCTGATTCTCACACCTCCTGAACAGGAACAAAATGGGAAAAACTACTTATCCTGGGAATAGCCATAAGCCTCCAGGCTCTGTTAATCTTCTGTGTACCTGCCTTCAGCCCACAGATGGTCCTGAAGTGGAAAGAAAGCTGGATTCAGGACCCTGGAGGATCTTCTCCACTAACCCCAAGGGCTGCTTCTCTGACAGTAAATTAACACCTGCGTACATCTTCCTGCTCTGTGGCGTTCACTGACTGGTAAGAGATCTGTCCTCATTCTAAGTGTGTAATGCTAGTCCTCTCCTCAAGCTCCTTGCCAGATCTCACCAATAGAGGAGGAGAATTGCCCCTTCCTTCTCTTATCTATGTCCCCATTGGAAACTGTGCTGGGTACAATTGCGATTAAACAAATTGCTCTGTGGTGATTTCAGACCCCCAAGTTGGTGAAACCTGAATGCTGGCCACTTCAACTCTCTCCCCTATACATCACCGTTCTTCCAACACTGGATATCTAAAAGTTTATCCTACTTCCTTCTCATATTTTTGTTCAAAAAGGGGGTCAAAACAGGCTTCTGAAATTCACTCATACTTTATGTTATCCCATCAGCAACAGATTACATAACCATGGCGTCAAAATTTAAACTAAAATAATGAGGTCATTGTAAAAATTCAAAACATTCAAATACAGACCAATAACAGGCGGGAGGTTCATGCTAACGTTACATGAATGATGGGGGTTGGGGCACACACTTCCTGAGGACCTAGTGTTGGTCCAGTCAGATGTGGGTATCAAATATCAGTGGGGCTTGAGGATTAGGTGTTGGGTTTTTTTTTTTCTGAAATTTATTCTAAACCTCACTAATACTTATTGAGCTGTAAAAGGTGATATGAGCATAAAATTACCTAGCATTCTTTAGAGGGGAAAAGGAAGAAGTGAGGGAGAAAGAAGAAAGGAAAGCTGAAGAGAATAGAGGAAAAAAAGCAGTAAAGGCTTAGGGAAGAATAATCTGAAGTATGAAGCAGCAACTTTTCTCTGAAAAGAAATCTATAAATGAAGACTACTATAAAGGATCTCTACTACTGGACTCTCTTATTTTCAAATTTTAGCAAATGAAAATAAGTAAACTGTGATGAGAACATGAGGCGGTTATAAAAGGAGGTCGTAGATGAGTTCACAGCTGGCCATGATACTGGTTAGAAGCAGAAAGCCTCAAGTAGCCTAATGCAACTTGGAGGAGTGATAGGAAATCAATAACAACTCCCACTCAATGTTAGTTCACATTTTGGTAATGTGTATGATAGGAGGCCTTTCTTTCTGTGGAGAATTAAGTGCCTATATTTTCATTCTCAATTAGCCAAAGTTCTGCAGCATGCCATGACTCTAATGCAGAGCTGGGCAGGGAGGTCAGAAGCAGTTGAGTCAGCATGGAGGAAGGGCACTCCTTCCACAGGACCCCAACTGGAGGCTCCCTGCAGAACAGTGGCTGAGGAGGAGGAGGTAGACACAGTATGCTCGGCCATAGGCCCTTCCTTCTCAAGCTGATGACTCTGAGGTGATCTGGGAGGCTATGACAGAAAAGAATATGAATATTAAGGAATCTTTTCACTGTCTCTCTAAGAAGTTTTGAAGCCCTAGTCCTTTACTGTCTGTATTTAATAGACATTGCCAAAACAAGTAAACATAATATTGCTAAAAAAAAAAAATTCTCTAAAGACTTCACATAAGACATAAAGAAAAATGTATACACATAATTGTGTGTGTGAGTCAAGGCTAATAGTGACTGAACAGCAGACATAAAGATGTAGGAGTTGGGCAGTCCCCACCAGTCAACAAGCAGGTAAGTGACCCTCCTGACAGCTGAATTCCAATGAATCCTGTTCCCCCAAGACTCACTGCAGCGCTCACCCCCACCCACCTCTTCATCCTCCCTGTGGCCAGCCCTTCCCCGAAATGCCAGCAGACTCCATGGACCCAGATACAGCTCACACCAGTTGGAACAACAGCAGACTCCATGGGCCCAGGTATAGCCCACACCAGTTGAAAGAACACCACCCCCCTCCACTGGGCTCCATATTTGGTCTACAACTTTGGAAGACGACTTTGGCTTTACAGGAAGCTAGGTTGGATCTAGGCACCCAAGGCTCCACAAACCTCCTCAGCACAAATACCCTACTGGACTTGAAGACTTGCCAGTCACCAGAACCTTTGGCCACCTAGCCCAGAGACAAGAGAGGAAACAGAAAACAAAGAAACAAAACACCCTTCCAACAAAGACAAACACGAGAATCAACACCTGGACCTATAATCATCCCAAATCCAGATGCCTAAATGCCAGTGTAAGAACACATTCCATAACAGAAAGAGCAATATGTCACCACCAGAGCCCAGTGATCCTATGACAGCAAAACCTGAACATTCCAACACAAATGAAGCACAAGAAAATGACCTTAAAAATAACTTTCTGAATATGATAAAGACACTTAAAGATGAAATGAAAAATTCCCTTAAAGAAATAAAGGGAAAGATAAACAAAAATTGGAAGAAATCAATAAATCCCTTAAAGAATCCCAAGGGAAAAAAAAAGAAAAGAAAAAAACAATCAAACAGGTGACAGAATGGTTCAAGGCCTGAAAATGGAAATAGAAGCAGTAAAGAAAAGAGTAACTGAGGGAATTCTAGAAATGGAAAACCTGGTAATCAAACAGGAACTACAGATGCAAGCAAGCATCACCAACAGAATAAAAGAGGTGGAAGACAGAATCTCAGGCAGTGAAGATACAATAGAAGAAATAGATTAATCAGTTAAAGAAATAGTTAATCAGAAAATATTAAATATAAAAGGTTCCTAACACAAAACATCCAGGAAATACCGGACACTATAAAAAAAAAAAAAAAACCTGAGAATAATAGGAATAGAAGAACAGTCCCAGCTCAAAGGTACAGAAAATATATTCAACAAAATCATAGAAGAAAACTTTCCTAACCTAAAGAAGGACATGCCTATAAAGGTACAAGAGACTTACAGACCACAAAATAGGCTGGACCAAAAAAAAAAAAAAATAGTCCCCTTGCCACATAATAATCAAAACACTAAGTATACGAAATAAAGAATGAATATTAAAAGCTGTAAAGGAAAAAAGCCAAGTAACATATAAAGGCAGACCCATCATAATTACACCTGAGTTCTCAATCCAGACTCAAAAACCCAGAAGGACCTAGACAGACTTCTTGCAGGCACTCAGAGACCACAGATGCCAGCCTAGACTACTATACCCAGCAAAACTTTCAATCACCATAGATAAAAAAAAAAACAAGATATTTAAAACAAGATATATCATGAAAAAAGTAAATTTAAACAATACCTAATCACAAACTTAGCCCTACAGAAAATACTAGAAGGAAAACTCCAACCCAAGGAAATTAGCTGCACCCACGAAAACACAGGCAATAGATATCTCACACCAGCAAAACTCAAAGAAGGAAGGAAACAGAGAGAGAGAGAGAGAGAGAGAGAGAGAGAGAGAGAGAGAGAGAGAGAGAGAACAAAGATAACAGAAATTAACAGTCACTGGTCATTAGGATATCTTAATATCAATAGACTCAATTCACCAATAAAAAGACACAGGCTAACAGAATGGATACAAAAACAGGATCCATCCTTCTGCTGCATACAAGAAACACAAATCAACATCAAACACTGAATAAAGAGTTGGAAAAAGATTTTCCAATCAAATGGACCTAAGAAGCAAGCTGGTATAGCTATCCTAATACCTAACAAAATAGACTTTAAACTAAAATTAATCAAGTGATGGAAAAAGACATTTCATATTCATCAAAGGAAAAATCCATCAAGATAAGTCTCAATTTTGAGCATCTATGCCCCAAGGACACCCACCAACATTTGTAAAAGAAATATCACCAAAGCTTAAATCATACATTGAACCCCACACATTAATAGTGGGAGACTTCAACACCCCATTCTCACCAATGGACAGGTCTTCCAGGCAGAAACTAAACAGAGAAATACAAGAACTAACAGACGTTATGACTCAAATGGACCTAACAGACATCTACAGAACATTTCACCCAAACACAAAAGAATATACCTTCTTCTCAGAACCTCATGGAGCCCTCTCTAAAACTGATCACATACTCGGTCACAAAGCAAATCTCAACAGATACAAAAAATTAGAATAACACCCTGAATCTTTTTGGACCACCATGGGTTGAAGTTGGAGTTCAACAACAACACAAACTACAGAAAGCCTACAAACTCATGGAAACTGAACAACTCTCAGTTGGGTCAAGGAAAAAATAAAGAAAGAAGTTAAAGACTTCCCAAAATTTAATGAAAATGAATGCACAATATACCAAATTATGAGTTTCAGGACAGGCTCCAAAGCTACACAGAGAAACCCTGTCACGAAAAACCAAAAAGAAAAAGAGAGGGGGGGGAGGGAGGGAGGGAGGGAGGAAGGAAGAGAGAAAGAAAATATCTTGGGAGTAACTCTAACCAAACAAGTGAAAGACCTGTATGACAAGAACTTTAAGTCTCTGAAAAAGGAAACTGGAGAAGATATCAGAAGATGGAAAGATCTCCCATGCTCATTGATCAGTAGGATTAACATAGTAAAAATGGCCATCTTACCAAAAACAATCTACAGATTCAATACAATCCCATAAAAATTCCAACACAAATCTTTACAGACCTTGAAAGAACAATATTCAACTTCATATGGAAAAACAAAAAACCCAGGATAGCTAAAACAATTCTATACAATAAAGGAACTTCCAGAGGTATTACCATCCCTGATTTCAAGCTCTACTACAGAGCTATAGTAATAAAAAAAAAAAAAACAGCTAGTATTGGCATTAAAAACAGAGAAGTGGATCAATGGAATCAAATCAAAAACCCTAACATAAATCCACACATCTATTAACATCTGATTTTTTACAAAGAAGCCAAAATTATACAATGGAAAAAAGAAAGCATCTTCAACAAATGATGTTGGCATAACTGGATGGCAGTATGTAGAAAAATACAAATAGATCCATATCTATCACCCTGCATAAAACTCAAGCCCAGGTGGATCAAAGACCTTAATATAAATCTAGTTACACTGAACCTGATAGAAGAGAAAGTGGGAAACAGCCTTGAATGCATTGACACAGGAGACAACTTCCTGAATAGAATACCAGTAGCACAGACACTAAGATCAACAATTAATAAATGGGACCTCATGAAACTGAAAAGCTTCTGTAATGCAGAGGACACTGTCAATGAGACTAAACAGCAGCCTACAGAATAGGAAAAGGTCTTCACCATCCCCACATCTGACAGAGGGCTGATCTCCAAAATATATAAAGAACTCAAGAAACAAGACATCAAAAGAAACCAAATAATCCATTTTTAAATTGGGGTACAGATTAAAACAGAGAATTCTCAACAGAAGAATCTCAAATGGCTCAGAGACACTTAAAGAATTGTTTAATATCCTTAGCCATCAGAGAGATGCAAATCAAAACAACTCTGAGATTCCATTTTATACCAGTCAGGATAGCTAAGATAAAAAAAAACACTAATGTCAGCTTAGGCTGGAGAGAATGTGGAGCAAGGGGAACACTCCTCTACTGCTGGGGGGAGTGCAAACTTGTACAACCACTTTGGAAATCAATATTGCAATTTCTCAGAAATTTGAAAATCAATCTACCTCAAGACCCAGATATACCACTCTTCAGTATATACACAAAAGAAGCTCAATCATACCACCAGGACATTTGCTCAACTACGTTCATAGCAACATTATTTGTAATAACCAGAACCTAGAAACAACCTAGATGCCCCTCAACCAAAGAATGGATAAAGAAAATGTGGCACATTTACACAATGGAGTATTACTCAGCAGTAAAATCAATGACATCATGAAATATGCAGCAAATGAATGGAACTAAAACATAACATCCTGAATGAGGTAACCCAGACCCAGAAAGACAAACATGGTATATATTCACTCATAAGTAGGTATTAGCTGTAAAGTAAAGGATAACTATGTTACAATCTGCAGCCCCAGAGAGACTAGGTAACAAGGAGGGCCCAAAGGGGAACACATGGATTTCCCTGGGAAGGGGAAACAGAAGAGATCTTCTGGGTAGAATGGGGATGGATAGAGATGGGAACATGAGGGATTGGGGTGAGGGGTAAATGAAGGGGGAGAGCAATGAAAGAGATGGCTTGATGGGGGAGGGGGCATTCCAGGGCCAGGTAGAAACCTAACGCAAGGGAGACTCCCACAAATCTACAAGGACGGCCCCAGCGGAGACTCCTAGCAATAGTGGATAGGTAGTCTGAACTGGCCATCTTCTGTAATCAGATTGGTAACTACCCCAACTGCCCTTGGACAGCCTTCATGTAGTAACTGATCAAACAGATGCAGAGATTTATCTGGCCTGCTCATGGGAGCTCACAGGCTATGGACCAACTGCTAGGGTGCCTGCATGGGCCTGGCCTGGGTCCTCTGCATATGTGTGACTGACAGTTGTGTGGCTTGGTCTACTCCTGGGACTCCTGGCAGTAGGGGAGGGGGGGGGCGCGTGGGGAGGGGGCAGTCCCTAACACTTTGGTTGGCTTTTAGGAACTTGGTCCTAATACGGGGTTGCTTTGCCCAGCCTTAATACAAGGAAAGGAGCTTAGTCCTACCTCAACTTGATATGCCATGCTTTGTTGCTACCCATGGGAGGCCTGCCCCAAACAGAGGTGGAGGTGGGGGTGGATTGGGTAGTGGGGACAGAAGGAAAGGGGGGATGGAAGGAGGGGGAAGAAGAAGCTGCAGTCAGGTTGTAAAATAAATGAAAAAAATTAATTAATAAAAATAAATAAGTAGGCATTAAGAAAATTCTGTAATATGGAATTTTTTGCAGACAATCTTCCAACTTGATCCATTGGACATCCCACACCTTACCCAGGTTCCATCTCTCTACAATGTCCTGTTTTGTTCTGTTTTTTTTTTTGGTCAAGGAAATGGAATTAGTTCTCCACACTAGACTAGAGACCATATGCTGGTTTCAGTGACTAAAACTGACCTGATGAGTAGGAAAAAATGTGTCATGACTGAGCCCAAAGAAGAATCTCCCTTGAGGAAATTCTGCTTCGAATTCATTTAGTAATGCAGCCAAAGAGAAGATCCATAAAAGCCAGGCTATAATTAGCAAATAAAGTAAAGAAAAATCTCATCATTTGGACTTGAAAACTCACTATGTGTCATTTAGCACACTAATATGTTGCCAAAAGCAGTCAGGCAATGGAAAACATTAAGTCATTAAAAAAGAATGACTTGTATCTTCTTCCATTCCAATCTATTTAAATTTAGGACAGATGACATGATCAACCTCATCCAAGCCAACTTTGAGAGTTGGGGTTTTCCTAGAGTATGATTTTCTAAGAACTAAAACCTTTGTAAACGTAACTGACTTTTCTAACCAAATAAAGTTGCCAGTTGGTTCTGAGCCGATAGCCCCATCCAGGGAGTTCTGTAAACCTTGTGCAGAGCCAAGTACATAATTCTAAACTTTCACAATATTCGCTGACAGAGGAAAGAAAGAATTTTTTTTCTGGCTGGAGCAGTTATGCAATGGAGTCCAAGGCTTGTGGAAGAATGTTGTCTAGATTCAAACACTTGGATTCTGACTGGTGAAGGCAGGGATCAAAGTACTGGCTCTACAGGGCACACTAGTTGCTATATCATTGTGCCACTGAGCACACAGAACAAAGTTCTTCAGCCGTGCTACTGGGAATGGAGACTCTTGACTTTAATCCTGAAATCATATTTGACTGGGTCCCATTCCAATTTTGCTAAATATCACCAACCAATATCATCTGAAATGCTTGGAAGCCTTCCAGTCAAGGTGCCCTGCTTTGCTGGTTTCTCCTTTTGGAAATGCTAACAGGGCTTAGTCACCTAGGCAGCTGGGGAGGAGCAAAAATGGAAAATACCTGAAGTATTTTTATATAACCGTGTGAGCCAGGCTTAACTTTCTATGTTTCAGCCAACTTAATATTAAAAGCAGTTTCTCTTTTTTTCTGAGCATATGGTTGAAGGGAAAGTGACGATTTCAAATAAAGTAGCATTAAGAGAGAACCAGGTGGCAAAGTGGTACCATGCCTCCATGGCAAAGTAAAAACAGACAGATGAGCCTTAACTCCTGCCCTCGAAAATGTGCAGCCCGTGCATTAGCATTAAATATGCTTAGAAGCAACTGTGTGAGGCAGCAGCACAATCCTTGCTTCCAGAGAGCACAAAGGATGACGGGAGTGGTCAGCAATTAAGCAATCAATTGCAAATGCACTGTGTGTAGAATGCTGGAGGAAACCCAGGATGATGGTACAGGAGCACACATGAGTAGCTAACCTTAACTTCAACAACCAGAGAAAGCTGTCCAGATAAGGTGAAAGTCCAAATAGTGAATTTAATTAACAACGTTCCCAGTTGTAGGGAAGGCAGTGATGGGGGTGGAGTAGGTTCTTGGTTGTGGCTGATTATTCCTCATTCACCAGTTGCACAAGCGTCTATTGAATGCACGCTGGGTTTCAGACACATAGTAAAAGGAATTCCCTTCTTGATTTTATGACATTAACAACAGTAGCTGTACCAAAGATAACATTTAAAAAGCACACATCATATGTTTAGTAATTCTGTCATTTATCCAACAAGCACTAGACAGAATGCCTAAGAAAATAACCAACAAGCACTAGACAGAATGTCTAAGAAAGTAACTAAGATTTAAAATTAAAATTTTTACTTGACTTGATAACACGAATGGAAATCAAAATCAGGCAAGGTCTGTGCCCATAATTTGTTCTAATTTCATGGGTAAAATAATTATTTATTTGTACTGTACCTCTTTATGCTATGGAAAGTGTGTGTGTGTGTGTGTGTGTGTGTGTGTGTGTGTGTGTGTGTGTGTGTGTGTGATATAGTGTAATGTGTGAGCATTCATGTGTACATGCATGCATGTAGAGACCAGAGGTGGATGTCAGGTGTCTCTCACCCTTACTCTCCAGGAGAGACTCTCTCACCGAATCTGGCATTCCCAATTGGCTAGTTAGCTCTATGGACCCACCTTTCTGTACTACTCCAGTGCTAGCCTGGCCCAGATTTTTTAATATGGATGCTGGGGATCTGATCTTCTTACTTGTGTAACAGGCAGTTTCCAAGCTGAGCCATCTTCCTAGCCCCAATGCATGGTAATAAAAAATATAGTTATAGGGTTATGGAGATGGCTCAGACGTCAAAAGTGCTACTGCTCTTACAGAGAACCCAAGTTCAGTTCCCAGTACCCATATCAGATTGCTCACAACCACCCGTAACTCCAGTTCCAGGGGCTCCTCCTCTTCTGGCCTCAGTGCGTACACACACTCAAAGATACATACTCACAGAGATGTACACATACACAGTTAATTAAAAATAAGATCATTTTAAATACTTTAAAATACAATTAGGAAATTTTGTCAGAGATCTATGATTCCATTCATATATGGATACTGTCTATACAAGGTAATATTTTTTAAATCTTGTGAAAACTTTTTATATATGTAATTACATATTAATTCTATGTGTATTAAAATAAGTATATATGTATTAAACTATATGGAAGCATAAGCCTGCAAAGATGCTTTTGTGAGCAAAAGCATTTTGTGTGCAAGCATGAATACATGAGATAAAATCCCAACACCGTGTAAGAAAGTCAGGCATGACTGCTCATGCCTATAACCCAGCACTGAGAAGCAGAGACAGGTGGATTCCCAGATCTCATTGGCCAGCCAGCCTAGCTGAAATGAAGAGCTTCCAATCCCATCAGAGACCATCTCAAGGCAATAGGGCTAAAAGCAATAGGCGAGGACACTCAGCATCTTCTCTGGCCTCTGCACACATATGCATGAGGGAATGTACCTGCATACACATGCACGCACATGCATGCACACGCCCCACATCACATACTAAACATGCACACACCGTAGAGGGACAAATAAAGAAATCAATAATATATGTGGAAACAGGAACATAAATGGAGATGGTGGTAGTAATGTACTAGTAAATATTGAGTTTGCCCCAAAAAACTTTAAATTAGTCTGATTTGATTATTTTCTGTAGAAGAAATATACCCACCAAGGCCAATTTCAAAATACCTACATTTGTAAAGTTTCTGAAAACTTACAGCCAGTCTTCAGGAGCTGGAACAAACCAACTCTATAAAATAGTCAGGGGTGGGGAGGAAACAGCTCTTCAAAATTTCTCACTCTCTCTTGAATACATTAAAATCATTTATATTACGTGCTATCAAATAGTGAGACATATTTTTATGTCTAAGTAACTAATAAAAGAAGATACAGAAATATATTACCAAGAAATATAGAGATAAATGGAATAATAGTTCATTAATCCAAATGAAGGTAAAACATCTGACAAAAGAAATATACAATGATAGGACAAATTTAAAGCCTAATAAGATTGTGAACTAAAATCAAGTGTCCTAGTTAGATTTCTGTTGCTGTGATTAAACACTAACAAGAACCAACTTAGGAAGGAAGGGTTTATTTGGCTTAACAGTTACTATTGATCAACAATGAAAGCTGAGGCATGAACCTGGAGACAGGAACTGAAGTAGAGCCCATAGAGGAATGCCTCTTGCTGGCTTGCTCAGCTGCTTCCCTTATACAACTCAGGATCACCTACCTAGGAATGGCACTGCCCACAGTGGACTGGGCCCTCTTTCCTCAATTAGCAATTAAGAAAATGCCCCTGCAAACATGTCCACAGGTCAATCTGTTGCAAGCAATTCCTCTTTCCCAAGGTGTATCAAGTTGACAACTGTAACTAAGACAACAATACATGAGTAATTGTAGGAAATGTAAAAGGACTGTATACCCCTCACTAAATATCAAAGTAAAATAGAATAAATAAAAGTAAATCATGGGGAAAGACATGCCATACAACTATTAACCAATAAAAACTCATATGGCTACACTAATATTACACAAAGAAAATGTTAAGGTGAGAATGGGGGGACCAAATTAATGGGTCAACCTAAAAGATTTCTAACATTTACTCAGAAAACAAAAATTGATTAAAAAAAAAGGAACAAAAGACCTAGTGACAATCACAGTTGGAGTGTGCCCTATCTTCTACTCAGTAACTAATGGAATAAGAACTTAAATGTCAATGGGGTTACAGGGAAGTTTGACAACATTATTAGCCAACTTGGCCTCAATGGAATGGACCAATTCATTGAAAGACAGAACCTGCCAAAACTTACACAGGAGGAAATAGACCATCTGAACAAACTTGTGTCTATTAAAGATGCCAAATCAATATTTAATAACTTTCCCAAACAGAAAGCAATAGACTCAGACAAGTACAGTGAGGGGTAAGGGTTCTTCTATACATTTAAGACAGTAGAGCACCTCTTACAGTCTCTTTCAGAAAACAGATCAGACAAGACACCTTGTAAAGTGCTTTAAGCCAATACCAGCAGTTCAAATCCATACATATCACAACCAAGCAGAGTTTATCTCACACATGCAAGTCTAGTTCAACATTCAGAAATTATTTTATTTAATATACCACATCAACAGGCTGCATAAAAGGAATTATATGACTATACTAACAGATACAGAAAAGCATTTGACAAAATGAAATGCTTCATAGTGATTCTACCTCTCAGAAAAGCAGTCAGGGACAGCAAAGTCCAACAGTCACAGCTGTGGCATACATAATTGTGAGATACTCAAAGCATCCCTGCTAAGATTAGGATCAGAAAGTCCCTGTCATCACAGGCTTGAAGTGCAAGTCTAAACTAATTGAATAACATAAAGCAAAGCTGGAGAGCTAGCTCAGTCAGTGTCTTAATCACTTTTCTATTGCTGTGGTAAGATACCATGACCAAAGCAATTTACAGAAGAGTTTGTTTGGGCCTACAGTTTCAGAGCATTAGTCCATGACCACACTATTGGGGAGCATGGCAGCAGGCAGGCACGGAGCTGGAGCAGCAGATGAGAGCTTATGTTTCGATCCACAAGCAGAAGGCAGAGAGAACTATGGCATTTGAAACTTCAAAGCACACCTCTAGTGATATATCTCCTCCAACAAGGCCACACCTCCTAATTCTTCCCAAACAGTTTTACTAAGTGTGGACCAAGAATTCAACTATATGAGTCTATGAGGGACATTCTCAAACAAACCACCATAGTTAGTGAAGTATTTGACTCACACACACGAAGACCTATGTTTGAGCTCCAGAACCCATACTTTTAAAAATACAGGTATAGTGGCATATACCTGTAAACTTAGCACTAGGAAGGAGACAGTCTAGCCTATACCATGAAGTCCACACCAATGAGATTTAAAAAAAAAAAAAAAAAAAAAAAAAAAACGGGTTGAGGAAATGACTCAGTAAAGTGCTTACCATGCAATGATATGGCCCTGAGTTTGAAGTCCAGAACCGATACTAAAAAATGCCTGGCATGGTAGCATATTTGCAATCCAGCCCTGAAGAGATTGAGACAAATGGATCCCTGGGGCTTTTCAGCCAGATAGCCTAGCCCAAACAGTGAGTTCCATTCCAAGTAAGACACACTATCTCATTAAAAAAACAAATTAAGTAGAAAGCACATGAGGAACAATACCCAAGGTTGATCTCTGCCTTCCCCATACACATGCACATGCATGCTCACCTAAACACTTGCATACATGTGCAAACATAAAACAAACAAACAAACCAAGACTGAAGAAGTTCAGAAGACGGTGTTTACCAGGAATGACCTACTAGAATCTCCAGGGAAAAAACTGAGGAATGTTGGGTAATAGCTGTCAGAAGATATAGATAATAGTAATATAAAATAAGAGACTTTAAAAACCATGGCAAGAGAAACCTAAGTGTCCATTCTGAAGGGACTGACATGGTCTGGGGAGTTCTGTCATCACCGGTGAGACGGAGTGACCAGAGCCATGCTTAAGACAGACAGCCTCAGAAAACAGACACTGTCAGCAACAGACATTTAAAAGATAAAAACCGAAGGGGGTTGCACATAGTAGTGGCAGAGGGAAGCAAGATGGGGGGGGGGGGGGAGTGTCTCCTTGAACTGGGCTAGAGGCTTTGTGGCCTCAGACCTTCCATGTACTGTAACTTAGAGCTAGTGTTGTGGGGCTACACGCTCGAGCCTGGTCACTAGAATTCTTCTAGGTGGGGGAAAGAAACTTGGAATTGAAACACACAGTACTCCACAAAGTAAACATTTGGTAGGAGACAGAGGTTCAGTAGAATATAGACACAGGTTCCATGCAGTAGGCCAGCACTGGATGGAGTGTCCAGAGATGAAAACAAAATTTGCAACACAACTGAAGGACTCCCAAGAGATGTCACCAGCATCTATGATTGGAGCCATGGAAGACCACCCACTAATAGGACAATAATCTATGACCTGAAGTTGCAAAACACCATTCAAACTATGTCAGGCATTTGGGACTGAGAAAGGAACACCAAGAGAGTTGAGATGTAGGCATCGAGCAGTTAAGAATGCATTCCGACGCTGTCCTCATCTAGACTCTATGCTCCCATCCACTGTTAGTCCTCTCTGATTTAATCTTCAATGTCAACTTACTAGGCAAGCTTTATCCCCCTCTGTTCTCATAGTCTATTTATCTATTCATCTATCTATCATCTATCTCTATATTGATACCCTTTATTTGTTCTTTCTTTCCCTAGTCATTTACCTTTTAATAGGTTTGGACTGTCTTAAGTGAGCTAATTATATTTCTTCCTCTCTCCTTTCTTTCATCCTTTTGCCAAAACTGCCTCATTGCCCTGCCTTGTGACTATGCTTCCCTCCTTCTATTTTTCCTTTTTTCCTCCTTTTTTCCTATTCTGCTTTTTCTCTATCACCCAATGTTCATGGCCAGTCTTGTTTTTCCTGTCCACTCATGCCCACAGTAACTAATACCTCAATGCACACAGTGTTGTCAATGGCCCCTTACTTCCTAGAATGATTGTCACTGGATGGCTGATTGGTTTTTGACTATTACTGTATGTTCATTGTTAGCCTATGATTTTTTTTTTATAGTCAGCATAGTGATTGCTCTTGCGAACAGTATTCTACTTGCAGAGAAGTACTGGAGATTGAACCTGGTGCCCCCAACAAGTCAAGGAAAATGACACCTTATTGTAATTACAACTTAGTTGCCCTTGAACACTGAAAACACTTCTATTTAAGAAAAAAGGTTGATTTCGAAAAACCAAAAAAAAAAAAAAAAAAAAAAAAAAAAAGAATCCACACAGTGCCCTAACCTAGTTGCACAAGTCCAAACACAAAAACCAGAGAAGGAAAAGACCTGAATAATAAATACCTCCCCAGAGAACATACACAGTGGCAAGTAACCATGTGAAACGGTGTTCAGTGTCATACAGCAACTAACAGCTACCCAGCAGGATAATCAGCATATGATGACTGGAACGGCAAAAACTACAGTTCTGACAACACATCAAATCCATTGAAGGGATAAAGCAGAAAGGGAACTTGTGACTGGTAGGGACAGCCACTTTTGGAAGAAGTTTGGCAATTCCTTAACAAACCACAGTGTACACTTACCATATGATAAAACAAGTACACACTTTGGTACTTACCCAAATGAACTGAAAATTTTAAGTAAACAAAGAAGTCAGGCAGCACACGCTCTTAATCCCTTAGCAGGCAGGATATCTGTGTATTCAAGGGAACAGAGGCAAGTGTGGTGACACACACCTTTAATCCCAGTACCAACCATAGAGGCCTGGAGGTCTGTACAGACAGACAGAAAGTGACAGAGCTGTGTAGGAAGAGGAAGTGAGGTAGCTGGGCTAAGATAACCAATAAGAGGGCAGAACAGCAAGGCAATAAAGGCGTGGGTAGACAGAAAGTAATGCACATTTGGAAGCTGCAGAGTTGGTGAGGTAAGGTTGGCTAGTGGCTTTCCTTATTTCCCTGATCTAAGGCTTTCATCTCTATATTTGGCTCTGTGTTTATTTAATAAGACCATTTAGAAATTCATCTACAAAGCATGGCATTGGGGGACAGTGAAATGCCAACACAGGCCTTGGTTTTAACAAATGTTTCCCTCTAGAGAAGGATGTTGGCAACAGAGAATAAGTATATATGTGTTCATGGTGTTCATGGGAAGAGTGTGGAACTTTATATTGCCTGCTTAGTTCTGCTATGAGCCAGTAACTATGTAGTCTAAATAATTTTACTAATTATTTAAAAAAAAGCATGTCTAGAAACTTGTTGCAGGGTGATTATGAGTTTGAAGCCAAGCCTGGGCCACAGCGCGAAGTACAAATGTTACTAAGATGCAGGGTAGTAATTCCACAGTGTTATCTGCTCACTGCTTGCTCAACAATGTCATCTGCTCTTTTGTGTGGGTTCCATTCTCAGGGTGTCTTTGTGGTCTCAAAATGGATATGCTATCCTTGTCTCAACTTTCCTCTCAAAAAGAATAAGAACATGGCAAAGAGAAAGGGCATACATTGCCATTAGGAAAACTTCCAAACATCATTGAGCAATTTCTGCTTCTGTTCATTGGTCAAAACATCTAACTGCAAAATGTGAGTCTATTACTCAGGCACACTTGGTCTTTCTCTATTGAAGAAATAGCAAAAATGGTGCTGTGTGGATAGGCAGCAGAACCTGCCATACAAAGCCTAAATGAACATGAATCATTTTTACTTATAATCAAACATAACCAAGAGATAAGATATATGTACCTGGATAAATATATATATATATATATATATATATATATATATATATATATATATATATATATATATATTTCATCCTAAAACTCTCCAGTTCAATATTTCCACACTCATTGTTCAAGACTTTTATAAATAATATCACTTGTAATAATACCTACCGGTTATGATCAGGCACTGAAATATTTCTAAACATTATAACATTTAATTCTTATAATATACCTGTAGGCAATCATTGTTACTTATTCTCATTACACTTGCATACAAAGTAAATTTTCAAAAAGATTAACTTGTCCCATTTTATGCAGGTATTGAAATAGTGAAATACCTAGAACTTGGGAGTCAGTCTGAACACTTCAAAAATCATTGTTCTGAAATTCTTTCCTCTAAGATGATTCTTTAACTTTCAAAAAGAATGTACCAACTGTTTCTTAAAAAACCTGGCCATTCTTAACCCCTTGGCAATTTTTTTGTACAAGTATTTCTTTTTGGTAGAATGTTTCTCATAAAAAATAATCTATAGAATTTCCTTCACTTTCTGTTCAATGTTTCTGAGTACGTTTTAAAGGTGTCTTTTTCCTTCCCTGTAAAGGTCTCTTGTTAGACACAAGCATAACATCTCCATTGGCCAAGGGCTACTTCTCTCCTACTAACACTACAGATCTTAGAAATATATTGTATCTTACTTTTTAAAAATATGGCAGATTTTTTAACAGTCAAACCTTAGAAGAATGTGAACAAATAGCACATAGAAGGGATGGATTTCTGAACTTTATTATTTGAAGACAAATTTCTTTTTCATAGAATATGAAAGATTCCTGGTAAACAGCATTTCTTACTAAGTACACTGTGATGTCAGGATGATTAAAAATAATTGACACACCACAGGAAAAGCAAAATCCAAAGGACTACAGGAGGAGACAGTCATCCCAACCTACACTGAGACTTTCTCCTTGGTGTAAAAGCAACTACAAAGCCAGGCGGTGGTGGAGCACACCTTTAATCCCAGCACTCGGGAGGCAGAGGCAGGCGGATCTCTGTGCCACCCTGGGCTACAGAGTGAGTTCCAGGAAAGGCAAAAAGCTACACAGAGAAACCCTGTCTCAAAAAACAAAAAATAAAAAACAAAAAACAAACAAACAAAGAAAGCAACTACAAAACCCCATCTCTTCAGACAGATCTCTGGAAGCTGAGAAATGTACTCACTGGACTCCAACCCTGAGTAACGCTTGAAAAGAAGAGCTAGAGTTTCAACTTGATTTTCTCTTCCATGCACAACTTTCCCTAAAGCACTCTTACAAAGCAAGGCTGGCTATACTTAGGAAATGAGGCAAGCAGGGCCAATAATGTGGTCCTAATGGGTTCCTCATTTAAACAGAAAGATGAGACTTCTTTTGTGCCATGCTTCTCACAGAATGGAACTAGACTGATGGGTGGTTTTTCATTGGACACTCAGTAACTGCAGATTACATTCTCAAAATAGAGCATCAGTTTGAATAAATATAGATACCCAAACCAAGCTAGATGAGAAAGAAAACAGACTGGAAATCTTCTTGTTGATCTCTTCACAGACTCCATTGAAGTTGTGGCAGACACTGCCGGTTTATGGCCTCGCTGGGGTGTGTCTTCCTGTACTAAAAAACTAATAACTAGGATTTTCTTTGGATACTTTGGAAGTGCACAGTATGTAACTAGACAATGGGAGATGAAAGTTTTTTATCTTATTATTTACTTATTTATTATTAAATAAATTAGTTGTTATTAATTATTTTATTAGCTGATTATTTAATTATTTGCTTGCTTATTTATTTAAAATATTTAGTTATTTATCTAATTATTTAATTATTTGGTTCTGAGCATTGAAATCAGGACCTTATACATGCCAGATAAGAGCTCTGCCTGTGAAATACATCTTCAATCCAAATATCTCTCTCTTTTATTTAAATTATAGCCCTGGAGATGGGACCCAGGATCTCATGCATGTCAAGCATTCAATCAACCATGAAGTCATACCTACAGCCCTAAATTTTACAAAAAGATCTTCTGGGCCAAGTAGTTTCTCAAGCAGAGTATGCCATCAACAGGACAGTTTCTATTTATAGTCCCACAGTCATTTAGAGTCTCTGGATACTGTGTTGTTGCTAATTGGCCATAATTTAAATATGGCTGTCTGGGACTCCTGGAAATATGTTCTACTCTTTAATGCTCTGAAACTAATCAGTATATTCTTGATACCCTAAAACAGACTGTCTTGTCTACAGCTGATAATCCTGGTCCATACAGGAATCTCTATCAGAAATTCTTGCCAAAAATGAACTCTTTTAGAAAATGGAAATGTAATACTGATTAACTGAGTCCTTATTTAAGCAACAATAGTTCCTAAAGCTGGAAAATTCAAAATCAGGGTTGGATGCCATCAGACTCAGTGACTCACGAAGGCTCTTCTTCCAGCTTACAGTGGTAGCAGCCTTCTGTTCTTGCATGATAGATAAAGGAACTTCCAACTCCTCTTCCTGTCCTTACACAGTTTCCAGTCCCTCACAGAACTCTTCTCAGAACCTTATCTAATTCTAATCAGTTGTCTTCCCAAAGCCCCACCTCTAGAAAAACTATCTTGATGAACATGGAAAAGACAGTGGTCATACAGGGAATATAATAGCTATTTCTACTCAATAACTAAAGCCAAAGAAAATGAAATAGTTTAAAAAATTCAAATCCTCATTCTAAAAAAATGTTTAGTGTCCATAAAGAAGTCACCAGCAAGTAAATGAATAAATAAAATCAGTGCAAAACAATAAAGTCAGTAATGTGGATAAGAAAGATGAACAAAACAAACTAGAAATTTAAAAACATAGAAAAATAAGGAATGGGATTCTAAAAATGAGCCAAATAGAAACACTAAAAATCAGAGCTATCGTTCAAATAAAAATACAGTGTAAGCATTAGAAACTGACAAGATGAAGCACAGAAAAAAAAATCAGGCATGGCAGACAATGTTGATGAACTATGGCCCTTTTATTATGACAATAAAAGTGTCAAACATGAGCACAACATAGAATCTTTGGAATGTGATGAGGAGAAAAACCTAAGAATACAAAGAGTGGAAGGAGCTGAGATCAAAACCAAAGTCACAGAAAAAAAAAGTGCAATAAAATAATAGCAAAACAGTTTCCAAGTCTAAAAGAAGATATGGCCATGTAACTAGAAAAGGCATTTAAAAAAAACCCAAAGAGACATGATCTGAAAAGAACCTCTCCAGGATACACCATGATTAAAGCATTAAAGCTGCAGAACAACAACAGCAAACATTAAAAGCTACAAGAGAAAAACTGTCAATGTACATACACAGGAAAACTCATCCTAATCACATTAGACCTTTCAGCTGAAACCCTTAAACAAGAAACATACAGAGTGATATATTTCAAGCCCTTCAAGTATGTTAACTGCCAACCAAGATCATTATATCCAGTTAAAGATATTTTTAACTGATAGAGAAGTAAAGAGCTTCAAGATAAGTACAAATGGAAGTAATTCATGTCCGCTGAGCCTGTATTACAGGCGATACATAAAGAAATTCTACACACAAAAGCAAAAGACAGTCACAACCTAAGAAAACAGAAAATAAATTTCATTAAAGAAATAGATAACTAATGAAAACTAAGAATTAATCAAGTATGCCCAAGTCAATTTTTTTAAAAAAGCCCCTAAGACCAATAAAAGAAAAAGAACAAACAACATTTAAACCATGAAAATTAATCAACAAAATTACAGGAGATATCAAGCCGAAGTCACTACCCCTTAATGAAAGGGGCAGTCTATCAAGAAGTTACAACAACTGTAAATGTAAATATTTGTAACAAATGTTGGTACACCTAATTTCATAAAACAAACACTTATTGGACACAAAAGGTAAGTACAGATACAGTAATAGTGGGTGATTTCCATACTCCACTCTGATCAATAGATACTAAAGACAAATATAGAGACAATCCCACTGCAGCTAGCTGGAAGATTTCTTGATGTCTTGTATTCCATACCTCCAGGTAGGAACCCCGACTAAGCCACCCAGCTACTCCACATAACCCTGCTACCCAGCAGAGGACTGCATGATATCCTGTGCCCCTGCCTCCAGGTGGGGATCCCTATCCTGGCCACAGTTACTCGACACTACTGCCACTGTGTGAGGACTGTAAGTCCTGCTCACCTCCCCAAGATAGCACCACCCATTCCAGCTGGACCCTAGCCCCTACCACCTAAGAACTCCCTGTGGAACCCAGTGAGTTTTCCACAGACTTCTGAGGATCAACAATGAGAATCATTGAACTCCACAGAAGGTTTGCTCCTTGGCTCAGAACCTGTACCTGATCCTAGGTGAACTAGAACTACCTCAGGCATCCCATTTGTACATCAACAATGGATGATGAGCCCCAAACACCATGGTCTATAATCTGACAAGTTGAAATAACAGCAAACAGAGATTCAAACACCCACACAGCAAAGACAAGACCCAATATCCATACCAAGAAACACTTCCAATGACCGAACTTTGGATGCCTACATCCCACAGGAAAAACACAAGCAACATGAATAGAACAATATGCCTCCTCTAAAATGAGGACTCCAGAGCAATGTTTCCTGAGAAAAGCAACTTAGATGAGCCACAAGATGACAACTTCAAAACAGCAAATATATAAGATCAAGCAACTCAAAGAGGGTAAGAATAAAAACCAGAATGAAGACTGGAACACAAACAGTTGAGTGAAATAAGGAAAACTTTCTAATATATGAAAATAGAATTTAATAAAGATATAGGACTTTGAATAAAAGCCAAACTGCAATAAAGCTTAAAATGAAATTTTCAGTAAGCTAAAGAAAGTGCTCAATGGAAAATCTGAAGTTGAAAAGAGGACTTGAGGGCGTGCAGACAAGTTAGAGGAATTGGATCATTCAGTCACAGCCAATACTAAATCTAAATACTAAACACAAGAACAGAACATGCAGGAACTCTGGGACATTTAAAAACACACACACACACACACACACACACACACACACACACACACACACACACACACATAAATCACGGGTTTAGAAAAAAGAGAATACATCCACATTCTTTTTTCCAAAGACAATATTAGTCTGGTTTAACAAAAAAAAAAAAAAAAAGATGAGCTGGAGAGATGGCTCGGTGGTTAAGAGCACTGACTGCACTTCCAGAGGTCCTGAGTTCAATTCCCAGCAAGTCACATGGTGACTCACAACCATGTATAATTGGATCTGATGTCCTCTTCTGGCATATAGGCACCCATGCAGACAGAGCACTCATACCAAAAGAATAAATAAATAAATAAATAAATAAATAAATAAATAAATAAATAAATAAATAAATAAACAAACAAATATTTTGTTTAAAAAAAAGGCCCAATCAAAAAAAAATTATAGGCCAGTATCTCTGATGAACAAGGGTGTAAAAAATCTCAATAAAGTACTTGTAAATAAGATTCAAGAAGACATCAAAAAGTTTATCTACAGGGACACTTGGCTCAGCCTGGGAGGAGGGGACTGGACCTGCCTGGACTGAATCTACCAAGTTGAACTCAATCCTCAGGGAAGTCTTTGCCATGGAGGAGATGGGAATGGGGGGTAGGCTGGGGGGAAGGCGGGGGGGGGGGGGGGGGGGGGCGGGAGGGGGGGAGAACAAGGGAATCCGTGGCTGATATGTAAAATTAAATTAAATTAAATTATAAAATATTTTTTTTTAAAAAAAGTTTATCTACAATGATCAAGTTTGCTCCATCCCAGAGGTACAGGGATGAAATCAACAGATATAACCGACCACATAAACAAACTCAAGGTCAGAAACCACAATATTATCTTATTAGATGAAGAAAAAAAACCTTATGACAAAATCCAACACCTTTTCATGATACAAGTCCTAGAGAACCTAGAAATATGGGAGACATCTCAGCATAAAAAAAACCAATATACATGCCCACAGGCAACATTATGCAGCACTTCCGCTAAATCAGGAACAAGACCAAGATGCCCATCTCCATTCCTGTTCAATGAAATACTTGAAGTCTTAGCTAGAGCAATGAAAAGGTGAAACAGATCAAGGGGCTACAAAATAGGAAAGAAGAAATCAAAGTATCTTTGTTTGAAGAATATATGTGTGTGTGTGTGTGTGTGTGTGTGTGTGTGTGTGTGTGTGTGTATACCAAAAACTCCACCAGAAAATGCCAATAGCTGACAAATACATTGAGTGAATCATCTTATTCACAATAGGCTTAAAGAAATAAAATATCTTGGAATAAATCTAACCGTGGAACTGAAAGACTTGTTGCGGGGCAGCTACCCACCAACCCCACAGTTCCCCAGAGTTTTCTTGAGTGACAGCAGCAAGAAATATTAGATAGAAGGATTTAGAGTATGGAGAAAAACAGAAAATACAGGATAGCCTCGAGAGGGCCTGGAACCTATTCCAATGGGCCCTGACTGTTTCTGCCCTAGGGTTTTATAGAAATGCCAAGTAGTAGAGCAAAAGACCTCCCCCCAGCACAGCCAAGTGCAGACCATCTCAGACACCTGCACTCAGGCCCGTGGTCCTAATCATCCTCTATGCGGACATGCTGGGTAAAGCCACGAGGAACCCGAGAACGGGCTCCCACAATTTGTATAATGAAAACTTTAAGATATTGAAGAAAAACTAAAGAGGTCATCAGAAGATGGAAAGACTTCCAATGCTCATTGCTTGGTAGGATTAATACTGTAAAAATAGCCATTCTATCAAAAGTAATCTACAGATTCTACATAATCCTCACCAAAATTCCAGTACTATTCTTCATAGAAATTGAAATAGTAATCTTAAATTTCATATGGAAACACAAAATGGCATTGTGTGTGTGTGTATATATATATATATACTCCTATGTATTTAATATATAAATATATATGAAACATAATATTTCATATATATTTAATGTATGTTTAATATATAATATCTAATGTTGTTTTTTAGATATTATGTTGAATAATAATTGAATTAATTAAATAATATTGATAAATTATTAGTGATATTGCTAAGATATTAATATTGGTAATCAAACAATATAATAATTGGATAACATTATTGACATTAACAAATGTTAATAATATTTAATAAATTAGATGATATATATTAAATATATAAATATATTTATACATTTGTTTAAAGACAATAAATGCTGGTATATATGTGGGAAAAGAACATTTATTTACTGCTGCTGGTGGCCTAAACTGATGGAAATCATTGTGAAGTTTCCTCAAAAAGCTAGAAATAAATCTACTATATGATCCAGCTATACCAATCTTGGACATAAACCCAAAGGATTCTATATCAGATTATAGAGATGCTTGTTCATCTAGACTTATTGCTGCTCTATTCACACTATACAGGAAGTAGAAACAGCCATATAGTGATATATGGACAAGAAAAATATGGTACATTTACATGAATTAATATTATTCAGCTGTTTTAAAAAATGAGATCTTCAGGTTAACGGATAGAATTCAAAATTATCTTTCTGAGTAAGGTGAACCAGACCCAGAAAGGCAAACATTGTATAGTCTCTCTTATATGTGAATGCAAGCTTTGTATTCTTAAAACTGTGTGTCTAAATTAGAATATTCATAAAGGTCAGGTGTAGCTAGAGTTTTCCTGCCTGGCCCACGGTCAGGGCAAATCTCTCTCACCTGCCAGTCCCACAGCCACTCAGACCCAACCAAGTAAACACAGAGACTTATATTGGTTACAAACTGTATGGCCATGGCAGGCTTCTTGCTAACTGTTCTTACAGCTTAAATTAATCCATTTCTATAAATCTATACCTTGCCACATGGCTCGTGGCTTACCGGCATCTTCACATGCTGCTTGTCATTGTGGTGGCTGGCAGTGTCTCTCTGACTCAGCCTTCCACTTCCCAGCTTTATTCTCCTCCTTGTCCCACCCATACTTCCTGCCTAGCCACTGGCCAATCAGTGATTTATTTATTGACCAATCAGCAACACACTTGACATACAGACCATCCCACAGCAGTCAGGAAACTAGTAAGAGATCATGATAGGGGACATTTAAATGTGGAGGGGATAAAATGAAGGTGATATAAAGGTGGAATGGGGAACAATGGAGCAAGAAGTATTTATTGGTGTGGGATGGAAGAGCGGGAAGGGGAGAGATTAGAGAGGCATAATAAATACTGAAAACCTTTAAAAAAAATCTTATGGAAACCTACTACTACTGCAGAAGCTTCCTAAAACGTATGCAAATACATATATAAAATGAGTTTACATGTGCAGGAATGATGTACTTCCTTTGGATCTGTTAGCCCATGAGGTCCGAAAGACCTGAAACATTACAACCTATTGCCATTGCTCTTGGTTATCCTCCCGAACCTGATGGTATGATACTACCTGAAGACACTACACACTTGAGTCTTCAAATGTGGAGAAATCAAGCTGGTACTCACCTGGAAGCTTCACTCGTATTGGCTAGTTTTCATGGTAGAAGGTGTGATGTGTTCTACCAGAGGAGAAAAATAACTATGAATCATACCCAGATGGGAAACACACCAGCTACAATGTCTGGACTGACAAGACATACCCACCAGCGCAATAACGCCATGAATGTCATAAGAGTAACCAACTACTCTCTGATTGGATTTAAGATGCTCCATAAGATGAAACCCATACCTAGCACTATTATTGTGGCCAAGAACCTGTGTCTAGACATGTCACAGGCCTCAGGGAAGACTCTGCTACTAATGTTCTGCTAAATGTATTAAACCAACTCCTAGTGACTAATTGATATACCCATAGATTAGTGAAGCTCTCAACACTCCGCAGAAAAGCTGTTTTTGCAGTAGATGATGATTAAAACAGAGACCTACAATTGGTAAAGTGAAGAGGATAGATACTGTGAAGTTCTTAACCCTAACTGGGACATCTGTATCACATCCTCTCCTCCTAAGGTTCAGGGATCATTGAATAAGAGGGGGTAGAAAGACTGTAAGAGCCAGAGGCAGATGAGTACATATAAACAGTATTTTCCAGATACAACAGGATAGCTGAACACAAAAACTCAAAGTGGTTGTAACAGCATGCAAAAGACCTGTACAAGATCAAAACAGAGAAAATTCCAGCATGGATGGGGAACGTGCTGATGACACCCTACCCCTGGGTGGGGAGCTATCAGCAATTAATAGCTGATAGCAGAGGGAGAGTCAGTTTTCCTTAAGGCTGTGCTCTCTGATAGGCTGGTCACACTCCAGTGGATGGCCCCACCCCTAGGAGTATATCGTATATGGGCATCACAAACTGATTTGATGGGTAATTTTAAAAAAACATGAATTTGGGAGTAGGAAAGTGAATTGGATCTGGGAAGACTTAGAGAATAGAGTGGGGGTGAATATAATCAAAAGATACTGTATGAAATCCTCAAAGAATCAATTAAAAGACTTTTAAAAAGTAAGAAATGTAATAAAATGAAATTTTTTGTGATCTGCTTGGCATAAAAAGTGTTACGTAAATATTTTTAGAGTTGAGGAAATGTGGTATACACATTCCGTTCAGTAAAGGAATGCCAATTTTCATGGAGCATCTGGGAGCACGGGCTTTAGAAATTCCTATACGTTAATGAATGGGATTCAGAGGTAAGACTAAAACAAGCAAGCAGAGCTGAGGATCGGTCCTGCAGACACAATCATGTGTACTTTGTGCTGAGGATTCATTCTGTGACATGCATCGTTAGTCAATTGTATCACTGTGCAAATGAAGTCCAACACACACTAAAACGGTTACAAGTCACTAGGTTAAGTACTAGAGCATTTCCTCTGGACTAAATTCCAGTTTCACAGAGTCAGTTTTAAGATTATGGGAAAAGGAAAAGATGTAAAGATTGTGAGAGCTAGAGGCAGATGAGCAACATCCAGATAGTGTTTTCCAGATGCAACAGGGCAGTTGATCATACAGAGCGGAAATATAATGAGGTGCACCAATGCCATGCAGAGCACTGTAAAGCTGTGAATGTGAAGCCTGAAGCTTGGCCTATTGTAGGAAGAAACCACCTACCTGCCTCTGTGGTGAGCCTGGTCTGCTTAAATAGAAATGCCATTAGGTGGGAATGATTGTATTTTAAGACCACAGATTTTGTTGTAAGCTTGTTTTGCGTGTGCGTGTATATGTGTGTACATGCATGTGAACTCATACACACACACACACACACACACACACACACACACCTACTCAATATTTAGCCATAATATTCATACATCAGGACATTAACCATGTGTTCAGGGTCTATTGGTACATTTGAGAATATTTGGGACAGTCTGTGATCCAAATCCAACCAAGCATGACCTCTCTGTTAGAGGTCACAGGAAAGTAGGAAAGAGAGCATATTTTATGCTAGTGATGGAGACCCAAGGGAAGACATTTTAGGGCAGGCATATGCTGTTTTTTTCCAATCCTATAAAATTTTCTACTCAAGGTAGTGATTTAAGACTGCAGACTTCACTTTCCAGGAGGATGCAGTCTGGACTGAGGCCACAAAATGATAGTATAGTAATTAAGGTCTCAGTGGGAAATTGCTTCTGAGTTTAACAACAGCTAACTAATTGGCAAGAACTGATAACAACTATAGAGAAGTTCAAAAACTGTTCTCCTCTATCCTCTGTTCTGGAGATGATCTGTATGTTATAAGTAAAGCTTTATTGGAACACACACCAAAAAGCAAATAAACTAGTGATGTAAACTCTATTTTAGAACAAATGGACTAAACGGACATCTACATCCACTCACAAGCTGCAGGATGTACATTCTACTCAGCAGCCCAAGGAACTTCTCCAAATGAATTATAAAGTCAAGTCTTACATAATGAGTTAAAATAATTTAATGTATCTTACCATATCATAAAGAAATAAAACAGGAATTCCTAATAAGAGAAACCATAGAAAGTAAACAAATCCTTTGAATAATATAATTTTGAATGTTCAGTAAATTATTGAAGAATCAGAGAGGAAAATAAAATATATACAGTCAAATTAAAATGAAAACACAACTTATTGGGCCATTTGGGATATAGCTAAGGTCGTTCTAAAAGGGAAGTTTGCAGCTATGAGTGTTGGCATAAAAAATGTCAGCAAAACCTCAAATAAATGACCAAGTACTTCCAGGTCTTAGAAACACATGAATAAGCCAAACCTAAAACTAGTAGGCGGAAATAAATAACAAAGATCAGAGCAGAAGTTCATGAAATGGAGTTTAGAAGAATAATACAATGAGTGGAACAAACATATAATGTATGTGATATATATAAATATTAAAATGTATATTAAAACATAATTATAGAAATACACACAAAAATTGACGAATCCTTAGACAAACTAACCAAAATGAAGAGAGAAAAGCCAAACGGCTAAAAGATAAAATGGCAACAACCAATGAAATCTAAAGTATCGTTGGAGAATGCTTTGAAAACCCATACTCCATTAAATTGGACAATCTAGGAGAAACAGATAAACTTCTAGAGACATATGACCTACCAAAATGAAAACAAGAGGCTCTAAACCATCTTAACAAGCCTATAATAAGTGATGATATTGAAGCAGCAACGAAAACATTCCCAGTGAGAAAAAAAAAAATTCTCTTGACCAGATGGATTCACTGCTGAATTTTACCAGACATTTAAAGATGAACTAATGCTGATGTTCCCCAAATTGTTCCATAAAATAGAAAGGAAAGGAACACTGTGAACACCTTTCTGAAGCCAGTACTGTCTGACATCAGAACTTGATAAGAACACACACACCAAAGAAAATTGTAGACCAATTTCTGTGATTAACATGCATGTAAATATTCTCAATAAAATGTGATGTGGGATGGTCTATATGTCAAATGTGTTGCTGATTGGTCAATGAATAAATCACTGATTGGCAGTGGCTAGGCAGGAAGTATAGGCGGGACTAAGAGAGGAGAATTGAGAGAACAAGAAGCTGGGTGAGGGAGACACTGCCAGCCGCCATCAGGACAAGGAAGATGTAAAGTACCGGTAAGCCACAAGCCACGTGGCAAGGTATAGATTAATAGAAATGGATTAATTTAAGCTGTAAGAACAGTTAGCAAGAAGCCTGCCACGGCCATACAGTTTGTAACCAATATAAGTCTCTGTGTTTACTTGATCGGGTTTGAGCGGCTTGGGACTGGTGGGTGAGAGAGATTTGTCCTGACTGTGGGCCAGGCAGGAAAACTCCAGCTACAAATGGCGCCCAACGTGGTGGCAAGAGTTTCCACCTAAAACCTGAGAAAAAAGATTCTAAAACGGAGCTAAAAACAGCTTCCTAATTGTCTCTCTCAAATGAGCGGCAGCTGCCGGTTTGAGCTACTGGCGGGTTGCTGGCGTGCGCGCTCGACCTGCCGCCATATGGCGGGAATGAGGCCTCTGCAAGTGGCACATTAAGCTACATTGTGGATTTAGCCTTTGTTAGTACAAAACAAAAAAAGAGGTTTCTGGGCTACACACTGCTTTGATAAAAGCGTAGACCCACTATTTCTGAGACTTGATGGTTCCCAGAGCTGGCGGTAACCGCCATGTTGGGAAGCTAAAGTGGGCGGAGCCAGCAGCCACAGTGCCGTTTCAGGCTTAGAAGGCTGCAATTTAAAGCAACAGGTTTACAATAAGACAGATTCAGATGTAATAGTTTAAAATGTGTGTAAAATATACGTAGGCTTGAAAGAGACAAAAAAAGGTGATATATACAGTATAGAAACAAATACATGGTTTTAAAAAATAAAGTCTTTAAAGAGACAGTCAAATTAATATAAAAAATAAGCCACATAGAGATGACTATTACACAGAGAGTCTGGATTGTGTTGTCTTTGGGATTCTTAACTACAGAGAGATGTTTGATTGTAAAGGAAGCTGAGTTAAACCAGTACGTATATTTTAAAGATACTTTGACTTCAAAATTTGGATGTAAGGATATGTTGCTTTGGAAAAGAGTCTCTTTTGTTTCCACAGAAAGCCAGAGGCTATGGATTTGTTCCAGAGTAAGATACATCAGGTTTGACCAGCCAAGACCCCCTGAAAGGTCTCCGATGACACCATGGCCCAGATGATCCAACATCCAGAACCGTTTCAAGACAACTGGCTCAGATGATACAGCCTCACGGACTACTCCATGATCCTAAAATTTTCTTTGTTTCCCCAGAAGATACAGCGCCCCCCTCCAGCAGGAAGTAGTAAGAGAAGCTACGCCCAAATTCCCAAATATACCAAGCTGACTTTGGAGATGTGTAAAGGTTAAAACCTTCCTTTTTAAGAAAAGAAAAGGGGAAGTGATGTGGGATGGTCTATATGTCAAATGTGTTGCTGATTGGTCAATGAATAAATCACTGATTGGCAGTGGCTAGGCAGGAAGTATAGGCGGGACTAAGAGAGAAGAATTGAGAGAACAAGAAGCTGGGTGAGGGAGACACTGCCAGCCGCCATCAGGACAAGGAAGATGTAAAGTACCGGTAAGCCACAAGCCACGTGGCAAGGTATAGATTAATAGAAATGGATTAATTTAAGCTGTAAGAACAGTTAGCAAGAAGCCTGCCACGGCCATACAGTTTGTAACCAATATAAGTCTCTGTGTTTACTTGATCGGGTTTGAGTGGCTTGGGACTGGTGGGTGAGAGAGATTTGTCCTGACTGTGGGCCAGGCAGGAAAACTCCAGCTACAAAAATGCTTGTAAATTCAACAACAGACTACAAAATCAGGCACCATCACCAACTTGGCTCCATTCCAGGGGTACAAGAATTATTTAACACATAAAAATAAATAAATGTAAGTCAGCACATAAATGGACTCAAGACAAAATAAATATCTCTCTAGATGCAAAAAAGGGTTTTGTGAAAGTTCAACATCCCTTCATGATAAAAGCCCTGAAAAAAACAAGAACAGAGGAAACATATTTCAGCATAATAAAAGCTCTGTCCTGACCCTACAGCCAACATACTGAGTGGGGAAAGCTGCGAGTATTTCCTCTAAAATCAAGAGTGAGCCAAGGATGTACACTCTCTCCTGTTATTCAAAGTGAAGTGATAGTTTCCAGGAGCTCAAGAATAGAGGAAGATGGTCAAATGGTAGAGTTTCAATAATACACAATGAATAAACTCTAGAGAGACAACACACAGAATAATGATTTTAGTTAGTGGCATGGTAGGTGTGACGGCTAATCTTGGTTGTCAGCTTGCCTGGATCTGGAATCCACTGAAACACAGGCAGCTGGGCACCCCTGTGAGTGACTTTTTTATCCAATTGTTTGAAGTGGGAAGACACACACTAAATGTGATAAGAAGCCATGGAAGAAGGAAACTGCCTTTTGTCTACTTACTTTCACTCTGCTGATAAGTTCATTCACCCTGCTGCTGCCAATTCCTTCACTGATGTTAGAACCAAGATCATCTGGCTCCCAACATAGAGTAAAAACCGACAGCTCTCCTGGGATCCTCCAGCCTTCAGTGCCAGATTGGAACTACCTAGTAACTACTGATTCTTGGGTTTTGGGTGTGGAGCAGGCATTGTTGAACTACCCAGATCATATTATATAAACTAACCTAATAAATCCCATATACATATATATATATATATATATATATATATATATATATATATATATATATATATATATAATGTAGACTAGGTTGGCCTTGAAATATATATTTGTTTCTCTAGAGTGGCAGTTCTCAATATGTGGGTCATGACCCCCTTGGAGGTCAAACGACCTTTTCACGAGCATCACATATCAGATATCCTGCATATCAGATATTTACATTACAATTCATAACAGCTGCAAAATTACAGTTTTGAAGTAACAATGAAAATAATTTTATGATTGGGGTCACCATAACATGAGGAACTGTATTAAAGGGTTGCAGCATTAGGAAGGTTGGGAACCACTGCTCTAGAGAACCCTGATGAATATAGTAAATGTACTTTGAGTGTTCTCACCACAAAAACAAAACTGGCTGGTCTATGGAGTAATGAAAATGTGAATTATCTTACCAGTAGCAATTATTTCAGTACATGTACATACATTAAAACATCAGAATGTGTGCTTTTATACTATTTTGTTAATTATACCTCAATGGAGGGAGAGAAATGGGAATGGGGGAAGGAAGAAAGGAAGGGAAGGAGGAAGGAGAAAAGGAGGGAGGGAACTTGGGAGGAGTCTTAAATTCTTGGCCAACCAACATAATCAGAGAACCATGACTTTTTCATTTTAAGCACTATTTCTTGTAGCTGTTGGGCAGGTGTCCATACACAGTTTGCAGGGTCTACTCCTAGTGGTTTCTAAAATACAATTCCAGCCTCACCTAAGAGTTTTATGAGAGAGCTGGGGTTACTAGTTTGGGAAGAGGTGGGCCTCATGAACAATAGATAAATTTGTAAAATTCTGAAAAATTCAAGTAGCTGATTCTCTCAAACATCATAGAGCCCCCTTTGTTAGCAAAAGTAACCTTGGCCACCATCTTTGAAACTTGAAAAGCTTGCATGTTTACTTCAAGTGCTGTCAGTTCTCATTCTTTAGCCACCATCTCCCCATTGCTTGCAAACCTGTAACCAAAGTCAGATCCCTACAAGTTTCAGGTCTGCTCCAAACCCAGAAGAAAGGAGTTGACCTGCCAAGAGAACCGCAAGAGTGTATAAATTTATACTACATATCCTTGGGGGTATGTGTGGAAATGGAGTCGGAGGATCTAAACAGCTTTGAGGGGAGAAGTAATTTATGGGGCTGGTATTTTTATATGAGTGTACTTAACAGCTTCTGGACTCACTGTGCTGTCTGAGTCATTAGCAATGGCTCTGACTGTTCCGCTAATTAACAAAACTCACTCTTAATTGGGCTGGACTCAAGCTGGTGGCAGAAGTTCCTTGATAAAATGTAGATGGGGGAACCTAAAGATTGAGTATGCAGGAATGTTAAAATGGACTCACTAGGTGTCCTCCCATCAATGAAGAAAGTATCAGGATTGTTTTGACGGACTCTAGTGTCTGTCTCTTGTGGATCAGAAATGCAGATGGAAGGAGCAGTTATTAAAATATTTCCTAACTTCAGCTGCAACCATGAGATCTTGAGTAGCATTGACCAAGTAATGTCTTAACTCTATGTAAGATAAACAATGATAATAGCCATGGGGGTAGGCAACAGTCTTCAATGACCCTCAGAAGGAAATGATCCATGCAGGTCTTTTTACATTTTATTTAATTTTTTTTTTAAGACAGGGTTTGTCTGTGTGGCTCTGGCTGTTCTGGAACTCACTATGTAAACTAGGTTGGCCTCAAATTCAAGATCCACCTGTCTCAGAAAGAGTGCTAGAATTAAAGGAATGTGGTACTATGCCCAGCTTGAATCTTAAATTTTTAATTAGAATAGGTTTCATTATTGAATTTTTCAAGAAAAGTCTGTTTTTGCTAATTCTCCTTCCTCTCTTTCATCCCCTGGAGTGCCCACTTCCTTGTATCTTTCCACCCTGACGTAATTTTCTTTCCACTTCCATGTCCCACGTGACCTACCTTGCTCCATGCTTCCTTGATGTCCATCTCCCCTCTCATGTTCTCTTTTCTAGTTTCATAGCCTATGCCTGCATTCACCTCAACTTACAAACACAGAAACATTACAAACAAGGACCCATACATGAGAAAGCATAGAGAGATCAGATGGTGAAAGGAATGAGTATGCTCCTGGGTTGGCAGAATACTGCATTCAATGCAATTTCTACCAAAGTTCCAATGACACTGCTCACAGAACTATAAAAGTCCATCTAAAAACACCAATGGAAAGAGAAAAGGCCACAAATACCAAAGAATTCTTAACAGAAAGAGCATTGCTGGAGGGATCTCCATACCAGACTTCAAACTATACTGTGGAACTATAGTGACAAAGACATAACATATGGAGACCAATGGAGCAGAGCAGAGAACTCATCAGTAAACCCATACAGTTAGCGCCACTTCATTCATCAGAATTGGCAAATTCATCAAAACACGCATGAGGGGAAAGGCAGTTTATTCAACAAATAGTGCTGTCAAGGCTGGCTATCAGCCTACAGAAGAGCAACCCAGATATAAAAGTCAATTCAAAGTGGATCAAACATCATAATCTAAATGCTTAAACACTCCAGTCCCTTGCCCTGCTCTAACTTTCTCACTCCAGGCAAGCCAGGAATCTCATTCACGTGCTTTACTGGTGCTCAGTTTCTTAGCCCACAGCACCCTTCCGCTGACTCGATCCCCTAAAGCCTCTTACCCCATGCCATGCTCTCTCTCGCTCGCTCGCTCTCTCTCTCTCTCTCTCTCTCTCTCTCTCTCTCTCTCTCTCTCTCACACACACACACACACACACACACACACACACACCAAAAAAAAGAAGACAAGACTAAAACTCCTGACTCAAGTTCAAGAAAATACACACAGCTAAAGGAAATAATGAGAATTCAAGATATGAAAGATATAAAAATGTTAAAGAAAACTCAAACTGAAATAAAGTTTGAAATGAAAATTCAATAACCTAACTAGAAAACTCAGTAGAAAGCTTTAGCAGCAGAACAGACTAAGAAGAAGATAAAATATCAGACTTCAGGACAAAGAGGTAGAATTGGACCACTCAAGCAAGAAAATGATTTAAAAAAAATTTAAAGTATGTGAAGAAAGCATGCAAAAACTTTGAGACACCATATAAAGATAAAAATCTATTAATTATAGGCTAGATGGAGGAAAATAATTCCAGGTCAGTGGTATTGACCACATCTTCAGCAGTGTCATAAAAGAAAACTTTTCCAACTAAGAGAAGACACATACCTATTTAGATACAAGAGGCACACAGAACACCATATAGACAAAAAATATTTTAAAAATTATCTTGGTGTATCATAGTTAAAACACTAAACATGCAGAAAAAGGACTATTGGAAGTTGCAGGAGAAATAGACATAAGTCATACATAAAGGAAAACCCATCCGAATAAGCTGACTTCTCAATAGAAACTTTAAAACCAAAGGAGTTTGAAGCAATATAGCCCAAGTCCTAGAAGACCACAGATGCCAACACAGACTACTTTACCTTAGATAAACTATTACCTTTAGTTAAAGGAGAAAAAAAAATTCCATGATGTAAACAACTAAGAGTTCATGTCTACGAAGCTAGCCCTACAGGGAATACTAGAATCAATACTTCAGACTGAAGAAAGGAACAGCAGAGTCAGGACTCCTGTGAGATTGTGGCTCCTAGAACCAGAAGCTGCACCAATGATAACAAGAACAACGGAACAGACATCAGTAGACATGCTAATGTGGAGGCGGACACTCACGCGGACCCTCCCCCTGGACAAAGAACTAGGCAAAGGTGAGCAATGCTAAGAGAGAGAATTATCTTCCCCAGGGATGAGTTCCCTAATAGGTTATCCGATACCCAGGGGTCAGCCCTGAAAACATAAACATATACATACAAACAACACTAAATGGACTCAGTGGGTTGTAGTTATACACACGTACACACAGAGAGAGATATAGATATATAGATAGATAGATCTTATGTTACTATATATACTATATATATATATATATATATATATATATATATATATATATATATATATATATATATAAAATCAAGCAATAATAATTAAAGAGGAAGAGGACATAAATTTGGGAGGGAGTAGAAGGGGCATGGGAGAGGTTGGAGGGAGATGAAAAAACAGGACGTGTTAGCCAGAGAAAAGGGGAAATGATGTAATTAATTAATTAAAAATTTTAAAAGAGGCTACAGAAAGAAAACAAATGACACAAGGATAATTGAAATTCAAAATAAGACAAAGGATGGGAACAGTACATAAAGACCGCAAAATGATAGCAGCCCGTCAACACACAGTTCTCAATTATAACTTTAAATAACAAGGGACTCGACTTTCCAATCAAAAGTCACAGCTAGTCGAAGGCTTGAGAAGCAAGATCAATCAAGAACTTTTTATGGTCTACAAGAAACACACTTTATCTTCAAAGACAGACACTACCATAGAGTGAATGGATATGTGTTGGGGGGGAGGGGGAATTCCAAGAAAATGGAACCAGGAAACAAGCAGAGGACAGTATCTGAACCTCTGACAAAACAGACCCCAATCCAAAATTAATAAGAAGAGATAAAGAAGGACATTTCATCCTGGTCCAGAGAAAAAGCAACCCAGAAGACATTATAATTCTAAACTGTATGCACCAATCTCAGATACACCCAATTTAGTTTCAAAACTACTACTTGACTTCAAGCAGAGATTAATACCAATAGTATGTGATTTCAATACAAAAATAAACAAGCAAATAAACAAGCAAAGCATAGAAATACCACAGTTGTAAAACCTAATAGATTCAACTAGTGTAAATGTCCCTGCAACCAAGCTTGACAGACAGCCTGAATCCCATCCCCAGAACCTGCATGGCAGCAGAGAGCAAACGACCACCAGTTGTCCTCTGACCTCAGCAGCTGAGCTGTGGCCCACACCCCTGACACATAAATAACCCTCATATACACATGCAAAATAAATACATGTAAATGCAATTTTTAAAGATATAGTAACAGGCAAGAACTTACCGAACGAGACAAGGAATTAACACGTGAACTACATGAAATTAAGGTTTCTTCATGTCCAATAAATTATCAGCAAAACAAAAAGGAAGCCTACAAAATGGGAGAAAAAAATTTTTCAGCTAAATGTCAAACAAGAAGTCAGCATCTAGACTATGTAAGTTAAACACCAAAAACAAAACAAACAAAAAACAAAAACAAATCTGTCGATCACTAAATAGGCAAATGAGACAGACGGTTCTCAGAAGAAGAAACACAAACTGCAAGTAAGCTCTTTAAAGGGTGTTCAACAGCCTTAGTCATCAGGGAACGGCAAATCAAAACTGCTCTGGGATTCTATCTCATGCCAGTTACAATGGCTATCATCAGAAAGGAGACAATACAAAATTTGGTGAAGATGTGGGAGGCAAAGGCATCTTTATTCAGTTCTGGTGAGGGTATAATCTTCTACAGTCATTACGGAAATCAATGTGGAGGCTTCTCAAAAACTTAAGCATAGAACCCACCATTTGATTCAGCTATACCACTCTGGAGCACATATCCCAGACACTCTATATGTTATGACAGAAATGCCTGCACATCTATGGTAGTACAGCATCATTCACATTAGCCAGGAAATGGAATCAGCCTAGATGTCCATCAACAGGTGAATGGATAATGAAAGTGTGGTGTGTTATACACAATAGAATTTTATTCAGCTGCAAGGTAAAATGAAATTTGCAGGAAAGTGGGAAGATCTGGCAAGTATTATATTAAACAACTTAACTCAGGCAAAAATCACATGTTCTTTCTCATATACAGATCCTAGCATATAGTATTTAGGAGGACCTTTAACAGCAACATAAATATTGTAGTCCCTTAGAAAAAACATGATTGGCAGCACACTGATTTTTCAAGAACTGAATGTAACAGGAAAAACTGTAGGTCTAGCACTAGAACATTATAATCCCTTCACCAATTCCAGGTTTGAGTCACTGCATAACTGCAGGGCTCCTTCACTCAAGAGGAGTCCAGGTATAACATGAATCTTAAAAGGTCTTATTTAAAAAAAAACACAGAGCCAGATATAGGGGTGAAAACCTGAGAGATCAGAGGTATAGGAAAAGCCACAAGCTAACCTCACCTCACCAACACCTCAGTCTCCAAAGAGATCTACTTCCTGTATACCCATGCCTATATGCCTTTCTGTTCTACTGTATCATTTGCTCTCTCTGTCCAGCTACATCACTTCCTCTTCTGGCCCAGCTCTGTCACGTCCTGTCTATCTGTACAGACCTCCAGACCTTTTATGATTAACTAGTGTTGGAATTCAAGGCATGTGCCACCATACCTGGCTCTGTTCCCAGTGTGACCTTGAACTCACAGAGATCCGGACAGATCCCTGCCTCCCAAGTGATAGGATTAAAGACGTGTGCTACCATTGCCTGACCTCTATGTTTAATATAGTGACTGACTTTTCCTTCTGATTCTCAGATAAATTTTATTGAGGGACACAGATAAAATATCACCACATCCAGGGGCTGGTGAGATGGCTCAGCAGTTAAGGACACTGACTGCTCTTCCAGAGGACTCAGTTTCAAATCCCAGAACCCACATGCAACTCAACACTGTAACTCCAAGATCTGACACTCTCAAATAGATGTACCTCCAGGCAAAACACCAATGCATATAAATAAAAAGTAAATAAATTAAGAGGAGTCCCAGTAGCTTTGAAAAGGACACTAAGAGGTGTATTAGCTGTGTCAGGGGTGTGACTTTGGGCAGAGGAATTTAGAAAATAGCCATGACCTCCTAAGTAAATCACATTTTCTAAAAATGGTTTCTGGTGTGTTCTAGAACCCTAGGAAGGTAGACAATGTAACTCTAAGTAGTTATAAGATCTGAGGTTCGTGTGGTTAACTAGAATTGTCTACTGAACTATAGACAAGAATTTTTCTAGTATGTAGTTTATGGCTAAAGAAGATTTTGTGTTTAGTAATAAACTCATATAAGCCCTGACAACAGCTTAAGGTAGAGAAGATATGAGTTAGTTCATTGTTTTAGAGTATTCCATCCACCACCCCAGGAAAGACATGACAGAGCAACTCAGCTCACCCTGATGGTACATGTGGCCAACACTTGAAGGCATACCAGAAAAGAAGCAAGGCCAGAACCAGCAGCCAAGCATACTCTTCAAAGGCCCACTCCCAGAGACCCACTGCAAACTGGGTGCCACCTCCTGAAGGTTTTGAGAACCTTCCAAAATAGAGCACCATTAGCTGGAGACCATGATTATTTTGATGTTTAGATCTTCAATGTCCTGAATAAATGCGTATGAAGGTTGCTGAAGGAATACCCTATGGTTGAAATGACTCCAAGTAATCCAAGATAAAGAAGGTCTGAGTTCAACAGACTAAGTAGAGAGGCACATCACCAGAAGCCAATGCTTCCTTCCATTGTGTCCTTTCAGAATACTTCCATATCCTATGGTCATGGTCTACACAAATGAGGGTCTATGTACTTAGTTCCAGAGGAGTGAAAAATAGAATACATCAGTCAATTTTCTATCACTATAACCAAGTACCCGAGGCAATTTACTTATAAAAAGAAAAGGTTCAATTTGGTTTGTGGTTCTGATGATTCCAACTCATTGTCAAGTGGCTGTATTGTTTTGGGTCTCTGGCAAAGCAGCACGTCATGGCAGAAGAACATGACAGAATGCTGCTCATGTCATGAGTTAAAGGGTAAAGTGTAGAAATGGAAAGGGGGAAATCAGGCTCTAATAATTCCCCTCTCGTTCAGGCTTTCAATAACCTACAACCTCCCACTAGGCACTATTCCTAAAGCTTCTTCCCAATAGTGTCGCCCTGGGAGCAAGCCTTTGGGAGACATATACCACTCTAACTGTGGTAGTATGAGCTACCTTACCAGGGCATTATACCCTGACTGAGGGATAGGGGGTCAAAGACATGTAGAAAGGACATTCAATGCTTCTCCCTTGTTCTAATGTATTAACCTTGACTTTAAAAAAAAAAATTCTGTATCCTAAAGCTACACCCATGAAGTCTCATCAGCATGGTACCTAAACATGGCCTGAGCAAGGACAACAGCAACAGACATGCTAATATGGAAAAAAGGCCTCAACCCTAGATAAACAATGAGATAACTAAGGGATACTGAGAGTGGTGAAAACAGTCTTCTCCAGGGAAGAGCACATCAATTGGTTATCCAATACTAATGTCAGCCTTGAAAACATATGTAGCTAGAGTTTTCCTGCCTGGCCCATAGTCAGGAAAAATCTCTCTCACCCGCCAGTCCCACAGCCGCTCAGACCCAACCAAGTAAGCACAGAGACTTATATTGCTTACAAACTATATGACCGTGGCAGGCTTCTTGCTAACTGTTCTTATATCTTAAGTTAACCCATTTCTATTAATCTATAAGTTGCCACATGGCTTGTAGCTTACCAGTATCTTTACATGTTGCTTGTCATGGCAGTGGCTGGCAGCATCTTTCTGCCTCAGCCTTCCACTTCCCAGAATTCTCCTCTCTCCTTGTCCCGCCTATACTTCCTGCCTGTCTACTGGCCAATCAGTGTTTTATTTATTAACCAATCAGAGCAACACATTTAACACACAAAACATCCCACAGCAAACATATATATACATTATACAGATTCAATAAGTTTTATATCAACAATTAAAGAAAAAGAGGCCATGAATTTGAAAAAGAACAAGGGAAGCACCTGAGGGAGTTGGAAGGAAGAAATATAAGAGGAAAGTAATGTAATTATAATCTCAAAAAATATTTTAAAAAGTATTTTCTCTGTCCGTTACTATTTCCTATAGAGTGTGCTAATGATGAATAACATATTAGTTTATTTATGAGAGATCAAGGCAGGATTCTGATGGACCAGAATAGGAATTGGTAGACATCTTCCTGAAGAAGATCCTGAAGTGAACAAGCTTAACTTTGTGTGTCATGTGGCATCTATACCACTCAGCACTGTCACTGGCCACAAAAGCAGCTACAGACAACACATCACCAACTGAACATGCAAAGGAACCCATTTTCAAAGGGAAGTGGTGGGCTGGACTTGACCTGGAAGCGGTAGTTTGTCAACCCACAGGGTAGAGGATAAATATGCATCAGAACGTTTGTGGTGACTCTTGAGACCTTGATCTCTCTTTGGGAAGGTAGTGAGAGGCTGTTGCATTCTATTTTGCGAGAAAACATTTCTGTTGCCATTGTTGCTTTGGAGTAGAATTGCAGATTTGTGCAGACCCAGCCAAGAGCAGCTGGTAGGGGGTAGGAAAACTGGCTCACTCAACTCCTAACCCAAGCCCTTTACTATGCTTTCCTGTACAAAAGAAACTAGAAAGTGAGAATGTGTTTCTAAGAATTCTTGGCAGTTGAGGTTTTCCATGTGACCTGTGTTACCCCTAGAAGACACATTTTTACAGACCCAGAAATGGGAGTGAGTAAAAAGAGAAGAAGAGCCCAAGACCAGCAAGTGCCAGGCATGCACAGGGGCAGGAGGGCCAGTCCCTGAAGCTAAATGCTACAGCTCAGACTGTTAGGGTTGAGAAGGGAATGGCACTGACAGAAAATGGCACCAAGGCTACTTTTTAGCCATGGAGAGCAGATGTCCCAGGCAGCCCTGCTGTCTACCTTTACCATCCAAGTTTCATTAACTGCCTGCCCTCCAGGAGAAGCAAATACTAATAAGCACTAATTTCATGATATAAGGGTCTCTCTCTCTCTCTCTGATACTGTTTTAAAAATTTTTCATTACCCAGCAACTAGCTTAATGCCCAGCATAGAGTCATCATACGTTAATTTTTAGTGAATTAAAATTGCTACCTTGTTATTATCCTACATAGACTTGAAAAGTACCTGAAAGATGCATAGCTAAAGAATGTTAGAGTCACTGTACCAGTTTTATTTTCCCTCTACCCGCCAACTTGTGGGATTTCAGCAAAGGGAGTGCAAGCTTTTGAAATGAAACTGGAGAAGACTACGGTTCCATTGGCAACCATCATAGCATTCAGAATCAAAGCCACATCTCCAGAGGCAGAGCTGGACACCCACACAATGGCCGGGGTGGAACAGTAATGGCCATATATGTGCCAAACAATTAGCCAGGGATAACGGCACACACCTGCAATGGCACACAACCGCTTGTTTTACATAAATTGTTAATAATTAACCATCATTTTAAGTTCCTTACCTGCAAAGCCTACATATTAGGAGGCATTTAATCTATAGCTATTGTGTAAAGGATAGTATACATCAAAAGTTTGCTTAGTTAATTCTCATCACACCAGTAAGTAGATATAAGTGACCTTCCGCAGACCACAAAAGTTGTGTTGTCTGAAACTGAGGAGTGGGACTGAACTGGCTGAGGTACAAGGAACAGACATTTTAGGAATGTCCCTCTCCCATGGGCTCAGCTTGGCCTGGCTCCTCCAACTGGGAGATGTTCTGCAAGGTAGTCTTTGCCTCACTAGTGACTTGTCTTGCGGACTCAGCCTCAACCTGGAGAGTCTGTCCCTGACTCCTGGCCGCCAAGTGCTTTCATACAGATCTGCTTGTCTCTGCAAATATCACAGTACTTGATTATTCACTGTACGGCCATTAGAGTTTTCTGTCTCTATTAGCTGGCAGGCTAGCTGAAGCTGCGAGAATCTCTCCCTTCATAATCCCAGTACACAGCACAAAAGCCCACTACTCTGAATGATAAAACAAGTAGCTACGCAGCGCCTGGAGTCATGCTAAACCTTTCTCTTACCAGTCTTCACAAGCCAGCGACTTCTGTACCATATTATCCCCAAGGTGCAGGTGTGGACACTGAAGAGCATCCTATGCAAATCAGGGGTCCTCCCCTTTGTTACATCACATGGCCCTTCGCCATAGCTTGAAGTGGCCCAAGCATGTCTCATCCCACTATGTCGTGTGGTCCTCTACTGTGTTTAGATGTAGCATAAAGGAATCACTCCCCTCTGTATCGCATGGCTCTTGCAGTCATCAAAAATGGTCTCAGCATCCAGTGTCTCTTTCCAGTGTGTCATGTCTTGTTTCTCAAGCTTTCTGTTGTGGAATCTTGACTCCCAGTGCAGAAGTACCGAAGCAGTGGGACCTTAAGAGGGAATTGGGTCCTGGGAGGATCATCCCAAAGGGATTAATGCTGTCTCATGGAGTGAGTGAATTAATTCTCTTGACAACCTGACTCTAAAAACCCCTCATTTCCTCTTTTACCAGGACTTTGCTCTCTCCTCCCACAGGCCCCCACCAGTCTCCTCATCATGTTATTATACAGCCAGCAGAACCTCACCAAAGGCCAAACTAGTGAAGTTGTCGGTCTTGATTTTCAACCTCTAATACTGTGAGGGTTTTTTTAATTATTATCTTTATTATTATTCTCTCATACATTACATCCCTACCACAGCCTCCCCTCCCTCCACTCCTCAGTTCCCCTGTCCTAGGATCTACTCCTCCTTCATTTTCCTTCAGAAAAGAGCAAGTCTCCCAGGAATATCAAGCAAACTCCACCTACCAAGTTACCATAAGACTAAGGTACAAACCCTTATATCAAGACTGGATGAGGCAACCCAGTAGAAGGAAAAGGGTCCCAAGGGTTGGAGATACCCTCACTCCCACTTCTAGGATTCCCCCAAAAACACCAAGCTACACAACCATAACATCTATTCAGAGGACTTAGCTCAGACCCATACAGGCTCCATGATTGTCCCTTCAGTCTCTGTGAGCCCCTATGAGCCCTGCTTAGTTGATTCTGTGGGCCACATTCTCATGGTGTCCTCAACACCTCTGGATCCTACAGTCTTTCCTCCTCCTCTTCTGTGGGGCTCCCCTGGTTCCACCTAATGTTTGACTGTGCATCTCTGCATCTGCTCCCATCAGTTGCCAGAGGCAGCCTCTCTGATGACAATTGGGCTAGGTAGGCACTGATCTATGAGTATAGCAGAAGATCATTAGAAATCATTTCATTTTTTTTCTATCCTAGGTCTTTGGGCTACCTAACCTCTGGTTTCTGGCCATCTAGGCAGTATTAGGTGTGGGCTCCCTTGGATGAGTCATTGGTTGGCCACTCCCACAAGTTCTGTGCCACCATTACCCCAGAACATCTTATAGGCAGAAGAAATTATAGACTGAAGGTTTCATGGCTGGGTTGTCCCAGTGCCACCACTAAAAACCTTGCCTGGTTATAGATGATTGCCGGTTCAGGCTCCATATCCCCCATTCCTAGGAGTCTTTGTGGTCACCATCATAGATTCCAGGGAGTTTCTACAGCACTAAAACTGTGAATTTAAAAAGAATAAAAACAGGGCTGGAGAGATGGCCCAACGGTTAAGAGCACTGGCTGCTCTTCCAGAGGTCCTGAGTTCAATTCCCAGCAACCACATGGTGGCTCACAACCATCTATAATGAGATCTGGTGCTCTCTTCTGGCCTGAAGGCATACATAATAAATAAATCTTTTAAAAAAAAAAGAAAAAAAACAAATAAACAAACAAACAAAAAAACCTCTTTTCTTTATATACTTCCCTGCCTGTGGCACAGTATCATAGTAATGGAAAACAGAAGAGCACACTATTTCATATTTCAGCTAATAGCTTCAGCTAGATTTTTACTGCTGTTCACGTGAAAGTTAAAATAAAATGAAACCACTGTAAGACAAGCAAGCCTTTGGAAACAGTGTAATCGCATATAGATGCTTCAACAGTGGAAAGAAATACAATGTTGGGGTCAGATCTGTGATTCTTTCAAACTTCCCTGGTAAAAAGCTGGGAATTCCAAAAACAGCCTTTGTGCCGTAAAAGCTTCGAGCAGGGCTCTATGAATCTAATTGTATGCAGTGAACTTTTGTAAAACCGTAGTTTCTTCAAGGAATCCTTTCAGATTTTTAAGTCACATTTTAAAGCTCTATGAATATATAAAGAGATGTCTGATCTTAAAATTTCACTTTACTGAGAAAGCTTTTAGAACTTTCATCATCTAGATTATTTTACTTGTAAATTGACTTTATTTTGAATATACACATTTAGACATAATTTTGCACAAACGTGGAGCTTTTCATTTTTGGTTGAGTTTTGAAATGTCTTATCTTCCTTCTACATGTATCAGCCATAACTCCAAGTCAATAGCCTAGTCGACACCCTTTTATGTATTTAATACATCTGCATAATTCTACTTAATCCTGTACTCTAGCTGCGCATTGTTCATTATGGGAAGCCTTCTTTAGTTGTCTTATAGGAAGAGATTCTAATTACTTAGGGCCTTTGCATCCTGCCTCCCTCTCTTTCTCTCCTCTCCCTCTCCCTCCTGCCCCCTCTCTCTGTCCCTCATAGAAATTCCTCCAGTGCTTCTGGGGTGGCTTTCATTCATTCTTTAAGTGACTGCATAGCATTCTCTGGCCTGCACATAGTGTGGAATCTAGTCCCACTCTAGCAATGGGAAATATTCTCTTCCCTGGGCCACTAGAGGGTGCTGTCAGAGCAGTGTCAGGGTGAAGAGCAGCAAGTTAGGGTGAGACTGGGAGACACATCTGTGAGGAAACTAACCTCTTCATTCCCCCATTCTCATCAATCTTCTTCATCCTCAGCTCAAGATGCCGTTGGTCCCAACTTCTCTCCCAAACCTTGCTCAAGAAGGGGACCCAGAACTCACTGGCTTTCTCCAATCAGGAGTTTACATACCATTCCAGTCATGGGGAGATGGAGGGATGGAGGAGTAGTGAGGGTATTGTGACAGACTCTCTCAGGTTAGGTTTCTTATTCGGTACTCCCACAGTTGTTGACTGTGTCTGGCAAGAAAATGTCTTGCCAGAAATGTTCTGAATTACACAACCAATGAGAACAGTCCCTGTCACTACTGCCACTACAGTGCCACAGCTCAGGAGGACAGAAAATTCCAAAGAGCAGGCTAAGAGCTTGACACACATTATCTCATTTAATATTCACGGAAATCCCATGACATAAGCACAGTTTTTGTTGTTACACAAATGAAGTGTGTGATGTAGATACAAGTCCACACATCAACACAGGTCTCAAAACATGACATGAATTTTCCTCATGCCACCTTAAGTAGGTCACTGCATGACCTCTCCTAAAACTCCGTCTTCAACTCCTGGAACCACCTGAACCAATTCAAGTTCAATCCAGGTTCCCTATATTTTTTGCAAAGTCACAGCAATCCGGTGAGCTTGCATTTGCTCTCACTTCTGTTGTGGGATGTTCTCTATGCTGTGAATGTATTGCTATGATTGATAAATAAAACACTGATTGGTCAGTAGCCAGGCAGGAAGTATAGGCAGGGCTAGCAGAGAGGAGAATTGGAGGAACAGGAAGGCGGAGTAGAGGAGATGCTGCCAGCTGCCATGATGAGGAGCAGGATGTAAAGTACCGGTAAGCCACGAGCCACGTTGCAAAGTATAGATTTATAGAAATGGGTTAATTTAAGATAGAAGAACTAGATAACAAGAAGCCTGCCACAGCCATACAGTTTGTAAGCAATATAAGTCTCTGTGTGTTTTCTCAGTTGGGTCTGAGCAGCTGTGGGACTGGCGGGTGAGAGAGTCCTGACCATCGGCCAGGCAGGATTGGAGAAAACTTTAGCTACACACTTGCTGTTTTGGGTGCCCTCTTTCACTAATAGGATCATCCTGATTTCAACCAATTCTCTATAAGACAAACTCCTTCAACCAGTCAGTTCACACATTGCCCTGTCTGTGAGACTTTCCCCCAGTAAACTATTCTTTCCATCTGAGGATAATGTGACTTACTTACCTAACTCCTCTCCAAGAAAAAAAAAATTCTAAAGCCAAGTCTTAGACTCACTCACAGTATGCAACCTGGCACATGGCAGACCTTCCGTGTAAGTTCATAAATAAATGAATAACTGGAAGAACTGTGAAGGGTCTCTCTGAAAGAACCAGTGCCAAATCATATTCCTAATGACATAAAATATATAAAGAAAAGCCAGCAGATTGGAGTTGCTCCTTTCAGAGAGGATTTCTGTGACAAATTCATTACCAAACCAATTTAGCAAATAAAGAGCCCCCGGCTTTGCTCTGCAGCTGAACTTGCAGGGCTATTTGCCCTCTGGACCCGAGTACTGGAAAACTGAAGAGTGTGTGCTGGGCTATTCACACACAGCTCTGTGCTCGTTGCTGCTGGGATAGAAGGTTCAGTTCTTTATTAAGAGTGAAAATACTCTGAGATCTAGCCTGACATAGCAGCCATTAAAGGGATAAAAAGCAGGAAAAGTCCCCTTTCATCAGAAAAGTTTGTGGTAATCATGGACATTGTGTTTCTCTTCAGAAACATAAAGAGATTGGCTTTCTTTGGACTTGCTTATCATTTTTCTTCCTTTCCAGAGAGTGTATCTTTCCTCCTAGGAAAAGAATTGAAGACCCAGCAATGTGAAAGCCACCAGGGCCACAGTTGCTAATGTTCTTTCTTATGTGCTGTTTTCTTTCTGTGAACTCTGAGACACCGCTAATGAGAATGTCCAATTATTACATCTGTTGACCAAGAGCAGGCTTTGCTATCCAATAACACAGCCTTCTCTGGCAGTTCACTCTAATGAGAAACTGGGTAATTGTGGGACATTTAATCAAGGAATATAGTTGAAGACTTAGAGCCTACATTGAACCTACAGCCAGAAATGCTGATTTTTTTTTTTTTGATGTTGCAAGTCTAATCAGGTTTATTTTACACATGCAGAAATGCCCATGGAATATTTTTTTTCTTTTCCTGCCCCAAATTCTGAATATATTTTGTACATCAAAGAAGCAGATATCTAGATGAGGGCTCTAAATATCATCTACTTCAAGGCAGAATAACTATATTCCACTCATCCCCAAAAGTCAGTCAGTCACCTTCTCAGCCATTTCTGAGATATTTCATCCTGCTAGCCCTTGGCACAGTTTGTTTCCTTGAGCCTCAGAAACTATTGTCTTCATTTCTTCTATGGTCAAAGAGAGGTTTAGCTTTTCCGCTGCATTCATCTTCTCTACAGTGGGAGGAGGAGCTTGGCTGGTTCCCACTGCATTCATCTTCTCTACAGTGGGAGGAGGAGCTTGGCTGGTTCCCACTGCATTCATCTTCTCTACAGTGGGAGGAGGAGCTTGGCTGGTTCCCATTGCATCCATCTTCTCTACAGTGGAAGGAGGAGCTTGGCTGGCTCCCATTGCATCCATCTTCTCTACAGTGGAAGGAGGAGCTTGGCTGGTTCCCATTGCATTCATCTTCTCTACAGTGGAAGGAGGAACTTGGCTGGTTCCCATTGTCTTCAGAGTCTGGATAGGTTTTTTGTTTGTTTGTTTGTTTTTTTCAATTATATGTACACATGTGTGCATGTGAGTGCTGGCTTTTATTTGCACACACCACGATGTCTGTGTCATTCCATCTGCCTGGGTGTCCTGTTCTTTCCCACATTAACCCTCAACACCCGAGGTCCTCTGTGAATGACCTTCTTATCTCCAGGCTGATCACTTTCTTGAGGACTACACATATTCTTCTATAACTTAGATGCAAACGGTGGTGATGAGACAGGAGCAGTGCTCAGGAGACTTCTAAACACGAGCAACACAGGACCTACTCCTGAGCTACCTGAAACACTGCACCAGAGTCTGGAGTCTGGGTTTTAATAAACTTGAGAATACCGAAAAGCACTCTTCTACCACAGTTCAATCTTACACAAACTTTGAGAACTGTGTGGTTAATGCTTTCAGGCTGGAAGACTTGTGACTAGTAGTCAGGGTTTTACTGAACGAAACAGAAACAATAGCGTGGAGGTCCTATCATAGGAGACTGTGACATAGCCTTGTCTGTATCTGGCTGAAATTGTCACTCTTCATTCTTGATCACAGTTGGGCAATCAAGGTGCATGTACATCCCTGAAGAGTGCTTTTTGCACATCATTTGGAAACTGCTCCTTTGAATGCTAGTCTCCGATTAGCCATAAAGTCAAGGTCTGTCTCTCATTCCCCTCAAAACTCTCGTATCAGGCCCAAACACCATGACATTCTGATAATTTTACATATTTGAAAAATAGGTAAATGCATGTTCACAGCAGGCCATTTCTTTCAGAAACCTCCCTGCCTGGTGTAAATAATATAGTCATCAAGGTTCATTTTGATTTGCTTTCTGAAAATGCTTTTGGCACCTGCTAATGTATCTCAAAATGTGGTCCTTGGGCCAAGCAGCCACACTGGTATTACATTTTGCATACATGCATGTGCATCTCATGTGTCTCCAGCACAGAGTCCTAGGCCTAGCCTACAAGATTTGACTCTGCTCTCTCACTTTTGGGAATCGGAGAGTCCAGAAGATTCTTAGGAGGACTGTGTTAATAAAGTGTCTCATCATATGGTTACTCCAGTTTGAGGTGCTTAAAATCAATCACTAACTACACAATAAGAAAAAAAAAAAAAAACAGGCCCTTCCCAAAAGTCCAATGATCCAAATTCAATAGGAAGCAGTCCTAGGGAGACAGAGAAGCAGCCAAGCAACCCTGGAGAACTTTCATTATGCAAAGATCCGTAGTCTCCGAGCACCACTGGCCATTTGAATTGAAATCCAGACATTTGCCAATGGTCACTTTGGGAGATGGGAAAGGGGGTTGGGAGATGCTTCTGTAAAGCTGCAACTTACATCAGGAGGCACCAAACACTCGCCTAGGGATCCAAATCAAGGCGTGGAAAGAAAGTAGAAGAAGGGAGGGTAGACACTTTTTAGAAATCTTTAAAAATAGGGAAAAAGAGCCCAAAATAGGGGCACATATTCTTGCCCAGCCCTTTATCTTAGTGGCTTTTCTGATGCTCATGCTACACCATCATATAGACTATAAGTTATAAAGAAAGGGAGTTCATTTGGGGTCACAATCATGACCTAAAGTGGAGGGGCTTTTTTTGCTGGCAGAGTCCTAGATTAGCACAGGAAATCATGTGTTGGGAGACAGAGAATGCACAAGAGACTTAATCAAACTGGCTTTTATAGCAAACAGTTGTTAAAATAATCCATTCACCCATTAGCTACACTGTTGTCCATTCATTCATATATAAGGGCAAAGCCTTAACCATTTGCTCAAGGTCCCTCCCTGGTCCCATCTTTTACTGTTTCACAATAGAGATCAACCTTGAGGATGAATTACAGAAGAAACAAACCATACCTAAACCAGCGCACTTCTTAAAGTGGAGCAGAGAGAGGGAGGAAGGAAAGATAAATTAACACTAAAGATACTTGGAAAAAGTCATAGGGAAACACTATGTTTTCTTAAAAATAACTACATTTTATATATTTATACATATGTGTGTATGTATACACACCCATATATATGTTAATGAAGTGATACAGTTTGAGGGGATAATGCTAACTCTAGAACCTGATTCGCGGGTTCTACTTTATGACCAGGTTGCAGTAGGTAGATTATCAAGAAAAGCATGTTGATATTGAAAGCCTACAAGCAAAGCAAATGAAAGGGGCCTGCTTTCCCAACTTGTGCAGAATGCAGCCAGCCATTTAATGACTATAAAGGGTCCCACCCTCTGACAGTGTCGCACAATAGAGAAAACAAGGGATTTGGCCTCAGACCAAATTGATTTTCAATGGCCATTAGTCGTTTGCTAGTTAGGTCATAATAATTAAGATCTTTGACACCTCTGAGCTCCAGTTTCCTATCAGCAAGATGAGGATAGACTAGCCACTAGGGAAATGTTGTAGAGTTAGGTGTAGTGATACGTACAACAGTCATCCAGAAATGGTAAGTACCTTCCAAAAAGAAGGAAAAATCCCAGAGCTAAAATGTGTAAGATTCGCCATAGAGGTGAACATGTGACATCCCACAATTCAGAAGTGGTGACAGAAGGAATGAGAGTTCAAAGCTAAGCTGAGCTACTTGTCAAGTTCGAGGCCAACCTAAACCATATACCCAGACCTTATCTCGGGGAGAAAAAGAAAAGAAATGATGTAACCTCCCCTTGAGACCAGAAGGAGAGGTCATTGTGGCCTGTGAGCTGAGCTATTAAAGTACTGTATTAGTTGATGATTGAATATTAGTAAGAATTTCAAGATTTGCAGATGGAGAGAAGAGCTTTAAGGCCAGGAAAGAGGGGTTGTAAGTCAGCCAGCTAGATTTGACTTGGGTCTGTAGCTGCACCTTTGTACACTGATACAGCTTGTCATCACTAGCCTGTTATGTCACCACTAGGCTTCAGACACAGTACCACGTAGCTGTGTAACAGGTGACACGCTGTGTTCTTCTAGTCTGGAATTACATGGCAGATGCCATTTTTGCCCCCTGGCAAAGAGCAATGTGGAGCATGGATGTGACTCCCTGAGACAGAACGATGACTTCTACAGAAACATGAGCCAACATACGCACTTTCTTTTGTTTGTTGCAGAAGTCAGACCCAAGCCCCACCCATCCCCTACCCCGAGCAGCTTCCTTGAGTGCGTAGTCTCTGTCAGGCCCTGTGTTATGCCCTAAATGTGAAAAAAGGACTCTAGGTCTGCAGAGTTCACGCTAAGCAGAAAGACGATGTGAAGCATGAGGACCACAGTGAAGAACGCCAGCCTCTGTGGGGGAAGATGATCAGAGGGCTCAGGAAGGACTCGTTGTGAGTCTACAGTGCCAGGCTTCTGCTGGGTGCCACTGCTCACCGGAGAACTAAAGGATACTTACTGCTAGCTGCTCTCCACAACCGGCCAAATGAAAAGCCACTAGGTTCTAGACTAGGTCAGAGTGCCCTCTGCTGAAACAGCAAGCCAGAATTAGATGGGAAAAAAAGTGTGAGCAGAAAAAAAGGAAAACCCTCTCTGTGATACTGAACTTTGTTGCTATTGTTGGTTTTTAGTGGTGGTGGAGTTTGTGGAGTTTTGTTGCTTCGTTTTTTAGTAGAAATAGGTCAAGACTCTCCTCTTTTAACAGCAACCCACCAAAAACCATCAGTAGATACTTTAAAATGAAAAGCAATAGAGCAACACCAAACAAATGTGAATATCACAATGGCAAAACAGTTTTAGAATAACCAGCCAATAAAAGCTTCCCAGGTATGTTGGTAGATTATCCAAGCCTAAAGTGTGTTAGCATGAAGCCTGTGACATGAGACCACACAGTCTGTCCTCTGGGAAGCTAGTTTCTGTTTGCACTGTCTTCAAATAAAAAGAAATCCAGCCTTGAAAATACTGAGGAAGCTAAAAACACACGTCACTAAGCAAAACACAGTCGAAAAGACTATGCGCACAGGTGTCCAGTTCTGTGATGTTCTGGAAAAGGTAAACCCAGGGGACTAAAAGAGACAGAGATAAGCAGGCAGAACGCAGAGGGTCTTTAAGGCAGTGAACTAATTTTACAATACCATAATGGTGGCTATGTCTTCTTTTGTATTAGCCACAATCTATAGGACATATAAGGCCAAAGTGGAACCTAAGCAAAAGTACAGTCAGGCTTTGGGCAACCATGATGCATCAACATAGGTCTGCCCAGGGGCAGGATGTTGATGAGGAGTGTGGCAGTTCTGAGACTGAGGATTTGGAACATGTAGGGGTTCTAAACATTCTGCTCAGTTTTCCTATAAACTTTAACTCATCTGAAAAAAAAAGTCTGTTTTTCCTTTTTTTAAATTCAGACTATCATGAACCAGGCCTCAAAAGACAAAGTTTTATAAAAACACAATTTGTCTTGCTATCCAAAGAGAATATGGATGTAAATATGTGTATGTATGTGTATTTGTGTATGTATGTGCATGTGCACATGTGTGTTTATATGTGCCTATGTATGTGTATACGTGTGTGTGCATGTCTGTGTGTGCACATGTGCATGCATGTGTATACATGTGTGCATGTGTATGTCTGTGTGTTTGTGAATGTGTGCATGTGTATGTATGCATATGTTTGCGTGCATTCGTGTATGTGTGTGTGTGTGTGTGTGTGTGTGTGTGTGTGTGTGTGTGTACAGTTCCATGGCAGGAGGAACTTCAATGAAAGCCATTTTATTTCCCTCTTCTTGCCTAATCTCTGTTTAAGCAACAACAATCTATGGAGACAGTGATGACTGTTATTTGTAGTAGCAACTGGTAGCTGTGATCTCACGCACTCAAAATAGCAATGGTCTTAAGCTCTTTTTGCTTGTTCATTTTTGTTTGTTGAGACAGGGTCTCATCGTGTAGCCTTGGCTAGTCTGGAACTTGTGATAATCCTCTTGCCCCCGTCTGTCCTCAGGTGCTGGGATTATAGCCATGACTCTCATTTTCAGCATAGGTCCTGACTGAAGAATGCCACAAAAGAGGTGATTTGCTCAAATGAAGTATCCATCTCCCTCAGTGTGTGTTCTACCTGCTATCGGGTAGTGTGCGGGGGACAGGGACATGTCAGCTTTTGGAGACAGAGAGGAGAAAGGAGTTCCGCAGGAACTGGACCACCCGTCATGGAAAAGTTTTATGAACACTGGCAAGCAGACAGGCAACATGCCAAAGTGAGAGTCTGAAGAAAGGAGCTTCAGCCTTGTTACTCTGAGATGTTTCTGGGAGAAGGGGAGGTCCTGCACTGCAAGGAAGCAGGCTTAGTTAATCTGTGTCCTATGCTATGAGACAGAGTTTGGGAAGCAGGGTACATGTGACCTAGACTACAGGAATCACTCTTTATTGGATGGGGCGGAGCTTGGTTAATGTGCAGCCTTAAGATGTGACCCAATTTCTAGGTGGCAAAAGGGTGAGATGTCTCTGCCCTGCTGGTAACAATCTAAGATTAGAACCCAAAGGACGGAGATGTTCTGGCAGGACTCAGTCTTCACGCGCTATGTGTAACAGAACAGAAAAAGCAATCCTTTGGTTTACATGAGTAGAGGCTTTGCAGATAAGCAGCTCTTTAGCAAATGAAGTGCATGGTAGAAGGGAGGTTACTTTATTTATAAAGAACACCATGCAAAAGGCCAGGATTTGTCCTTAGGATTGGGTTATGTGGTCTTAAACCTTTGTTCCACTTTGAATTAGCTTCAAAAAATGGATCCCAGATTTTGAAACAAAATAGTTAATAAATCTCCAAAACTGCCCCAAGAGGCACACTATAGTCATTTACTTAGCTGGCCCTGAGAATAAAGTAATTAACAGTCTTACATTCTTCCTAGCCCCTTTAATTATGAAGTGGGGCCTAAATATTTCATCATCCCTGCATGATTAGCATGCCAATACAGATGAAAAGGGATGAGGGAGCCCTCTAGGGAACAGGTGCAGAGTATTTTACATGCACAATAAACATCCCCAGCCACCATGAGTCTGGACATCTGGTAGAGATTTTGTAGTAATGAACATCTGGAACTTAATTTGCTACATGTAGTAGAAACTACTTCTCTAAGAGCATCTCTACTTTATTCAAAGCAATTTGCAGTCTTATAATCTGTTCACACCCTCTACCCAGCCCCTTGGAAAATAATTTCCACAATACCTCTTGCAACAAGCCCTAGAATGTCTCGGTTTCGCAAAATAACAAGTGGAAGCATTTCAAGCAGGGCTGTTCCCATTACTGCCTTTATCCCATTGCTGAGCTCTGGCTTTATAATTAAAGTGACCCCAGATGACTGTCCAGCTTCATCAGTTAATGCTGTCATCATCGGCTCATGGCCTGTGGCTCCAACAGTATATGTGAAGGCACAGCAGGAAGTGAGGAGGTGACCAGGCAGGGAGTTCACTTGTGTTCTGTGCATGGTGTTCCTTTCCTGTGCACATGGGCTTTTGTGATTACTCTTCTCACAGTTCCTGTGCTCGCTCACACCATTGCAAATGACTGCTTCCAATAAACAACCTAACCTTTCATTTGTGAGACCAGCCTGTACTTCCTGAAGATAACAGTAGCTTAGATTTCAGCACAATGGAAAACATATCCCAAGACCTTTCTTGAACAGTCAGGATATTTAAAGAAAACGAAACAGACAGACCTTAGATAACATTTTCCTTTCTTTCTCTTTCCCCCTCCATCTTTAAACACAGCATTCAGAGGAAGCTCTTAGATAATATCAACTCTTTAGTCTAGGAAGTGGCTGCCCTCGCTCTGTAACTGGTGGAGTGCCCACAGGATGAAGGCGACATTTACCCCTGGATGTGCCTTTCAGTCTTTTCTAGGCTTGGCCTTGAAGTTTCATGTGCAATAGCAAGCCTTAAGTACTTCCCAGAATGATTTCCCCTCCCCTGAAACATCCTGAAAGGAAACGTCAACTGGAAATACTCCCATCAGCATTTCCTACCATTGCCAGGGCACTTCTCAGTAAATGAAAACTCAGTCAGGACCTTTACAACCATTTTATGTTCCTTTCCTTCATCTATTTCTCTTCATAATGAATTTCTCCTTTGGGCTTTATACCTTGGATTTAGCCTTCAAAATCACTTAATATTTGTCCAATAGTTGAAACGTGTATTTATTGCCTGAAAAAAAACATGTTCAGCCCAGAAAAAATGTGTGTGTGTGTGTGTGTGTGTGTGTGTGTGTGTGTGTGTGTGTGTGTGTGTGTATCTTTGTACCAGGACCTTTTGAAATGTAATAGTTACATATGGGAAGCATACAGTATGGAAATAGTTTAAGGGGGCCGCTCTCGGTCAGAGCCACATGATCTTCTGCTAATCATTGGCTTTCAGATAAATGAAGCCTAAAGCTGAGGGAGTAAGAGAGGATGTGGTGTGGTCAGCATGGATATACTCATTTTAACAAAGGAAGCTTGATACCATGAAACCTTTGGACACAACAAAGGAAGGAAACCCATCTGAGTGTCCGTAACTTACCACTTACCACGACAGGGTCTCCTCTACGCCTGATCCGGGTGTCTCTGAATCAGGCCGTTTCCTTTGCTAGTACGTTCCTATCTGACACACCATGCCTGGGAAATGACAGTATCCTTCACCTCCACCAGGCAGGTCCCAGCTGAAGACATCATCAGAACCTCCCGTGTTTCCGCTGCTGGGCATGGTGCCTGCTGCTGGCTTTGCATCTTTCTCTATCTACTTCCTGCCCAGTTAAGAGAAATCTATAGGGTCCTAAGTTGTGGTTTCAAGAGGAATTAACAAAGCTCAGCAAAAAGATGAGATTGAGAGGGAAATATTTCACAGCTCAATGCTTAGAATCAGAATTGCTAAAGCCTTCAGAACTCACCTTACCACCGGAAGAATGAGGCAGAGGCGTATGGGATGGTTTGCAATTTTAGACAATCAAATTGAGCCCTGTCCAGAAAGTGAACGGAAAGAAGTGACCTAGAAAATTGAAGTAGGAAGTCTATTTAGGAGATGCCTATAGATCCAGGCAAGGCACAACAGTATCTTGAACTAGTGGGTAAACAATAAGGATGCAGACAAATAGCAAACAGGGCCTGTATTATGAGAGTGAGTGCGTTTGCTAATAAACTAGTCGAGAGGAAGGAAATGGAGACCAACAGAGCAAGCTCCAGTGTGTCTTTAGTTTGCCCTCGGTTGGTTTCGTTCCATTTGAACAATGGAGTTAAAGTTAGCACAGCTTACTGAGAGGGAATAGGGTGGAGGATCGGGCAAGTCGGGCCTAAATGTCACACTGGAGCTATCTATTCAAAAGTCGCAAACCAAAGCATCAGTGTTTAAGCCAGAATTCAGGGAAGAGATTCTCAAGTAGTACGAGTGCAGATTAAATTAATGCCAAGAGAATGAACGAAGTCACCTAGAGCGGATAAGGGACCTTTCTGTCCTCACTAGGCCACAGCCACCTGAAAAGCTTGAAGAAAAATGCATGACCAGTTCCCACCTCAAAAACAATACCAGCAAAAGTGAGGAGGAGTGTGAACAGTCAGAGAAGTGGATCTGGGGCTACGCCTTTGATGTGCTGAAGCAGAGGTCAGGAAGAGGAGAATCCAATGGGGGAGCTGAAGGCAGAGGTAGGAGAACAGGAAAGTCATGCTTGCTGTCCTGGAAGCTCAGGCAGGAAATGTCTTCTGATGGGTGGAGAGGCCACTTACCTGGTGCATTATTAAGAGAGATGAGGGCCGGGCGGTGGTGGCGCACGCCTTTAATCCCAGAACTTGGGAGGCAGAGCCAGGCGGATCTCTGTGAGTTCGAGGCCAGCCTGGACTACCAAGTGAGTTCCAGGAAAGGCGCAAAGCTACACAGAGAAACCCTGTCTCGAAAAACCAAAAAAAAAAAAAAAAGAGAGAGAGAGAGATGAGGACCAAGTATCTTATTGGCACCATGGCCAGCAAAGTTAAGCAAGTTATGGTGATATTTTATTTGTATTAAAATATTATTTGTATGTTAATAAATAAAGTTGCCCGGGGGTCAGAGCTATTAGCAAGCCATAGGAAAGCAGGGCAGTGGTAGCGTATGCTTGTAATTCCAGCACTTGGTAGGCAGAGCTGGGTAAGTCTCTGTGTGTTCAGGGATACAGCCATTATTGGATACACATGCCTTTAATCTTAATACCAATCATGGAAAACCTGGAGGCCTATACAGACAGGCTGTGAGGAGGCGGTCATGTGGTTGGGTTTACAACCAATGAGAAGGCAGGACAGGAACTCTATATAAAGACTTTAACACAGGGGTAGCTCTGGTCCGGAGAGGTAGGACCACCGCAGGAGGAAGGGTAAGGTTTTAGCTCTTAGCTCTGACCTCTTGGCTTTCTTCTTTGCATTGGTTCTGTGTTTATTATTTAATAAGAAGGTTAGATACATCTACAGCTGTCTGTTGGAGTGATGCTAAACCCGGTGGTGGTGGTGGTGGTGGTGGCGGCGGCGGCGCATGCCTTTAATCCCAGCACTCAGGAGGCAGAGCCAGGCCGATCTCTGAGAGTTTGAAGCCAGCTTGGTCTACAGAGCGAGATCCAGGACAGGCACCAAAGTGATGCTATGATGCTAAAGGTTAGAGAGAAAAGCAAAACGTTATTTTTTAGGGACCAGAGAGAAAAAGTAGAACCTTCATAACAGAGAAAATAGAAAACCGAGAAGTACTGGTATTCTTTGGATAACTGTGAACATAAATTTAAAGTGGGACTATTACATCAATTTGTGTTGGTTAATCTGGCCCCACTCAGATACCCTGAGCAAGGAGACAGTTGAGCTTAATCATAGTGGTCGTTTTGTTTAGAGGTTTGTTTTTCTTGTTTTTGCATGTGTTTGGTCAAGCACGATGTGCAAAGGAGGCAGTGGCGTTCATAGCCTCAGCCTCCTCATTTGCCAGGAGATCCCACAGAAAGAAGCCTTCGGTGTGGAAAAGCTCTCACCCTCTGCCAAGCACTGTCCTGACAGAAAGATCCTTGTTCCAGGAGGCATAATATGTAAATAATTAATAAATAAATAGTAGTCAGATTTTCAAGATGAGTCTTTGCTTGACCTGGGTAGAGGAGAGGGAGGCTAGCTAGCTCACTGAGCAGCAGCAAATAAGGTAGTGTCCACATGATCATCAGGCTGCGTGACCGCGAGGCCTTGCCTCCTCAGAGCTTTGGACTCTCGTGTTTTTCCTGTGTTTGCTGTGGTTGTCACCAGCGGTCCCTCTATGTAAATAACTGGACTTTCAGCTGTGCAGGCTCTGCTTTGTTCTTTCTAATTTATGTTTCCAATTAAGTTTTATAACAACATTGTTCTAAGTTGTTCCCTCTGCTCTGAGAGCTCCTGTTGCGTTTCGTTCTGCTGTGTGGGGGGAGGTTCTGTCTTCAGCCTTGTCTCTTTGAATTCTTATTTTATACATTTTATTTATTATTCCAAATCGGGAATTCTTGGTCACAATTCGTTCATGGCCCAAGAATCCATGGCAATAAGGACCAGACCAGTTGCTTCTTCTCCTGCCACGTCCCACTTTGTCCCACCCCCTTCTTCCCTCTGTCCTCTCTCTTTAATACTGTGTCCTCTTTCCCCTTACTTTACCTCAACTTCTCCCTTCTTCTGGCCTTCCTTCTCTCTCCCTCCCATTTCCAGCCTTCTTTTCCAGCTTCCTTCCTCCCCTCCATACCCACCCTTCTTTCCTTCTCCTTCCTTGGTCTGTTTATCCAGTACCATGATTCTTTTCCACATACGCTTGAGCAGAAAATTCTTACCAGAAACTCTCCTTGAGTGGGTAGGACGCAAGTCAGTTGGGTCTTATTGAAACCGCCACTCACTGGAACTGCACAATTTCAAGTTACAATGATTTAAAAGCCAGCTGCCGACTCCGGGGTATTTCACAATGGGCTCTTTCTTATGAGCCAGCCAAAGGCAGCAGAGGCCATACTCTTCACCCAGGACCATTAGTGTTGTTAAATCTGGGACTCAAGCTCCACTTCTCATTTCCAGAGGCGTGTTAGGTGATCGAGCCCTTCTTAGTTTCCATCTTTATAAACAGATCAATAATCTCTAATAACACAAATTTAGTTAAAAAAAAAAAAAAAAACTTCTCAATTCATCAGGAACATCTACTTTGAGGCACTCCAAAAGAATGAAGACAGATTTCTATACTTTCATCATGATGACATTCTCTTTTTCTCTCTCCCTTTTTCTCACACACACACACACACACACACACACACACACACACACACACACACGCCATGTCCTGGTGAAGCCTCTTGAGTGTCTGATTCAGAGCGTTCCATTTCTCGCTTTAGCTCCTTTCCTTGGGGTATTCTGATCAGCTATTCTGGCTCCTGGCCCTGCCACTTCCTCATTATGCAGAGGAAGTACATTCTTAGCACTCACACCCACAAACCACACAGGAAAAGAGAGATGGAATTAAGTAAAGACCTTCCCTAGCCTCTGGTCTACTATTGCATCTGTCCTCGCCATTCCTATTCCTCTGAGGCTCCTGATAGAGAAACCCACACTCGCAACCAGAAGCCAGGATGGAAATGCGCCTTGGCCATGACTCCATCTGTGGACGAGCTGGTGCAGTACTGTGGAGTTCACACCCTGCCTATGCATGGTCAGCAAAACCAAGCTCAGCATCCTGAGAGAAGCTTCTTCATTGATGGAGAGAGCACTCCGCTTCTACACAGGATAGAAAAGCATCAGCTTCCTCAGAAGCAGCCAGATGTACTCAGTCTGCATTCTCCACCATGCCATATAAAGACTGAGCTAATGCTTATGAAATACTCAGGATATCTCAAAAAACATTAGCTAGGCTATTCACTATCAAGTATACCTGCCTAAGGGTTTCGTTCCCAATTTTGAGAATCTTGACCTTTGGTTTGACTTCCTTGAAACACGTTTCCTTCAGGAAGTCTCAAGCTTAGTGTTGAGCTATTATTTATTTATCCAAAAGCACTTTTGTAATCCTTTATGTCACCATGCTTGATAGGAACGTTCTTTTTTTTCTTTCTCCATCCTTTTACTTTCGCTGTCAAATTAGACCTTTACAGAAAGTCTTTACAGAAGATTCACTTGTTCAGCAGGCATTGAGTATTTGTTGAGAAATCCATCTTCTTTCTCCTACTTCCCTTCTCTTCATTTTTACTACACAGGCTGAAAAGGAAAGAGTCTGGATTGCAGCTATCAGCACAGTTCTTAGGGAAGTCTAGATGCATTCATTCACTCACGTGTGTGCACTAAGTACACGCTCTATGCCTGGCAACAAGCCTTACTTCGGGAGCTGAAAACAAAAGTGTAGTCCCTGGCTAAGGGACCTCGGGCACTACTGACAACTGATGTATCTACTTGAGAATTGTGTGCGGTTTAGGTTTCATTTGATGGAAACTGGGAAGAAGGTGCTCTCTCAGCTTCCTCCCAGCCATGATGGACTCTTATCCCTCTGGAACTATAACCAACATAAACCCTTTCTTATCTAAGTTGCCTTGATCATAGTGTTTTATCACAGCAACAGAAAAAGTAACTAATACAGATGTTTATCCATTTTAGATGTCTCAAGTCAAATTGCTTTTGGAATGTCTAGACACAAGTGTTCAAGGGTGGTGCACTAAACCCAGCTAGGAGTCCCATATTCAACTGAGCAGGGCACAGGGGCAATCAACACCACAGACATATGAAGATAAGAAAGAAGGGAAGGTGAGGGGAGAAGAGGGGTAGACTGGTTTTTCACCTAAAACAGTAAATACTCTATGAAGACTGATATTTTGATATTATAATTCCCTGAGAAATCATTCTGACCAATTTACTTGACCTAATAGCTTCTTCGGAGAGTGAATCATAGAAGCTGGAGTTGCATGCATGTTTACTTAAATCCAAGTAACTTGCCTTGCATACGCCAGGGAAGAGCCTGACGAGATGGAGCTTTTTCAGACTCTTGGGTCTTCTGCGCCATCTCTGCATTACTAAGCATTCTCTTTATTTTACTAAGCTTCACTTTATTTTCTGCTAACTGTGTTCTTGTACTGGGCCTTTACCTCAGTTGCACTTCCTTGAAGTTACCACACATCTATAGCAGGTTGAAAACAGGAGAGGAAAATCGCACAAAGGCAAATGTTGGACTTAACAAGCATCCATTATTTCCTATGTAAAGCACAACTTAGTGACTTTCAAAACATTATGCATTGCTTGGAAATCCTTGGTCTGAGGGCTGGCGAATGAAAATCAGCAGTAGAGTATTTGCCTTGCGTGCATTAGGCTTGGGTTTAACCCCCAGCATTACAAAACCTAAAGCCATATATATTTGTGTCATTCAATGTGTATTTACTACTTATGTCATGGGTTCCAAAAGAATTCACAATTTTTCCATTAACATGGAAATATTTCCTTTATTTAAAAGACCCTTCTCTTAGCAACATAATTGAATGGAAGCTATTATAAGTGGGGCAGATACAGTAAAAATTGGAGAATGGTGGAGCATAAAATGTGGCTTCCTTTAAGATGGAAGATTATTTCATGTAAGTATATACCAACGAAGATTTTAAAGAAAATGAAGACTCAGAAGTCAAAGGGCATCCCTGACAAGAATTCTCTGAGAAAGTGTAAAAACGGAGAATTAGAAACACAGATTGCCGGATTAAGCTGATTGATGGCCATTGTTTTCTTTCTTTTTTTTTTCTTTTCATTTTTCTTTATTAAGAAATTTTCTACTCACTCTACATTCCACCCACAGATCCCCCCTCCTCCCTCCTCCCACCCCCCAGCCCTCCCTCCCAAGCCACCCCACATCCCCCAAATCAAGGTCTCCCATGGGGAGTCAGCAGAGCCCAGCTCACTGAGCCTAGGCAGGTCCAAGCCCCTCCCCACTGCACCAAGGCTGTGCAAGGTGTCACACCACAGGCACCGGGTTCCAGAAGCCTGCCCATGCACCAGGGACAGATCCCGATCCCCCTGCCTGGGTGCCCCCAAACAATTTGAGCCAAACAACTGTCTTCCGTATCCGGAGGGCCTAGTCCAGTCCCATGGGGGTTCCACAGCCACCAGTCCACAGTTCATGGCTTCCACTAGTGTGACAGCCATTATTCTCTAGAAACTGAAGACAATGGTGAGAACCCAGCAAATTCCAGTAAATGAGTTAACAAGAAGAAGGTCCAGCAAGTTCTAAATCTACAGATTAATTTGGCTATTATTCAATTATTTGCCAAACACCAGTCTCAATGATAAGTCAACTGTGAAAAAGGCACATGACCATTTTTTTATTGGTAGGTTTCCTTCAACTGGGTTAAGTCTTTCAGACTAAGGTCTCCAAAGATGGAATCATCTCCCTCCACACCTTTAGGCATTACAACACACATTCCCATAGGAATGTGCACACTGCCAGCTTGTCCTACAAAAGTCTAACACTAAAACAGAGAGACAGACAGACAGACAGAGAGTTGTTTCTGTTTCTCTGGAGCAGTTGCATTAGGTTTAAAAAGGAACAGCTCTTTATGACACTCTGAATAGCATCAACTGATAGTTTTGGGTGCTGCTGAGGAAGCATCAGAAGATTGATCATAGCTTGTGAGATCATCAAAGACAATCAAGAAGTCCCTAGAAATGTTCAGACATTTCTGGAGCAGTAGAAATATGCCAGTGGCTCACTGCTATCACAGAAGAACACTGTGACATCCCTATGGTTTTCATATGGTAGCACAGCATTTGAATGAAGACATAGGCTTATTTGGGGTGGAAAATAAGGAGGCATCCGCTGTAAAAAATTGGTCAAATACATATATACATACATATAATTTCTCGTACATATAATTACTCATATATATATATATATGAGAATATAGTTTTGCATATTTATTTATGCATCTTCTATAACCCAGTAAGGCTATAATGACTGTGGGCTCTGGCCCCCCACTGTGAGTGGCTGCCGCCTTGCTTGCCGACCTTGACCAGATGTCCTCCCTATTCAGATTCCCTGCCGGTTTCCTTCTCACCTAACGTTCTACCGGAGGTTCTTTGTTCCTGTATCCTGCATTTGGTGTAAACAGCTTAGATGCAAAAATGTAGCGAACTTCTGCCCTCCGGGATCCGCCATTGTGCTGTAAGCCTGTATTTAAGGTTTCCTCCCTCTTTCAATAAACGGCATTCGGCTGGCACTCGGCATTCAGCCGTGGCGAATGACTCGCTGTCTCTTGTCCCTTATTTTTTAATCCACAGCCCCTCGCTCAGACATGGTGAACGGGTGGTGATAGCGCGGGCGTTATCCCTACAAATGGAGGTTCCTACCGAGATCCGAGAAAGAAGGGACAAGCTGATGGACACCCGAAAGGTAAGGCTGGCCAGCAATTTAAAGAAAAAAGAAAAGATAAGGGTGAATTGAAATGGGTGCAGGTAGTTCACAGTCAGTTAATTGAACTGCTGAAGCAGGAAGGCACCGAAGTTAAGAAAGGGCAAGACAGCTGAAGATTTTAAATAAAAAAGGAAATCTTCTCAATAGAGAAGAGGGAAGAAAAGGAAATTTCCCATTAGAAAAGGGAGAAAAAATTTTAATCAAGAAAAAAGGATTTTCCCGGTAAAAAGGGGAAAAATTTTTGAAACTAGGCCTAAAGATTAGGGCCCTGTAGAGGAAGGATGAAGGAAAGAGAAAAGCCTCTTCCCAGTGGTAATGGAGGAAGAAAAGTCTCTTTCCAATTGTAGAATTTTCAGGATAGCTGAAACTCTGAGCTCTTTCTGCAGTGCAGCATCTGAGTTACAAAGAATCGGCAGGTAGGCCTCATTGCTGCTGGCTGAACAGCAAGCGAGCCCAGAGGTTAGAAGTTTGGCTGTCTGTTTGCTTATTTTGGTTCAAATGTTTTTTAATTTTCCCTCAGAATGGGAATAATTCAATATTTAGGATCCCTTCGTGGGAAATGTTTTTGTTTTTTCCCTTATGGGAATAACTCATTATTAGGTAGTCCTTTCATGAGAAGTAAAAGAAAGTTTAAAAGGGAGTGCACGTGTCCAGCATGGCGGCAAAGGCGTGTGTGAGATAGCCCAGAGCAGCAGGTGGGCAGGTACACGCAGGCGGGAGGCATAGCCACGAGGCTGATGAGGGGAACAGACTTGTGGGCAGGCAAGCGAGCAGAGGCCAGGAGAGGGACTAGCACTAAAAGTTTAAACGGGCCTAACTTCTGATGAAAAATGGTTTCGGTCAGGACATGGAATGCTAAGTCAATGCTGTGTGAATAAAGGATGTTCTGTTCTTTTGATTGTCTTAATAAATGTTTGGATGAATGTTTGATTCTCATGGTAGATAAACTAAAGGAACAGAATTCATAATTTTGAACTGTATATTAGGTGTGCTCTTGTCTGTTGATCATTACTGAAAATTTGGTTCTGCAATTTAAGTTGCTTTCTAGAAATTCTTGGTTTAATTTTATAGAAATATAACACCTGAAATGGATTGGGTTGTTAGCTTATTAAATAATGTTGTTGCTAAGATAAACCCATAAAAAATAATCTCTTACTGATAAAGAGGTCACAAAATTATTTTTCTAGTAAATAAAATACAGGTAAATTGTTTGGTCCACATTGTTAATAATTGGCTATTTGTGTTAATGTGTTATTTGAAATCTATATTTTTAAAAAAAAAATCCTCTTTTTAAGATTTTATAAAAATACTCCAGAGTATTACCTAAAGTTACCTCTTCAAATCCTATAGAGATTGTATTTAATGCTTTTATAATTGGCATATGTAAAAAGGACCATAGAAATAGAAGCTGGTGATAGAATTGCTCAATTATTATTGCTTTCATATTTTAAAGGCAAAATGGCGCCTATATGTAGAACTGGAGGTTTTGAAAGTACAGGGAAAAAAAGGTGTTTTGACAAACAGTTATCAATGATAAGCAGCCTAAAATTAAAAACAAAATTATATGGGATTGAGATTGAAAGATAATTGGATTCTGGTGCTGGATATATCTATAATTTCACAAGAATCCTGAGATCCCAATTGGCCCCTTAAGAATTCCATCTCGCCGGGCGGTGGTGGCGCACACCTTTAATCCCAGCACTTGGGAGGCAGAGGCAGGCGGATCTTTGTGAGTTCGAGGCCAGCCTGGTCTACAGAGCGAGATCCAGGAAAGGCGCAAAGCTACACAGAGAAACCTTGTCTCGAAAAACCAAAAAAAAAAAAAAAAAAAAAAAAGAATTCCATCTCTAACCTACAAGGTATCGGTACAGCTCAGACACCATTGCAGAGCAGGCTACTTTTAAATTGGAAGGATGAGGAAGGTCATGCAGGAACTTTTCAACCCTTTGTGCTACCTGACATTCCAGTGAACTTGTGGGGACGAGATGTGCTAGATGGTATGGGAGCAGTGCTTACTACACAGCCTGTACAACAGATACTGAAGAGTCAGGGCTACTGCCCGGGCAGAGGCTTAGGGAAAATGTTGCAAGGAGACCCACTCCCTGTGGCAGACAAAAACTGTGTCACTAGAGGTCCTGGGGATACTAGAGGGTTAGGGTCTTTTCCATAGGGGTCACTGCACAGCAGCCTTCGATTATACAACTGATATAAATCACTTGGAAAAGTGATGACCCTGTATGGGTGGAACAGTGGCCTTTTAAAGAAAAATTGGAGGCTGCGAACACATTAGTTAAGGAACAGTTAGATGCTAGTCATGTCATTCCTTCCACTTCAGCTTGGAACTCACCTATATTTGTTATTAAAAAGAAGTTAGGAAAATGGAGGCTATTATAGGATCTTAGAGCTGTAAATAAAACCATGCTTTTCATGGGAGCAACACAACCTGGCTTGCCTGCCCCTGTGGCAATTCCTAAACATTGGCATTTAATTGTGGTTGACTTATGGATGATATTAATGGCTGCTAAAGATAAAAAACTTGTTTGATGCCTTTTCTAATTTACAAGAGGTTCTTAGCCTGGCTAATTTACAGATTGCCCCAGAAAAGGTACAGGTATCTTTTCCCTATCATTATTTAGGTCATGAATATTTTAGTTTTTCTCATTCACCTACTGGAGTGTTTTGGCAAACAGGTTCTATTCTATGGGTCCATTCCCCAGCTTCTCCAACAAAAACCATCACTCCTTATCCTCAGGCTATTGCTCAGATTATATTTAAGGGAATCAAGATCAGTGTTCAAACTTTTTGTAAGGAGCCAGATATTGTGGTGACCCCATACACCCAGTCTCAAATAGCATGGTTGCAAGCTAATGATAATGATTGGACCATATTGACATGCTCCATGCAGGGTCGGTTTGATACTCACTACCCCTCCAATGATGTGTGTAAATTTTTTAAGTTGCATCCTGTTATATTTCCCAAGATAGTACAGATGACTCCTATTCCTCAGGCCCGTGTAGTATTTACTCATGGCACTTCACATGATTTTGCTTTGGTGGTTTCTGGTAACATAGTAAAGAGAATGAAAGTCCAGGGCACTTCTGCCCAGATGGTAGAGGTACAGGCGCTGTTGCTTGCTTTACAGATGTTTTCTGATGAGAGTGTAAATATTTATACTGATAGTCAATATGTGGCACATGCCATTGTGCCTTTGGAGACAACAGCCTACATACCATCCATTTCTCCCATTCATGAATATTTATTGCAAGTGCAAGGACTTATACGGTCCCGCTCACATAACCTTTATGTGGACCATATTAGAGCTCACACTCAATTGCCTGGACCTCTAAGTGAAGGTAATCAGAGGGCTGATGCCATTACTCATATGGCTGTCATATTAGTTTGTTCTGCCTTTGATAAGGCTACTCAGTTGCATCAACGTTATCATCTTAATGCTGGATCTCTTCGTCATCATACAGGCATAACCCGGGAACAAGCCATCCAGATAGTTAAATCATGTCCTATTTGTGTTGAATTTTTACCTGTTCCTCATTTGGGAGTTAATCCCCGAGGGCTTTTACCTAATCATGTGTGGCAAATGGACGTCACACATGTGCCTTCCTTTGGAAAATTACAATATGTCCATATTGATACATATTCTTCTCTAATTTTTGCTTCTGCCCATTCAGGGGAAAAGGTTAAGGATGTAAAGAATCATTGTCTTCATGCTTTTGCTTACATGGGAGTACCAAAATGCATAAAGACTGAAAATGGTCCCGCCTACAGCAGTACGGGATTTTCAAAATTCTGCCAAGACTTTTGTTAATAAGACTGGTATTCCTTATAACCCTCAAGGACAGGCTATAGTAGAATGCTGCCATCGTACCTTCAAAACATATATTTCTAAAGTAAAAGGGGGGAGCTAGGGGCTCATCTCTCCTCTCCACATTCTATTCTTTCCCTTGTTTTATATATTTTAAATTTTTTATCGGTGGATTCTGCTGGAGTATCCGCTGCAGATAAGCACTGGAGGGCTCCTGTTGCCAATCATCCTCTGGTGTGATGGAAGGATCTTTCTACTGGCACTTGGAGGGGACCCGATCCAGTGTTGGTGTGGGCCCGGAGATCTGTTTGTGTCTTTCCACAGGACAATGAAGTTCCTCTTTGGGTTCCTGAGCGCTGTGTGCGCCCTGTGGCTGCTGCTGAATCCCGACATGGCAGAGACCTATTGGGCCTTTGTAAAAAACTCTTCCCTTCTGATGCCAATGGGGATTGAGAGCCCAATACAGCCAGCCTTGGCAAGCATTAACGTAATCCTAAGAACTGTAGCCATGTGGTTGGATTCTTCAGAAGGTAATGTATGGTAACTTTTTTCAAAAATGTTGAGAATGTGTCACACCTTGGAGATTAAGGATAACTCTGAAGGTCACTGACCTCTATTTGTTAACAGTAGCATGCCAGCTAAGCCTTTTCACATTTTGCAACCCTCTTCAAGCTGGTGTAGTACCTACTTTTCAGGAATGGCTCTGTGCAACATTTATTGGCCTCCTGAAATTCATCTAGCCTTTTTGAAGATACCTTAAATTTCTGAGCCTGAATGTAGCCATTAATGAGACCATTAGTTCTGCTCCTTGTTTGCTGTTTTTGTTTTTGTTTTCTCTATGGTTCTTAGTTGTTCTTTTGCAGATCTGCCAGCCTAAGTAGTGCTGGGATCAAGAAAAATGGGCCTTGGTGGTTCGTGTTCCTGGAGCTGCGTCCATGCCAGTGGACCATGGCAGTTAGACACAGATGATGCTCACACGCTCCAGAAGAGACTGACATCGCTGTTGCCATTGTTGCTGTTATAGCAGTGGTGGCCACTGCTGCTATTGCTTGTGGGATGGCTACTTCATAATTGGGTTCTACAGCTAGCACAATGGAGACCCTGGCAGCAAAAGTAGCTACCACAGTTAGTTAATCTTTTATTGTATTGGGCATGATAAATTTAATTCTACATTGGCTTTGAAAGTTGTAAAAATTATTAAAACTCAAGTTCTATTTGCTTATGGGATACCACCTTACAAGGACTCCAATTTGCAGTAAGGCTTGTTTAGGAAGGGAATGGCTCAGTTGCCTTTAGCCTCCTGGCTATGGGTGGGTTAGGACTTCTGTTGGTCTTTTCTGTGTCGCACAGATTGCAAGCCCAGTGCCACTTTGAGATCTTTGGCAGCAGTCACTCTACAGCTCACAGTGGTTGAGTCTGTATGATAATGAGTATTCAGAGATGGGTAATGCTTGGGGGGCGGTCATCAACCTAAGACAGAGCACTTGTGTGGCCTGGGCAGGTGTCTCTATGACGGGTAAGGTGACCTGCTGACGTCCCACGCAACCTAAGTCAGAAGCTCATTTTTTTAGTAAAAAGGGGGGACCTGTGGGCCCTGGCCCCCCCACTGTGAGTGGCTGCCGCCTTGCTTGCCGACCTTGACCAGATGTCCTCCCTATTCAGATTCCCTGCCGGTTTCCTTCTCACCTAACGTTCTACCGGAGGTTCTTTGTTCCTGTATCCTGCATTTGGTGTAAACAGCTTAGATGCAAAAATATAGCGAACTTCTGCCCTCCGGGATCCGCCATTGTGCTGTAAGCCTGTATTTAAGGTTTCCTCCCTCTTTCAATAAACGGCATTCGGCTGGCACTCGGCATTCAGCCATGGCGAATGACTCGCTGTCTCTTGTCTCTATTTTTTAATCCACAGCCCCTCGCTCGGACATGGTGAACGGGTGGTGATAGCGCGGGCGTTATCCCTACAAATGACCTTTTGAAAATCTAAGCACCCATACATCTAAGTACCCACACTATATTCAACAAATGCCATTCGCATCCTTTCTCTATCAGATCGTGTGTTTTCAGAAGTGTGTCAGATACCATCAAAGCCTCTTCCTTTCTATCAGCATCAGCATCGTTGTCATTTGTACTTCATAATCTATCACCAAGATCTATTATGCCTAATAGACATTTATATTCCCCTGACAATTCAGTTTCTGGTAAAAGAGTGACATATGGAATATCTTTAGGATGGTCTTCATTGGTTTCATTGTTTAAATAAATATCATCTTATTGCACATAGTCTATAATTTGTATTTTATATTCTAATTTTGGCTATTTTAATATGCTACCACATATACCTAGAAAATTAGTATTTCATTATAGTTTTTAGGTTAATAATAGAATCAATAATAGAATCACTCCTAATTTCAATAATAGAATCCCTGATTTTCTACAGTTATACATTCCTAATTTCAATGAACAGTTTTTATCTTCTGTTGAAACAAGAACAGAATGGCTACCTATTGTTTTTATTTTTCGGCAGATAAATCACATGGAATTTTATTATTTCTTATGAATAATAAGATTATTATTATTAGCTTGGCTTGTTGCTATTCAGCTTTTCTTAAATTATCCCATCTACCTTTTGCCTCTGGGCTTTTACCTTTCTCTATTTCTGTATATCTTTTCTTTCCTTCTTATTCCATGTCTGGTTGTGTGACTGGGTGGTTGGCCCCCTCTTTTCTAACTCTTTGATCTTTTTTCTCTCTTTTTCTCCTATTTCTTCTCTCTGCCTGCCAGCCCCACCTATCCTTTCTCCTGCCTTGCTATTGGTCATTCAGCTCTTCATTAGACCAATCAGGTGTTTTAGACAGGCACAGTAACATAGCTTCACAGAGTTAAGCAAAAGCAACATAAAAGAATGCAACACATCTTTGCATCATTAAAAAAATGTTCCACAGCATAAACAAATGCAACACATCTTAAAATAATATTCTACAACAGCTACCACTGTTGATTACTCCACATCAAAATCTCTCTCTCTCTCTCTTTCTCTCTCTCTCACACACACACACACACACACACACACACACACACACACACACACACACAATTATTATAAGTAATTTAAGGAGTGTTTCCTAAAACAAACACAATGTCGCAAGCTTCACAAGTCAAAGCCTTGAGAAAATAACTACTATAAAATGCCTTCCAGTGGTAAGAAATATCTTTATATTTTAAGCAAACAGGCTTGTGGAGATAATTCTGTGACACATAGAAGCATAACACAAAGGAAGCATGAATTAATTTTAAAGTCATGATAACAGGAATGTAAATATCCTCTAACCTCTTGCATATTTTTCTAAGTTAAACAATAATTCGAATCTAACCCATGCTTGGATTCTCAAAGTCATTTATGGCAAGATGTCATTACAGTTTCTTATTAAGTATCATCTCAAGTAAACAAATCATGTTAAGTATCTTAAGACAGGTGATTTATAGTTTCAATTATAGTTCTAACTAAAGCTGATTTGATGTATTTAGAGTCAGGTCTATAAAATTGTTCAGTTAAGTGAAGGCAAACAATCCCAAGCCTGACTCCCTTAAATTCTATGCCAGGGATTCACATGGTGGAAGAAGAAAGGGACTCCTTCAAACACTCAAACACGCACACACACACACATACCCTAAATAAATATAATTTTTTAATTTTACAAAATATAGTACATGGAGTGAACAATTTAATATGATACAGAACATTAAGGAATCTATACATGGACTCTCTAGTCACATAGCACTTTTCATTTTGATTTATGATATTTTGAGTGAAAGTTCTGGATTGAACCTACTGCTTGATTGTAGCGTCAGCTCATTGTAGTTTTTCCTAATCATAAGCAGTGCTGTAAACATTTACAGACACACTAGAGTGTACAAGTTTCTATAACTTCCTCATAAGTGGTTTTGGGATTCTGGGTAAAGTAAACAGGTGTCTTTACTTCGACATGATACAACCCCCACCCTGCCGCCGCCCCCATCTTTACTAGAGATTGTTGGATATTCCCTACAGGAGTGCCAAGAGCCTATTTTTTAGTGCTTCTCTGTGAGATGGCCTGTCTCATCTCTTCAGATCCCCATTCACACACGTTTTCTCTTGCCTCCGATATAATTTACATACACAGATTCTTTTCCTCTTTGACTTGGAAGATATACGCAGCCTTTGTACATTTTTATAAAAATATTTACCTTTATGTGTATGTGTTTGTCTGAATGTACGTACATACACCAAATGTGTGTCCGGTGCCTGCAGACACCAGAAGAGGGTATCAGATCCCCTGAAGCTGAAGTTACAATCAATTATAAGCCATCATGTACACGGGTGCTGGAAATTGAACCCAGATCCAGTAGAGAAACAAGCAGTGCTCTTAACTGCTGAACCAAGTCTCCATCCTCTGGAGTTTTGTTTGTTTTTGTTCACTCTTAGGTCTCTGGTCTGATGCTTAGTCGCATTGTTTTTCTAACGGGGGCAGGTTGGACCTCTGGATTTAGACTCCAGAGTAGTAGTGCCCTCCTTGGGAACCATTAAAATTGGATTCTTCAAAGTTTTGCCAAACCTAAGGATTCAAATGCTCTCAGGGTGAATCCATACTCATATGTTCTCAGTGACTCAGAAGTATGCCAGAGTTTGAGCAGCATTCCTGTAGAATTACTCAATGTCTACCTACCTTATCAAAGCCCTTTTTCCTAGCCAATGAACAGACCCCACAGCACTCCACCTTCTCTGACATGCTCAGCTAGAATTTTTATTGTGTATAAGCAGAAGGGGCAGGGAATGTGTCAATGGTAAATTAAACATGAATTAAACATAACAGCATTTGGAGACCACTAGTCTCTTGTTTTTGTTGTTTTGCTTCCCAATCCTTGGTTATCTGTTAAAGGTTCTTTTGTTAAAGTGGTGATTTTTGCTGATGTCCCTTTGAAGGATCTTCCTATAGTCTTCATGTCTGCATTATCGTTATCTGGGTCCAGAGCTCAGGCCTTGCAGTGACTTTCTGTCAGCACTTGAAGGGAGGACTTGGCTGTGCTCTGGCATCTGGGGCAGATATGAAGTCTGTTGTTTGTCTAATGAGCGCTTGTTAACAGGAATTCTGTCTTCCTCCGTGTGGCTTTGAGAATGGCTCCCTTTGTGTGAGGTTACCACCTCCTCCACACGTACATTTCTTTCTAGCTATGCCTTTCGCTTGTGTGTCCTGTTAAATGTATGGAATTATGAATGCCTTAAACTCTGCCAAGTTTTTGCTGCTAGTTTTTGTGCACATTGCTTTCATCTGCTTTGTTCCCATTCTTTTGGGCATCCTGAGGAATGCATCCTGGGGGTCGGCACCTCAGCTTCTATACCTTCTGCTTTCCCTTGCTTGCTCCTTTTCGCTTTTGTCTCTTCTGGTGCCTCTTCTCCATTTTTGCTGAATTTTAACTTCTTAGTTCCAAGCACTCTTTTTGTCTCTGTTTCTCAAGGATTGGGCTATTTCCCACCTGTAACCTTAACTGCAAATAGTTCTCTACTGCTTGCTGCTGTTTTTGCTATTTTGGGGGGCCCGCCACCCAGCTCCTAAATAAGTTACACATGGAGGCTTATTCTTAATTACGAATACCTGGCCTTAGCTTGACAGTTTCTAGCCAGCTTTTCTTAACTTAAATTACCCCGTCTACCTTTTACCTCTGGGCTTTTCCCTTTCTCTAACTTCTGTAAATCTTATTCTTATTCTGTGGCTTGCTGTGTAACTGGGTGGCTGACCCTGGAGTCCTCTTCCTTTTCTGTTTCTTCCTTCTTTCCTCTCCTCCCAGATTTCTCCTTCTATATATTCTCTCTGCCTGCCAGCCCCTGTCCCCATCCTTTCTCCTGCCTTGCTATTGGCTGATGGGCTTTATCAGACCATCAGGTGCTCTAGACAGGCACAGAAACACAGCTTCACAGAGTTAAACAAAAGTAACACACCTTAAAATAATATTCCCCAACAACTGCCTATTCCAGAAATGGCAATCATGTCTTGGTTTCAAGAAGTTGTTTATAGCCACGTGCGAACTTACTTTTGCTTCAGAAGGTTATATGACCACCTATGACTGCCTTGTCATGACTACCTGTGGTTAGGACTGTTTTACACTAGCCTGCCCAAGCGACAGCAGGACAAGTCAGCAGTAGCAGCTAAGATGCGACACTGTGGTTACTGCCACCACTAGTCATGAACTCATCCTGTGCACACGTGCTATATCCCCTTACAAAAAGCAAGCACTTTCTCTCCTCACCCTCTCTCACTCTCCCTTCCTTCTACTAGCTCAGAGGCTGTCTCTGAGCCCCTCCCCCTTCCCAAATGTGAGTGCCTTTGCATGGTGTGACTGGAGTGACTTTTGGGCACCTGTTGGCTCCAATCTCCCAAGGCACCTTCCGCTGTTAAATCATTACAATGACAACCTGTTAGGCCCACCTTGCAACCATGTCTTTGTTTCAGGAGGCCGTTAGGACTCAAGTGTATGCTTATGTCCTGCTCCTGGAACCCCACTTACTTTGCTGCCAAATCCACCATTTGGAAACTTGTGGGATATTTATACACTGTGTGAAGGAGTAGTGCTGTGATTGGTGTAATAAAAAGCTGAACGGCCCAGTGTAACTGGATTTATGTTGAGGTTTTTGATCCACTTGGACTTTAGTTTTGTGCATGGCGATAGTTATGGCTCTATTTGCAATCTTCTACATGTTGACGTCCAGTTATGCCAGCTCCATTTATTGAAGATGCTTTCTTTTTTGCATTGTACAGTTTTGGCTTCTTTGTCAAAAATCAGGTGTTCATAGGTGTGTGGGTTAATGTCAGGGTCTTCAGTTCGATTCCATTGGTCCATATGTCTGTTTTTATGCTAATACCAAGCTGCTTTTTGTTTTTCCATATGAAGCTGAGTATTGTTCTTTCAAGGTCTAGTGAAAAATTGTGTTGGAATTTCGATAGGGATTGCAGTGAATCTGTAGATTGCTTTTAGTAAGATTGCAATTTTTATTATGTTGATCCTACCTATCCATGAGCATGGGAGAGCTTTCCGTTTTCTGATATCTTCTTTAATTTCTTTCTTCAAAGACTTAAAGTTCTTGTCATACAGGTCTTTCACTTGTTTGGTTAGAGTTACCCCAAGGTATTTTATATTGTTTGTGGCTATTATAAAGCGTGATGTTTCTCTGATTTCTTCCTCGGCCCATTTATTATTTATATGTAGGAGGGCTACTGATTTTTTTGAGTTAATCTTATATCCCACCTGTTGTTGTTTGGTTTTTGGCTCTTTTGGGGGGCCTGCCACCCTGCTCCCTAATAAATCACACACTGAAACTTATTCTTAATTATAAATGCCCAGCATTAGCTTGGCTTATTTCTAGCCAGCTTTTCTTAACTTAAATTATCCCATCTATCTTTTGCCTCTGGGCTTTTCCTTTTCTATTCCTGTATACCTTTCTTTGTTTCTCCATTGCTGGTTGTGTAGCTGGGTGGCTGGCCCCTGATGTCCTCCTCCTTCCCTGGTTACTCTTTTGATCTCCCTCCTCCCAGCTTTCTCCTTCTATTTCTTTTCTCTGCCTGCAGCCCTGCCTAATCCTTTCTCCTGCCTTGCTATTGGCCAGCCATTCAGTGCTTTATTAGACCATCAGGTGTTTTAATCAGGCACAGTAACACAGCTTCACAGAGTTAAACAAATGCAACATAAACAAAAGTAACACACCTTAAAATAATATTCTACAACACCTGCCACATGACTGAAGGCGTTTATCAGCTGTAGGTGTTCCCTGGTAGAATTTTTGGGGTCACTTATGTATACTATCATATCATCTGCAGATAGCAAAAGTTTAACTTCTTCCTTTCCAATTTGTATCCCATTGATCTCTTTTTTGTTGTCTTATTGCTTTAGCTAGAACTTTGAGTACTACATTGAAAAGATATGGAGAGAGTGGACAGACTTGTCTTTTTCCTGGAAAAAAAAAAAGCTGAATGGCCAATAGCTAGCTAGGCAGGAAAGACAGGCATAACTTCTAGGGAGAGAAAGGAAGAGATTAATTGAGGTACACAGGAGACACCAGGGAGACACAGGAAGTCAGACATACAGAATTAAAGGTAAAAAGCCACTTGGTAAAAATGTGGATTAATAAAAGCAGGTTAAGTTAAGTTATAAGAGCTAGTGGGACAAGCCTAAACTGAGGCTGAACTTTCATAATTAGTAATAAGTCTGTTATTTGTGAGCTGATGGCCTAAAGAAAAATCCAACTACAGAACCCTTCTACCCCTGGGCTATAAAAGCCTTCCTCACATTCAATGCTGATCTCTTGAACCCCATCTTAGAGGGAGGCAGCCCATGTATGCAAATTAAATGGCTTGCTTTAATTAATTTGGCCATGATGATTTGGGTCAGTGTTTGTTCTCCTCCCATCTTTGGGATTAATTGTAACAATGTAGCAAGGCTACATTGTTCACAGGAAGGTCAAGGGTCTAGGAGAGTGTGCCTAATAAAGCAATTAGCTTTAGTCAATTCCGCACTTCCGTGCTGATGTGCTCCAAGATGGGAGGGTCTCCAGTCCTTTAGAGACCGACTGCATCTCCATATCCAGCTCACCAGTCCTCTCACTGAACTTAAAACCTGGCCAGCAAAAAGGAAAGAGAGATGCTGTTTGCTTGAGGGTTTTTTTCAGTGTTTTGTTTTGAAACCCTGGTGGAAAAGCTTTGTTGAGACCTGGCCAGCCTCTGTCCTGCAAAACTTTCCAAACAAAGGCTTCGGGGCTTGGGGTTTTTTCCAGGTTCTCTTGATTCCTGTAAACTGCTTGGGCTTTGTTCCGTTCACCTCAGCTTCCACTCCATGCCTGCTTCCTATGCCAGCTCTTTAGACCACAGCTTCCTATATCTGCTTCCCAGATACATGCCCCTCCCTACCTGGAAAGAGAGAGCCCAAGAAGACGTCACTGGGTAACGAGTAACATCTGACAAGGACAGAAGTGGGAAGGGGAAGTGGCGGTCAGGAAAGGGACACCGAGTCATGTTTACCTTCTCAATCCCTGTTTTACCACCCTGCCTCACTGCAGCCCTTTTGAATAGGCCTCAGGGTTTGCTTGTGTCTAACAAAAGAAGCCAGTGAAGTTCCCAATACCAAGTTTCCCTTGTGAAACAATTAGCATTGTGGCCAGACATGGGGCTCCAATTCAACATTCCTCAGGCTTGGCTGTCCTGCTCGCCAGAGTCAGGAACAACCAATAGCATAAACATTGCTCTCTGCCTCGGCATTTGTTTCCCTTCCTAGAATTCCTACGGAAATATTCCTAGGAAATACATCAGAGAAGGCGAACAAAGAGCTTCGCTTTGAGCAATTCTCTTCCACTCCCTACCAGATCAGACCAAAACAACAACAACAAAAAATGGTTCTCTGATTGCACAAACAAAATTTGGTTCTAAAGACTTATAAGAGCAGAGAGAAGCAGAGAAGCGGGCGAGCGTTCTTCAATTGGTTCAACTGTCTGATCTAAATGAAAGCAAATTCCTAGGGTTCCCCTTCAGCTAGCATCACAGAGCAAAGCCAGCCCTCAAACAAAAGCACTGGCACAACCGGCCAACAGGGATTGTCACCACGAATCAACATCTGTAGACTCAACGCACCCCAGAGCTCCGAGCTCCGGGAAGCAGGAAATCCGGGCATTTGTTATTTCCACAGAACAAACCACCCTTGACACAACAAGAGACAAAACACAGCAGAGCAACTGAAAGGAAGAGAAATAGGTGTGACTGGTGGATGGCGGGGGAGAGACAGGACAGGGGGCTTGTTCTCAGGAATGTGCAGTGTAAGGAACACTTGACTGGCATTTCATCTGAGTCTTCTAAGTGTGAGGTTTTCCTTACTAGTGATCCAACTGTGCTTGCTTAACCTGGGTTTGATTTTTCCTTTCACATCAGAGACTAACTCAGTGAAGCGTAGCTTGTGTGTCACGGCGTAAATTCTATACAGTAGTTGTTCAACCTGTAAGCACGCTATTCTAGAACTAGGTAATTTCTGGTCCTCCAGCATTACAGATCTATGAATCATTGTGACCAGGATTTAACAAAGACATTTATTTTCCCCTCCCTAAAAATTAAGAAGAACCAGAGACTAGACAGATGTAGAATAAAACCAAACACCATTGATATTAAAAAAACAACACAACAAAAAAGAATAAAATTATTCCTAATGGTATTCTGCCATACTCATAGATCAGTGTCTTATTCAGTCATTATCAGAGAAGCTTCCCCCAACAGCAGATGGGAACAAATGTAGAGACCTACAGCCTGATATTATGTGGAGAGAGTCTAAGTTAGAGGGCTCTATCAGGTTCCTTCCCTCAGAGGTCAGAGAAGAGGCAGAAAAAAAAATGTAAGAGTCAGAGGTGTTAGTTAATTGGCAGCGTTGTGCCCTTACCCTGCAAGGAAATGTCACGAAACACGACAGAATCTGCTAGTAAGAGTTTTATTAAAGATAAAGGGACAGAGAGTGTGCAGGCCTGTAGGAAACATGTGTGTGGTGGAGAAGAACAGGGAACATGGTGCCGGATTTTAAAGACTGGGCGTGCACAGGTCGACATCACTACTCCACGCAAGCGCATAGATCACATGGCCACGTTGCGTGCCTACATTGCCATGCAACGTCACAGATCCTGGTCACGTGAGACACCCTGACCCAGAAATGGCTATCCTGACCTGGACCTGGCTAGGTGGAAGTGTCCACCGGGCATATGCAAACATGCCCGACCGTGGGGGCGTGTTGTGAACCCTTCAAGAGGGGCATGGAGAACACCAGGAGAACACAGCCCTCTGAATCAACTAAGCAAGGCTCAGGTGAGCTCACAAAGACTGAAGCAGCAAGCACAGGGCCTACATGGGTCTGCACCAGGTCCTTTGCGTATATGTTATAGCTCTTAGTTTAGTATTTTTATGGAACCCCTGACCATGAGAACAAGTGGGTCTCTGACTCTTTTGCCTGCTCTTGGGACTCTTCCCTCCTGTTGGGTTTCCATGTCAAAATTCAAGTTTTTGCTTAATCTTATTGTATTGTATTTCGCCATATTTGGTTGTTATTTCTTAAAAGCCAGGTCAGTTCTTTTCTAATGAGAGACAGAAAGAGAGTGGATCCAGAAGGGAGGGAAGACGGGGAGGAACTGGAAGGAGTGGAAGGAGGGGAAACTATAATCAGGATATATTTTACTAAAAAAAAAAATCTATATTCAATTAAAAATAAACAAATGTTTTAATAAAAAAAAGAATTAAGAAGTTAAACTTTCAGAAATTAAATCAGATCCAGTTTTGCCTAGGAACAAAATGACCTCTGCAGATGAGACATACACTTGTGCAAGTTATTTGGGGGCAAAATATCAAGTGTTTATTTTCTCCCCTTCCCAGAGCATTGGTCTCTTGGGTATTTCATGCTTCCTTTTGGAGAGACGAAAGAATATAAGAAGAGTTTAGACTTAAGTCAACTCAATTAGCATCTATTAGAAGTGCTGAATAGAAAGTAGGAAAAGGCTTATAAAAATTATGATTGAGGGGTTGGGGATTTAGCTCAGTGGTAGAGCACTTGCCTAGCAAGTGCAAGGCCCTGGGTTCGGTCCTCAGCTCTGAAAAAAAAAGAAAGAAAAAAGGAAAAATTATGATTGAGCTGGGTGGTGGTGGCGCACACCTTTAATCCCAGCACTTGGGAAGCAGAGGCAGGCAGATCGCTGTGAGTTCAAGGCTCCAAAGCTACACAGAGAAACCCTGTCTCAAAAAACAAAAAAAAAAAAGATTAAATTTTATAAATTTCAATGACCACATTTATATAAAAATTACTTTTCAGGGCTGGAGAGATGGCTCAGAGGTTAAGAGCACTGGCTGCTGTTCTTCCAGAGGTCCTGAGTTCAATTCCCAGCAACCATATAGTGGCTCACAACCATCTAGAATGAGATCTGGTGCTCTCTTCTGGCCTGCAGACAAACATGCAGACTGAACACTGTATATATGATAAATAAATAAATCTTTAAAAAAATTACTTTTCATATTTCAGCATTACTTGGTTTTTCGAGACAGGGTTTCTCTGTGTAGCTTTGCACCTTTCCTGGATCTCGCTTTGTAGACCAGGCTGACCTCGAACTCACAGAGATCCACCTGGCTCTGCTTCCCGAGTGCTGGGATTAAAGGCGTGTGCCACCACCACCTGGCCCTGATAGAAAGCTTTTACTTACCTTCCTATAATCTTTGCCTTGATTCAGCCGCAAGTTCAAAATGGTCCACTCCATGCACAGGTATTTTCTATTGATCTTGTTTTCTTGTTCATTTTAACTGACACAGACTTACATGTTATTTATGAAGTGTAATGTGATGTTGTTACAAGTACACAACAGGCAATGATCAAATCATATTTAATAGAACCATCACATCAAATGCTTTTCACTTTTTTTTTTTTTTCTGAGACAGGGTTTCTCTGTGTAGCTTTGGAGCCTGTCCTGAAACTCACTCTGTAGACCAGGCTGGCCTCGTACTCCCAGAGATCCTCCTGCCTCTGCCTCCCAAGTGCTGGGATTAAAGGCATGTGCCACCAACACCCGGCTCAAATGCTAATCACTTCTTCGTGTTAGAACAAGCCACATTTATCCTCTTAGCTGCTTTAAAGTAAACAACACACTATTATTAACTGTGGTATTTACCCTGTTGGGCTACAAAACATTCATGCTTGTTCCTCCTACCTGGCTATAATTTTATCTCCATTGACTTACCTTTCATAGTCTTTTCTTCCTGCCTTCTGAGCCTAGGGTAACCCCTCTACACTTCTCTGAAAACAGCTGTATAATTTGACACAGAAGTGAGATCAGGCTGTATCAGTCTTTACTATCTGGTTTATATCATTTTATATGTCTTCCAGACTCAGCCATGTCAGTACAAAAGACAGAATATCATTCCTTTGCGGCTGAGTAGTTTTCTATTGGCTACAGGCAGCAATATATTTTCTTTATCCACTCATATATTGATGGACACCTACCTTGATTTCTATCTTGGCTACAATAGTGAATAGTGCTATAATAAACATGGGCATTCAGATACCTTGGCGTCTGATTTCATTTCCTTTGGTTGGATGCTCATAGTGAGACTGCTAGATACATGCTAGGTCTACTATTGTTTGAGGAAACTCCATAATGGCCATACCAATTTACATTCCCAGCAACAGCATATAAATAAACCTTTCTATTTCTCCACACCTATGCCAGAACTTACTATTTGGGGTCTGACTTTTGTATTTGCCGTCCTAATTGAGGTGAAATGACGGGGTTCTCGTTGTGGTTTTAATTTATATGGATGATGTGCTTTCTACCTGAACTTGTTGGCTATTGTGTATTCATTTGACATCTATTCAAGTCCTTTGCCTGTGTTTTTAATTACATTATTTGGCATTTTTGTTACTAAGTTCCCTATATTCTAGACATTAATTACTTGCCAAGGACTTAGTTTGTAAGTATTTTTCTCCCAATCTACAAGTTATATCTTCATTCTGTTGATTATTTTCCTTATTGTAAAGAAACTTTTTATTTAACATAGCCCAATATGTGCATTTTTTTGCTGTTGTTTCCTGTGCTTTTGAGTTCTTTCCTAAAAAATCATGTTTTCCATTTTTTACTAATTTTATTATTGTAAACCTTACATGCAAATTTTCAATCCACTTTACTTATTTTATATATATATATATATTTTGAGAGGTAGAGATTATCAATACAAAATGGAGTTCTTGCTTCAAGGACAATAGTGCTAATTTGTTCTTAAGCCATATATGAAGGACAGTGGCTTAGGAACTGGATTAGATTGCACCAGAAGACATGTTCCACTGTGGAACACGAGATGGTTACGTGAGATCTTCTTAGCCGTATTGCTCCTCAACCTTCTAGCAAAGATCAACTAGAAATTTTATTCATTACGAACAAAGTAAGTCATCATTCATAGCCCTGACCAAATGCATTGGTGGGGACTACAAGTAGGCAGGTTACAGAAGATTGGGGGAACTGCCATGGGTCTCAGATGTCTGATCATATTCTTAGTGTTTGGCTTGGTGGAAAGCTGGTGGCCTTCAAAGAACTGCTTTTAAAGGTTTTCATAGTCATTAGGATGTTAGTTCAGACAAGGGTGTGAAAATGAATAGCTCTTAAGGGAACCAAAAATAGCCTAAGATCATTTGGCTCTGGTCTGCAACATTGCAACTTTCCACAAAGTTCCTTTGGTCTTGTAAAAACTCTAACAGGCATGACTTTTGTTTTTTCTGGGAAGTTCAGCTTCTAGGATCTATTTTACTTTCCTTTTACAAGTACAGATCCAATTTTCCCTGGAAACATTTGTTGAAGCATCTTTCCTTACTTCAGATTTAAGTCTTGGTATCTTTGTTGAAAACTGATCACATATCAGTGGATGGACTGATGCCTGTTTGCTGTGCTCAGTTCCTTGAGTTAGTCCGCAAAGGTCAGTACTACGCCTGCTTGTTGGGCTGTGCTCCCATAGCTCTATGGTACATTTTCAAGTCAGATAGCGTGATTCCTCCAGCTTTAATTTTCTTCAAGATTGCTAATGGGGGTTGTAGCTGAAATTATCCTGTTCCTGCCCGGCTACTGCGGCCCTCAGACCCAAGCAAACACACAGAGACTTACATTATTTACAAACTGTATGGCCTAATGGCTCAGGCTTCTTGCTAGCTGTTCTTATATCTTAAATTAACCCATTTCTGTTAATCTATGTGTCGCCACGTGTTCTATGGCTTTACCTGCTGCCATTACATGCTGCTGCCTGGATGGCAGGCTGGTGTCTCCTCCCCCTCCGCCTTCCTGTTCTCCCAATTCTCCTCTCTGCTAGTCTAGCCTATACTTCCTGCCTGGCTACTGGCCAATCAGTGTTTTATTTATCAATCAATCATCCACAGCAGGGGTTGGGGGTCCTTTTGTGTCACATGAATTTTAGCATTGCTTTTCTTTTTTTGTTTGTTTGTTTGTTTCTAGACAGAATGTTATTGGTATTCAGTAAAGATTACAGGAAACCTGTAGATCATTTTGGACAGTGCAGACATTTTAATAATATTTATCCTTCTAATCTGAGAGCATAGAAAGAAACCTTTTCATTTATTTATGTCTTCTTCTCTTTCCTGAGTGTTTCTGTGGGTTTGGTTTGGTTTTTGTGCAGAGATACAGACCCAGAGCCTTGTGCATGCTAGAGTTCTACCAGGGAATTACACCTTGAGCCTTATTTTATAATTTTCATTGTAGTGGTCTTTTACCCCGTTACTTACATTATTCTCAATAAAAACTTTTATACCTATTTTAAGTAGGATTAATTTCCTGATTTCTCTTCAGATAGCTTTTCTATATACAACAATAACAAATTATTTCTAATTTTATCTATTTTTAATGCCCATGTAGTATCTGTGTGAGTACAGATACACCAAAATCCCCCAAAAAAGGTTGGATCCTCTGGTACTGAAGTTGCAGCAATTGTGAGCTACCTGATGCTGGTGCTGGGAACTGACGGAACTCTAGTCCCCTGAAACAGTTATCTGAACTGCTGAACTTTCTCTCCAACCCTCAAGAAGCAATTTTTATGTGCTGACTTTGTATCCCACACCTTTCAACAACCCACTGAATCCATTTATTAATTTGACCAGATTTTGGTGTAATCTAAGTTTTTCTGTATCCATGATCATGTTATCTACAAATAGGGGCAATTTGATACCCTTCTTTCATATCTGATGCCCTTTATTTATCTTGTCTAATGACTCTAGCTGTAACTTTCAGTCCATGTAACATTGAAGTGGCAACTTTGTTATGTTCCATATCATAGAGGAAAGCCTCAGTTTCTCCTATTTAATATGATGGTAAGTATGGGTCTGGCATACATTGCCTTATAATTTGTTGAAGTATATTTTCTCTATACCTAACAAGTTGAACTTTTAACAGGAAGGGATAATACATTTTATCGAATGTTTTTCCTTAATATATTCGATAATCATTTGATCATGCTAATATTATGTATCACGTGTTGAAAATCCTTTCATCTTGCATCAATCTCAGATCGAGTGGCGAATGGTTTTTCAATATGCTACCAAGCTCAGTTCCCTCACACTTTTTCAATTGTTTTATTACATTTATTTTAGGAGGGAGGCTTGTATGTGTTGTGGAGTACATGTGGAGGTCAGAGGGCAGTTTGAAGGAATTGTTTCTCTCCTTCCACTACATGGCTTCTGGAGATCAAACTCAGGTCATCAGGCACCACAGTGATGCCTTACCTGCTGAGCCTTCTCAGTTTTAACAGACAGGAATAATGCTGGCCTTGTGAAATGATTTTGGAAGAATTTTCTCCTTTTCAAATTTTGGGTCTAGTTTGAAAAGATTTAGTTCTTTAAACATATTTAAAAGAATTTAGCAGTAAATCTACCAGACCCCAAGCTTGTCTTTATTAGGAGACTTTTTATTGCTTATTTAATCACTTTCTGCTTACTGGTCAGCAGAGATTTTCTCATTCTTCTCCTCAACTTTGACATGTTGTATACATCCACTCTTTCTAGGTTTACCAATATGTTAGCATATATGATAAATCTTAATAATCATTTGTAATTCCTATGGTTTCTGTTATATTTATTTTTCAGTCCTGATTTTGAGTCAGTTTTAGTTTACTTTGCTAGAGCTTTGACTTTGCTTATTTTTGTTTTGTTGGTTGTGTTTTTGATCCAGGGTCTTATATAACCCAGGGTGGCCATGAACATAGCCTAGGATGACCTTGAACTTCTGATTCCTATGTCTCTACTTCCAGGGGTGCTGGGAGAACATGAACATGCCGCTATACCGTATTTATGTGGTGTTGGGGATCAAATCTAGGGCCTTGTGCATACTAAGTGAGCTACATCCCCAACCCAGCTTGTTTTTAATCTTAAAACAAAACAAAAAAAACAAACAACTGTCAGTGTGATGTGGTCATGCTATGCCAAAAGGATTACAAGTTCTGGGCAAGTCTGTTATGACACTGTCTCAAAAAAACAAAAAACAAAACAAAACAAAACAAAAAATCAAAAAACAGTAACAGTAATTTTTCATTTCATATGTAATTTTTTTTTCCAGAGCTGAGGACCGAACCCAGGGCCTTGCGCTAGGCAAGCGCTCTACCACTGAGCTAAATCCCCAACCCTGTAAATTTTTTTCAAATATCTATTTTATTTTACTCTGATTGTGTGTGTGTGTGTGTGTGTGTGTGTGTGTGTGTGTGTGTGTGTGTGTGTATACCATTGGGGAACAAGTAAAGTCCTAAGTGAATGTGTATTGTTGACATGGGTGTGGCCATATCACAAACCCAATATCTTAGACCCATGGGAATGGCAAAGTATTCCGCAGGTCAGTCTGGCAAATCCTTCCCCAGGTCAGGCTCAGGAGAATGGCAATGTCTTCCCCTGGTGGTGTGTGGATGTTGACAGTGTGTGCAGAAAGTATCAACTGCAGCTACCCCCTCCCTAGTGTTTACAGCCTGAGCCTGCTTCCTTTAGGGACCTCCTACAACATTAGCTAAACTCATCTCCTTGCTCAACTGGATCCAACAAACTCACCCCCTCGATTCCGATGTATAAAATAATGTGCTGAAGTTCCAGCCACTGCCTTCTCTATCAGAGCATGTGGCCCACTTGATCCCAGCTTTTCTGTATGTGTGCCACTCCCTCATTTCCTGTCACCCAGCTAGGTCTATCCCTAAGCTGTTCAAGTCACAACACACATGAGCTTGTGTTCGAATATGTATGGGTTCACTTGTGAATGTAGATATGTGTGTATGTATGTACATGCATGTGGGGGTCAGAGGTCATGTTCAGGTCTCCTTTCTCAGATGTCATCCACACAGTTTGTTCAGATTGGCTAGGAGCTCACCAAGTAAATTAAGCTGTCTGTGAGGAATGGCTAATAGAATGTTTATATCCCTGCCTTCCAAGTTTGAAACTGAGGCATAGAAATAAGGGAATTTCATTAAGGTCTGCAACCCAAATGAGGCCCCCAATGACTGTACGCACAAATACACATATGCATGCATAAACATTAGCCTCATAAAAGTTTACTTCATGGTCCATCTAAAAGGAGTCTGCAAAGCACATATGTGTTCTGCTGTGGAATAATCCTTCTATACACTGTGAAGATGTGTTGCTCTCATTGTTAATAAAAAGCTGATTGGCAGGATAAGGTTAGGTGGGGGAACCAGACTAAGAGAATGCTGGGAAGAAGGAGGGCAGAGTTGGAGAAGTCTTGAGCCAGACTTGGAAGAAGCAACATGGAAAGTTTATAGATGAGATAAACAAGCCTCCTCGGGGCAGCACATAAATTAATAGAAATAGGTTAATTTAAATTGTAAGAGCTGGTTGGAAACAAGCCTAAGCTACCGGCCTAGCATTTATAATTAATATTAAGTCTCTGGGTGGTTATTTAGGAGTGACTGCTGTGACACAGAAAAACTCTACCTACAGCATTCAGCTAGCAATACAAGTGATGGTGTGCTGCCTTGGAACCAGCAAGCCTAAAAGTATCCAGAAAATAGGTACGACTGATCAGGTTCACTCACCTAATGGAAAGGATAAATTGAGGCACACATCTGAATCCCAGCACTTGGAAAATGAAAGCAGAAGGATCAAGAGCTCAAAGTCATCATTAGCTGTGTATGAGTTCTATGCCAGTGTGGGCTACCTAAGATAGTGTCGCAAAAACAAATAAAGAGAACAAACTGAAAATATGCTATGAATAGCCCCAATGTACTCTCAGTGTTTAAACACATGTAGGGTATTCCTTGCCTGTAGATTAAAGTTTACACTGAATGGGGCATTTCAGCCCCCATCTGACGATCCTAAGTCTCTACCTTAAGCTTCGTTTTTCCCTTCTTCATTGCCACATATACTCTAGCTACACTAAGTTTGACCAAGCAAAATGCCCCATCATGACTTACCGTTATACCCACAGTGTAGTGGATCTCTCAACCCTCATCAGAAAAGCTTCCTTTAGCAGTGTATGATAATCAACACAGAGACCAACAACTTGACAAGGTGCAGAGAACAGGAGACTTTGGAATGCTAAGCCCAAATCGAAATTCTATTATCATATCTCCTGCTTCCAAGACTCAGGGATCATCACAGAAGGGAGGTGGAAAGATTGTAAGAGCCTGAGGTGGTGGCTGACTCCAAGGAGACAGTGTCTTCTGGACAGTTACATCTATAGCAGGGCAGTTGCACCTATGGACTCACAGCAGTTGTGACAACATGCGCAGGAGCTGCACAAGTCAAACCAGTTAAAATCCCAGCGTGAAGGGGGTGGCAGGCACAAAGCCCTACCTGCCCCAGCCAGCGGGGTCCTCAACAGGGACCTAAAGGGAGGGCCGGCGAATGAGAGGGACAAGAGACACAAAGAATGAGAGCAAGACAGGACGTCTGATCAAGCTCTAAAATTTTATTTTTCTTTCAAGGCATATATAGGTAGGCAAAGGGGGTAGCAAGCAAGAAGGGACTTAATTATGGGGGTTGCAAGCAGGAAGAGACTTAGTAATGGGCTGTTTAGCCAGCAGGGAATGTTGCTCTGAGGGTTATCTATCTACTCTTGTCTAACTGCCTAATTGCCTAACTGCAGTTCATCCACCTGATATCTGAGAAGAGGTTCTGGTATCTGTGGGAAGAGGTTCTGGTGCTATGGAGACTTAAGCCAGGCCTATATCTAAGAAAAGAGGAGAGAAACCCAATTATGGCAGCATGTGTGTCAAGGGTCGCTTAGGCTTATGGCTCCTGTCCCTACCTAGCTAAGGAGTCATTGGCAATTGATAACTGCTAGGAGAGGGAAAGCCAGCTTTCTTTGAGGGTGTGGACTCAGGGCAGGAGGACTATGCTCCAGCAAAAGGGCACACATCCAAGAATGTAAAAGCAGCACCAACTGCTTGATGGGTTTTTTTTTTTTTTTTTGGTTTTTCGAGACAGGGTTTCTCTGTGTAGCTTTGCGCCTTTTCCTGGAACTCACTTGGTAGCCCAGGCTGGCCTCGAACTCACAGAGATCCGCCTGCCTCTGCCTCCCGAGTGCTGGGATTAAAGGCGTGCGCCACCACCGCCCGGCTTGATGGGTTTTTTAAAAGAAAAGTACGACACAAAATTGGGTGGGTAGAGAATGGGGGGGGGGGGGCAGTGTGGATCTACGAGGAGTCGGGGGAGGAGTAAATATGATACACTGCATGAAATTCTCGACAGACTAATAAAAGGATGAAGGGAAAAGCTATCCTGCCATGCCATGCCATTCCATCTTACATTCCTTCTGCCTGGAAATCACTCTTTCTCCTTCTCCGTGTTTTTTTTTTTTTTTTTTCCTTAACAGTCACTTCCTCTTTGAAGGCATTTCCCTTGGTAGCATTAATCCCACCATCTGTGAGCACACAACATTTTCATACAACTCAGTCCTTCAGGGATGGATTGCTTCCAGAGCAAACCGCCTGCCTGTCACAATGCTGCGAGGAGGAGCCCTGCACAGTCCCCATCCCGGGAAGCACACTATCTAGCGGAGGAGAGAGAAAAGAGACAGGATTACAAATGCTACCACAGGGGAAACGAGGTGCTATCCAGTCCATGGCACTTTGACAATTACCCAAGAATATAATCTGGAGTGAAACTTAAGCCTGCGACAATTAAAAAAAAAAAAAAAAATCATGCCGGGCGGTGGTGGCGCACGCCTTTAATCCCAGCACTCGGGAGGCAGAGGCAGGCGGATCTCTGTGAGTTCGAGGCCAGCCTGGGCTACCAAGTGAGTTCCAGGAAAGGCGCAAAGCTACACAGAGAAACCCTGTCTCGAAAAACAAAAAACAACAACAACAAAAAAATCAACTTGAAAAACTGTGTGGAACAGAGACTCTGGGTAGATAAAAACATGAATGAAGGACCAAGGTGAAAGAACTTGTGATGAGTTCAAGAGTAAGAAGACACACTTGAACACGGGGATGTATGCAGCACACAAACTGATGACTGGACCACTGGAAAGTGAGAGTCCTATATTCTTTTCTCTTTTTTTAAACATAATGTTTTACTGATTCTTTGGGAATTTCACATTATGCACACCCAATCCTGTTCATTCCCAGTCCTTCCATATCTACCCTCCACCCTTGTAAAGCACCCCTGCTTCCGAAAAGAAAAAAAAAAAAAATTCAAAACAAAAAAACTGTCTTAGTTTGGGGTCTCGATTGCTGTGAAGAGACACCCTGACCACAGCAACACTTATAAAGGAAAACATTTAATTGGGGCTGGCTTACAGTTCAAAGGTTTAGTCCATTATCATCATGGCAGGAAACATGGTGGTAGGCAGGCAGACATGGTGCTGGAGAAGGAGCTGAGAGTTTTACATCTTGATCCGCAGGCAACAGAAGCAACTGTGTATCTCACTGAGCATAGCTTGAGCAAAGGAGACCTCAAAGCCTGCCCCCACAGTGACACACTTCATCCAACAAGGCCACACCTAGTCCAACAAAGCCACACCTCCTAATAGCGCAACTCCCTATAGGGGCCATTTTCTTTCACACCACCACACTGACCCCTCTGGCCTTCTGTCATACCAGTCACAACTGCCACGGTTCCACTTCCGCTGTACTTGTACCACTCCGCTCCTCCGTCTTTCCCACCTCCCATATTCGTTCATCATAGTGGCATTGGGAGCTGCCCTGGGCCATAGGGCAGGGGAGAGTGCTATTTCCTATATTCAAGAATCATCACAGTAACTAGCTCCTTCATCTGACGCCATGGATGGAGGAATTTCTGCCAAGGGCATTTGTATCTAATACATTCTCCTATTGTCAGGTTGTGCTTCGTTTTCTCTAAGAGTTCTATTAAGATCTGTGTTATTAATACTGTTATATCAACTTTTATAGTTAATCTAGTGTATATGCTGTTTTTAATTATTCTGTATAAGTTTATGTACAGAAGCAACATAAACTGTATTTTACTTCTCAATGCCATTAGAGGTTTCTGTAACCAGTAGTTACAAAAGTTAGTAACTGGTAGTTTAATCCTTATTCATTTTCATAATTATTGCTATCTTCCCTCTTAGTATTTTATTCTCTGCTTTTGTTTCTCTTTGCTAACGAGCATTAGACAGATCCATTTCTTAACCTTCTTTCTTTTCCCAATGTAGAAATTATGCAACTGATTTTATTTTTAGCATATATAGTCTTAGATTTCTAATAAACTGGCAGAGTCAAGTTAATCAGCATTCCTTTCTTCACTAAAAAGGGCAGGGCCTTTAGCATCTGTAAATTCTTTCCAGCTTCTACTTCATGACTCCCCTTTATCGCAGAGTATTTTGTTTCCAGTTTCTTATGAAACGTAAATAGTTCTGAAGGAACTCTAGCTAGCCTGGGCATGGAAAATGTGGCTCTGGCAGGCCTTGCCCTTCTCTCCCATTCCCTCTGCTAAAAACAGATTACTTTCTGAAGCTAGCCTAGCTAGGTCTATTCCTTTACTTGGCCACTTCTTCCTCCTGAGACTGACTACCAAGGTCCAGTTATCAAAGTATTGAAGTCTAGAAATCAAAAGCCCACTTTGGCTTGCCTAATTAAAATGCTCAATTAAAATTAAACACCTCATCTAACATGGGGTTTCCCACTTTACCTTTATAAACCTCCATTTTCCTATGTGTCACATCTGTCTCTTCTCTATATAGAAGCAGTCCTTTCCCTCCAGGACAAATACCCCTGCCCCCTTCCCCCTGTTCCTTTCCCCTTCTCCCATGCCCTCTGTCTCCTGCCTGTGTCTCTTATTCACTGTTCTCTCTCTCTGTCCCTCCTCTGAGGTGGGAACTTGGTCTGCGGGTCCTGAGCCGATACTTTCCCTTCCAAGTTCTGTCATTTTGTTATGATGACTTGTTAGATCTGTGCTCTCTATTTTACTCCTCCCTTTGTTCATCATTGTTTCACTTCATTACTTTGCTTGGCAATCATTTTCATTTCTATTCAAGGGTAGTCCTCATGTTGACGCAGCATGCCATTCTCGGGCCTCAGCTATCACCCAGCACTTAAATGATAATCTTCGACATCCATCTATCATCTCTCTGGGATCTGAACAACCAGCCCTAGACCTTTGCACATGCTAGGCATGTGCTTTGACTAGTATTTCTCAGCATGTTATAGGATCTAAGCATAGCGCCTGCTCCCAGGAATCAAGAAATCTGGGATTCCTAGAAGACACCCCAGCTACACATGGACCTTTTTCTTACTACATTCCCAAGACCTAGGACTCTGGGAGCTTCATGCCCAGATGGCAAATGCTATGGAAAGGCTTTTGGTAAAGTTTTCTGGTTTCCATGGAACTTTATCTCCTCATTATTACTCGGTAGTGGTTCTGTCCTACTTTCTAGTACGTACAAATTTTCCTTTGCTCATTCTGAAGTCAGCTCTCTGGAAATGTGGGTATATGTGTTAATGTGAAAAATATCATAGCTAATAAATCTAAATCCTAGACTGAACAACAGAAGGGTTGTTGAGAAGGGAAAGTGATCTTTGAATTCACTGTATTCACTGTCTTAATTTGACATGTCAATTAAATGTAAAAGTAAATGAAATAAAGTATTTGAGTCACACTGATTTTCAAATTATGTTAAGATTAAAATGATCTAATTATGGATTAAGTAACTCTTCTATGGTCCAAACCATACCTTGGACTGTGATTAACCTGGAACAAATCACTATTGTTTTATAATAAAATTACTCTTTATAAAGGAGATTGGTATGGGTTGCAGGCAGTGATTTCCTTCTAAAGACTTTAGCCTGGGAGAGAAAGGAAGGTTTGTAGCTGAAGTTTTCTTGGTTTTGCCCAGCATACACAGCGATATCCACAGCAAGGGTTGTCCAGTGAGACCTGACAGGGTGTCCTCCACTAGCTGGTCAAAGGTGACAGCAACAGGATGTCGTGTTAACAATATGTACACTTTGCCATGTGGCACTTTGCATTTACATATTTCCTCCTCAAACTCATTGCAAACACAAGAAAACTATCAATCAGATGCCAATGAGGAGCATTCTATAGAATAACAAAATAAACTGTCAAAGTCATAAAGAAGCAAAATGAATAAAAAATAACCCAGAGGAAAGGCAGGCAGATTATTACAATTGAGAGGCTCCTAAAAGGCAGGAGTAAGAAGTCAGATGTGGTATCCTAGACGGGATCTAAGGCCTAGAAGTAAAAATCCATTAAACACACACAATAGGCCAGCAGGTGTGTCTGTGTAGGTAGAGTGCTTGTGCAGCATGTGTGAGGCTTTGGGTTCCATTCTCAGAACTACACAAATCAATGTGTTGTCACCACCAGCCTCTAATCCCAGCATCACACACTTACTGTAGATATCCAATCTGTTCCGTAATAATAAGACTACAAAAATTTTATGTGGCACAAATACTTCTACTAAAAAGAAAGCCAGCCAATAGAAAAGATGTGAGGGGCTCTGAGGAGCAGGCATGTTGGTGAGGCTCAGTATATCTTACTTGTCTTGTAGTTTTCTGTCAATTAATTTCAACAGAGCACATAGCAAAGGAGGCATCTCCTTCATTACCTTCCCTTATTTAAGATTCTGTTGTTTATAAAACTGGATCAATTATCATAAGCTAGTATTTGCATAATTAACCAGAAGCCTCTTACAAAGCATTTCATTAGTGGTATCAACAAGTTCAGAAGAATAGAAATGACTAAGAAATGGGTTTTGTTAAGCTTCCCAGCTCCTTACATGTTACAGGCTGTGGTACTACTTCAACTTCTAATTAGAAGATTAATGACATACATAAAAAGACTGACCAATGTAAGCATGCAAAACTCAGTCATTTTCTAGGTGCTCTGATAGTTCGTTTGGTAAGAAAAGAACAACTGAGCAAGGTTTAGACACGTTCCAACAACTCTTCTGCACTGTCGTGTTCCACTTGAGGATGCGTCGTTCTTCAGCAATGTTTCCGCTGTCATCCAAAAGCTTTAGGACAAGGTCTGAACCGTGAACATACTTGGACTTGAGGGGACCTCCCCAGTTTTTATCCACAGACTTCAAGGATAGCTCCTGCATACAGCTTTTTGGTTTCAAGTTGAGCTTCTTCCTGATAGCACCCTCTGCAAGCAGGATCCAGCTGAAGCAGGTTAAACTGTCCAAGAAGGCCACAAGGGCTGCAGAGCAAGTTGCTGGAAACCCAACTCGCTGCATGCCTCTGATGAAAACTCAGCCCCAAGAGCAGAGACCGCTCGAAGTGCAGTCGCTAGCAGCAAGCGCAGCCCTACAGCGGGCTGCAGCCACCCAGCCACCCAGCCTGCGCGGCCGCCATCCCTGTGGTCCCCTGTCAGTCTTGAGGTACTTGAAAACCGATCTTTGAGTTTTAACCCAAGATGCTAATACGCTCCATCTAGAATATCTACAATTCCAGCTATAAATCTATGGGTTCAAGTGGAAATGGCCCATAAACCTTACTTTGAGAAACATAACCCTGGGTCTGTGAGATTGCTCAGCAGGAAAAGCACTTCCCATGCAAATGTGAAGACCAGAATTCAGATCCCCAGTACTCATGTAAATGCCAGACAGGCAGAGCTGCCTTGATCCCAGCACTCAGGAAGCAGAGATGAGACCCCTGGAACAAACCAAGGCGAGAGAGAGAAACTCAGTCAGAGAGTTCTGGGTTCAAGCGAGAAACCCTGTCTCAGTGCCTAAGGTGAAGAATGATATATCAACCTCTGGCTTCCATACACATGAGCACACGCATTTTCAAACACACATACACATGTGCATACCACATACATGAAAGAAATATGGTCCCAGGCATTGGTAAACATGCTGTGTTAATAGTCCAGAGGAAAATATTCTAGAATACAGGGGTTCCTCCTTTTCACAGCCCATTCTTGACCATGTGGCACCTGGCAATTTAACACCCACTAGTCAGCAGCTCATTTCAAGACAATTTGACTCACAGAAATCTAATCAGAGAAGCTAAACCATCCTTCATGATAAACTTAGAAAGTTTACACTAAGCAGGTGGGTATATCTGAACAGCTAACTTCAGCATAGTAATTAGCAGGAGACTTGACTCTGGCCTGGAACAGGACTTTCTCCCACACACAACCGTGTAACATTACCTCTGTACTCCTCAACAAGTTAATGACATTGGCACAAGAAATAAATTATCAGACATACGAACAACACATGCGCGCGCGCTTATGCACACACATACACACACACACACACACACACACACACACACACACACACACACATATGAGGGGGTGATTACAATGGGCAGAATTTGCTTTTGAAAGTCTCCTATCACACTCAGAGCAAACTCAGAAATTAAGCAATTAGTCCATGGGCTCCCACTTGCTAATTTAAAAGTAAAAATAACAACTACTTAGAAACTGCTTTTGCTAAAGCGCACTGACTCATTTGGGCCCACAGGTGACTAAAAGCTGGGTACAGTCTGGGCATCCCTATCTTCATTTTGCATCTCTCTTCTTTGTCATAAAACTGGGTCAGATTCTTGCTCAACTCTGCACATAGACACATCAATCACTCCAGGAGTCTCTGTCCAAGCTGCCGATATCTTACCTATCTCATACCTCTTCCAGGCTAAAGGCACAAAGATAAAAGTGACTGAGGTATGTTACCTTTTACAGGATCCTGTCCCAGATATCCAAAAGGTACCCAAACGTCTCTAGTCATTATCCTAAAACTGTAGTCACCTTGGATTTCAGGAAGAGCAAATCCTTGCAGACTGCTCACCCCTGTGCTGGAGCAAAGGTCTCTTGCAAACCAGTTTGTCCCCACAAAACAATGATTTCTTCCAACTACCTTTCCAAACCAGAACTGAGATGATGCTCAACCCTGCCACACCTTGACCAAGCTGGCTTAATTATGCCCCCACCCCCAGCCCAACGCTTTCTTCCTCTGTCTAAAACCTAAAGCTCGGGACAGTGTCAGGAAAACTGGCTGAGACCCTGAGCCTTGTACTCCCAACACAGCTCTGTTGATTTAAATCCTTTCCTACAGTTTCTCATCACTTTCAGTTGCCTTTAAGAATTATCTTTAATATGTGTGTGCCTGTGTGCCTGTGTATAGGGGTGTGCACCTGAGTGCGGGTGTTCAGAAGGGCTGTCGGAATGCCTGCAGCTGGAGTTACAGGCAGCTGTGAGCCCTCCTCTACCCACCCTCACAGGACATATGGGTTCTGGGAAGCGAACTGGGTCCTCTGCGAGAGCAGCAAGTGACCTTAACCATTAAGCCATGTCTCCAGCCGCTCTGGTTGCTTTCTGTGGAGGCGCGCAGGACCCACCACGTGGGAATAACCTCCCTCTCTCCCAGCCGCAGTCAGAGTCATCCACTGTTCTTTCACGTCGTTCTTTACTCCAGTTTTCTTGTTGGACAGGAGAGACGGCTCTGCAGGGAAAGCATTTGCTGTTCAAGCGTGAAGACCAGAGTTTTGATCCCTGGAGCCCATGGTGAGCTGGGTGGACTGAAGCCCACAATGTCAGTGTTTCTAGAATGAGATGAGGTGGGGGTGGAGGGGCGGGGGCGGGGGGGGGGGGGGGGCGGGGGGGGGGGGGTTGCAGGCAGAGATGGGATAATCTCTGGAATCTTGCAGGCCAACTAGCCTGGAGTACACTCTACAATTTCAAACAGCAAAGAGACCCTTTCTCAAACAAGGTGAGAGAAGATCAATATGGAAGCTGTCTTCTGATCTCCACCCCAGCTTTCTCTCTCTCTCTCTCTCTCTCTCTCTCTCTCTCACACACACACACACACACACACACACACACACACACACACACACACACACACAGAGAGAGAGAGAGAGGAGGGGGGGCAAACAGACAGAGAGAATGAAAGTTCCAATGTTATTATCCATTAAATCTCCAATTGGCTAATTTTGCATTTCCCAGTAACCATCTGTCTCATATAAAGAGATAAGGGACCAATATAAAAGTAAATAATCCTGTGTCATTTCTAAACAGGTCACGACATATGTATTGAAGGAATGGCTTAGAAGATGACTACCTGATATGTCCAATAGTTATCCAGAGACTTTGGTTTCAACTATTTTAGATACTACATTTTTAATTGAGATAAAATCAACTCGTTCCAAGGAGTTTACAAGAGCTAGAAATTACAGAGCAGTAAAACAACCCCTCCTCTGAAATCATTCATGTTTGTAACTGATCCCCTCCTCATGGATAAACTGCACAGAAGACACTCCTTGATCCTTCCCAGTCTCATCTTGCTTGTGTGGCATCTCCCGACTGGAATCCTTACCCAGCCTTGCTGCCATGTGTTTCTAATACGGAGCTGCAACGGAGAAAAGTTGTAATTACCAAATCTCTTCCTTTTAGCTATTGAAATAAGGTGACTTAGAGAAATGCAAGACACTACAAACAAAGAGAACTTCCAGAAATACGTCGGGGGTAAATATATTTTCTTGTGACGAAATCCCTGGGCTCAAATTCAAAACGACTGGATGATTCAGAGCCTGTCAGTGGTTTTTGTCTGGTCTGTGTTCTTGGACCATTACCTAAAACGGGAAGAAAATCGGCTATCCTCTACAACATGCCTGGTCAACAGAATGGACCCGTTTCAAACCCAAGCGCTCACATGCTATTGCTGGTATTGACTGAATTCCTCAGTGACTCATTCTCTAAGCTGTATCTCTTCCAGGTTGATAATTCTCCCCACACTTAGATGGCTGCACTTCTGCATTTAGGTCAATATGTGGGAGGGTAAATTGCCTTACAAATCAACCAGATTAGATAATTAAAACTTTCAGGTACACATTACTTTTAGCACTGTAGGTATTGTGGGCAGATATTTAAATGGAATTATTGCCCAAATGAGAAAGCATTTGGGACATGGAACCCATTTCTGAATTAGTTAAGCAAGGACTAAAAATCCTGAGTGTTGAACAGGGAACTCATAAACAGGATGAAGTTACAAAAGAGGTCTGGGAATTCAATCTTGCCAATAACACATGCGCGTGCACACACCACCACCACCACCACCACCACCACCCCCACCACCACCCCACACACACCTCTCAGAACCTTGAACAGAGGGCAAAAGGTGTTGATATGATGTGACCAAGAAGAAATGGAAGGCAGGTTTGTTGCCAACAGCATTCCTTCCCAAGTCTGCAATTTAGTTTCAGCTTATTACATAAAGCTTAACTAGTGATTTCTCCTCTTGGGTAGGAAGTAAAAACATAGGTGATTGAAAAGCTGAGATGATCACTCATGAATTTTCATTCTGTTCCTTTATGGTAAAGGGGGTTGAAAGAGATCACCTATTAGCTAGACTCGTTGCCCCTCACCAGAATGGCAAGAGCAGAACGCTACACAGCCCAGCGGTAGAATGGGTGCAGTTTTCATTGCAGAAGAGTCATTTCCACATTTCCTAGCTCTGCTCTGTAACATCTGGGTTCCTGAGTTGTGGCACCCTCAAAACCACCAGCATAAATGCAATCCTCCTGTGGGTATTCAAACCAGTCCCCTAAACAAGCACTGCCTGCCTCCAGGTGCTGCTGCCCAGATACCAGTAGGACAAGGGCAGAGGCTGAGCACAGGGCAGCCATCTTGCAAACTTGCTTTAAAATTGAGCTCCTAATTCTTAACTGCTATAAAATACTAAAGAATTTACCAGTATCGGGAACTCTGATGTAAATTTTTAAATGACCCACCAGGTGTTTCAGATTGCCAGCTGTTTTCGAGCCAAAGCCACTCTCATTTAGTGCCTCTTGTGATTACACAAAGTGTTTATAGTCCCACTTGCTAGTTGCGAAGGCAGAGAGGGTCAGAAGTAGGACACTGCTCCCAGTAACACCACTAAATGCCTCCACTGGCATCAGACCTAAGTAGCTTACTACAACATCTATCATAGCAGTAGCAAATAGCTACCAAGTTTCACTGCCTCCGGCCCGTATCTACTAAGAGCTGGCTTCCTTAAGCTGTCTTCAGAAGTGTGTGTGTGTGTGTGTGTGTGTGTGTACACATATTTTTTTAAGGCACCAACAAGGTTTCTCTTCTAATGGGTCTTCTTTACCGTCAGAACTTACTTCTCTCTCCAAGGTTGGGAGTTACTCATGTTCCTTACCTTCTGAGACATGTTCTTCTCCTTCAGAAGCCTTCTTGGCCCAGGTGCCTCCCCCAGGAAGTAGGTGCTGATGAGCTGATGGAGAAGAGAAACTGGACGTGCCCACCCAAGGTCCCACCCTTTCCCCAGACAAGGATCAATTTCCTTATCCCCAAGTCCATCCAACCACCTCTTGCCAAGTTCCATAAAGTTCTTGTATTAAAAGGCATTTGCTTACAACACATTTGTATTAACAGATTTGATACATACAAGATAATTCTCTCTATAGCCAAAGCCAAGACACCTATGCCTGTTATTCTGCATTCTAATCATAGCGAACTGCATATTTTTCTTTCAACTCCTTCCAAATACTAAAAAGAATTGTAAAATCCAAAAGATGCCTGAGATTTCTAAGCGGGAATAACCATAGCCAAAGGAATAATTTAAACAGCGAGAATCTCAGTCATCATTAAGGGGAAACCTGATCATGGGCTTCATATAAAAGCTTGCCTCAGTAACTGCCATATATTTTGGTGTGCATCAAATCTGGCTGGCAGTAATCAAAGCAAATTCTGGGAGAGACGTAGAAAGATGAAACCAGCGAGCTAAGACTGTGCAACACTGCATGTGTTTCCACTGTAGGAAGGGTGGGGAAGAAATGGGGGGCTTCCGGGGTCCTATGGGGTTTCCAAATGGCAGCCTTCTTAAGCAGCTCCTGGAGAACCTGTGATGCAATTTCATGGCCAGCTCCACCTGCTGGGGAGGCCGGTGGGGTGGGGGAAGGGCAGAGCCTGTGCTTTCAAGTGCCTCCTGTGACTCTGTTGCAGGTTTTTTTTTTTTTTTTTCCCTCACTACTTTTTAAGTTCTCTAAATGTTGACAAGTACCAAGAACAAAACAAGGTGCCTGACCAGTGGTCCCTTCTCCAAGATCAAGGCTCAGCAAACTCTTCCAGGAAAGAGTTTAATAGTAGGAATCTGGGGGCCTTGTGGGCAAAAGCCTCCTTCAACATTACCAAGTCATCACAAAATTAGCAGTAGTCAATATAATTTGCATATAATTTTCACATAATAAAAGGCCTTCCTTTTCACAACATCCCTAAAACCAAAAACCATTCTTAGCTCAGAACACCAGAACTCACTGCTCCATCAACAATAATGTGTTAAATATTTAAAGTGGTGAGGAGTTTGAATGTATTCGCCATAATGAATGATGAACCATCAAGTGATGGATATGGTCATTACTCAAAGCAGATCATTAGCTAATGTATACATATCAAAACTTTATAAAGTACCTTGCATGTGCAATTATGACATTCAAACCACAAGAAAATAAAAAAGCAAAAATTCACCATTCTTAAATGTAGAGGGAGGACCTACTGGGTTAGTTTGGCAACTCAAATTATGGAATCATGATCATAACTCCTGACCTTTTCAGGGGGAGGCCTTTAAATGTGTCACTTTTCTTATATAAGACAATCATTTTGTCTATTTAAGGAAATTTAAAAAATAATCTATGAATATACTTCCCAACTTTCATAGTATTTTCAACTAAAGCATTTCCATCTTGAGGCTGAGTATTTTTAAATCAGCTAGTTTCTTCACACTGAAGCTAAATAAAAGTGAAAAACCTTCTTTTCCCAATGGCTTGACTCATCCACCCAACAAACTGTGAGTAACATCTTGTCTCTTGTAAACAAGGAACCGGATGGGCTCTCAAGGACTTTTTTCATGGTTGAAAAGGCTTGGGGTCTAGAGTGGCAGTTAGAGCATTTGACTAGCATGTGTAAGACCTCATATTCAACCCCAATACTAGAGGGGGGAATGGATAAGATATGCTAAGAGGGAAACAGAAGGTAGAGGGAGAGAAGGAGGGAAGGGGGAAGGGGGGGGAGAAAGGAGCCAGAGAGAGTGAGCGAAGGGATTGGTGGAAAGAGAACACAGACTAGCTCCAGTCCAGAGTGTCTATTCCCATGTGTAGCAGCCTGAGGTAAGTCATCAGCAAGTCAGAGCAACAGTAAAGATCCAGTCTGTGACCCTATTGAAGATCTTCACTCTGGAGTCCCTCAGGCTATTAAACGTGGCTAAATAAGGACCTGAAACCTCAACAAGAATTCCAGAGTCCTGACTTGTACAAAGTGTAAGGATTTTGTCTTTAATTGCGTCAACAGCCTTGGACGGCGTCCTAGCCTAAAAAGCGGGTGGGCCCTCTGTGCATTCCTTCCCTCTCTTTCCTTCTGCTCCTTCCTTCCGTCTGGACCTCCTTCTTCTCTTTCCTCTCTCTCTTCCTCCCTCTCTCCCTCTCCCCCCCCAATAAAGCTCTAAAAAGGTAACTATGGCTCGTGACTCTCCTCCGCCCACGGCAGCCAGCCACGAGGAGCAGCAGCTCTGTTTAACCAACATTGGTGCCAAGACCCGGGATAGACCACCGAGGACCTGCTGACTGCTGCTGCTTGCTGCCTCCTCCCCCATCCAGCGAGACCATGAGATCACGCGTCCCTCTCCTCCGCTGGACCCCCACACGGCTACCACTACTGATACCGCCATGATTCTTCACAGTGAGTCTGCCATTCTCGCGGCTGTAGTCTGAGCTATATTCTTTGCGAGGGACACTCCGGGGATTGTCCTCGGGCTGTACTGGCAACGGCAGGCACATTTTCGCTCCTGACAAGGGGGTCAATGCTGTCTCGGGTCTACCGGGTGGACCAACTGCAGTGCAGCCACAGCCCTTCCCATCCCTTGATGAAAAGGATGGCGAACTTGAGCTGATTCTTAGATCTCTCTTCATTCCTCGGGGACGCCTGAGATTGGAGTCTGATCCCGGTTTGTTATTTTAATTTTTTATTTTTCTCTCGGCTACAGCCATGAGACAAAGGGGCGGATACATTTACGACCTACATTGGCGGATAGGGGCGGACACAGTGTAAACCTGGCCACATAACAGCGTCACGGGAACTTCTGCCAGTGAACGGGCAAATAAGAGTTACTTTATCTCCAAGCTTTCTGCTAAAGTTCTAAACCCTTCTCCTTCTCCACTTCTGCATCTGCCACGTGCAACCTTTTCTGTCTGACTTCCCCCAGCAGTGGGCGGGCTCAAATGTGTGGGCTTGGGTGGTTTCTAAGACTCGCCCTAACTCACCTTAACTCCACCCACTCATTCTCAAACTGCCTGTGTTTCTCACGTGCATACAAACAGGGCCCTGATCTTTGCCTTGTCCCTAATTCCAAAAAAAAAAAAAAAAATTCTCATGCACCATAAGCTTTTCTCTTCCCAGTTCCCTGTTCTAACTCACTGTTCAGCTAATGGTACAGGACCGCCACAGAACCGGAGTCCAGAGATCATCAAATAAGAAACTGTAACAGCTAAAAGTTTTTTTCTGTGTCACCAGCATCTTGTCAAACAAAAAGTTCCCAGCCACAGCCAAGAGGGATACATGTCTCCAGAGCAAATGGATGACAGACAGCATCCCACAACACCTGTTTACCTCGGAAGACTCCCCTTCTCCATTCCCCCAGAGCCAACCGACATCCAAGAGTCAGCTGGAAGCAGTTTTTAAGAGGAACGACACCCCTATTCCCATCTACCTGCTTTTTTATAATAAGTGAAAGTCTGGAATGTAAGGATTTTGTCCTTAATTACGTCATCAGCCTTCGATGGTGTCCCAGCCTAAAAAGCGGGTGGGTCCTCTGTGCGCCCTATCTCCCGCCCCCTTCCCTCTCTCCCAATAAAGCTCTAAAAAGGTAACCATGGCTGTGATTCTTTCAATAAGCACGCTCCTCTGCCGGCATGGCCACTGTGGGCGGCGACCAGCCACAAGGAGCAGCGCTACAACGTAACCAGCATAACCAATACAAAGTCCTAGACAAAGCTGAGTGTTGGAACTACCAGTATCTCTAGTACTCAGAAGGCTGAGGAGCAAAGAACTCCTTGAGCAAGAGGCTAGCCTGAGCTACATAGGCAGAGCCTACCTTCAAACAGTAAATGGAAAGAATTGCAGAGGATAAACTCCAAGTCTGCAGAACAGAGCTAATAAGCATTCTCAGTGGGATCCGAGCACTTGTCTGCCAGAAGAGAATGAGCACTGGGGTTAAGTGCATGCCTTCCTAAGGAATGCTTTTCCACAGGGCTGCTTCAAACATTCCTTCACCCACTAAGGAATGAAAACCCTGTTATCAGGAGCACTCAACCCTTGCCCATCTCCTCCCAGCCCTGCCCTCCTCCACACAAAGTAACCCGCTTAATGGCATAGATATGCAAAGGGTGTGGTAAAGTTGGAAAACAGAGGAGTCCTGAGCCTGTCTCCACCCCACGCTGTGTAAACATCAGCCTGGAGGCAGCTTGGGAGTTATCGCCCATGAGGCCATGCACCTGCCTTTCATCTTCCCAGACACACTCTTCACTTTTCAAAATAATCTATGCAGTGCTGGCTCAGGTGGACCCTCTGTCAAAGACATAAAAACAACCATCAATTGACATCTGAAAGTCACTGTGTTTCTCCTCAGTCAGCTGATTTGTGGACAGCCTCATTTCTGGAACCCAGGGAAGCCCCTTGCCTGATAGAAAATGCCCACCAAGTTGTAAACCACCTTAGAATACAATTTCTCTGCACAAAAAGAACACAGTGAAACCTCGGCAGCAGTTTGTATGACTAATAAGCAAAGACTATTGCTGTAGACTGAAAACTATTTTTAAAAAAGCCCTTCAAATCCATGCCCTACCTGATACAGTTCCACTCAGATAGGACTAGCCAGTCAGGATCCTCAAGGTCCTGGCTGTTGGAAAGACACCCATGGGTAGGCTGGTGGGCCTCGTTATGATAAACAAATATGTGGTGGAGAAATGAGAGAGAAACAGAAGCCAAATGGTTCATAGATACATTTTGGACTTACCAAAATAGGATAGATAATGGAATTATTTTCTCTGAATTTGTCAAATACAAATGGACTAGACATTGTTTAGGTATTTATTACTTGTATATATTGTATATAGTTATTGTACTTTTGTATATAGTTTTTATGTTAGTTATAAGCTTTTTCCTTTTTTCTTTCTATTAAAATAGAAAAGGGGAAATATGGTGATATTTTATTTTGTACTAAAATGTTATTTGTATGTTAATAAATAAAGTTTCCCAGGGGTCAGAGCTATAAGCAAGCCATAGGAAAGCCGGGCGGTGGTGGCACACACCTTTGATCCCAGCACTTGATAGGCAGAGCTAGGTAGATCTCTGTGTGTTCAGGGATACAGCCAGCATTGGAGACACATACCTTTAATCTCAATACCAACCATAGAAGACCTGGAGGTCTGTACAGACAGGCAGTGACGAGGCGGTCATGTGGTTGGGTTTACAACCAATGAGAAGGCAGAACCGAAAGTCTTTATAAAGACTTTAACACAGGAAGTAGCTCTCTTTCGGAGAGGTAGGACCACCGCAGGAAGAAGGTAAGGTTTTAGCTTTTAGCTCTGACCTCTTGGCTTTCTTCTTTGCATTGGTTCTGTGTTTCTTATTTAATAAGACAGTTGGTTACATCTACAGTTCATGCACTGTGGAAAGACTCAGAAAGGAAGAAATGAGGGCAGTGAGGAGTGGACAGATATTGGAGGTCTGCTTGCCACTCGGGGTCATGTTGATGTCTGGGCCAGGCTATTGCCAAGGTTGTGTATGGGTCCCTGGTCCTACAGTAGCCAGAGTCTGTGTTGATGTCCATGACTCCTGTTGCCATCAAGTGTCATCCTGATTCCAGTGGTCTGGGCCGCCTCCTGAGGCCATGTTTGGGTCCAGGGACCACACTGCTGCATGCTAATCTGGGCAGCCTTTACTGCCATCTGGGGCCATGGTGACAACCAGACCCAGGCTGCTGTGGAGGGCCATGTCTGGGTCCGTGGCCCTATAGTAGCCAGGACCCAGTGTTGGATTGACATACATGACTCCTGCTGCCACTGAGGGCCATGAGGATGCCCAGAGTCAGGTCAGTCACCTGAGTCCAGTTTGGTGTCCAAGGGACAGGATGCATGCAGATTTGAGTGACCTGTGCTGTTTCTCAATGTCTTGATGTCCAAGTCTGTGGCAAGCCACAAGAATATATTATAGAGATTCAGCTGTGTGTTAAAGCTATACTTTGACTGGCCAAGGGTCTGTCAAAAGGCAAGCCATTTATTATGAATATTTGGTGCTATCCAGCTTTTAATATTTCAGCTGTCTTCTGCTATGAAATTCTTGTGTGTCCAAATATTCCCAGACCAATTGGCAAACAGTTCAGCTCCTCAGACTTCAGACCTGCTGAACTTCTAGGTAACTGACACCCACCACCCCCCACTCCCCACCACCACCCCCCAGCCTGGGAGACAAGCTGGCTGAAGACACATAGCTTTGTTTCTTGTGCTGATGAAGCTCAGACCATCCCCTTACTTTGAGGCCTAGTGGCTCTCCAGAGCAATTGATTGAGAACAAAAGAGGTTTTTACATATCAAAGTGGTAGGGAGGATGGAGCAATATTTCTGAGGAGGCAGAGAATGAGAATGCATGGCTAGGGGAAGAAGGAACAGGTGTTTTCTGTACAGACAGACGGAACAACATGACCAGGGAGAAGGGAAGAACACAGAGGTTTCGTAGATGGTAAGGCAGAACTCTTGTAGAGTTCATCAGAGCCAGGAGTAGGGAGCAAGTAGAGATGGAGGGCGAAGAAACAGAGGAAAAAGATGAGGCTGGAAGCGTGAGAGCTTAGTTGTTAGCAAGACTATGAGAGGGCCGTAAAAGAAGGGACAAAAAGGAACTGAGTGACAGGACGGAACTGAAGCTATGTAGACAGGATTTCATCCTAGAGAAATAAAGTAGACGGACAAAGAGCTTGGTGTATCTAGATTTATTCCTGCCCTGAATGCCTGATAGAATTTTGTCTTAGAGGAATAAAGTTAACAGACATAAGAGCATAGTGTATAGACTTTTTCCCTCAGATATCCCACAATGGACGTAGCAGTTTCCCCAGACTCTGGGTAATCTATCCAGGTCAGAACAGCAGTTGAAGGCCATGTCAGGGTCTGTGGCCCTACTGCAGCCAGGGTCTGTGCTGATGATGTCTGAGGCTCTTGTTACCAGGAATGCTGTGCAGACACCCAAGATCGAGGACCATGTTGGCGTCTGAGGGACATACTGCTGCTGGGGCCTGTGCTGACCTGAGTGGCCTGCACTGCCACCTGGGGTGACATCCAGACCCAGCTGCTGCCAAGGTACATGTCTGGGTACTGAGGCTGGGGTCTGTGATGAAGTCTGAGCCCCATATTGCCACCAAAGATCACATAGAAGCCAAGAGTTGGGGCTGCAACCTGAGGACTTGGTGGTATTCCGAAGACATGTGGTCACCAGAACCATCCCTAACTGAGTGGCCGTTACTTCCACCCAAGGCCAGGATGTCATCTGAGCCCAAGTTGCTACTGAGGGCCATGTCTGGGTCCGTGGTCCAGCTGCAGCTGGGGTCTGTGTTGATGTCTGTGGCCCGCGTCACCTCAGGAGGCATTTGAAACCATGTGAGATGAAATCAGAGGGCCATGCTGAACTGTCCCACCCTTCCCTGGCCCAGGGAAAACTGGCCTTGCCTCTAGCTGGGCACTAGAGCAGGGGTGCTAGCCCCTGCACTCAGGAGAGATGGCTCCATCCCTCACCACAAGCAAAGGTGAACGGCCTCTGAGGACATGGAGGTAGGGGAGCTGAATCCACCCCCTCGCCTGAGGTGGGTAGCCCCAGTGACTTAGACTGACCAGCTCAGCTACCACCCAGGCCCACATGGCCCACCCTAGCATCTACCCCATCTAGGACCTGCTGGAACTTGTAAAGGGACTGGTCCTGTGGAACAATACCCAAAGAATCTTCAAGACTCAGGGTGATACCAGGGTATCCCAGAGGAGTTCCGGTGAGGATCCAGTGATGATGGTGTACCAGAAACCAGAGGCCCTGAACCAGACTCATTGCAATGAACATTTGCTAGTAAAGCTGATAGGATAAAAGAGTATACTGTGTAACATACCACAGCCCCTAATGCCACCACAACAAATGAAGAATTGTTAGAAAAGCAGGAAAGAAGGGGAAGCAAAGAGAGTTTTGTTGTTATTGTTCTGGTTTAGGTTTTTTTTTGTGTGTGTGTGTTTTGTTGATTGCTTTGTTTTGTTTTCTTTTGGGGTGAGGGGAGGATATGGGGGGACAAGGAGGTGAGTGGAATTGGGGTATATGATGTGAAACTCTCAAAGAATCAATTAAAAAACAAACTTTCAAACTGGGCAGCGGTGGCACATGCCTTTTAACCCAGCACCTGGGAGGCAGAGGCAGTTAGATCTCTGTGAGTTGGAGGCCAGCCTGGGCTACAGGGCAAGTTCCAGGACTACACAGAGAAAGCCTGTCTTGAGGGGGGAAAAAGCCTTTCAAAAAGTAACAACAGTAAAATACTGTTTTACTGAGAATCCTGTGAGTGACATAGGGATCTCAAAATAACATACAGATACATTCAAGTGTTTTAAATAATTTACTTAGCTTTATTTTATGTGCATATGGTGTGAAGGTGTCAGGTCCCCTGGAACTGGAGTTACAGACAGTTATGAGCTGCCATGTGGGTGCTGGGAATTGAACCCAGGTCCTCTGGAAGAGCAGCCAGTGCTCTTAACTGCTGAACCATCTCTCCAGCCCCATGCAATTGTTTCCTAATTACAATAATTTTGCAGATGGAAGCTGAACAGTGAGGTTGTAAGTAGTATTTCCAACATGGCTGCATGTTAGAATGACCAGGGAGCTTAAAAAAAAAAAATCAAAATAAAAACATCTTACATGCCCCAGCTACACCTAAAATCAATTAACTCATTAACTCCCATCTGGGAGTAAGCCAGTGGGGTCCAGGCCTGTGTATTTTCTAAGGCTCTCCAGGTGATTTCAACACACAGCCAAGTCTGGGCTCCTCTTCATGGTAAAACTTGTTCCCTGACCTTTTAACTCAGTCTTGCAAATCTGTATAGATGGTCATCCTTTATTTCTCCCAATAACTTCTTTAAAGCTGGAATCTGAGATCTGAACAACTGCAGAGATTCACAAACACACATACACAAAATACATGCACACATTTTTATTTACTTAACTTAGGCCCTAATTATTAGTACATAAATCAGAAAAACTGAGTGCCTTGAAACTTGCATACCTTCTCCAAATATTTTTTTAAAAACTTGAACTCTAAAAAAGCACACATCAAATATATTTAAGTCATAATATACAAACACACACATCCCCACACACAATTCAATCACCTTCAGGAACCATTACCCAGTAATATACTTAATAGGTAAGATCTTACTGTACAAAAAAAGAAGAAAAAAAAAACCCCACATCTGAAAAACCCCAAACAAAGAAATAACCAGACTTTGATTAAGACACGTGCCCTTCCTGTGAGCACTTACAGTCGGCATGGTTTGTCACAGCACTTTGAGGTAGCATGTTCTGTAAAGAAACACAAGTCACAGAGACACAGTACGGCATCAGCCTCGGCCTTCACACAGGAAGATGGGCTTGTCTGTATTCATTGCTAAGGTCAGCCCGGACATGCCTGGCTAGTCATCCGCCCACCTGCATGCCGCCCAGCAGCATTCTGATGCATCTTCCTCCTGTCTGCAAGGCCAGCCTCCTCTGCCATTTGTCCCCACAGGCTGGAGAAAAGCCCAGTAGCAGGGGCACTGGGCATCATGGCATCCTTCTTGTGTTTGACAACTACATTCACTAAGAGAGACTCTTCTTTTTAAGGCTACAAAGAGGTTCATATCGTCTCCATGACTCTGACCTAAAAAGGTGCCTCCTCCTTCTTCCCCTTGGATACAATATTTATGGAGAAGCAGTAAGCTCTCTGGGATTTTCTGGAAGGATGATGAGCAGAGACAATATAAAAAATATCCACACACCAAAACAATAAAACACCAGTACAAGATCAAAACCAAGGACAGGTTTCTTTTTGCAAGCTAATTTTTTTGGGGGGGAGGGGAGGTTGGTTTTTTTGTTTTAGACAGGGTTTCTCTGCGTAGCCCTGGCTGTCCTGGAACTCTATGTAGACCAGGCTGTCCTAGAAGTCAAGAGATCCGCCGGCTTCTGGGAATTGGAGTAAAGGCATGCGTCACCATGCCCAGCTCCCTTTTGCAAGTTAAAATGACAGACGTTTACAGTTTGGGAAGTGGCTTGCTTCTTTTAAAGAAAAGTCAGTTCAGCTCTGCATTTTAAATACAAATACACAGTCAAGACAGGATAAGGATTAAAGCTGCAGAAGGTCCACCAACTTCAGATCTGGGTGCAAGTCATGGGGTTTTTTTTTGTTTTGTTTTGTTTTTGTTTTTGTTTTTCTCAATGGTTACAGATCAAAAAGATTTCAAAAGCCCTTTTGTCCCAACATGGTTCCCTCTTTGAAAGGTGAACCCTTAAAAGTAATCAATATACAAGTCAATAAAAAGAGTACATGTCCAGGCAAGAAGGGCATGTGCTGGGCCTGAGTTGCCACTTAAAACGTATCTGGCATCAGATAAAACCTTCACAGGCTGTCCAGAAAGGAGCCCCAGGCATCACTCAACAGGTCAGCCACTGGTGTCGACTGCACAATAAGCATTAGACTTCAAGTATCAAGGCGCTAGCTACAGCAGCCGCGTGGAAGCTCTCCCCGCACCCCGCTACACAAAGAGGAAAGCCCTGCTGATTGGCTTATCGATGTGAAGGACGAGAGAACTGCTCTCCAAACTCAGCAGCCTCAGGAAGACAAAGGGTTCTTAACATGGGCGGCGCAATGCCAGGGTGCACGAGCTGGCACGCGGGCGATTGCTTTGAGTTCTTCTCTCTCCCTTTTGTATCAAACAGGAAAATGGTTCCGTTGGGTTAACAGTGTCATCTTAAAATGCCATAAATTAAATAAGTTAGTTCACATTTTTTTTTTTCTTTCCCAGCACTTAAATAACAGCCAGTCTCTAGCGCGCTTTTGAAGCCTGCTGTAACAGCTCGAGGTCTCTTCTGTGGACACTGGTCCTGGAGCACCCATAGTCTTCCACCTGCAAAGGGAGGTACTGCTCGAGCACCCCGAGGCCCTGCTCAGCAGGACTGGTGAACAGCTTAGTCCATGATGGTTTAAAGTTTCCGCTGAATCCCAAAAATACAACACTGCCTATAAAAAGAAAGAGAGAAAAGTTGAAGTGTAGAGCTACCGGTTCCAGCAAGATAATGAGGGAGGTGAGTCAGAGCTGAGTAAGACAAAGACACACACAGACACACAGACACACAGACACACACACACACACACACACGTATTGATAAAACACCTGCACTTCCTTACGTCAGCAACAGATTCTTGCCACCCAAATGACAGACCATATCCCAACACACTACCTCTGACACAGTCCTTTATGAAGAAATTATTTCAATGACGCTCACTCTGGGGAGAGCTCATGAAAACAGGCTAGCACATAAACAGCACCATGAAAGTATTTTCACTGCCACATGCATCATAAGAACATCATAGGATACTGCAAATACAAACCTTTGCTATAAAGATGTGCTGGCTTGACCAATCCCAGAAGTACTAATGAATCCGAGATATTCATCTGCTTTAGTTCTCCTCTTGTGCTCAACAGAACGATTGACCTGTGGGTCAAAGTCAGAAAATCAGAACCGATGGCAGCCATTCAGCATGGATTTACTGAGACTCCGTCTGGACTGAGAGCAGTAGAGGAGTCTGAGATAAAAGCAAATTTAGAAAGGAGAACAGTCCAGCCGCTTTTCATCCCCGATGACACAAGTCCCAACTCCCTGCTGCAAAGGGAACTTCTCATGTTCTTAGGAGGGGATAGTAATACAGGGAAACAGAAAGGTGTGTCTTTCCAGGATTGGTCGATTCAGAGAGGGTGATTTGGGTTTCTCTCAGGTGCTCTATTACGCTGTGTGTCATTACCTCTTTATTACGAATGGGTAAACAACCTTAGAACGGAAAGGTAAGAGTTGGGAGTGCAGATCGTTGGTGCAGTGTTGGTCTGGCACGGGGAGGCCCTAGAGTCACTCGCCAGTGCTACAAATAACAGCAAGAAACAAGTACAGACACAAGCTGTTCTCGATGGTTTGAAAGAGTGTTTTTGTTTGTTTGCTTGTTTTAACTGCCATCTTTGGGGCTGCTGAGGTGGTTCAGCGGTCAAGAGCAGTTGCTGTTCCACCAGAGGACTGGGGTATGATTCCCAGCACCTACATGAACGCGCACAACCACCCGCAACTCCGGTTCTAACAGATCTGATGCCCTCTTCTGGTCTCTGCAGGCACCAGGCACACACATACACATAAAATAGTAAAAATTAAAAAAAAAAAGTGTCATCTTCAACAGTACTCAGAGCTGTTTGTGGATCCCTGTTTTTCCTCCTGGTATAGGTTGCTATGGCTTCGTGGTTTATTTTGTACCTGACCAACAAGCTCTTTAAATTTCTTAAAATAAAAAAAAGCTTACCACTCTTCAAAGTGGACTACAATACCAGCTGCCAAGCACAATAGGAAAGTAAGCTGTTTGCTCCCACATATAGAAAGTATGCTACTTATTAATTTAATTTAGTTAGGGGCGTCTTATATTAATTTCCATTCAGAAAAAGAATCCCTCCTTTAAACTCTAGCTGTAACTCCTTTAGCAATGCAGATATTTTCTTAATTTGGGCTTCGACAAGTGCTTAAGACTGAACTATGGTGTAGGCTCTTGGTTGTATTCTTCCTAAAGCAGTGATGACTGGATTCAGCATTACTGCAGAGGACTGGCCACAGAAGTCCTGCACATCTGAACTTCAACAGGATAGAATTATCAGGCCAGTCTGGAGAGATCCTTACCAGACGCACGCACGCACGCACGCGCGCAGTCCACCAACAAGCTCTCAAAAAGTCACTGTCGGTTGCACAGTAAAGTAACTTCATTCTGAAGCCCTGGCTAGCTGGATCTTGCTAAGTAGACCAGGCTGGCATCAACCTTATGGTGATCTTCCCGTCTCTGCTTCTAGAATGCAAGATTACCACTACTTCTGGCCCTTGCCCTATAACTTCTCGACATTGTATTAAAATGTAACATACACACGTAGCAATCCTAGGGTCCAATGCATAAGCTTCTGCAAACTAAACACAGTAATATAACCAACAGCCAGCTGGAGAAATAGCTCAGCCTAAAAGTCTCTCCTTAGGTGGTGGTTTTTAAATCTTCAGTGTGTAGGGTACTTGCAAATCTATGTTTTTTCATTTGGTGAGACTTATGTCCTGGGTTGTTTGAGGAAAAGTAAGTATATGGGTTTTTAAACACTGAGAAAAGTCTTGAAATCCTGAAACCTCAGAAAAGAATCCTCTAAAATTATCCTGAACAATAAGATAGCTCTATAGCTGATCCTCTTATCCACAGGTTCTGCATACATTATTTCAGTAAGACATTCATCAAAGTTACTTGGGAAAAAGCACCACCCAGGTGGCAGTGGGTACAGGTACTTGTTGTGCAAGCCTGATAACCTGAGTTGATTCCCAGAACCCACACGGTGGAAAGATGAAGAACTGCAAGACATTCGCTGATCTCTATATGTGCACCTTAGCATGCGTGGGCACCTTAGCATGCATGGGCACCTTGGCATGCGTGGGCACCTTGGCATGCACGGGTCTACATTCCTGTCATATACAAAGGAAACATAATGACGGGTTGGGGGGCAAACCTACATGTGTACCGGATACAAACACACTTCTTCCCTATCACTGTTCCCTAACCAATACAACAGAACAAGTATTTACATGGCGTTTACATGGGTCCTGCCATTATTCAGAGGATTTAAAGTGTACAGAAGGACTATGAAGGTCATATGCAAATATTACACCATCTTAAATAAGAGGACAGGCATCGGAAGATTTTGGTATTTGCAGCGGGAACTAAAACCAAACTTCTCTGGCTACTGAGGGAAGACTACCTCCTCCACACACACCATCCCCCACCCCCGCAAACAGTATGAACATATGTACACAAATGTTAGGCCAAAATATCCTAAAGACTTTATGGGACTTATTGGGAGCCAGTTTTTCAGGCTACCACAACATATATCATCAGATCAATGGAAATGACTGGAAAGCCAGGCTAGCCTCACTCCACAGGAAACTTATGCTCTTTCTGTAAATGGCTGCACTTAAAGTCTACCACAGAGCAGTGAGGATATTGGATTCATCTCCTTGTCCTCACACACAGTCTGGTCAATCCAGAAAAAAAAAAATTCTCCAGTGCCTCTTTTTTTCAGAGATGAACAACAACAACAAAAGCCAGACCCTGCTCTTAAAAGAGAGCTGGGACCCACAACCTCTTAAAAATTAAGTTACTCTTTTCCAGATACCACGTGACCTGGGCAACGACTTCCTGAATCCCAGTCACTGTACAAAGCCATGTGAGAGTCCATCAATGGGACCAATGGCCACTGAAGAAAAAAATACCTCACAGAGCCTGAAATGCTCATGGAGTGAACAGAGCTCAGAAGCAGGCATCGTAACGAGGAGTCACATCTTAAGACAGCTTTTCTCTGGTGCAGGGCAAGCTTGACCTACCTTGGAGGGATGCTAGCCTTTAAATACTCTTCCATGTGGCTGACATCTGCAGGAAGGAACATCTTCTTTTCCATCAACCGGAAGGGAACACTGCAGGCATCCACAACAAGGAGGAGAACACCCGCACTCCGGAAGGTAAAGTCTGTTCCATTGACCTGAGAATGCAAAAATATCTCATGCTGTCATCTCATTTCAGAAAATCCCTAGGATGCTTGAATTTTCTCTAGCTCCTTCTAAGCCCAGGATTCAAAATACATTATGTTTGGTCTACTGTTTCCCTGAAATGTCTAAAATTCTACCCATATTCCTCCAGATTTTAGCTTCTTCAACTGTAGGTCATAATCTCCATGTAGAGTCCCACGATTGGAAGGTTTCTGGATGCACAAAAACCAAAAATCCATTAAAATATAAAACACAAAATGCATCTGGAGTATTTCTATCTGTGTTCAGTCATGTAGCATCCTGTGTTCTGAACACACAACATGTATACTTTATTTTACACTGTGTGTGCTCTCACTTACATAGTCCCAGCAAATGCTGTTTCAAACACCTTAGTTGAGTCAAGGACACTGCATCCCACCACCTGCAGTATGTAAAATGCACAAAGTTTTCTGCTCAGGTAGAAAAAATAAACAAAAGTCTTCAATTTTTCCTGCCATCATTCCTGTGTATAAGCATCAACTTGCTGTATCTTTGGATTGGACTGTGTTAGAATGTTTGATTTTAAAACTTTGTTTGAGGTGCTGACTTGTGTCTCATTAAAAAAATTTTTCAAATCATCAAATAAAATTTGGCCTGGGATTAGGACAGAATTCCCAACAATTTCTAAAATGTCCCTAAAGATCCTTTTGCCATTTTGTACTATGTATTTATGTGAGATGGCATTCTCAGCATTGATGACTATAACATCAAAATATGGATGAACTCCAAAAAAACACTGAAGATATTCTATATCTGAAAGTATCAGAAATGCAGCCAAAATTTCATTCTTTTTGTGAAAATGAACAAATCCACCCATCTCACTATTCAAATTCACTTTAATCTTTGACAATAGTTAGCAAGATTATGTGCAGATCAAAGAATTGTTTTGAAATACATTTCTTTTAGTGTTTGATTTGTGTTGTTATATGCCCAAGTTTTTACAAAAATTCCTCTGCAAAAAGAAGGCTATGAATGGGAAAAGGTTAGGATGTCCTGCTAGAGTCTGACCTGGGGAATCATTGCTGCCCTGAGGAATCATTGCTGGCCACATAACATACTCTAAGCAAGATGGGGCAGGCCCCATTCAGCCTCACAGGTGACTCTGAAATGTTCCAACCTCAGCCATAAACAGTTGTGATGTCACTGAGGTGAAGGGTCTGGAAGTCAGAGCTCAGATGCTGGTACCCAGGACACAACCCTTCAGCATCTAGGTCTGGAATACCAAAGCTGCCGAGTGCCTCCTTTCTCCTCCAAATACAGCTCTCCTCCTCTGACATCAAAATAGCAAAGTGGGACTTTTACGAACACTTAAGCTGTGAGGTATTGAAGCAAAATAGAACGAGGGGACAGAGGAAACATGGGAAGAGAAAGGAGCCCTCATCCTGGAACCTGGCTGAGTCAAGACACTGCAAGACAACTGATGAATCAAAACTGCCCACTAAGATAGAACATGTCTTCCTAAAGATACCATTAAGAAGTGAAGCCATGTAGGGTCAGAATGTGTGTGACTGTGAGCTGTACCATGTTAGCATCCTACCAACCCTAAACCCCAAAAACACATCTCACAAAACTCCCTTACAGGTTCATTTACAGAAAGAATAAGAATGCCATCTTGTATGTTTCCTTCCATTTTTATGTTTAATCTTTGAACACTGCTGTAGATGAAGTTTCTTGAGCAATATAAGTTAGAAAGCCTCAGAGCTGAAAAAAAAATTAAGCCCAGCTCTCCTCAGAAGCCTACACGTCTTGGAGTGTGTGCCTTCTTTTCAGTCTGTTCCTCTGCCCTCCACTGCGCGCACACCCTCGCTCTCCTGCCTGCCTGTGCTCAGCTTACATTTAAGGCATAGATTCTCCCCTGCCTCTGAGGTAGTTTAAATGAGAATGGCCTTGGATGCTTGCCCCCCATTTGGCAGAATTCTTTGGTGAGGATTAGGAGACAGGGTCTTGTTGAAGGAGGTGTGTCACTGGGGGTTGGGCTTGAGGTTTTAAAAGCCCATGCCATTACCAGTTAGCTTTCTCTCTCTCTCTCTCTCTCTCTCTCTCTCTCTCTCTCTCTCTCTCTCTCTCCTTCCCTCTCTCTGCCTTTTGGCTACTGTCTTACAATGTGAGCTCTCAGCTACCTCTCCAGTGCCATGCCTGCCTACCTGCTGCCATGTCATATGGTCATGGACTCACCCTCTGAAACTGTTAAGTCTCAATAAATTCTTCTATAAGTTGCTTTGGTCATGGTCTCTTCACAGCCACAAAAACTAACTCAAACACTCTACTTAATAAATTCATTAATTTTGGCTTCTTGTCCTGTAATTATTTTGTATGGCAGTCAAGGATCCAGATCTGCTGAGAGTCGGTCCCTAAGGCCTCCGGTGGCAATACTGACCTTCCTCTCCCTACTGTTGACAATGTCACGACACTTTCACAAAAACCTTCCCTACATCATGCTCTGTGATCTTGTCAAGAAAGAGAAATACCAAGCGGGACATGAAGGCACATGCCTGTAATCTCAACACTCAGGATGTTGAGGGAGAGGATCCTAAGTGCCAGGCCAGCCTGGGCTACTTATAAAAATCTTAGCTCAAGAGAGAGAGAGAGAGAGAGAGAGAGAGAGAGAGAGAGAGAGAGAGAGAGAGAGAGAGAGGGAGAATGAAATAAAATCTAAAATAACAAGAGGAAAGCCAGGGTTCTGGAATTATTAAATATTAATCTCTCAATGAAAAAATAGAAAATGAAACAAAAAAACTCCACACTAAGCAGCCATTGCTTCTGTCTGTTAAGAGTAAATCATGCCACACTGACAGTTCATAAGAGCTCGACAGGTTCTCTGCGCTACACCTGTCCTTCCTGAAAAAATATTTCTAACCCATGACTTAGCTCCTGAGAACTCAAAACTATTTGTTTAGCTATGTTTAAGTCTCTCTAACTCAGGAAATAGTTCTGCATATTCCTGACATAATCTTTTCTCTTTTAATTACATTTTATTTATGGGTGGGGGTGTGTGTACTATGGGACAAGTGTTGGAGGTCAGAGAACAATTTACAGGAGTCAATTTATTCCTTCTACTATGTGGGGTCCCAGGGACTGAACTCAGGTAGTTAGGCTTCGTGGCAATTGTATTAATCCACTGAGCCATCTTTTCTACCCACTGTAAATCTTACGTGCAAAAAAAAAAAGGACACAATCCACTACTCACTAATATCAGAATATTTAAATTTTATGTCACATAAGAAATTCCATAATGATTCTCAGAAACTCAAATTGTGCTTGCAAAAAGCACCACCCCCTGTAAAAACAACCACACAGAGGGGGAAAGCAGCTTTCAGAAGCGGCTACCATCATGCTGAGGCCTCGGAAGTGGGTCATAATGTGAAAGTTCTGGGGATAAATGTGCCAACTGTTTGTGAGAAACACTGGGAATCAGAGCTCAGTGGGGGTGACAGCAGCCCAAGATGAATATACATCATATAACCGGCATAAGAGCAGGTAAGATGGCAAATTTCATGCTACGTGTCTCTTATTGCCTTAAAAAAAACAGGGCAGGTGTAAACCTAATTTTGTCCCCACACACTTGGATTTGTGATGATCTTAACTCATCACGTTAGCAAAATGAATTCCTGCAGAGACCACAAGAGACTGTGAGAGGGATGCTGGACACCTACTAGCACAGATCTCCTTACAGAGAGCCCCAGACCACCTGACTTCAGACAGACTGCACTTGAGTCCTAGTTCCTAACTGGGCCATAAGCCCAAATTCTAGTGCTGACCCTGTGACTCGCATCTGCTCCACTGATGCCCTCAGAAGAGATGACACCCTGTCTCTTTGTTTTCTTCACTACTGTCCTTAAAAGAGATGGGTGGCCTTCAAAGAAAAGGCCAAAGGAATTTAGAAGCCATCATTTCCCATATCTTAAACAACCTGGGAATTTATTTTAATTCACAAAACAAGATTAAACATGGGTTTCTCCATATTTAATGAGCATGAGAATTAATCTAACTAAAGATGCCTTTCCTGTGTAATGGTGAATGAAGAATAATCTAAGCAAATTTTTAACATTGGCCTAAGACAGTGGTTCTCAATCTTCCTAATGCTGCGACCCTTTAATACAGTTCCTCATGTTGTGGTGACCCCCAACCATAAAATTATTTTGTTGCTTCTTCATAACTGTAATTTTGCTACTATTATGAATTATAATATAAATATCTGATATGTGACCCCAAAAGGGTCACTACCCACAGTTTGACAACCACTGGCCTAAGAGTAATCAATAAATAATCCGCTTGAAAAAATAACTTTAAAACACAACCGTTTCAGAGGCATTTACACCTCAGCTGCATTCCTGCCACCAGTAAATCAAATGGGATGACAAACCCATGATTGGTCCTAGAAATAATGTATATCACTGGGATTAAAGATCAAAGCAAGAAGCCACAGCAGTTCAGACATGCGGTGGTCTGCACTTGGCCAGGAAGTGATGCTGTGGGTCATTATCTGTGCTCCTAAAATTCATAGTCTGAGATTCTGATCCCCAAAGTGATGGTATTAGGAGGCAGAGTCTTTGAGGAATGAGGGGGAAACCCTTATGAATGAGGCTTAGGAGCCAAGCTGGAGAGACAGGCACAGAGAGGAGGTGCTATCTATGAGCCAGGAAACTGGCCTTCCCCACAGTACTTTACTACTGCCTCCATCTTGGACTTCCCAGCTGTAAAACTGTGAGCAGGAAGTTCTTTTGCTTCTCAGCTACTTAGTCTATGGCATTTTGTTACAGCAGCTCCTAAAGACTGAGGCAACACCAGACTGTACTCACAGAAATAACAGATGGCTCTCCACGCTGAGTTTCTGCTTTACCGGGTGACTGGAATCGTACAGGGAGGTAGCTCTTGTGAGGGTCACTGCTAAACACCATCTAGACAAGAACACATTGCATCTTTGAAGGCAACTGTATCCACATCCCATAGGTCCCTCAAAACACAACTATCCCAAGTGGCTATTTCTTTATCTGAACTTTTTACACCCACTTCATGACCTGTAATTCTATCTCATACATGTAATACAGGAAGTTTATGCTTCTTGGTTTCTGGAACAACCACAATTTCAAAGAATTGTAATCTTGTTAATGAAATCAACAAGGGCTGGGGGTCTAGCTCAGTGGTACATCACATGCTTAGCATGCATTCCCACATACAATCGAGTCAATAAAATTAACTCAGTAATATGTGCTAAATGTAAATCTTTGTAAACATTTCATGAAAAAACAGGCACACATCTTTTTCAAAATGATTTCTTTTTTATTTTTATGTATTTAAGTTAGTGTGTGTGTGTTTGTGTGAGTATGCATGTGTGTACAGGTGTCCATGGAGGCTTGGAGCAGGCATCAGATCCCCTGGAGCTGGAGTAAAAGATCAACGTGAACTGAGCCACCCTATATCAGTACTAGGAACCAAACTCCTGTCTTCTGCAAGAGCAGCAAGTGCTCTTAACAGCTGAGCCATCTCTCTGTCCCTGGGACACATCTTTTTAAAAGATCTTTTTCAGATTAATTATCCTGAACTGGGGTTCATCAATCTAGGACCAAGGAAAGTCTCTAACGTAAGAACGGCTATACTTTTACCAACTTCTAGTGTCCTGAACAGGGCCAGGTCTCAGCCCTCTCCACTGTCTGCAAAGTGCTAGGGTCCATAAACAGAGCCAGTCAATACATTCAGGCCCCCATTTCCCTCTGTCCTGTCGCCCCAGGGAGTCAGGGCAGCCCTCCACTTCCCACAGGCACCTACTTCCCGTTCTTCCCTGACTCTGCTTTCTCTGATGCTGTCCACTCCACCTTCTCCTTTCTCTTTCACTGCTCCACTTTACTCTCGGTCCCTAAAGTCCACCTCCCCTGACCAATGTGCCTCATTTCCAATCCCCAGGCATGAACAGCATACAGTCCTCATAAATCACCATCAACAATTTCACGCAAGAATCATCATCGTTATACCAAGCAACATTTGGAAGCTGAGTATTTCTTTTGAGTCTTAGTTTGGGGCAGAGCTGAGTGAATCTGATTATTTCTAATACACATGTGTTTGGCTCTATGACACAATACAAACACTTCTCAAACTTCCAAGGAACCACGATGCTCCCAAACACTTGAAACGCTTTGCAGCTGCACAACCAAACAGCAGTGCTGTTTCTTCCTTCCTTTTTAATTTGTGAGATGGATTTTCTCTACTGTAGACCAGGCTGGCCTCAAACTTGAAATCGTCTTGACTCAAGTACTCAAGATTTGAGGCATATATCACCACACCTGGCATCAATATTTTTAAATGAATTCTTCCAGATGTATATGGCATAGCAACTAAGAATGCTAAAGGTAGGAGAGGAAGCCTGGGACACCAGTGATGATCAAGTCATTTTGAAAAGTTATCAGGTTTATTTAGTAATGAAGGACATTCTGAACACTGAGCTAGAGCACTCAATGTCTCCTCCATATTCATTAAAAGTGAAAATATTGCATGGGACTTGGAATCTCAGTGGTAGAGTATTATTCTGGTTGAGTATATGTATTTAGAATGTTCTAGGCCCTACATTTTGGAAAAATATGGAAAAGAAAAAATTTACATGAGCCAGGCAAGAACCCCTATTTAAAAATATATACCCACATGCAAGTACTCTTCATGCACATGGAGTCTGGGGTTTGTGGTTGGCTTTCTGTTTTACTTGAATGGGAAAGCAGAGATCGTTAACGAATATGAGTGAGGTGGTGATAGTGAATTGCCATTAAAAAACTGCCAACTGGGTGTGGTGGCTTAGGCAGAAGGACCTACATTTCAAAGTCAGCTTGGGCTACAGAGACTCAGGCTCAAAAAACAAGACAAAGTAACAAGGTTAGGGGGTACAGAGTGGATGATGATGGAAGACAAGGGAAGGGGTACAGAGTGGATGATGGGGGGACAAGGGAAGGGGTACAGAGTGGATGATAGGGGACAAGGGAAGCGGTACAGAGTAGATGATGGGGGGGGGACAAGGGAAGGGGTGGAGAGTGGATGATGATGTCCCTTGTCCCCCATCATCATCCACTCTGTACCCCTTCCCTTGTCCCCCACATCATCATTTTATACTACTAATAAAACAAAGAATTATGGGGCATGGTGGCACGCATCTCTAATTCCAGGACTCAAAAGGTAGTCAGCATGATCAGAAGTTCAAGGTCATTCTAAGCTATATAGTAAATTCAAAGATATCCTTCAATTGATGAGACTATGTCTCAAAAAACATTGAACACGTACATACATAAATAAAACAACTTTATAACACTTTTAGACATATAAACCCAATAGTAATATTGGAACAGAATCCTAAACCTAGTAAACAATTTTAAAATTCTTAATCAACATTAATTAACCTATCAAGAAAAAAGACACATTTGCTATAAATGGGGACTATTTTGCTTCTTATGAACAACATATTCTAGACTAGACCAAAATTCATGTATCAGCATGAATTAATAAAGTTGCACGCTCTATGTTTCAAAGCCAAGTGATCTTACTGCCAAGACAAGAAAATTTCCCTCCAAAGGCCCCCTCCTCTTCCTTGCTTACCTGGTGGGTGCCGCAGCCTTGACAGAGTCCCGTGAGCATGGCTGGCATGCGCTTGACTGCCGAGGGCTTTTTGTAATACTGTGGGTACGCTTTGGCCATGCAGTTACTGATGTCTTTGGAGTCTGTTGCTGCCTGAATTTTGACTCTTTCGCATCCCTGAGATGAACAGTAACTGTGACCATCTCTGTGGCTATGGGCTCTGAGATACAGAAACAATAACCTGTAAAATAAAAACCAAGCCAACTGATGTTAGTTCCTCTCAGAAGCACAAAATTTCTTAACTTGATTCATGGCCAAGGGGATATTTCTCCAATAAAGAAACATTTCCTTAAAAGAAAAATAAATTGCAAAGCTAATAAAATGTCTCACTTCCTTCCTTATCCCCTAGTGTTGCCGGTCACTACCTTAGGGAGCATTGTGATATTTAGATTCAGTTGTCCTGAAAGACATCAAAGTTGATTGCTGGTTTAAATTAGTTCAAGGGGTCATCTGAGAGGAAGGAATTTAGCTGGCTTCGAAAACTCCTTGAAAACTATATTTATATTGAGTTTAGAAATGGAACATTAATGTCAACTATTCCTTTTGTTGTTGCTGCTCATAAACTGTTGTGAAAACAGGGATAATAAAACATAGTAGTGACTGTGGCTTGTATAACTAAGGTCAAGATAATCAAAGCCTTGCGACGCCTTCCAAGAGCACATGGGCCTGGGGTCCATCCTTCTCAACTGGGCCAACACCAGGCTGAAGGACAGTTTCATCAGTTCCAAATTATAGTCTCCCTACCAAGATGAAGGGGAAATCTGATGTCTAAGAAATGCTGCAGCATTATCTGAAAACTTAGTGTTTCCAAAACAATTGAAAGGTAAGCATACAATCAAAATAGATTGTACAAAATTCTCAAAGAATAAATAAAAACATTATAATAATTGTTTTTAAAAGGTAAGAGCCAAACATGGTGGTACATGCCTTTAACTCTAGCACTCGGGAGGCAGGACAGGTAGATGGATCTCTGTGAGTTCAAAGCCAGCCAGGTCTATACAGAGAGTTCCAGGCCAGCCAGAGTTTATAATGAGACCCTCTTACCCTCCAAAAAAGGTAAGAAAATTGGTGACTGTCCCAACATCTAATAATTTTAGTACAAATACTTAAAAAAAAAAACAGGGGCCTAAATTGGCAAGAGCCTTTTAGTATATAATTTAAATTGTCAAAATGAATAAAATTAAAAAGAAATAAATCTTCAAAAGCTGGATTTTTTTTTTAAATAACCAAACCAAAAAATAATGTCCCATCTTTGACACGCATAATCACTAATTTGTGGCCACTGGAATGTACTTACAAATATGGTCATTCCTTTTATTTTTGTGAATTTTCAACTTAGTTGAATTTTCAACAAAGAATGTGGAAATTCTGTTGTCAATAAAATCCAGTTGGACTATTTGTATTTAATTAGAGATTGAAATTTGGAGACTCTCAAGCTTACCACACTGGCTGCTGGGAGTACTAGAGGGCAAATGAGTTGCTTCGTAAACAGAGGTTAACCAGATAATTAACAAATGAGCCCCAACTTCCTTCCCCCAAGCAACTCTGCTCCCTTCTTCCCACTGAACTTTTTGTCTTTCCCAAACATGCCATGCCAATGTTAGTCCATGCCTCCATGCATCTGTGTGCTGTTTCTTCTACCGGAGACTCCTCACCCAGCTGTTTGTATCTCCCCCAACTGCTCAAGGACTAGTTAGCTGGAACCCTTGCAGGATGTCACTGTACTCTCGGCTAACCTGTTAGTTACCCCCTAAGGCACATTAACTACACCGCTGTCAGACTTACAACATTTAAGCTTTTCGTTCTCTAATAACTTGCTTCAGTGACCGAATTTCCTGCAGAGATGAAGCCTATCTCCACGGGTATCTGTATCCCTAGCCAGTAGACGGTCAGCTTAAGGACAGAGTTGGAAGGAGCATGCTACTTGCTGGAGAGAAGAGGAGATCAAGCCTACCATAACCCACAGGCTGAGAGACTGTAACAGGACAAAAGCAGACAAAGCCACCAGGACCCCAGGAGAGCAGGATAAGAATTAAAAAGTGGAAAGACGCAGCCTAGAGAAAGTCGGAAGCAAATATGCCATGGTTACACAGTGAGGTTTAAAAACTCATGGTCAGCTCGAGAAATAACCTTAAGTTAGAAGGGGAAAATGGGTTTTCAGTGAAATATAAACAGTATCTTATACAAATAACTATTACAGAATTGTTGCGGAAGAACAAATTACTTTTGTTTTCAATTGGGCCTACTGATGGCTCTTGACAATGATAATCTCTTCCCCTAAGTTGCCTTAATAAGTAAACAGCAAATATCTTGAGTCCTACTGCCAACTATAATTATGAGTCATCTGAGCTGTGCTCCTAACCCCTAATAGTGACATGCACAAGTGCCCACGCCAGCTGCTCTGCTAAAGAGCCGTTACATCCCATCCCTTCTTAGTTATGCTAAGAGAAGCAGCAATTTCATCCTTAAAGAAAAAAGGCATTAGTTTTCAGTCACTGCTTCGTGAATTACCCCGTGCCAGAGTCGAAATAGAATTTCCTCTCCGATGGCTTCCTCTGTAGCTCTTCCATCGACTGCGCAGGCTCATAGTCTTCAATTCTGGATAAAGAGCCATTCTGCCTCTGCAGAAAGCCGAAGGTAACCTGAAAGCTTGTGTTGGATGGGTAACAGAGGCCAACGCGGATCCAGTCATCCCTTAAAGGAAAGACAGGAAAACAAAACATTCACACTTAAGCTAATATCTTTCTGAATGCTGCAGCATATGGAACTTCAAAGCGTGATTTCTCTCTTTCTTTTGAGTCCTGAGCCTGACACACTCAATTAGTTCCCAAATATCTTGAATCAATACATATACAACAGAAATAAGATCTACCAAAAAAATATAAAAAACCAAAACTTGGTTTCAAGAGAAGTTGGAATTTATTCATGAATTAAAGTTAGATAACATTCTTCAAACAGATGTTCAAGTTGGGTATGGGCACACAACGTGAAACCACCAATCTCCTGACAATGGATTTACCAGCTAATAAAATCATTTGAGAGAATATCTGGCCACAAATATATCTATCTTTTTTTTTTTTTTTTTTGGTATTTTGAGACAGGGTTTCTCTGTGTAGCTTTGCACCTTTCCTGGAACTCACTCTGTAGCCCAGGCTGGCCTCAAACTCACAGAGAACCACCTGCCTCTGCCTCCCGAGGGTTGGGATTAAAGGCGTACGCCACCACCGCCCAGCTCTATCTTTTAAAACAGTAGTGTAAGTGATTTTTCAGTTGAGAGAAATGAAGGTACATGTCCTTTGTCCATACCACCAAACTACTATAATGGTCTTCCTGAACATTCTTAGATATAAAATTATTTCTCTAAAAAAATTAAAATATTTTCTTTTTGGTATTTTCTTTTGTGACATTTTTATTGTGACAAGATAAATACGCCCTAAAATTTACCATTTTAAACATTTTCAACAGTTCAGTTCATTAATTACATTCACAAGGCTCCACCGCCACTGTCCTCGCTATAACCTTTCTATATCATTCTAAAGAGCCTTATTAGATAGCGAGAATTTAACACTGTTCCAATGAGGTATAGTTAATAACAGCAGAGGGGGGTAGAAATCCTTAATGTTCATAATTATTTAAAGAGCTACAATCCATCCATAGTTCCGAAAAACCTGAGGCTGAAGGGCAAGGGGACCATAATGTTGATGTGCCTTGCTTTAGTTAGGATTAAGGATTACCTCAATTTTCTTTTCAGTTTGTCTGTATTTTCCTTATTATGTTTAATAAGTGTAGTATTTAAAGTTTTAAAGTGTTATTTTCAGAAATAGTGCTCTGACCTCTCTGTAATTACACTAAACTCAGAAAAATTATTCATCTCTTCCTCTTGCCTCTGCCCATCATGTAATTTTTATGAACTTTAAGCTAATTAGGCAAGGAAAAAATGACTATTTCAAGCTCATGTTGATTTTTGAAATTTCTAGGCTCACTCTTTTTTCCCTCTAAGAGTCTTACTTGTCCAGAATCGAATGAAAAGTTTACTTTGTCCTTTACAGAACCTGTCCATCATTTCACTGGAATATCTCACCTTGAACCCATGATCCAACTCCATATAACTTTCCAGAACACTGATTCTCTTTGGCATCCCTCCCCACCCTCCCTTCTATTCTTTTCTCATTGGCTTCTTTCCAACTCACTGGCAATCGGAGGCTGGACCTGAAGAACTCTTACCAGGAACACAATGTGAACTCAAGACTGAAGGTGAGACTGAGCAGGGGGCTGCTGCAAGGATCTGGACAAAGATGTTGGGGGCCTAAATTCAACCATAAACTATGGAGGCTGGACTGGAAATATGTGAATGGCATTAAGGAGCCAGAAATGAGAGTTTGCTGGCCATGGGATGGAAAGGGAAGAAGGATCAGCGTAGGAAATGAATTGGGCACTGGGGCTTGGCAGTATCAGAAGGACACAGGTAAAGAGCAATGTTAGAGAAGAAAATGATGGTTCATTTGTAGCACCCACCAATCTCACACCAAGGGCATCCATCATCATGACCACTCAGCCTTGGAAGTGAGCTACTTATACCCAAACTCCCCGTCCTCTGTTTATCTCAACTGCTTATTAAGCAAAGCCAACAATTCAAGGCTTCATGACTAATAGGATAAACAAGCTAATCAATTTTCAGGTACAGGTTTGAGCAACTGCATGGAATCCCAAGAGTTTGGCCACAACACAATGTGGCTTCCACATAATCAGATTCAACTAACCAACTGCAAATTGAAAATATGTAGAAAAACAAACCAAACCAAACCACTATAATTGTTCCGAAAATATAAACTTTTCCCTTGCCATTGTTCCTTAAACAATATAGTGCAACAACTTCTTATAATGCTTTAACATTGAAAACAGTCTACAGATGATCAAAAAATACAGGAGATGTGTATGTGTGGATTGTGTGCAAATATCATGTCATTTTATACAAGATTGTGAACATCTATGGAGTTTAATATTTGCAAGGTTTCCTAAAAAAAAAAAAAAAAAAAAAAAAAAAAACCAGCTCCCCAAAGACTACTGCTCGCCCTCCTTTCTAGTTTAAACTTCTATCCTTTCTGTGACATCCCCTACATTCCTACTCACCAAATCTACCATTCTGAGCAGAGCAGGCCCTTTCTCAACTCTGGGCTTCCGAGCAAGACTGACAAGTTATAGAATCTCACTACTTCTCTGTGTCCTGGCTCTGCTCCCCTAGGCAGGGTGCAGAATTAGTATCCCCATCCTGCATCCACTAAAGAAGGCTTGAAAGATGCTGAAGAAGAGGAGGAAACAGACATCTATTTACTTGATATTTTTCCCACCTCTCTAATGTGAGCTCATTCATCTTTATACCAACTGACATACGTAATGAATAAATTAGTGAGAGATTGCGGCCTTGGATGAAATGTGACATTGTGAGGACAGACAACTGGTTAGTTGAGACACTGTGGCGAGACATTGTTAGGAAAATCTCTCTTACATTCTAAGAGTCAAAGAGATTGGATTTTTTTTCCCTCTAAAAGTAGTATTTATTTAAAGAGAGAAAAACAAAATAGGATGTTCATCCCTTGGTTCCCTTCCTTCCCCATTCCAGCTGTTATTCACTCCTCCAGGACTGAACCCTGGTTAGGGCCAGGTAGCAGGACAGCCCTTCAAATGAAGTCCACAACACTGGCAGTGGCGGGGGGCATCTTTTCAATGGAAGTATTGTAGAAAGTCTCAATGTCTTAAAGAGTCTTCTTGTCTTCTGTTGTCACCATGTTAAAAGTCACACCCTTATGGTCAAACTGACTACCACCACCAATTCTGTGGATGTAGTTTGCCCTATTGGTGGGACAGTCATAATTGATAGCTTCTGGACAGCACATCAGTGGTAATTAATACTCTTCTAGAACCAGACTGGAACTCCCTCATGGTCATATCTCATATCTCTACACATGGCAGAAAGAGTGAAATCGCGGGCATGCATCTTCTCATTGAGCCTATCGACACCTTCCTTCTGGTATTGGTAAAGATTACTGCCTGGGTGACACTCAGTGTATCGTACAAGTCAGTGCGTCAAGCTTCCACTCCTCTTGTTCCACACTGAGGTATATTGGCGGATACCCTCCAGGGTCAATTTTTGCTTCTTCACAAGAATCTGAATGTGAACTTCTTGGTGACCTCAAGGACATCAGAAGGCATTGCAGCCGACAACAAAACTACCTGGTACTGTTGAACTTTTGGAATATATCATAGATATGGTCCTCAAACCCATGGCTTAACATTTCATCTGCCTTATACAGTGCACACATCTTGATGTATTTGGGGGATAGGAATCTCTGGTTAAACATATCAAACACCTGGCCAGGAGCACTCACAATGATATTAGGAAGCTTCCATCTACAGCTTCTGCATCTAAGCATATACATTGGTGCTCCCCAACCAGGCAAGACAAGAGGCACCCATGCAGTCTCCTAGTGCCATAACTATGCTTTATAGCTGCTGAGCCAATTTATGAGTGGCCTTTAGATGTAATTTAATGTGCTGAAGAATTGATATGGCGAACATAGCTGTTTTCCCAGTCCCAGAGTGGGATTGAGCAATCATATCATAACCCCCTTGACACAAGAAGAATGGTTCCCTGCTAGCTAGCAGAGGCCATCTCAAAACCAGAGGCATAAATACTGCAGAGGAGGTATTGTGACAGATTCATGTCATCAAACCTCATTCCAGTTACTCTTGATGATGCCTGTGGACTCCATCCTACCAGAGCCATTATCTCTGGATGAAGAATCCTGACTCACAGACATGATCCTTAGTGTGACTGGAACTTTTGCTGGACCTCACAGCCAAGTTAAGAATACTCCTTGAGGCTACTTATAACTTAAGACTCAGCCTGCCTGATTAGCCTGCCTTTAAGAGACAATGTACCAATCAACCTTACTGGCCTTGATTTCCTATGTAATCAACTTTTTACAAACTAAGTTGTAATTTTAAGTTAAGTACTCTCCCATGTTCCTGACCCAGGGTATGTCATGGTAATAAATGCTGAAAATAGTAAATAGGTTGAAAGCAACCTTAGAAAACAAATATCCACCCTAGACGCTGGAAGCCACATGGATACAGGCTGGTAAGACTGTCTACACTGATGCTTACAGTACTATTTGTTATCTGGGACAGTGGGGCTCAGTGAGTCAGTAAAGCCTCATTCCTTGTGAAACTCCAAGATTTCTCTAAAGTGCCCCCCATTCCTTCCCCATGTGAGGCTTTCTGTGCTGTTCAATAAATAGAGTGAAGCCCTTTGTTAAGGACAGACATGCACACTCAGAGACAGGGACAGACAAAGGGCATTCAGGCAGGCAGGCAGATTCAGACTCATACCATGGGCAGATTACAGAGAGGAGGCATGAAGAAAGAGAAGTGGAGTATCCCGATCTGGGCTTGGTAAACCTCCTGGAAGGAAAAGTGCTTTGATTTCTTTTCTTACTGCACCATCAATGCATTGCGGGGACTCAGAGGTTATTATTATTGCACTTAAAGTGACATGAGACAGGACAGAACGATACATCAAGGCAGGAGTGGGAAATGCCTGTTATTCATTCCCCAACATTCCCTCCTCTTGTCCTGGAAGCCATTACCAACTAATCATGTCACTTTCTTTTGTCCAGTCTACGCTCGGGCTCAAAATTCCTTCCATTTTGTCAGCTCCTGTGATTCATCCCATAATCCTAGCACTTAGAAAGCTGAGGCAGGAGGATTGTCACAATTTCAAGGCCAGTGTTGACACAGCAAGGTTGTGTCATTCCTCTTCCCCACTGGGGTGGGGGGCGGGGGCGGGGGTGCGGTGCAGGAGAGTGAAAGAAAGAAAGAAGAAAGCAAGCCAGCCTCTTAATTTAATTTTCCACATGCTTACTCAGAAAACCACATAAAACTGGGGCCAGCTTTAGGAAACTGCAATACTCAGCAGATGGTATTAAAACCAATCCTTTGAGTAGATGATACGGCTTTGAGTAGAGCTCTTGCTAACGTACTTGAGGTCCTGGATTTAATCCCAACTACCTCAGATAACAAAAACAAAGCAAAACAGATCCCACTGAAGGGTAGCTTTTCTGTACACAACACCTGATAACAGAGAAAAAGAAATGATTTAAAAAACCAAACTGATCCGTATAATCAGTTTACACAATCATACTTCAGCCACACAGCCTAGACTGCTTCTGCACAAGAGTAAAGTGCATGCGACGCCTTCATGTTATGTCATTCTTTTCTCTGCTGTGACTACCTGCTCAACTGTTTGCAAAGACAGAAATAGAAACATTACTTGTTGAAGTTCACGAGGTACAAGAAAGTGGTACGTGGCGCCGGACCATTCCAGTGGATGGTGTACCCCTTCTCCAGCATGACGACAGGCTGGTACTGTGGGGAAATGGCCCTCTGGTTGATACCCCGAAGCACCATTGGGTGGGATGGGTATTCATCTCGTGTGATGATCATGCTAAGATTCGGAGTGTTCCATGTCTGAACATACACCTTTAAGAGAAAGTTAAGAATTGAGGGGAAGTGAATAAAAGATGAAACAGCTCCAAGAACTTACCCAGTCCACGTCAAAGGTCTGTACTTTGAAAAGAGATTCTGTGGTAAGTGCCAGACCAAATAAGCAGTGGCCAAGTGGCCTAAACCATGCTTACGATGCAGCCTGCTTAAGGTAGACATGGTTAAAACCAGACCCCTGTGCTGCCAGCCAAGACCATCATCAATTCCACCACCACAGGCCAGCTGATTCATCAGAATGGAGAACGTCTGTGGCTTACACAGCTTGCCACAGAAACCACTCCATCTGAAGAACACCAATCCAAAACAAATCAGCAAACACGGGAAAACTGATATGCCTCCAGGCAAATCCAAGACTCCCTCCCTGATCCATGGGGTGGAAAATTCATATCAGAAAGCTCTGGCTAAAGACCTCCACTTGCCCAAGAAGTCATTTTTCACCCATTCAAAAATAAAAGCTAAAAAGCTCTCTACACCATCTGGAAAAACGTTAAGCTTAGATAAACTGGAAGGTCCTGAATTTTTTCCAGTAGCATTTGAGCCACGTTCCAGGCCAAACTGAAGCCTTCTGCCAAGGCATCCTCCGAAGGACACACCTCAGAGCAATTTCCTAAAATAAATCAATATCCAGCAACACATTCTCCAGGAGAATAAAACCATACGCAGACTCCTGACATTTTACCCACAAGCACTAGACTTCTATGACTTTGTTCATATCGGCTACTCCACTTTATGAACTTGGAGTATCTTCTCAACACTCACTCCTGCTGAGAACCTTAACCCTGTGCTGACACCACTCAAAGATTCAAAATAGAAGCAGGAAACATATGACTAGTGATTATCTTCCTTTAAACACATTTTTGGGGTGTGTGTGTGTGTGTGTGTGTGTGTGTGTGTGTTCATGTGCACACAGTTGTGAACTCTTGCATGTGTGCGAGTGTGTGGGCACATGTGTGCATGAGATTGTGAAGGCCAAAGGATGCCCTCAGGGGTCATTCCTTCTCAGCCACTATCCACCTTGTTCTCTAGGACAGGACCTCTTACTGGCATGGGCCTCATCAGTTAGGGTTAGGCTGCTGGTCAGCAAGTCCCTGGGATCCACCTGCTTCTGTCTTCACAGCATTGGGATCACAAGCATGTACTACTTTACTGTGTTATTCCCCGGTCTTTAAATATATATATTCAGACCGGGCAGTGGTGGTGCACACCTTTAATCCCAGCACTCGGGAGGCAGAGGCAGGCGGATCTCTGTGAGTTCGAGGCCAGCCTGGTCTACAAAGCGAGTTCCTGGAAAGGCACAAAGCTACACAGAGAAACCCTGTCTCGAAAAAAAAAAAAAAAAAAAAAAAAAAAAAAAAAAAAACCCCAAAAAAATATATATATATATAGTACAGACATGGCATACATGATTTATTAGCCTAAGTGTATTCATATTTAGCATGTACTTGAGAGAGAAACAGACGGACAGATACACCTTCTGCCTTCTGCCAAAGGACAATCTGAGGTAGTGTGCATAACTGTGGGCTCCCAACATTAGCACTGTTTTTTCTGAGTGCTTCATCCTTCAGGCCCATCAGGAGCAGATGGAAATTCCACCTCAAAATATTTACAAGCAACTAAAGAATAGCAATTCAGAAAAGCCAGGTGTGGGGGCACATGTCCTTAATCCTGGCACTCAGGAGGCAGAGGCCGGAAAATCTCTGAGTTCGAGGCCAGTATACAGAACGAGTTTCAGGATAGCCAGGACTACACAGAGAGACTCTGTCTCTAAAAAACAACAACAACAACAAAAAAAACAATCAAACAAACAAAAACAAGCAACAATTCTGTCTTGACATCCCATGTCAAAAAATGCACACTGTATTACTTCTAAGTGAAAGCAAACAGCCACAGATTTGGGCTTCTGCCTAAATTTCAAATCTTCAGGAAAGAATTTCTGACCCGTGGTTCTCCCATTCTTAGAATCTCCTGGGAAGCATTATGACTCAAGCCTTCCTTCAGCTAAAATAGAAATAAAATGACTACTCTGCTTCCTAAGGTGGAATGATTAGGTTCGTATCTGAAATAGCATTTCAAATCCAAAGGGCCAAATGGTTGATGAATAAGAATATACAGTATTTAGTTAAAAACTGGAACTTAGAAAAATTATGAGCTATATAACTATATACTACATACTTTACAGACACAACATCTTCATTAGTGAGCATTCTCCATTTTCAGTCAGTCTGACATGTACGTGCACGCTTGCGCGCGACTGCAGCTACAAAAAGAGTAAAGGCTCCTCATTTTTCTTTTGGTTTTAATTTTTGAGTATCCATAGAGTCTAAACATTGATGGGGACATTTAATGTGGATCCGGGCAAGTCTGAATAAGAACAAAATGAAAGATGGGGATCACATCTTTTCTTTTTTATTATGCTGTGACTAACTCTCCATCCATTCCTCATCCCCTCCGAAGGACTTGGTGCTCTATCACCTTTTTGTCCCCCATCTGTTGAAAGGAATGAAAAATTCCCACAACAAAGGAGTTACAGGAAATGCTGTCCAGTCTTCATCATCCCTCTGACGCCCTTTACTGCTCTACAGAGAACAATCTAGACTTTTTTTTTTAATTTAAGAGTAACATTCTTTTACAGCCATTTCAAAGTCGGAAGAGTAATGAAGAATTCTGCTCTAAGGCATTCTAGGCCAACTACAGAAGGCTAAGAGGATGAAAACCACATCAAACTTGGGGTACTGGGGGAAGCACCGTGTAAGAACCCACAAATGCATGCACTTGTGTTTAGCAGGCTGCGAAGCCAAGGTCAGTGACAGGGAAAAAAAATAACTACACACAACAAAGGCAGGCATCTGGTATTGGCCTTCAGTCTAGTGTGACTTAGAGCGTCCTTTATGCTCAAACCAGCCCCTTTCTTATTCCTTTATCTCCTGTTTTTTGTTTTTTTTTTTTGAGACACATTCATACTATGTAGCCTAAGCTAACCATGAAGTAGAGATCTATCTTCATTAGCCCCCTGAATGCTGGAATCACAGCTATGAACCACCATGCCTAACCTAGCAATCTATTACTAAATCCCACACTTTTACTGTCCTAAACATGGGGCTAAGGATTCGGTCCTCTTCCTCCAAATTTCTGGGTAACTGATGCTTCAGCTCTGTAAGATCTTCCATCATCCCAAATCTCACAGTTAAAACCAGCCTTGTGACTTACAACCCTGCTCTTCAAATGGCAGCTGGCTCTTCAACCAGCCAGACCACATGCTAAATGTGTTCCCATCCTGCCATTCTCCTCATTAAAAGGTATTCTTATTAAAAGGTTCAAAGGAATTCTGCATGGCCAAAGAATACCTTTTAACATACCCTCCTCTCATTTCAGCAAATAACAAAATCCAGGGTTCAATTCCAGTCAGCCTGACTTCAGAGTCTGTGCTCTTAACTATGCATACTTGGCAAATAAGCCTCTCATCTGTTAAAATACACCCCAGCTTAATGGTTTCAAAGAAGTATTTCCCTTTTGTCTGTGCTATCCCTCTCATGTCTCTACAGACTATCATAATACCATTAAGATTTTCCTGGATTCCTTCTTATCTTTTTATTGCCAAACCTCATTTCTTTCCTTGGAACTTTATACTTTCTCAGTGACTCACTGACATTCTGTCTCAAAGTTGGATTTCACAGAGAAAAGGACCCTGAAAGCAAAGGACATATCCGGAATGTACTAAGAAAAACTACAAGTCAAGAAACATCAGACCTACCTACCTATTATGGTACTTGCCTACAGTCTCAGCCCACAGGAAGTGGAGACACAGCCAGGAAGATTGGAGAACATGGCTTCTCTTGTCCAAGCTATCCCAACTATATCTGACTAAGTGCATTGACCTCCCCTGCCCTCCTGACTCACTTCTCTGATTTAACTGCTTTGGGGGAGCTTTTAGTAAAATGTTCTTCCCTTCCCTTCCATTATCATTCACTTTCCTCCCCTCCCCCATAAAAACTGTGCTTGGGAAACCTCCAATCACCCTAAGGAGTTGCCACCTCCTCCCAGAGGGTAGCACTGCCAGGAGCTGCAGACCTGGACCTCCTGCGGGCCTACCTGGGCATAGGTCCCACTGCAGACCACTGCATTCCACTTGGTAACGTTGACACAATTCGGATGGCGGATCAGGTAGTTGTCCATCCTTCCCACATAGGTATCCTTGTAGCCTGTCACGGAGCCATCAACGTCATGGAAAATGGAGTTCTTATCACCATCCAGCTCACAATCCTCAAACCAGGGGCCAGGCTTTCCAAAGAAGACGTTCAGAGAGACCTGACAGCAGAGAAAACCAGAGACGTCACAGAAGCAGATTCCTGCCACAGAGCAGTAGGGGTCACAGGTCACTGAGGTCGTTGACCATGGTAGCTAATTGATCTGAGTTCTATAAAATGACATGCTTGAGCGAAAACATTTCTAAAGCCTCCTGAAGCTCAACTGGGAAACGTTAAACTGCAACTTCAATTTTATTCTGTTTCCCCCGCCACTTAAATGATAAAGCTGGGGGAAGAGAAAGTGGAACCAGCCGTATCTACTTGTAAACTATTATAAACTCCACATGTAGCCGGGCATGGTGGCGCACGCCTTTAATCCCAGCACTTGGGAGGCAGAGGCAGGCGAATCTCTGTGAGTTCGAGGCCAGCCTGGTCTACAAATCAAGTTCCAGAAAGGGCTGTTACTTAGTAAAACCCTGTCTCAAAAAACCAAAAATAAATAAATAAACTCCACATATGAGATTCTGTGCATTTCCCTGTAAGGAAATTAAACCTGAATTAAATAAATATACCAATAATCATTTTGCTTTGCTCCAAATGACATAGTTACTTATCCATACGTACCACTCTCACCCAGTTAAAAAAATTAGTATAACCCAAAACCGCCGCAAGGTGTTGGTGCTGGCTTAAGACGGCAAGATTCTGCTGAACTCACTAGAATACGCTAGAAAACAGGTGCTGCTGCATCTCTTCTGAACACAAAACATGCCTGGCTCTGGAGTTACTTTAAAGCCTTTCCTACGAGGCTGGGGATGTAGCTCAGTTGGTGGAACCCTTGTCAGAGTATGAAAGGCCCTGGTTCGAATCCCTAGCACAGCAGATAAAAAATAATAAATAATAAAAAAAATTAGCCATTAGCTATTTCCCATTAGGAGCAAACATTTTTCAGGGCACACAAAAACACTTCTGTGTACCCCTCAATCATAGGTGCATGTGTGTCAACAGCACATCTAAATAATAAACACCTCAATGGAAAACAGCATCGCTTGGAGTCGGCAAACTATTCCCACAGCATCCCTACCACAGGGAGGATGGATGAGCCCCTGATGCAGTCACTATGGATTCTCTTATGCTATGGCTTCGAAAAAGCTACCTCAAGCCCTATTTTAAACTCGGCAAGTGTTTAAAATATGTGGACATGATGAAAGAACCATAAGCTATGTTCTAGTTTCGGCTGTCTGTGGGTCAGAGAGCTGGAGGCTGTCTCTCTCATACCACTGCTATCATGGAATCAGCAAGATGAAGCAGGCCTGAGGTTCCAAGAAGACTGTCCTCTACATTGTGGGTAATGGAGAAACTGCTAAGAAAAACATTCTGGGGGCAACTGCACCATAAATACAAGTTCTAAGTCTTCTTTATAGTATTCTGTCCAAACCCAAATTTCTATCACATTACTTCAATATGCCTCTTAATTTTTTATTCCCAAGTTTCCTACAAGCCACAGAAAAGTAACCACCAGTCAGGACCCAAATCTCTCAGTGGAGATGGGTCCTCTGTCCAGCTTACTACTCAATGTCCCAAAATCATATGCCATCTTATTCCTATGAAGCTGGACAACCTCCCGATACCATCTCTCTGTCATTATCCTGTTGAAGATATCATCTACTGTCAAAAATAGCCCTCAGTGGGATCAAGTGTATGAGTTAGGAGTTGCAACTATATACACATTTCTTCCTGGCATTCAGACTCAGTGCAAGTCCTTTGTCTGGATGTTGTCTTTGGTTATGTGTTGTTCCCCTCCCCCACCACAGTCCCTGTGAAGGAGCCATGAGAACATACTTACCTGTGGACCAAACTTCACAAGGGAAACGTTATTCCTGGGTGTCGTCTGCCAGGAATTCTTCATGAGGAAGCCAATTGCACTGCTGTACCTGTCTGGAGTTGGCACATATTTTTTGAAAGTGCTCTTTGTGAGATGAATAGGCCCATCATAAATCTGAAAGCCTCGAATTGGGAATGTCCTATTAAAATACAAGGTATGTTTAATAAATGTGGGCCAATTTCTTTCACAGTATTTATGCTTTATGAATACTCTAAGTATCCCATAAGCACCAAATAAAATTCCAAGACATAGTGGTAAGCAAGACACAAGTTCTAATAGAGTGAAAATACAATATCCTAGAAGAGATTACAAAAATAAAATAAAAATAAAGATAACTGCAGATAATTGGTGCTATGGAGACAATCAAGATTCAGGAATACAATAGACTGAGTGTGGAGAGACATGAGGTTTGGGGTACAATAGGTCTTTCTAAAGAACTTCCCTGAATCAACTCAGTGGTGATGTTTTGTTTAGGCCTGGGGATGTAGTTTAGAGGGATGCAATTGTAGAGTGATTGCCTAACATGTCCAAGGTCCAGGATACCATGCCAAAAATGAGGAGGAGGAGGAAAAGAAGGAGAAGGAGGAAGAGAAGGAAGAGGATGTTTCATTTGGTAATTCTGTGTTTTTGTTCTAAAAGACAAATCTGTGTGAGCAGAGAAAGCCTCCTGTTTAAATTAGAAGGAACCCCAACTGTCTGATTAAAACTATACTTCATGTATAGACTCTGGTTAACTCAGAACCTGGGTCTGAGGCTCATTTTGGCGGTATCTTCATTATATTTGTGGGAAATCTCAGTGATGTTCTCAAGACCCCAGTTCCAAGCTGATGCCATGGTCCACCGAGAATCAGCCCATTGTGGGAATGCTCTCTCTGGGTGTGAGTCATGACGAGGCAGGGAAGTGGGACAGACAGACTGTCAGTTTTCCTGGTGTCCTGTGCTGGATCCTGTCTGGGCTCTTGTCCTTGTGAAACAGTGAGCATGTATGACTCTGTATCAATCCTGTTGGATTATGAATATTACTAGAAAAAGAACTCTGTGTTTTGTATGTTGTGGTGCTGAAGGCTGAACCCAAGGATTCATACATTTGAGGAAAGTGCTCTCTGTACCTGACTGTATCCCCAGTCACACTTCAAGAATCTTCAGTAGCTGACATTTATCAAATGTTTGCCAAGGCCTGTTCTAAATAGCTCACCTTCATTCAACCCTCATGAAACACAAGCACTACTTCACATAGACAATCTCTCTGTGCCACTCCTCTGCCTCAGACCCAGGTGCTGGGTTAACTAGCTTTGCAGGATATGCTAGTGCTAAATGCTGTTTTAAGAACTCTGATTGTCAATTCAGAACTCAGAAAATTGGGCATCGATCTACCTCAAGACCCAGCTATATAACTCTTGGCCATATACCCAAAGGACACTCCATTCTACCACAAGGACACTTGCTCAACTGTGCTCATTGTGGCTTTATTCATAATAGATAGAAACTGGATAGATAGACAACCTGGATGTCCCTCAGCCAAAGAACGGATAAAGAAAATGCAGTACATTTACACAATGGAGTTTGTGTAACTCAGAGGCTTAAAAAAAAAATGACATCAGGAAATTTACAGGCAAACGGATGCAACTAGAAAAGAAATCATCCCGAGTGAGGTAATCTGGACCCAGAAAGACAAACATGATTATATACTCACTTATAAATGGATATTACAACCCATGGACCCAGAGAGGTTAGGTAGAGAGAAAGATTGGGGGCAAAGGAACATGGATCTCCCTGGGAAAGAAAACTAGAATAGATTCTGAGGGTGATTGGGGGCAGGTGAGGACCAGAATGGGAGGGATCAGGTATGTGTGGGGAGAGACAGCTGGAACTAGGGAAGCCTTGGGGGGGGAGGGGTGGGGGACTGGAAACCTAGTGCAGTGGGAACTTCCTGGAATCGATGAGGGTCACCCCAATGAGGACTCCTAGTAATGGAGGATACAGAGTCTGAACTGGCCATCTTTTATAGCCAGGGAAGGCTTCCAGTGGTAGGACTGGATTATATTCCATTAAGTTGTTGGCCAAGGAAGTCCCGTGGAGATCTCTAACAACCCAGGCTGATGCTAGGACAGAAGGTCGCCCTCTGAAAACTGACAGAGGGGCCACATTGCCAAGGACGACTTCCACACAGCTCACTGAACGTAGAGGTCTAGTTAGTGTGAACTTGGAGCCTTCACCCATACATGTATCCAGTCTCTTTGGCACAAGAAGGGACTCTGTAGGCTACATTAAGAGAAACCTAAACACCAGCTCAGCCACAAAACCCTCCACCTATGATCTGTCCTGACTACAAGATGTGCTGGGGCAATGGTGGAGCAGAACCTGAGGGAGTGGTCAACCAATGTTGGGTTTAACTTGAGGCTCACTCGACGAGAGAGAGATAGAGAGAGAGAGAGCGAGCTCATGATCTACACGGCCTGGATGGCCAGAAACCAGAGACTGAATAGCCCAGAGACCTAGGGTAGAACCAAATACCACTGGTAAAGAAAAAAAAAACAATGAAATGATTCCTAATGATATTCTGCTATATTCATCAGTGCCTTGCCTAGCTGTCATCAGAGACTGTTCCTCCACTGCAGATGGGAGCAGATACAGAGACCTACAGCCAGACAGAGAAGAGTCTAAACTGGAGGTCTCCATTGGATCCCTCCCCTCAGAGAATGGGAACCCCACAGAAGAGGTGGGGGAAAGACTGTAGGAGTCAGAGGGGATGAAGGACACCAGGAGAACACGGCCCACTGAATCAACTAAGAAGGGGTCACATGGGCTCCCAGAGACTGAAGGGGCAAGTATGGGGTCTGCATGAGTCTGTACCAGGTCCTTTGCATGCATGTTATGGCTGTTAGCCTGGTGCTCTTGTGAGACTCCTAACAGGGGGAGCTGGCATGTCTCTGACTCTTTTGACTGCTCTCGGGATTCTTTTCCTCCTGTTGGTTTCCTTGTTCAGCCTGAACATGAGGGCTGTTGCCTTGTCTTATTGTATCTTGTTTTGTCCTATCTGGCTACTGTCTCTTGCACACCTGCTCTTTTCTGAAGAGGAAATGGGGTAGGGGTGAGAGTGGGGGTCTGGCAGACACATGGGGTTGAAGGGAAGCTAGGAGGAGTGGTGGGAGGGGAAACTGTGGTTGGGGTGTATTGTACAAGAGAAGAATCCATTTTCAATTTAAAAAAAAGTTCACACACAAAAAAACAGGACTCATTATGATGACCGAAAACCTGCCCCATTCTGCCCCCACTCCCTCACCATCTTAACCACACGTAATTACATGGCCTCAGCTGGGTTCTGAGTCGGCTTTGGCATCTACCGACTTTCATTTTCTAGGGCTCTTTTCAGAGGTAATTTCCCTTTTCCAGTGGCTATTTCTGAAAAACCAGCATCATGAATTGCAGGGAAACTGACCTAATGTCATAGTTTATGGTTTGGCAACTTTTCTGTCTCAGGAAAGAAAAACATCAAGAGAAAAAAAAATCCACTTATATAAGGTCTTATGTAAGGAATAAGAAACAAGAGCAGCTCCTTCATAAAACTGATAATAAAACCTATGACATGGATAATTATTAATGCTCCAAAATCCCATGAGGATAATAGAGAATAATAATAATGGTAATAGTGGGTACTGTTAATAAGACAGGAAAAGAGCCTGAGTAAGGCAATCTATCCAGGCTTATTACAGGAAAAGGCTCTGTCTCCACTGTTTAATTCTCCACTGCCAAAGTCCAACTCACCTGTTCCTAGGTAGTGTCCGAGGCTTCTGATCTATTCCCCCTGTACCCATGTACTTGTTTTGGCCACCTTGAAATCCGTAATTCCTACTCTCGCCGACAAAGAGAGATTCCGACACCTCCTGGCTCGAACCTTCATCACTTGGGAAGCTCCCATCACTGGTGAAATGAGGACAGTGATTAGAGACGTTCTTGGGGAAGTTTGAACTGCCCCCCAAAGAAGGCAAGCTATCACTTAAAAAGCTAAAAGGTAAAAACTTAATCTAATAGTGAAATCCTTAGAAATTGTCTTTATACTATAAAAATTCCTTTTATCAATTCGTGAGTTACTTGAAAATTATATATAAACACATGAAGTTTAATTTACTAGCAACAGCTGATTAGCCTCAGGCAACAATGAGTTTGCATAGAACATGGCAATTAAGTGACAAGCATGTGTAATGTGGCCAGCAGAAAACTCATTATCTACAGAAAAAACGAGTTACATAAAAGGCTGGCGGTGCAGGGCAGCTGCAGAGTGTATCACCAGCACGGATCAATGTGAGCCCCAGCACTGTGGAAACACAGAAACACACACACACACACACACACACACACACACACACACACACACAAAATATTTAGTTTGCATTTCTAAGTTAAAGCAGGTTCTAAGAGGAAAGTTATTATTTTTAATCTTCACACTGTTTATTTTCCTCTTTCATTTCATCCTCTATTTTTAAAGACTTTTAGCCTAAAGTTCAAGAGTTTTCTTCTAAACACAGTTAACAACTACCCTACCCTTCTCTGGAATTTCAGAGAAATTTTGTCAGAAATGCAATTAGTCTTAAAAAAAAAAAAGTAAAAAAAAAAAAAAAAGTAGGTTTTTTTGGCCCTCTAGTGGTACCAGGAAGAGAATGATCTTTTTTCTTTCCTTTTTTTTTTTTTTTAACTAATAAATTATAAAGCAACCTCCCCACCCCCCATTCCCAAACACACAAACAAAAACACTACAGGTGATTTTTTTTTTTTTTACCTTACAGCTTTAAAGTGATCAAATGTTTGAGAGCATTACGAACCTGGCAAAGGTCAATCCCTTTCCGTTATCTGCAAACCTGTAAGGGGAAAAGGTGACAGTACATCTAAGTCATCAGGAAACAGGGAAGAGGCAATCCCCTCAGTGTGTGACCAGGAAACCCTAGAGTCCTGACGCTCACTCTCCAACCACACAGAAGTTCAACCTCCCAGTCACCAAAGCATCAATTCCAAGGCCCTTAAGGGTATCAGGTTCAAATCCTGACTTTGCCAACTGTGACCTGCTTCTCAACCCCTTCCCCTCCCTTTTCTCATCTATAGTTTGAAATAATAATACAATCTTTCTCATAGGATTCTCGAGAGAATTAAATATATTAAATCATTTCAAGTATTTGAATAGTGTCTGGAACATAATAAATACCATATAAAGATATTAGCTAAGCCGTCTGTTTTTAATCATTATTTTTCAGAAAGAATTATATTTCTTCTATTTGCTTTAAATTTTTTTCAGTCTGAGACCTAAGCTATCCCTACAGATTTAATAGTGTCAAGGTTGGGAGTAAAAACAGTCAGAGATGGTGGGGAAAAGCCAAGAAAATAATGGTCAGTGGGAGAAAGAAAATTGAAACTTTTCTTTCTAGACTGTTGAACACTAAAACTGAATTCACTATGCACCAGGCCTCTCTTAAAATCATGCAAGTGGAGGGAAAAAAAAGGAGGTACCTCCTGCCTCCAGTAAGATACAAATCAGCAGGCGTATTAAGATGGACTTAGGAAACTTTGGTTTTGAGAGGAATGGCAAGAAGATCAGACAAACTTTAAAGAGTTTCCAAGAACAACAACAATAGAAATAAAATAAAATCAAAATTTAAAACCCCAGGTAGTTTCAAATTTTTATTTAGCTCTTCAACATAAATAGTGTTTGGCTGTATAAAGCTAAACTCCGGGTTTCTCGTTGGCCCACTGAAGCTTTCTCATGTCACCAGACAAGTTCAGTTCCCTCAAAATGTCATTCCTCCAGAATGACAAGATTCAAAACATCTGCAGTCTGTGAACTATATCATCATCCTCAGAGCTCATCCTGTCTGTTAATAATAATAATATAATGATTTCGGAAACTACAGCTGTACCTTCATTCTACTCAGTTAAAAAAAAATAAAATCCAACCAGCTGTGGTGGCACTCACTTCTAACAGAACTTGCAAGGAAAGTGGAGACAGAAAGATCAGGACTTCAAGGTCATTGTTACACAGTGAGTTCAAGGCCAGCCTGGGGTACCCAAGGCCCCATCTTCAAAAAATAAAAATAAAAAACTGAAAAATAACCAGCAGCGTCAGCAGACGTTATCTCTGTAGACAATACTCACGCTGAGTTCTGGACAATAATGTCGCCTCCTCTGACCCAGGCACCATTATCATTATTTTTAAAAGCAATTAGCCTGTCAATGACAGCAGCAACACGTGGCTTTTCAGGGTCCGCATCCTGATGAGGCCGGAACCTGTGGGGTGAAAAAGTGAAGTGAGCAAAGGAAATAGAAACTATCTGTGTATATACATGCTACAGGTCAAGAGGCAGGATTTAAACTGAGCCAAAACAAACAAATAAAAAAAAACCCAAAAAGTTAAAGTACAACTTAATCATTTATAGTTCAAATACATAAAACAATTACATTTATTTACATGTAAGTTTCCAGAAAAAGTGCTTTCATGTATTCTTCAAAGATTAATGTATAGAAGGCTTCTGTAAACACATGCACATGGAAAGTCATATGCAGACCAGGCACTCCTGTCTATCTTCACAAAATTTAAATTATATGTTATTAACATGTGCTCACTGCAAAAACTAATCACATATTTCAACATAAACCTATATGAAATTATGTTATTAAATTGTATGCTGTTTAGATGTTTTTAACTAGACAGACAAATCTAAATTCAGCAGATGGCTTAGAAATGCCTAAACCTAAAAAACCAACTGAATTTTTTAATTACAAAGACTGCATTCTCATTTCTTTCATTCAACAATATTTACAAGGACCTTAATGAAAATGTCAAAAACTGGTCACATAACTCAATTCCATATGCCTACCACTTTACAAAGATAGAAAAAAGAATAAAAAAAAACTTAAATTGAGTTTCAAAAATCAATTCATTGCACTGAGTGTTTCAGTCACACAGGAAGGAGCCTTTGCATGCTGCTGCTACTATAACTGTGGGCCCATGGTAGGTGCCCGAAAATGGCAACAAAAGAAGCATCTTTGTGGGAAGAGAACCCAGCACAGGTGCCTCAGACCTGTGAGCTCCACACTCCTCTGTACTCTATACCAAACCACTGTACTCTATATCAAACAAGTCACTGGGGAAGAAGAAATGACGTGGGAAAGAGGGAAACAGAAAGGCACACGTGTGTCCCTTCACTCAATAAGCAATGGGAGGTCAGCGAAAGCAGGAAACCAGGAAACCATGTGATCAGATCCCCACCTCACCCCACCCCCAACTTCCCACCCCTCCCAATATATCACAGGATGACATTTGGTGAATGGATTGTAAGACCATACCGAGGCCCCTTATGTATTTCTGATGCTGGTAGAGCAGACTGGAATGGAGCATCAGGGATGAAGAGTATATCCAAGTCTGGTGCCCTAACTAGCTCAGACCGAAGAGGTAAAAGGCCTTACATTGGGCCAATACAAACTTTCCTGGCATTGCACTTACTGTTGAAAAGCTTTACCTAAAGTTGTTACAGAAAGTCAAACAACTAGACGAGCTGGAAGGGAACTACGTAACGTTCTAAATGAAGACACACAGGTACCATAAAGCAACATGTGATCCTCTGCTACAGCTTCCTCATCTTTTCTGACTTCTCCACACTGTCCAATCACTGATCATTTGCACCAAAGCAGTGGCCCCGATTTCAGCATCTTCATTTGGCATTTAGAAAACACGGGCTGGAGTGATGGCTTAGCAGTTAAGAGCACTAAGCCATCTCTCGAGTCCCTTGATTGTTAATACTGATGACAACTTGATGGAATTTACAATCATTATAGAAATACATCGCTAGCCATATCTGTGATGAATTTTCTAGACTGGGTTAACTGAAATAGGATGATCCACCTTAAATGCCAGTGGTACCATTCCATGGGCTGGGGTCCTGGAAAGATGAAAAAGAAACAGCATCTGCCTGACAGCATTCCTCTCTCTCCCTGCTCACTGACTGTGGAGTCACGGTGACCAGCTGCCTCACACTCCCGCCACTATGCCTTCCTTCCACGCCATGACGTCCCTCCTTAAAGTGTGAGCAAACATAAACCCTTCTCCCCTTAAGGTGCTTCCTGTAAAATATATGGTTACAATAACAAAAGTAACTAATACAACACTCCCCCTCCCGATTGAAATGTACTAATTAGTTATAATGCACTAATTGGTTATAATGTCTCACCCCCATCCCTTTTAAAAAGTTCTTTACGAAATCCCCCAATTTCAAATGAAGTTCTCTTAAGAGTCCCCATCTTTGAATTCCCATCATTTCACATCTTGCAGACACGGAGAAAGACTCATCTGATAATTAGTGAGTCAGCTTCTTCTCTGGAACAGACTGAATATGTCTGCTGGAGCCTACGATCATGGTGTTCAAGTCACAGCCTGATTTATTACTCATTTGTGTTGTCTGAACACATGTGGGCACAGTCTACACAACAGTTTACACAAAACTAAACACACACACAGCTGCCAAGTATCTTATCATTCTTCTACAATTAGTTCTTTCCAGTTACAACTTCCTAATGGAGGGGAGTCCTTACCAATGTGTATGCACTTGAAACCTCGTAGGAGAACTCATGGAGTGCAGAGAAACGTGCTGTGGATGATTGATTGATAAATAAAACACTGATTGGCCAGTAGCCAGGCAGGAAGTATAAGCGGGACTAACAGAGAGGAGAATGGAGAGAACAGGAAGGCGGAGGGAGACACTGCCAGCCGCCGCCATGACAAGGAAGATGTAAGGTACTGGTAAACCATGAGCCACGTGGCAAAGTATAGATTAATAGAAATGGGTTAATTTAAGATAGAAGAACTAGATAACAAGAAGCCTGCCAGGGCCATACAGTTTGTAAGCAATATACGTCTCTGTGTGTTTACTTGGTTGGGTCTGAGCCGCTGCGGGACTGGCGGGTTAGAGAGATTTGTCCTGACTATGGCCAGGCAGGACCAGAAAAACTCTAGCTACAGGAACAACTACCATTTTCATAGTTAGGCACATGTCCATCTAGCAAAGACCTTCTGAAGCCATAATGGGTAGTGTAGTTACACGTCAACAGCTTCTTAAATATACTACTCCTCCGTTCATGTACATACATATAAACAAACATACAAAGTATATAATGTACTTCTGCACACATGCTCACAAGTGAGGGAACAAACACATGTGGAGGCCAGATGTTCCTGTCTGCTGGCTTCCTCATTCACTCTTCACATTATTTTTTGAGACAGGGCCTCTCAGTGAACCTGGTACTTGATGATTCCGCTAGACTGCCTGTTCAGCAATTCCCCGGGCTCCTCTTACCTCTGCCTCCCACCACGCCTGGCTTTTATGGGGGTGCTGGAGACTGAACTGACATCTCATACTTGTGAAGGAGGCACTGAGCCCACTGAGCCCTCTGCCTGCAGCCCCGTATCAATTCTTTCAAGGCAGGAAAAGGAGCCAATTGTTTAACACTGTTTCTGGCAGCACCAACTTGACAAAGCATACCTCACTAAAACTGTCAATTATAGAAGACTTTTAAAAAGCAAGTGTGGCCAGGTTTGGTGGATCCTGTCTATAATCTCAACACTTGGGATGCAGAGGCAGGCAATTCCCTGTGAGTTCCAGACAGAATTCCATAATGAGACTATCTCATACACACACAGAAAAAAAAAAAAAAACAGGGGCAACTTTCCACAGCAACTCTGTTATTATTCTGGCTCTGCCAATATACTGATGGGTTTTTATTGTCAACTTGATATAAAGTACAGTTACCTTGGAAGAAGTACCCCCAATTGAGGAATTTCCTAGATCCGACTGGCCTGTTGGGCTGTCTGTGGGGTATTTTCCTGATTGCTAAATGAAGGAAGGCCCAGCCCACTGGGGGTGGCTCTATTCCTAGGCAGGTGGCCCTGGGCCTGGAAGAGGCTGTATAAGAAAGCAAGTTGAGAGAGGCAGTAAACAGCAGCTTTCCTCCAGGTCTCTGCTTCAAGCACCTGCCTTGAGTTCTTCCCACGGCTTCCCTCAGTGTGGACTGTAACCTGTAAGTGGAAATAAACCCTCTCCTCCCCAAGTTGCTTTTTGTCATGGTTGTTTTTTATTTTTGTTTTTGGTTTTTCAAGACAGGGTTTCTCTGGCTGTCCTGGAACTTGCTCTGTAGCCCAGGCTGGCCTCGAACTCACAAAGATCCGCCTGCCTCTGCCTCCCGAGTGCTGGGATTAAAGGCGTGCGCCATCACCGCCCAGCCACGGTGTTTTTTATCACTGCAACAGAAAGCAAACTGGACAGCCAGTACTTGTGGTTCATAATTTTTTTCTCATCTATTTGCTCCCCTTTCTTAAGCTTTTCTCTTTTTTTCCTATTTTGGGTTGATTATCCAACAAGGTACACCTTGTGTTTTATTTACATAATAATCATCTTGGGCCTCCTTAAATGTTCCCTGGTTACTGCTCTCGAAGGTTTCATGCTTAACTTGACCTTGAGCAATCCCAATAGGTGATTCACCAAGTGGACTTTCCCGTTTTCTCCTGACCTCACATCTTAGTCATGTATGGTGAGAACCCTGCCTTGCACATTAAGTCAGATTCATCAGCCTCCGGTGTGGTTCCTGCTTTCTTCTCTTAACAACTGAGCCCGCCATCATTCTTCCAAGTGTCTAGCAAAAGCCTTTGCAAACTATCACCCATTCAACCTCATAATCTGGTCAATAAACTTGAAGTATAAAAAAAAAAGTACGTTCATGGTTTCTACTGAATGTGGCTTCAGGTTGCCACATTATCCAGAGCACTTTATTTCTACCCGAGACGTTTTGTTTACTTTGGCAGGCACACAGCACACGAGAGAGCCTGCTGCAACACTGACCCACATCCCAAACACATTATGTGGTTACACGGGAGAGCAACACAGCCTGCCAGGAAGTGAACCTGAGGCTACCAGCAAAACCAGAGGCAGCTCGATCAGCACATCTGGGATCATTCCCTTGAAAGAAATCCAATGCAATGTTCCATCTGACCACTAACCATGAATGCAGATACTTAGGTTTGGGGGACTGACTTGTTTTTCAGTGACTCAGACTTGTTCTCAAATTGGAAACCTTTGTTACCTCTCTTCTGTTTCCATTTCTTCCTGTAACTTCCTCTAACATGAATTTCCATTTTGGAAAAGGAAAAAGGCATCAACTTCCTTGGCATTTTGTTACAATAAAAAGTACCTGCTCTCAGGACTGAGACAACAGAGAGATTTCCCAAAACTCTTATATGAGCTTTCAAAACTTCATCTACATAGGCTGCCATCAGAAAGACCACCATGTACTTGAATCTGAAAGTGTTGCCCGGAGAGGTAAGTCTGGCTGTAAGTGAAAAGGCAGCCCTACCTTGCACTGTTATCCAAGCAGAGGTATTCCCTTGGGTCGGAGGCACTGGAGTTGGTTGTTTTGACACCTTTGTCAACAAATAAACCAGCCTGAAATAGACAACAATGGGCTACAATGAATATCGATCTAAGGTACATCCACATGCACAACGAGGTGTGAAAAGATTTTTCAGCCTATCATTCACCAAAAACTGGGAATGGGGGTGGGGATCTCCAAAGCAAAGGTTCTGTGAAAAGCAACAGTCTTCCTGGATATTTTTAGCTTATTCATTCAACAGACACTTATGTATTGTACACTTAATGGTTTATATGTTAATTCGCAAGTAAAATATATTCCCTGCTGCTACTGATATCAAGACTATGTGGGGGGCATACAATTAAACAAATAGCTGTGGTCCAATTCTATAAGCACGAGTACAGGGAAACAGAGACACTGGTGGCGTAAAGGCACTGAGACGAAGCTTCCTGGGGCAGCAAGAGGACTCCAGATGTGTCTCCTACATGATGCTGAAATCCTCAAATGGGGAGGAACTGACTGAGCAGAATGGGCTGGGGGTGAGCATGAAGCAACTGAAGGTCCCAGAGAAAAGTACTCCCGTGAAGATTCTGTACCAAAAATGCCTAGAGAGATGAGATGGCATGGAATATTAGAAAACATGTCCTAGACAGGACAGACAGCACGAACAAGGGAGGAGAGAAAAGAGATTCGCACACGTCAGGGCATGCACACTTAACACCCGCAGATTCAATTCTCTTACAACTAACGAGACAAGTATGTTTGTTATGGCATATGACACCAAGAATTAGAGATAGTTTTCGTATCACAAACGTAATTTATAAAGGGTTCACTGGAGATATAAGACCATGGGGATCTGAGCAAAGCATCCAAGCAATTCTACAAACAAGAAAAAAGGGCTGCCTCTGAAGATGGGCCAAAGGGGGCAGAGGAGAAGAGACCACACAGGAGCCGGGAGACACTGTCAGTCATTCAGGAGGAAAATGAAATGACCCGGGTTTGTGGTGAGCTGAGAGTGATGCCATGGCCTAACTGATGAAATATCTGGGGCCAAGAAGAGCAGCTTAGTTGTTTTTGTTTTTGTTTTCAATTAGGTCAAACATGGAATTAACTAGCTGTTTGATTCACTGAAATAGAAATAGAGAAATGGGGCAAGCATAAAAGGAAGGACTTCCAATTTGAATGTGTTTCTAATGTGTCCATAAAGCACTGAAGTGTAACCCCGTGAGCGTCACATAAACATGGCTGACCTGGAACCAGGCAAAGGTTCAGGACACTTCAACAAGCAAAGCCACAGGGGATGGTCAGAGTGTGCACATTCGTGACAAGTGATCCCAACATGGCAGGTGTCTTTTTAGGACTCCGAAGATTCAATTTCCTTTAGTTATAAAATATTCTTCATAATCATTCCCAAGTTCAACAAATTAAAACCTAATTAAATGCTCAGATTTAACACTCTTATAATTAGTAAGTGCATATCGTCATGTCATATGACACTAAGAATTAGAGAGTTTTCCCATCACAAATGTAACTTTAAAAATTAAAGACTTTTTCCCCTTTGAAATGCTACTTTCCAAATATTAGCCTTAGTCAGTTGCCCATCTCATGGCAACCACAGCTTCTTCTCACTTCTTCTCACAGCAATCTCACTTCTTCAAGTGACCCAAAGCTTCTCCTAACACTTAGATTTGGGTGTTGGACCGTTGTATGTGCACATGTGTGTGTGTGGGGGGTGAACCTGTGTGCACATGTATGTGTAGTTTGTGCCATACCCTGAAGCACTGCCCCTAGTCAGGCAGCAGGTAGCTGCCTCTGGGGCGTGGCCACCAGGGGGACCCTTAAGACCTGGGATGCACATATGTGCTCTCTCTACCTTGTGGATTTTGGATGCTGAGACAGACCAGGGCAGAGCTCGCCAGAGAACAGCTTGGACCTTGCCTCACCCTTCTCGGATGCTGCTACAATCCCTTATTTCTGTCTTGTGAGTTAACCCCCAAATAAATTCCTTTGATCATTAAGCTGATTCGGTGGATTGATAGCAATTTAACCGAATTATGTATGGAGGTCAGCTGTCCTGGCTATCACTCCTCACCTTATTCTTTTGAGACAGGATCTACTGCTGAACCAGGCTGGTAGCCGGCAAGGCCCAGGCGGCCTCTTGTCTCTGCTTGCAACAGCTCTGGGGTTACAGGGGCACACAGCCACATCCGGCCCTTTGCACAGGTGCTTGGATCCTAACTCAGGTCCTCATGCTTGCACAACAAGCATCTCACCTACTAAACCATCTCTAACCCCAACACTGAGACATGTTTTCGAGGATCCTCTGATGGTCATACATGGAAAGGTTCATTGAACTCTGATACGACTCATATCACAGCAAAAGATCTGATGATTACATACACAATAAAAAAGATTAAAGTGGCTTGTGAGCAGGAAATGAATCACAGATATTCATGATGATGGAAGGGAGGGGTGAATGACAAATACCATAGAAACTGGACTTTCTGAATGACCTTTAGGTGACTTCAATTAAGCGTAGTATTCTTACATGGTATTTCACCATTTCTTTTTTTTTTTTTTTTTTTTTTTTTTTGGTTTTTCGAGACAGGGTTTCTCTGTGTAGCTTTGCGCCTTTCCTGGAACTCGCTTTGGAGACCAGGCTGGCCTCGAACTCACAGAGATCTGCCTGGCTCTGCCTCCCGAGTGCTGGGATTAAAGGCGTGCGCCACCACCGCCCGGCTGTATTTCACCATTTCAATACTTGGTAGCAGTAAATGGCCAAAAGGCACTCAATGAGCACTGTGGAGAGAAGCAGGGAAGCAAAGCAGGGGTCCCAAGCTCCAGACATGTATCCTCTAACATGTACGATCCCAGAAACCCGACACTGAAGACAGGAAGGTGAGAAAGAGGGCAGGCAGGAGGGCGGGCAGGTGGGCGGGCAGGCAGGCAGCAAGGGACAAGACAGAGGAGGACTGATCAGTGAGTCTATGACAGATTTACACAGATCATATGTGCAAATGTGTGCTGTGTCTTGGGAGGATGTGACTAGACTAGCCCTTACCAGATGTTGGCCCTAGGTTAGGAATCCCAGGCCCCAGAACCCTGAGCCAAGTGAGCATCTGCTCATCATAAATTCCTCCATCTGTACTACTCTGTCACAGGAAGCAGGAAGAGGAAGGCCTGATTGCAGCAGTGGATCTACCCTGTGCATCCCACGACTTCAAAAGCCAGAGGCCTACCTTAAAATTTGAATGAACCCTGTTGTTATAAAATATTCCTAGTGGAGTGAGTTCCGGTTTCTCCAGGAGCTGCATCCCACTGGATTCCCCAGTGGGTTCCTTGTGGAATAGATACCATATTCCAGCATCCTACAAACGAAAGGGCAAGGTCATTAAAAACACTATCTCTAAATTTTTTCAAATGTATAAAATAACAGGTTTTGTTATGACATTTTCATACGCACGGATCACTATGCCTCGCTCATGTTCATCCCATCCACCTCTGGCCCACCCACAAGCTCCCCCTCCTCTCTGCTTAGATATTATATACACAGACACACACGTACATATGTACAATCCAGATTCTTTCTATGAAGAAAATGATGTGGTATTTCTCTTTCCTCCTTGCTTCCCTTCCTTGTCCCCACCCCCCATCCCATAATAGACTTCCTCCTGACCCTTGCAGTCCTGGTTTCATGTCATCTACACACATATTTGTATTATAACTGGATTCTGAATATACAACATTGTCCTTTCATGCATGTAAAGCCTCAGTTTTTATGAAGCCACCACGTGAAACAGCCTCATAAAATACTCCGTAACAAAGGCTTTCCATTGTTTTAAGAATTGAGTGCAAAAAGTTGCCCACATTATATAGCATCCCCCAAGCAGTTATATCTGCTTATTTTTCAAAGCAAATACAATTTTGCTTGCAGGATTGGACAAAAGACGTAGTTGGCAAGGACCCAAATCCAGCTTTCCCATCATTCCATGTCTACAGTGTTATGCAGATGGAGAACTCTGCTTGCCTTCTGGATGCCCGGGACAGCAGAGCCTTTGAGCAATGTGGTTTTTCATGTTTACCTCCAAACCTGATCAATAGATGAGTCATGCCTATTAAACAACTGTCTGCTGGCAGACAGAGCTCACTGGCTTCTTTCAAACAACTCCAATGCCCTTCCTGTTCTCGGGCAAGTTTGTGCCAACGTGGGGGAGAAAACGCCACATGCATGAATCAGGGTGCTGTCTCTCAGTGTGGACCCTGTCTGTTTTACTGAACGACTACTGGCCCTAACAGCAGAACAGTTTAAAAGTTTCTGACATAAAGTGAGACATGAAAACAGAAATAAAAGTTCTTATTAACTCCATTCCCATTTTTTAATTTTTGTAACTGAATTAATAATTAGCTCAAAGTGAAGGATAAATTCACGCTCTGGAACATTGATAAAACAGCTTTTTTACTTAAACATACAGCATAAAAAGATATTGGTTCAAATTCAGCAGTGTTTATTTAGTGCCCACTAAGAGCTTATGTATAGTAAGACTACTGTCAAGTAATTAACAATCTAATGGGGGGAGAGGGGTAGGGGGAGAGAATTAAAATATAACATATGTAGTATCCTGTTGTTACTAAAATCCTTTAGGAACACAGAGGAAACACAAAGTGTGGAAAGTATACATACCTACACACCCAATGACTATAATGTCAACATTTTTCCATGATCGAAGTTTACAAATGGGTCTTAATAAAACAAACTATTATGAAAAAAACGTTGGTCACCTCAACATTTTGGATGCAATTGAGACAGTAGAAGAAAATATAACAGGGCTGGAGAAAGGCTTGAGACTACACCCCCTGCAAGTGGAGGGCAAAGCTAGCCCTCCCAAGACGCCATGGGTTTGGGGGACGAGGGGTACAGGCACACAGCAGCTGTTCACTGTTAGGCACTGTCATGTCTAAACAGGTAATGACAGCTTTGGGAAAGGCAATGGTAAGGTGTAATGAAATGGTTTCATCTACTCTGGGAGCAGAAGGCCCTGACAAATGCTATCTTTACTGAAGCAATTTTTCTAGAGAAGATAAAAAATTCAAGAGTGACCAGAAGAACATGCATGAGACACGTTCATTATGCTTGCTCAAGATCGGGAGGGTGTCTCACAGCTTTGCCCCAGGCTCTTTATGGGCTATTCGCAACTGCTCTCCTCTGTGGTCCTAGCTGCTAGCAAAGCTAAGAGGAAGCTGCACTCTGGCTGCTGACTTAAAGCAGGCCAGGCTTGTCTCTCTGTCCTAACTGTCCAATAAGAAATGCTAAGCACAAACCCACACAAGCTCCTCAGATACTTGATGGAGAATGAATGAATTGAAATATGAAATCATCGAATGTCCAGTGTCTGCCCAGTCAAAAGACAATCTTCAAATGTCAGAGCCTTTCAAGTTCCATTTCGTGTTTTAAGGACATCACAGGTGCAGATTCAGCGGTTACACAGTGATACCTGCATCCTGGTTTGCTCAAGGAAACGCTCTCTTCAGTTCCCCTCTTACATATGTCTCAGAAATGATATTCCACATTTCTGTCCTTGTCAACATGTTGAACAACTGTGATGTGTACATATGGATATTTACATATTACTGAATGTTCACAGACCTACACGGTAATTTTCAGCCCAGTTACAGTTTTGATAGTTTCGTTAAAAATTCATTCATATAAATCGGTAGTTTTGAACTACACTCAACTATAAGGATAACTTACCCCATGTTTATCCATGGGACAATTTCTACCATTTAAAAATAATGTTTTTTTTTTTCTCTCCTAGAAATTGTTCTCCTGTGTGTATATGTGCTTATATGTCTGTCTTAAACAAATCATAGCTGCTTTATCAAGATGTCCCTAAATGTAACTAACCCCTGCATTTCCAAAAAGATGTGTATGTTGGCCAGAATGACACAGTATTCTACACACTGACCCATTCCCATAAAGACATGGAAAGGCTTTTCCTTTTCATGAGCACTAGCGTTGGAAGTGATATGTTGCTTGTTCACCAAAGATGTATACACGAGAAGCCCGAAAGATGACATATGACACACTACCAATCCATCCTGGAGATGGCACTCCCCTAGAGGCCAGCTTACCTCTGTCCTTTCATTTGTCGTCTGTCTCTAGACAGAAGTTCCCAACTGCCAAGGATTTAGAGAAATGGCAGAACCACCCCAGTTAGCTCACTCTCCATCAGACAAGCAGCACCAGGAAACAGTATCGGGTTTTCACCACAAACATCACACCCATATAAGAGCCAGAGCAGCCACAAGCATGAAGATACCCAAAAGAGTGTGATTTACCTGGGAGCCTGCAGCTGCGTTATTGATCAGATGGTTGTTGGGGTGAGCAATCCAGAAAGTTGAAACAGCCCTGCAAGGCATTGTTGAAGGTGACTGAAGAATTCTTCACAAAAAACCCTGTCCACTAAAATCTCCCCAACAACAGCTTCCCCAAAAGTCAAAGGCCTTGACCACCACACAACTCCCTGTCCACTAATTACTCACATACAGTCTGTGGTAGGTACAGGAATGTAGTTTCCAAACACTCCATCACGCATGATGGTGCACATGGAGCTGTTCCTGTCCGTGGGGAGGAGAGTTCCTGGCTTGGTAAGAAGCCCCAGGTTATGGAACAAAATATTTCTCTGTTCAACACCATCCTCCAAAAAGAAGCAATGACCTAATGTGTCAAATCCAATGGTGTCTTTGATCTGCAGAAAAGTAGGTGCATAATGTCATTGGACACAGACTGCTTGGGAATTCTGTGAAAAGTGATCATATAAGACAATTTAGGCGATTAACAAAAAGACGAGGCTTCTACAGATAGAAAGACAAAATCTCCAGTAAGAGCAGCTTGAAGCACAGCATGTGGTTAAACTATTTACTCGTGTAAAATGGAGGAATCCTGAGAATCAAGGAGAGCTAACATGTCAATAACAACGATTGCATGTCAGCACAATGGGAGGCTACTTACCAGCAAGCCACTGGTCCCGTGCACAGTGATGCACCTTGAAAAACTATGATGAATCGACAGGCCATCCACAGACGCTGGCTGTCTGTACCCTCCTTTCGAATCTACATCTCCGCACAGGTGAAAATGTACAGGGTAACGTCCCAGGTGCTGCTGGCCCATGTGTTTTAATTCCACATAAGAAAGGTGGACTGAAGTAAAATTCTTCTCTATCTACAAGGCAAAATACTCCAAATCAAGTGGAATCTTTTTCAGGAAGGAAAGAAGCAATAAGTATGCATATATATTTCTGAAACGGAAGATGTCTACAGACGAAACATCTTACATTTTGGGGGTTGGGAAGATGAATCCGTTGGCAGAAGGTCTGCTATACAAATGCAAGGGCTTGAGTCCAATCTCCAGCCCCATGTAAAGAGCTAAGGACCGGAGGTAACTGTGATCCCAGTACTGGGGAGGCAGATACGGGCAGATTCATGGGGGTGCTGGTCAGCCACTCTAGCCTAATTGGTGAGTCCTGGGTCCCAATGAGACCTTGACATAAAATCAAGGTGGACAACTCCTGAGGGACAACCCTCAAGGATGACTTCTGACCTCTACATACATGCAACACACACACACACACACACACACACACACACACACACGTACACACACACACACACACACACACACACACACACACACACACACGTACCTGCACCCCCACACAAACACACATACACCAATAAAATAAAATAAGTATATTTCTTTTCCTTTTGTGTTTTACCAGAACCTCACTTAATAACTCAGCACTTTAGAGGCTAGGGATGTAGCTCAGTAGTAGTGTTTGATTGCCTTGTGGGGGGGCCCAGTTTGATTCCTAGTACTGTGAAGGGAAAACAATAGTAAACGCTTCTTTATACAGGTGCATGTTTCAAAGAGCCATGGGACTAACTCCTAATCAGAAAGAAGGAAAAATGAAACAAGGAAAATCACAAACTGCTTTCTGGGGCTAGGGGTGGGACAAGGTAGGATAGAGTTTTGGGGTGGAGCTGGGTTTCATTCCTCAGACAAGGCCTAGCTATGTAGTCCTGGCTGGCCTGGCCCTCAATATGTAGCTCAGGCTGGCCTCATCATCATCCTTACAGGAATCCTTCTACCTCAGCTTAGCAAGCCCCAGGATGACAGGTGCACACCACTACACCTACCTGTGTATTCTGTTCAAGTACACTGAAGACTCAACAGTGTCAGTAAGGTTGCAACATTAGAAAGCCTCTGCTGAACTAAACAGATCAGAATCTGAAGACACACTTCATCCCCATAACCGCAGACCATCCTCCACAGTGAAAAAGATCCAAGTTCTAACTTCAGTATACGGTGACTGCTAAATGCACTTATAATGAAGCCAAGATAATCATTAAATTAGACCAGAGGCTGTCTATATTTTGGCCATTCAGAGTCTTATTTTCTTTCATCTCTATATTCCCCACCACAGCTGGATAGCTACTAAATTTCTAAATCTGTACCCGTGTTCAGTTTGTGAAAGCTCTCTTTAAAAATTCCCGTATGGGAAAAACTCCCCCATGATACAAAGTTGGAGCACTCTCAATGTCTTCAAGCACTTCAAGCACTTTATTTTCACATAACTGAAAATAAAGCAGTAACACTGCACCAGCATTTCTGAAGTCACAGATTCAGAAGCAAAGCTAATAACCAAAGGCCACCCAGCACAGAAAGAGAGCTCAGACACGCACAGCCAAATGTGGATCAGACCCAATGACTGGGCACACAGAATACCGTCTACCACATGGTAACTGCTTGTTTTTCTACAGAATCAAAATCTGCACTCAATAACTTTTACAGAACCAGATTTTGATTGCGCGTATTAGTACTGTTGACCCTTTAGTAGTATCTGGTTCTTAAGAGGCCAAGAGATTCTAAGAAATTGCAGGCATGGGATCAAGATCATCATGGTATTCTCTGTGTGACTGTTCTTCCTGATGCATAGAGTTGATAATTCACTGAATAATTCTTAATGGATGAACTATAGTCCAGGCTATCTAAAGGCACAACTTTCTTATTTATTCGTGTGTGTGTGTGTGTGTGTGTGTGTGTGTGTGTGTGTGTGTGTGTGTGACAGAGAGAGAGAGAGAGACAGAGAGAGACAGACAGACAAACAGAGAGAAACAGGGTCTCACACAGCCCAGTCCAATATAGTAGCCACAGCTAACTTTGAACTCCTTGATGCTCCTGGTTCAGCCTCCCAAGTTCTGAGATTACAGGTATATACAATCACACCTTGCTTCCTTTTATGTTTATTTGGTTTTTTTTTTTTTTTTTTTTTTTGGTTTTTCGAGACAGGGTTTCTCTGTGTAGCTTTGCGCCTTTCCTAGAACTCACTTGGTAGCCCAGGCTGGCCTCGAACTCACAGAGATCCTCCTGGCTCTGCCTCCCGAGTGCTGGGATTAAAGGCGTGCGCCACCACCGCCCGGCTTGGTTTTGTTTTTAAACATTTTCTAATATTTAAAAAAGAATTACAATGTCTTTTTAATATCTATATATATGAATAACACACACATCCACAAAACACACACACACACAACCTCTACCTAACTTTACCACTCAAAATTCCTTAGCAATTTGAAATTTTCTTAGTACTTAGCTACTAGGTTTCAAAGAAGTCATCAAATCCTTTTGCCCACCATCACATGTCCTCCAAAGGTGTCATAGTCAAAGAACTGGCATTGATTTTCAGCATAGCACGAGTCCTCCATTTCTCCTTGGATCACAATGTCCCGGGTGAGAACTCCAACCTCAGCTCTCATGTCTATCCCATCTATGATCTCACCAACATGCAGATACTGGGGGGTCTCTGGTGATGTGCATGAAGGAAGGACAATGTCAGAACAAAGAAAATGTGAAACCACCCAGAAAAGCATTTTCCATCATTTGACAATCCCAAGACATTATCTAACACCTCAGGATGACAGACTCCCAGAAGCAGGGATCTTTAAGACTGTCAATCCAACTGCCCACCCAAAGCCAGAGCTCCTGCTGCGGCTCCACCTTCTGTAGCTCAGCCCTTCCGTAGTGAGCACTAAAGCTGGGACTGGTCTAACACTTTCTCCCTAGTTCCTGCCCTTATTCTGCAGCCACTGGACGGACATATGAAGAGTCAAATGCCAGGATATCTTAGACATAAACGCTTCTGCAGCTCTTGCTATGGCAAGTCACATTGTACTTCTACTTCAAAGTATGTAATCAGCATCTGCATACTAGCCAGTGGAGATGGCCATCTTTTTTCCCCCGGCTTACTATCTTTTAAATAGCTTCTTTTCCTGGAAGTTTACAAGCAATTTCAAAGAAGTTTGTTTTCTCCTTCTGATGTTTTTCAGGAAGGAGTGTGGGACTTTCCACAGATAGTGATGATGGATGGTATCATTGTAACTTGGGAATTTCCTTTTTATTTTTTATGTGTCTAGTATTATGAAAAGAAGTAAAGTAGAATATTGAACAAATCTAGGGAAAAAATGCCAACTCTAAACTGAGAATTTTACTTAACATTCTACTTATTCTTTTTTTAAAGCACAAAAATTTCAAACTTCAACATTCTTTACTCAAATACAAGCAAGTACTTCTTGAAGGGCATCTGTAGCTTCTGCTTTGTGGCCTCACAGTGTAATCGTGAGTATAGAAACAGGAAAGCAACATTAAGAAAACAGTGTGCTAAAACCCACAAGGGAAACACAAGGGGCTTTGGGCAGGACCAGTGAGCAGAGTAGGAGTGAGCACCTGGCGGACGGTAGCCATTCTTTCCACTCACAGCTCACAGTAAGAATCTCGTTGCAAACTGCTCTCTTCTAAAAACTGTACTACTTACAATTACAGTAGAAGATAAAAATCTAATCAAAATAGCTTATTTGGTCCATTTTAAATATGGCTAAAGATCTCTTTTCTTTTTTAGTCAAGCAAGTAGGAATTCAAAAAATACTTTCTTCACTTAAGAAAGGCTAATATTAAACGCCGGGCAATGGTGGTACACGCCTGTAATCCCGGCATCCCAGCACTCAGGAGGCAGAGGCAGGCGGACCTCTTTGAGTTGGAGGCCAGCCTAGTCTACAGAATGACAGTCCTAGTCTTCCAGGACAGCCAGGACTACACAAGAAACCCTGTCTTGAAAAACCAAAAAAAAAAAAAAAAAAAAAAAGGTCTAATATTAAAAATTAATTAGCCGTTAGGCGAGTTTAGAAAACCGGTTTGCCTAGTCCTCATCTTTTCCTTTAACAAGGAAATGGAGACAGAGGAGCACTGATCACCTGCTCTGTCTCACCAGTGACGGGAACACTGCCCATAAGGGCAGCATTCTATGTACCACCCTCTGTGCACTCACACTGAGATCAATGTCCATGCTGATAAGGGGTGATCAGGAAAAGACTGCAGGAATCAAAGGCCGAGAAAAGAGTGTGTTTCCAGAGCGGAGTGAGGAGTCCGGTACCTTTAACTTTGACCTGAAAACGGCTGCACTCCGGGCACGGGAGCAGAGTGAACTCCTCGGCTTGGTACATGGAATAGTCGGTGCTGGCAACCACAATTCGGTCTCCAGCTTCCCAGCCGCTAACGTCGTCCAACAGGTGAAGCTTCACGCCATCTGCAATCTCCACCCGGAAACCAGAAAGAGATATTCCTAAACAAACAAACAAAATCAGGAGAAGTGTTTTCTTAAATAAATAAATATGTGTCTCTGAGTTACAAATCCAAAACCAAAATAAATACAGTTCAATAATTTTTCCCCTAATGCTAATCATTTGTCTCTGAATAATAAAAATAAGAAGATAGAGATTCTGGCCCCTGGAAGGAAGAGAGCCCATACACTACCAGTCATGATACAAATGTTACATCAGTAAACTTTCTTTAAATGTCTGAAGATTCTCAGTGCTGGCGTCCTTTGCTTACTTCATCTCAGCCCAAAAAAATGCTGCCACCCCCAAAATACTCACCTACACCAGGAAGGCGTCACACTTGAACAGAAGTGGCCAGACCCAGAATAGGTCTGAAATAAATGGCTAGTGACTTTATTTGGTCCAAGTCATCAGAAGAGACAGGACATTGGTACACAGACCCTCTTTGTGCTAGGAATGAAAGTAAACTGCAAAGCATGCCTCATTTCTGTGCTTTGTGCATGCTTTAATCATTTCTTTTTAAAAATTTATAAACAATGAAATCTATTTTTCCAAGTTCTAGAGACTGTAAGGTCCAAGGTCCAGGCACCAACAAAGTCAGCCAAGGCTGGCCTCCTCCTGAATGCCACCTTTTCTCTCGGTTCTACATAGTGGAAAGGCAAACATATTCTGCATTCTTTGCCTAGGAGGAGTTTCCACTCTTGTTCACCAAACTATCTACCCTGTTGTTGGAGGTTTGCTCTTTTGGGGGGCCCATCACCCAGCTCCCAAAGAAATCACACACGGAGGCTTATTATTACTTATGAATGCCCGGCCTTAGCTTGGCTTAGTTTCTAGCCAGCTTTTCTTATTTTTCTTATCCTGTCTACCTTTTGCCTCTGGGCTTTTCCTGTTCTCTTACTTCTGTAAATCTTACTCTGACTCCGTGTCTTGCTGTGTAGCTGGGTGGCTGGCCCCTGGAGTCCTCCTCCTTCTCTGGCTCCTAAATCTTAGCTCCCTCCTCCTTCTATCAATTCTCTCTGCATGCCAGCCCTGCCTATTCTTTCTCCTGCCTTGCTATTGGCCAGTTTTTTATTAGACCAACAGGTGTTTTACACAGGCACAGTAACACAGCTTCACAGAGTTCAACAAATACAACATTTAAAAAAAGTAGCATACCTTAAAATAATATTCTACTAAACTATCCCATTTATAAAATGTTGGGAAATTGCTGGGGAGGAAGCTCAGTGAGTAGAACGCCAGTCTAGCACACAAACTGTGCCTGGATTTGGTCCCCGAGCACTTCAAACTGAGCTCACAAGAAGTCTTTAAAGACTTCTGCACCATCCTTGCTGGAAGTAACCTCTGCTCTGGGCCTGAGAAAACACTGGCAGTTTTTATAACTTTCTCATCTTTGCAAGGGGTATCAGTGAAGGCAGCAGGGTCAAACCCTTCATGTATTCACCACTCTTTCTTCTTCACAGTATAGGTTACTGATGTTTGCCAAATGGACAATTATAGCCTGTTTGATACACTGTGACCTAGGAGTACACAGCTGTGACCTTTCTATCTTAGCTCCTTTGGAGGATGACCTATTGTAAATGATGGAACCTTCTGACTACTAATAGGTGGTATGAAAATTTGAATGAGGATGGCTCATATATCTGAATACTTGGTTCCCGGTTGAGGAACTGTCAGGGAAGAATTAGGAGGTGTGTCACGGGTTTTGAGATTGCAAAAGCCCATGCCATTACCAGTTGGCTCTCCCTGCTTCATGGTTGTCTCAAGATGTGAACTCTCAGCTACCGCTCCCACCTGCTGCTGCGTTCCCACCAGGATGGTCAGGGACTCTAACCCTCTGAAACTGTAAGCCCCAGAGTAATGCTTTACTTTTATAAAGGCTGCTGTGCTCCAGGATGGTCAGGGACTCTAACCCTCTGAAACTGTAAGCCCCAGAGTAATGCTTTACTTTAATAAAGGCTGCTGTGCTCCAGGATGGTCAGGGACTCTAACCCTCTGAAACTGTAAGCCCCAGAGTAATGCTGTACTTTTATAAAGGCTGCTGTGCTCCAGGATGGTCAGGGACTCTAACCCTCTGAAACTGTAAGCCCCAGAGTAATGCTTTACTTTTATAAAGGCTGCTGTGCTCCAGGATGGTCAGGGACTCTAACCCTCTGAAACTGTAAGCCCCAGAGTAATGCTTTACTTTAATAAAGGCTGCTGTGCTCCAGGATGGTCATGGACTCTAACCCTCTGAAACTGTAAGCCCCAGAGTAATGCTTTACTTTTATAAAGGCTGCTGTGCTCCAGGATGGTCAGGGACTCTAACCCTCTGAAACTGTAAGCCCCAGAGTAATGCTTTACTTTTATAAAGGCTGCTGTGCTCCAGGATGGTCAGGGGCTCTAACCCTCTGAAACTGTAAGCCCCAGAGTAATGCTTTACTTTTATAAAGGCTGCTGTGCTCCAGGATGGTCAGGGACTCTAACCCTCTGAAACTGTAAGCCCCAGAGTAATACTTTACTTTTATAAAGGCTGCTGTGCTCCAGGATGGTCAGGGACTCTAACCCTCTGAAACTGTAAGCCCCAGAGTAATACTTTACTTTTATAAAGGCTGCTGTGCTCCAGGATGGTCAGGGACTCTAATCCTCTGAAACTGTAAGTCCCAAAGTAATGCTTTATTTTTATAAAGGCTGCTGTGCTCCAGGATGGTCACGGAGTCTAAACCTCTGAAACCGTAAGCCCCAAAGTAATGCTTTACTTTTATAAAGTTGCCTCGGCCATGGTGATTTATCAAAACAATAAAAAGGTGATTAAGACAGGTGGTCTTCCCAAACATTGCCTTTGAAAGTCAAAGCTGATTCCTAATCAGGCAGAGACAAACTCAAGTGCTAATCCAGTGTCTCTCTAGCTTACACTTCGGTTTGCTGCATTCAGTGCAGTGTTGAAGCATTAACTGTTCCTACAATATCTGTGATTCTAAAAAATGTCATGAGCAAAACGCTGATCTCGGGGAAATATAAACAGAATCAAAGACAGCTACTTTACAAAAATCAATAGACGAGAACGATTCATGTTGAATAAATGCTTCTCCAGCATCATCTTAACCAGCAAGATGTTGCTGACTCTAATGAACTGAAGAGTAGGTCTACTTGAGTTGGGAGAATAAAAAGACAGGAAATGTTGGCAAGGAACAAGAACAATCTGGATAGTCTCACAGTCTTAGTCAACTGCCCAGATAAAACCTAACCTGGCCAAGTCATGAAGTCTGTCACTGGAGACTAATCTGCCCTGCCTGTCTATTTTCTGCAAAGTACACATATATGCAAACATAAACATACACATAAGTATCTAGTAAACTGGGAGTGCATTCTCAGTATGTTTCTTGGACTCACATTTACTAAGATAAATAACTCCAGCAATTATAATAAATTTTATTTATAACATTTTGTTTACAAATGAAAATGTTATAAACAAGAAATGTTTATTTATAGCATGTCTTCATTTTCATATAATATATCCTTCCAAAAATAGAAATAGGCAACTTAAGAACAAAGATCATCAGAAATCCTATCACAAATCACTACTCCAAATTTAAGGTTTTATTAAAATAAAATACTCCATTAAAAGGAACAATGAGGAAATTTTCAATCTTTTTCACATTAAATTTCAATTCTTTTTTTCCAAGATAACGATACTAAATAAATTTTGATTTGAAAAGTCATTAGAATTTATTTCTCTTAAAACAATAAAAGTCAGAAAGGTCTTGGGAACACACACTTCAGTGTTTGTTAAATTCTCACTTTTTTCTAGGCTGAGGAGAAAATCCTGCCTATGATAATCTCCTCCTGGCACTCCTCATTGAAGTCTAAAAGGAAGTGAGTTCAGTCTCCTGCTTCCTAGGGAGAATTTCCACCCCTTCCGGAAAGCAGGAGTCACTGAGGACATCAGCCCATGGCAGATGTCAGGAGTTCCCACTTTCAGAAATGAGCAGCCAATATGATGTGGAAATTAAGGTTCCTACGCAGGAGAAACTGACTCAACCCCTGGTGCAGTCTCCTCCGGCCTGGAACTTTCCTGGAGATGGGACTATTGAACACATACAAGACCAAACTGCTAGGGCTGGTGCTTAACACCTCTGCCTGAGACTGCTATTGAGGCCGGAAGCCGGGCTTGGTCCAGCTTCTCCACCCATCATAGCGACCACATCCTCTCTTAAACCCACATTGCTTAGAAGCAATATGGGAGAAGTTCTTGTCACATCTCAGACATTCCATTTATTTGGCTTCTTAATATTTTATTTATTTCTATTTTATGTGTATAGGTGTTTTGATTGCACGTATGTCTGTGCACCACATGCTCTAGGCACCACAGGCATGCAGTGTCCACACAGGCCAGAAGAGAGCACGTCAGATTCTGTGGAACTGGCATTGCAGGCAGTTCTAAATTGCAGGTGGTGCCAGGAACTGAACCCAGGTCCTCTGGAAGAGCACCAGTGCTTTTAACCGCTGAGCCATCTCTCTCGCCCCCATTTATTTGCTTTAAAACAGAACATTGTGCTCAATCACAGTCATACAAAAGATTTCATTATAACCCGAGTCATGTTTGTGGCAGCATCTATACACATTCAGGGCCTGCATGTACTATGTTAAAACTTCAAATGTGATATGTATGGCAGCTCTAGCTAGTGCTTCTCTTCTGATCCTCATTCTTCAAATGAGAAGACTGAGGTTAGGAAGTGAATCCCATGTCTATGATCAAAAGGAAGTAAAAGAACCAGGATGGGATCCCAGGCACTCTATCAACAACAGTCGGAATTAATGGAAAATTAATTGGGTTGCTACACAGATGAGAAAACCTGGGTAATTGCAGATACAGTAAGTACCTCTTAATTTTGCTCAGCTCACATTCATTTCATACCTCACGTGCTTGGAAGAGGCAGGTATTGAAAAAAACCAAGACAGGAAGGAGCCAATCCACAACTAATGCAAGAAAAGCCCTGGCAGCAAATAGGGAAATTAAGAAATCCCACAAAGCCAGACACTCCCTAAATACCCAATGTAAAGCATTAGTCAAACAAATCATAGCAGCTTGGGCTACACAATGAGTGATAGGCAAGCCTGGGCTACAGAGTGAGAGGCTGTTTAAAGAAAAAGGTTTTAAGGATTACAATAAAAACTTATATTGAAGAAAATTTAGCTAGAAAGATGGCTCAGCAGGAAAAAGCACTTGTTGATCTTGTAGAAAACCTGGGTTCAGTTCCCGGCAACCATATGGCAGCTCACAACTACCCGTAACTCCAGCTCAGGAGATCTGATGCCCTCTCTGGCCTCCTCAATCATCAGGTACACACACATGCGGTACACATACACACAGGCATTCACACATACACATAAAATAGGAACAAATAAAATCTTTGCTTTTAAAAATAACTGATTAAGAAAACAGGTTAAAAAATGGGAAGGAGGAGTGCAAATAAAATTTAAACATCCTAAGAGCAACTTCTTCTTCGGGAAAACCAGAAGGCAGGTGTCTGTAGAACTCATCAAGCTGACAACCATGACCAACTATCACACTACTTAATTAGACACTATGACTCAGGATCAAGAACACAGTCCAAGGAGGGCTGCCAAAACTTAAATAGATCAGTAGCTAGTCCAGACTTCCTGAGTCTACAAGATTTAAGTTTAGTAGGGAAATCAGCTCCAACTCTGACTAGCTGACAAATCTGCCAAGACAGACTGATGTTTGAACAGTAGTACCCTACAGCCATCTGTCACAGGACTTACCCATGTCTCACAGAGTTCAAACCCCCTTTGCCTACCTTCAATCCATTCACTATAGGCCGTCACGGAGAACTTCTGACCATCCAAGGTGTAAAATTCTCCTTGAGCCAGGGCCTTCCCGCCAGTACTATGGTTTTCATAGTTTCTCACAGATTCATTGCAGGAAGAACTTCCACCATCGATGACACCAACTAAAGCCCAAGCTTGCCTATAAGGAAAACAGCAAGCACATCTGGTCATTTGTCACAGAAATGACCCAAGCCCCAGACATGGATATGGTGGGAGGCTGGTTTTCAACATCTGTATTTCATTTCTCACTTTTCCCATGAGGCTGCAGTTTCTAGGCTTTTGCTGAAGTAACTGATGTCACAGAAGCAAATGCACCTGATTTTCAAAAACTTGTTTTTCCAGCTCGCTCACAGGTAAAACAGCGATGACTATGGCATCAGTTAATCATGGACTTCCTTCCTGGACACACACACATGAGCATGTGTCATTCTAGACATAAATCCCTTGCTATCTCCTAAAAAGACTGCCTGCCATCTGCTCTCTTGTAGTGTTTGCTGGTTGTTTTTGTTTTTGAAACAGGGTCTTGGGTAACCGAGGCTGGCGCTGAATTATATAGTTGGGAGAATGATCTTAAATTCCTGACCCTCTTGCCTCCGTGACCAAAGTGCTGGGACCGCCATCACACCTGACTTCTCAACTTGTTTTATTTTTTGTTTGATTGCTTTCATGATATTTCTAGGGCTGGAACTCATGACCTGGAAGCTTTAAAAGTTAATGCTGGCGGGTCTGGGTACCTGGATGTTCAAGTAGATCAACACTGAGTTAACAGTAGCTCTCAAGCCTTAGCATCAGAATGGCTTGAGGGAAGAACTCTTAAATCAGATCACTGCCCCACTCCCCCACCACCACGACCTGAGAATCAGAGGATCAAAGAATCTGTACGTCTAGCAAATTTCCCAGTGATGCTAAATGATGCTCCTAACCATACGTTGAGAACACTTAGGGTCTAGGGAGAGGGCTCAGTCAGTAGAGAACCTACTGGAAAAGCATAAAGACCTAAGTTCAGATTCTTTTTTTTTTTTTTTTTTTTTTTTTTTTTGGTTTTTCGAGACAGGGTTTCTCTGAGTAGCTTTGCGCCTTTCCTGGATCTCGCTCTGTAGACCAGGCTAGCCTCAAACTCACAAAGATCTGCCTGCCTCTGCCTCCCGAGTGCTGGGATTAAAGGCGTGCGCCACCACCACCCAGCCCTAAGTTCAGATTCTTACTACCTCATAAAAGGCAGGGTCCAGTGGCACACGTCTGTGATCCTACTGTTACAGAGGCAGACACAGGCAGATCTCTACAGCTTACTGGCTAGTTACCCTAGGCAAATCTATGAAGTCCAGGTTCAATGGAAGGTCCTGTCTCAAAATACGAGGTAAGTGATTGAGGGAGACACTAAAGGTTGTTCAAGGGCCTACACACACACACACACACACACACACACACACGCACGCACGCACGCACGCACGCACGCGCACGCACGCACACACACGCACGCACGCACACACGCGCACACACACACATACACACACGCACGCACGCACACACACACACACGCACACACACGCGCACACACACACACACGCACACAAACACACACACACACACACACACACACACACACACACACACACCTAATTTAGAGGTCACAATTTACAACGGTAATTATCACTCTTTTGACTGTTGTCCTACCCTTTGAAAACCTGATCTAAGACACCTTGGGCATTAGCAGTTTTTAATGTCTGTGTATTTAGACACAGTGGAGAATCACTGAATTTGAAGTTTCTAAACATCCTTAAAGCCACAGAATTGCTATCTAACAAATTTTCAATTTTACAAACAATTACCTGTAGAAAGCAATGTGTTTTTTTTGTTTTGTTTTTTTGTTTTTTTTTTTTTTTTGTTTGTTTTTTGGTTTTTCGAGACAGGGTTTCTCTGTGTAGCTTTGCGCCTGTCCTGGAACTCACTTGGTAGCCCAGGCTGGCCTCGAACTCACAGAGATCCGCCTGGCTCTGCCTCCCGAGTGCTGGGATTAAAGGCGTGCGCCACCACCGCCCGGCGCTGCAATGTGTTTTTAAAATGCCATCTGACTTCCACAATAACAAATACTTAATGGACTCGCCCCAGCTTGTATCCAAAGTTAGTCAAAGAAAAAATGTATAGCAACAAAAGCCAGGAAACTTGTCTTAAGCCCCCTGGTTCAAACATGAAAAGAAAAATGTGAACTTCATACTTTGAGAAAAAAAAATACTAAATGTAATCTATGCCAGACAGATGGCTAGATACTCAGAGAAAAAGTGCACTAAAGCCAGCCTCCAGCCTTCCAAGTCCAGCAGCTGCCCCCGTGAGGATTAGGGGCTGAGAACCAGTCAGAGCTGTTTATATCCCTTGATACAGCAGAAAGGATCAAACAAAGACTGTCTCAACTATTATCTCCCAGCAGAGAGGAGAGGAAGAATGTCAGAGGCTCCCTTTCCTGCCCAGAACTGCTTCAGCAACTATGAAACAATGTTCTGTTCTATTAACATTATCTCAAGAACACTCCCACTTCCTCCTCCACTTGTGGGAAATTTCAATGCCCTAGAACACAATCTTCAAGGGGTGCCTGCTTCTGTACACTGGAGACAATGTCAATACCATGGAAGGCTGGTTAACACCATTCTAACTTCTCCATTAACTGAGCAGGGATATTTTAAAGGGAATTTAGAGAGCAGTTCAGTAGAGGGAAGAAGCAAAGTCAGGACAGTTATGGTGACACAAGATCAGAAGCAGTGATGACACAGAGGAGCACAAGCTGTCACTGCTGCCACTGCCACACCAGGAAACAAAGGAGGTGCTCTGGTTTGGATCTTCAGTGTTCCCCAAAAGGCCCAACGTGTTGAAGGCTTCTTTTCCAGCCAATGTGGCTACTCAAGAGTAGTTGAACCTTTAAGAGATGGTGGGGAGAGGGGGGTTGAGGTGGCCAGGTAAGGGCTGTAGAGAAGTTAAGAGCACTGGAGGAACAGTCTTAAGTACCCTGCACCTATAGGTAGCAGCTCACAACCTAGCTCCATGGGATCTGACACCCTCTTTGGGCCTCTGGGGACATGGACATGGAAACAAACACAGACACATACATGGGGATAAACACACACACACACACACACACACACACACACATGTATACACATGCACGTGTCACTGGGGACATGCCTTGGCATGGCTTCATGCACCCCAGGGCCCCTCTTCTCACTCTGCATCCTAGGTGTCATGGGGTAAGCATCTTTACCTACTATCATTACTGTGATGCTCTCTGCCTTGCCACAGGCCTAAAGCCACAGGGCCAAGTGACCATGGCCTGAAATTTGTCAAACTGTGAGCCAAAAGTAAGCTTTCCTTCTAAGTTAGTGAATGTCTTAGATATTTATTTTGTCATGGTTACTGAAAGTTGACTAACACAATAGGCATCTAACTTTGCCAAGAATATGTTTCTACTCCTTGGTCTATGCATTATAGGAACGGGTGCACACGCACATCAGTAAAGGGGTAAAGAAACAGTTACAGAAACACATCTGATAGTAGGTTCAAGTTGGAAAGCCATTCTGATATCCACAGTAAACAAACTACAGTATACTCATTCATAGAAAATAAACAATGGGGGAAGCTGGGCATGGTGGCGCACACCTTTAATCCCAGCCCTTGGGAGGCAGAGGCAGGCGGGCATGAGTTCAAGGCCAGCCTGGTCTACAAAGTGAGTTCCAGGAGAGTCAGAGCTACACAGAGAGACCCTGTATTGGAAAACAATAAATAAATAAATAAACAAACAAACAAACAAACAATGGTGTAAAAAAAAAAAAAAAAAAAAAGGCCAGCCCTATGTGCAGCAGTATGAACAGAACTCATGATGTGAGCAAAAATAGCCAGACACAAACTATTTAGTCTCTTACCACTTATATGAAGCTCAGAAGAAAACTAACCTAACCCTTAATGTGCTCCCTACTTCAGGAGAATGCTTATCTTTGAAGAGGAAGGAATGGTTAGAGCCTAGCAGTGGTGGTCGGAGGGAATGCTGACAAGGTTTTATTCCTTGGCCTGGGTGGTGACTACATGAGATCGCCTTGTAAACTACCATTAAGCTGTGTTTTCTTATTTCAGCACTTCTCCATTTGTGTGTTATCGGAGTAAACCCCGAGGCTTTGCTCCTGATAGCCTGTGTCTAGACAGCCATTCCCTGCTACCTAGACAGCACACGCCTCGAGCCCTGAAGGCCTCTGGCCTCTGCAGCAAGCCCAGTATTTCCCTAGGCCGGCTTAGGCTGTTGGTTTTCTGTCTCGTGTTTTGACAGCTCATAAGAAAAAGTGAAGAAGAAGCAATTCAAGATGATAACAGACCTCTTTCCTTCACTAACATCATCTTCAAGAGTTTCTGTGGACAACACTGTGCCTAGGAGAATCTAAGTGGGTCATTTCAGTGTGCCGTTTCGAGGCCTCTATTTCTGTCACTGCAGACATTTCCCAAAGTTCCTAAGAACATTCAGCAGAATTACAACTTTAGGCTTTTTGTTTTTCTTTCTCTTTTCTTTCTTTCTTTCTTTCTTTCTTTCTTTCTTTCTTTCTTTCTTTCTTTCTTTCTTTCTTTCTTTCTTTCTTTTTAATTAAATGGTGAGCCAGTCACTTCCCTCAGCCTCCAGACAGTATTAGGAAATCAAGGGTGATTAGTAGAGAATCAGTAGTGATAACTTCTGTATGAATGATTAGCTCAGCTCTCCAAATTTTGGCTGCTTCTCCTATGCCAGAATTCGACAGAACTGAGCCAATGAAGCAAGTGGAATCAAAATAGCATGTAAAGAATTCCAGTTATATTAGCATGCAAAAAATTCCAAAAGAGAAAGAAAAAGAGACCTAAGCCTGCCTACCCCTTAGGGCTTTTATGACAGACTTTCCATGGAACTGTGCCCTAACCTCTCAGCTGCTCAGTTGTCTCAATTAACCTAGGCCTCAGCATCTTCAGTTTTACTATGCTCAGAAGGTAATGGTAAGAGGAAGTCTCTTCAGAAGCAAATTATCTTCCCTCTGCCCAGTGTTTTTCAGAACCTCATCTCTACGTTTTCCACTGGCCTTAGAGACAATTCATAAAGGGCTTCATAAATCAAAGTCAAGACTGTTCTGTGTACTACATCTAGTAGTTTAAAACATGGTGCAAAAAAGAGGCAATCTGCTGCACCCATAGGAAAGGCCTTCCGGGGTGGCCATGCAGCCAGCTAAATCAGCAGCAGCTGTCTGTGGTTCTCTGCCCACCTCTGCGTTCACAGGAAACTCCACCACAGAGCTGGGAAGGGAGGAACAAGGTCTACCTACCTGTAGCCCAGCCCTTGGATCAGCTTACTTCCCAACCGGTCCTGGATCATCTGGATCGTTCCCTGTAACAGGCTCTTGACTGCTGAATCTCCAACAGCAATAGCTACGATCCGACCGGGATCCTGAGCTCTCAAAAATTCCTGAAGTCGCCGGCTCTCATTGTGGTACTCGTGGGTATCAAACTTCTCATATTCCAAAACTCTGGCTGTGTCTTGGTCAATGACCCTCACATTGAGGCCCCGGGAAAAGTCCTTTTCAAAGGCATAGGAGCCAAAGGGCAAGCCTGAGGAATGCAGAGTCCTTGCCAGCATCGTCCATGATGTCCTCCGTGCCCCATGTAACTCCAGTATCCCACCAGCCTCCACGCCAATAAACTTTTTGCCAAATGTTGGCATACTTTCACCTTCATCTGACTTGCCATACAAGGTAATTGTCGCTTTGGATCTATAGCGGCATTTTTCTGCTCCAATATGAAGCGCCCCACCATCCTGGATCAGGATGTAACGAGTCCTCAAGGTAATGTTTCTGGATCCATCTTTATCATCCCCAAACACAAGCAGTCCTGCAAGGAACAATACTACTTGAACCTTTGGAACTGTGTTCTAACTAGCAGATGTGGGTCACTGGGGGTGGGCCATGGCCCCCTGGTTCCAATCCCAGCTGTTTCCTGGCTGCCATCATGATGTGACCAGCTGCAAGCTCCTCAGAGGAAGATGCACCGGTCTCCATGCCTCCCCTGCCATTGTGAATAGCACCCTCTGGAGCTCTGAGCCCAAATATACTCTCTTAAGGTACTCCTGTAAGCACTTAATCCCAGCAACGAGAAAAAATTGTACATCCCTTTGTCTTTTGTCTTTCTTTTTTTGAACAAAATCTACTACAGCTATTCTACATGAGGAACAGGAAATGATGCCCACATCACAGAGCATCCATGGGGCTCCCACAGACAGGGACTGTTACCTACCTCCATCCTGAATGACTATAGAATTCACTGTAGCATCTGAGGTCAGGCGGAACATATCCCCCTCCTTGATAACAACGTGTTTTGCAGAATCTTGTCCTGGATCCCAGTTCCTGAGACGAGGGTTTTGATCTGGACAATTCTCTACAAAACAACACAACCCTGATGTAGAATCCAATCCAACAAAGTGCAAGAAAACCACATGACCAGTCAAGGCCAAGAATTGCTGTCATTGAGCACAGATCTGCATGGAAAGTACAGAGACACTGATCTCCTGTCCCTGAAATGCAAATCCCACCTGTTCCCAAACAGAAGAGGTATGACTTCTTTACTTTAATATATTAAATAAAAAATGTTAGCACAAAATCGAGTCATTACCTGGTTTAGGCCAAACTTCACAAGATAAAAAATGAAGTTCCCCTGACTACCTACTTTGGAAATAACAGTAAGAATAAATTTCTTTTGGACCCACACTATAAAGATGTTTTAGAAAAGAAAATAATAGCCTGGCAATGTAGCTCACTGGCTAGCTTATCATGCCTGAGGTCCTGGATTTGATTCCCATAATTTCAGCCAAACTGACACATATTCTCCCCCCCCCCTCTCTCTCACTCTCCCTCCCCTCCCCCCAACTGGACTAATGGAAACAGAAACTGCAGAAATCTCTAACATGTATGTTAGATATTCAAAAGTTTCTTCCTAAACACAGAGAATCAGAAAGTAGGCAATAAGAGCACCTCTTTCCCCACATGGACACTTCCTCAACAAAACTACAGAACGCAAGGGGCTAAAACCATGACCTCTCACTTTTAGAGATGAGGAAACTGCAGAGACAAGAAGCCCAGACAAAGATTAGTTTGTGAGTGCAGTGATGTGGAAGCTCCGCCTGAAGAAATGAGGTCCGTTAACTTGCAGTCTTCCTAACCAGAAGTGTGACCTGTCTCCTGAACAGTAGATAATAAAATGGCGGCTGTTTATGTGTGAAATACTTCTAGGGGAAAGAAAAATCATAGCTTCACTTTTGATCAGCTAACAACTCATGATTTGCCAGAGATCATTTTGTCCACTCTACAGCAGATACGGTGAATTTTGTAAACTATAGATGGGGGCGGGCATATTTCTACAGGTCTATAAACCTGGGAGAAAAGCCATCATGTTTGAAATAAATAAATGATAAACAATGTGGTCCTCAATTTAGGTGCAAGTGTCCTCAGACAAAGGAAGAAAAAGTTGGGGGTCCAGAGGCAGCTTCACAGACTCAGACCCCAAAGGGTGGAACTTAGTACTTAAGTAGGAGGGGCATGAAGCGGAGACAAGAACACAAGAAATGTTGGGGCTAGGAGGCGGAACAATGAACAATGCTTCAGAGAGTGGACCACTCTCACAGAGTCTGGTTCCCAGCACCCACATTAGCTCACAATCGCCTGTAACTACAGTTCCGAGGGATCCAATCCACTCTTCCGGCCTCTGTGATTAACCCACACATGTGGCATTCCCTCACACAAATACACACACACATAAGCATAAATTAAAAACAATAAAAATAAACCTATTTCAAAAAGACTAGAAGGAATATATATATCTCTCTCTCCCACCATCCTCGTCCATTACTCAAGTCAGCTGTATTTAAATTAAGCACCTGTATTTAATTAAGCAAAGGTAGGAATGGGAGGCATATGCTTGAGGACAACAGAGAAATACTGTGCCGAGGCTGAAGGCTCATGTGTGATAGTGGAGACTCAGATAAAGAAGAAAGCATTCTAAATTTGCCTTTGAACCTGCACACCCAGTGCCATAATTGTCCCATTTCTCAGTGCTTAAGTGGCTTATGCTGCTACTCTGAAGCGACAGCAACTAGAATTCAATTAGTCTCGTAAGGCCTTGGCAATTATTTGATGAGATTATTTTTCTCATACCAGATCTATAATTACTATTTAACTCTTCACACAATTCATTATAAACCATTATACTAAAGGTAATCATTGGAAACGGTGGGGTAGCTCAGTGGTAGAAGGCTTGTTTAGAACAGAAAAAGCCCAGAGTTCAACCCCCAGCACTACAAAAAAATAAAATGACTTTTCTTCAACCTCCCTATTTTCTCATAAAACATAGAGCTGGAATTCTCCAGAGTGTTAGATAAGAAGCAAAGGTCACATGTAACAAGCTACTGAGAAGGAATTCCAATCTGTGGAGACCTGAAGTCCATTGTAAGAGTTAAGGAATTCCTCTTCATTGCTTGTAATCAATTCCTAGAGAGCACATTCCATTAGAACTATCACCCAAAAAATTCCCAGAGTTGTTCCTTCCAGTAAAATATTCTTAAATGAGAAAATGTAGGATGTGCAGAAATCATTAAATATCAACTCACCAGCCCCATCTCCTAGGCACATTCATAAGAGCAAAAAGCCACAGTGAGGCTGACCATAAAACACTCCAGCACACTAGATATTTCCAGAGATCATCTCCACTTGTACTGCCAACATGTGGGACTAACGAGCACTGACTCCAGGACCCACATCTGCAGCCTCATGTTTTAGATGGACTAAGAAAATCCCAAGGAAAGCCACAGATTGCAGCTCTGATTTCCCACTAGTCTGGCATCCCGCTCCTGACGATTATTTGGAAAATGTGAATCAGAACTTGGTTATTGTGTTTGGAACCTGGAATAGAAAGTCAGTACTGCATGCAAGGGAAATCAATGTTATAAATTCCTAGTGTGGCCAACTGGTTTGGCCAGCAAAGATGTGGAAAGGCTCCTCTCTCTTACCCCGTTTATTCTTTTAGAAATGTTGGTAACTACTTCCTCCAGGACTTTAAATTGACAAAATCCCTAAAGTACCCTGAAAACCAAAATAAAATAATATTTGTAAGTTTTACAAAGGGCAAAGGGGGGCCTCAACTGTTACACTATTATATCCAGTTAAGGAGGCTTCTCCTCAGACAAAAACTTGTAGTAGACTTTGTTCAAAAAAAAAGACAAAGGAGTACTCAACTCAGGTAGTAATGGTCTGGTCCTCTATGTCACAGCCCTGGGGCCTCTGAGTTTTACACCATTCCATGGGCATTTCTATGAAGCTGCTGCTACTGTTTATTGAAAACATACTGAAGTTGACGAGCAACATGTTTCTCCAAAACCAATCAAAATAAATTTATTACCATTAAATAAATTCATTCTCTCATTCTCTCATTCTCTCTCTCTCATTCTCTCTCTCTCTCTCTCTCTCTCTCTCTCTCTCTCTCTCTCTCTCTCTCTCGTGTGTGTGTGTGTGTGTGTGTGTGTGTGTGTGCGCCTGAAGATCAGGGAGTGGGTCACGCATGGAGACAAGCGAGTAGCCCGGAGAGTCACCCCTCAGTCAGGCTAGACTGGCTCCATTCAGAGTCAGGAACCTTTCTGGTCCCACCTTCCTAGTGCTGGATTACAAACACATGCGAACGAACATACCGAGTTTTGTTTTTTTAAGACCTTTTTTTTTTTTTAATTTTTATTTATGTGTGTTTGTTTGTGAATGTATGTCATGTGTATGCAGGAGTCCAATGAAACCAGAAGAAGGTATGGGAGCCCCTAGAGCTCAACGTGGTTGTGGGCCACTGTCCTACCCCTTGTAGGTTTTGGGAACTAAACTCAGATCCTCACCAACTGAATTACCTCCTCAGCACTGATCATTAAATTTCTGACCTGACTTCTTGACAAACAAGTGTCATTTAAGAAATGAAAATTCCCTCTATGATATTTAGCTATGAACAGAATGGGTAGGACTGGACAAATGTATCAACTCACACACACAGATAGACGTTTCTTTTAAGGATACACTCCATAACTCAAAAGTATTTTACACTGTTTATCAAGCCTGTTTCATATCACAAAACAGTTTCTTTTTTAGTCACTTGTTGGTTTTTTAAAATGAAGTCCACTTTATCACGGTACATATGACCAAATAAACATATTTCAATCCAGAACTCACAGCTCCCACAAAGTACAATCCTGCACTCCCACAAATTAGTAAAGAGCATTTTAAGAGATGCTCCAAGAACAACTTGAACCCTGAGACACAATGGGGAGCCAAACATGCTAAGAAAGCCAAGCTTTCCCATTTAGTTTCTCACAGATTCCTCAAACAACTGCTCTCATTCACAAGCCATTACACCTCATCCTACCTATGGGTTAGGTAGTTAGAGCCAGCCTAAGCAACACAAGGTTTTTTTCTTAAAAAAGTATTCTACTTCCTCTCTTTAGCTCTTCTTTTAGACTATGCTCTATGTGCTCGCACACACATGTGCATGGGCACGCAGTACATACCATCTGGAGCATATTTTGAGGATATTCCCAAAATGACTGCAAGCGCCACAAAAAACGAGAGGCTGGTTATCGCGAAGCAGATGAAGGTGTTCTTGTGTCTCTTCTGCTTCCGGTTCTCCCTGGACGTTTGCTGCTCCTCCGAGGAGAAAGCAAAGGTTGCTGGGGCTTCTTGGCTGGTGGAGGTCAATTTGGCTGAAGCGTGGTTCTTTGGAGGAGGAGGAGGACGTAAGGGAACCACCTTGCCAGGAACGTAACCAGGTGAGCGATGGCCGTTTCCGTTTTGAGGTTGCAAGAAAGCAGGGGAGTGTCCCCTGGAACCAGCGGCATACATGATACCTTGTCACTGTGAAAAGGAAGAGAAGGTTTTACACTGTAATGGCTTTAAAACTTTGTTTTGAGACAGGGTCCTGTAGACCAGGGCGGGCTAGAAGTTAATATGTAACCCTCAAACAAATCTACAAATAGGCACCATTATCCCCATTTTGTTCATGAAAAAGCTGAGCCCTGGAAAGAGGTTCACACTAGCCTAGGCACCTGCTCTAAAGATTGGCCTCTTAACAGTTTGTGGGGGCATAATCAGAACCTAACAGCCCTCAAATAGCATGTTAATCTCTGGAATCTTCCATGAATTAGTTCAGCCGACTAACCATGCACAATTCTTTTTTTAGCTGAGAAAAACTGTCACACACAAAGGCCCTCCTCTTTATGTTCATTATAGTCAGCACTAAGAACAAGTTGGGGATGAAACTGTTAATTTGGTGGGGGGGGGGCAGGAGGGAAAGAATACAGAAGGGAAGGGGGAGGAAGGGAAGAGCCAGCTAGCTCTACCATATAATGTCTTGCTACGATAACTGTTGATAACTATGATGTGCATAACAGCTTCAGAAATACGACACCCAATCTCGTCCATTATATTCTTTCCTTAACAACCAGAGCATCCCAAGTCACCTGACTGCATCCAATACCCTCACAATAAATTTCCCATGTCTACTACCAAATAAAGAACTTGGTTGTGCAGGGAGCCTCCAAATGGCTCCCAACAATCAGCAAACCCATTAAACATAAAAGGGCCCACTAGTAAGTATTTCCAGGACCCAAATGACATGGAAATGAATGGGGAGTACAAAGGAAGTCATGAGGCAAAGACCATTATCCGAGTCAGTATGTCTGTCAAAATGACTCAGTCTCTGGGGCTCGATGTGTGAATAAAAGCCATTGTTTAGATGAAGCTTAAAGTCATTATTTAGTTGAAGCTCACACTTAAGACAAAGAAAAAAAACACCGCCATCCAAGGTGCTATTGAAGAAACTGCTGGATGTACCACGCAGCAGACTCAAACAACGAACACAGTCAAGCAGAGTGTGACAAGACGAAAAAAAAAGCCATCCATTAACAAAGAAAGGGATAGAGACGATGTTCCTGAGTGCCAGGTTCACTGGGAGGGGACACAACTGTCATGATCTGCTGTGAAAGGGGTGGGGTCGATGCCCCTGGAGCTTCCATCCTTCCGCCTCATTGTCTGGGGTGAGAAGGCTGGCGTTATTTATCAAGCTGAAGAGCCCTTTTGGGGGATAATGTTTCACACCAGATGTAGCCACAAAAAATAAAAAATAAAATAAAAAGCAGTGAGAGGCTCTGGGGAGCCACCATCCACTGGAAATAACAGAATAACATGTCCTCAGTGTCACAAAATGGCAACTTCACATGAAAACTCAGAAGGCATCTGCTATAAATGAATCCTTCTGAATCCATTAGCCCACTGGCTGAAAACTAAAAACGAGCCACCATTCTTGTCCTCAAAAGTGAAATAGTACTTCTATGATATTTTAGAATAAACAACGCAAAAAAAAATCTTATTTTCAATTCATAAAAATCATTAAAATTGTAAACCAAACATGTTTCCTTCAGGTTTCATTTCAAATTGATGGATTTACTCTAGACATGGTAGTATGAATACATTACTTTAAAAAATATTGTTTGCCACTTAGGGATCTAAATTATTCATGAAAACGATGTCTCCCTAATTCAGGAGGCAGCGGTGCTGACACTGTCGTCAGAGAAATACCGGGGCTCAGACAAAAGCTTTGCAGCATCCTCAAGAAATCTAGCTCCCAAACTCAGTTTTAAATCACTTGCTTGGAAGATAAGGCAAAATTCAGCCAGGAAATACTGCCAAAATGCATTCAGGCTCCCAAACCCTCAACAATAGCTATTTAATCCCGAAAATCCCGTATCGAAAAGGCACTGAAGTTTCCTCTGGTATTCCAGCTTCAGTGTGAGCGTCAGGCGCAGTCTGGGTTTTACTGGAGCCTCAAGTTTTGCTTTAACCATGTGGGCTGGCATTACCAGTCTTGTTTGACTTATTACCAAGTCTTTTGAGCAAATATTTCTAAGTCATCATATAAGTAAATACTTATAAGATAATTATTTCAAGGACTTGTGAAATATCATCAAACACCCAAAATTAAGGATTAAAAACTGTGGAATAAACATCTGATCTCTACATGAAAGACTTGGATATTCCCATTGTGGATGGCTTGCTTATTTCAGGGGCTGTGCTATGCTGTAGTAGCCTTTAAAAATGTACAGGTGTGTGTATGTGTGTGTGTTCCAAGTATAATAGGGCACATATTTACTCCGTGTATATATACACATGCACACACACACACATACTGGAAGGAAAAGGGATGGGTAAAAATTTGTCTGATTTTGTGTTAAGTTTAGTCCCAGAAAATCTGTTAAACTACAGATTTCTCTATTTTTCTCTCTTCACATCTTTCCTCTCTCTCCCCATCTTCTCTCCCTGTGCCCCCCACTCCCCACAGGTATTTTCTATTACTTCAGTATTCTTGAGGCTCTGAGAAACTTCACTAATCTGTGTCACTGATGCAACTGGGAGAAAGTAAGAATATTATTTCAAGGGGAAAAAAAGTCAGTTCTTGTCTACCTACTACAAAATACAGTTCTGACCTGAAGCTTGCTGACTGATAGGTTGCTTCACATCTGCAAGCAGGAACTCTAAAAACTAGTTGGCTAAACGTTACCCTTTCACAATGTGCTATAATGGTTTCAATCACACAGCATGACATAAGGTAGACACCAAGAAAAAAAAATGGAAAACCTTCCCTTCGACTTTTTGTTGACAGGAAGAAATGATGAGATGGATCAAAGGGAAAGCCCTCCATGCGGAGACGCCAGACGCACACCACAGGTGCTTATCACAGAGCGATGGAGGACACTTGGCTCCCATTCTGTATCATTAGTCTCTTAAATCACCCAGCCCTTCTACCCACTGTAGCGGCTCCCACTGTCTTCATCAGACATGCACACACCCGATCATACGGAACACTCCGTTAGAATCCAAAAGCCAGGGGTAGTGGTGCACACCTTTAATCCCAGCACTGGGGGGGGGGGGGGGGGGGGGGGGGGGGGCAGAGGCAGGAGGCAGGCGGATCTGTGTGAGTCTAAAGCCAGCTTTGTCTACTGCTGTGGATATCGTTCTGTATAAATAAAACACTGATTGGCCAGCGGCCAGGCAGGAAGTATAGGCGGGACAAGCAGAGAAGAGAATTCTGGGAAGTGGAAGGCTGAGTCAGAGAGACACTGCCAGCCGCCGCCATGACAAGCAGCATGTGAAGACGCCAGTAAGCCACGAGCCACGTGGCAAGGTATAGATTTATAGAAATGGATTAATATAAGATATAAGAACAGTTAGCAAGAAGCCTGCCACGGCCATACAGTCTGTAAGCAATATAAGTCTCTGTGTGTTTGCTTGGTTGGGTCTGAGCTGCTGCAGGACTGGAGGGTTAGAGAGATTTGTCTTGACTGTGGGCTAGGCAGGACCAGAAAAACTCTAGCTACAGTCTACTGCGTGAGATCCAGGACAGTCGAAGCTACACAGAGAAACCCTGTGTCAAGGAGGAAAAAATAAAATAAAATGCAATCCTTTTGCCTTGTTTATACTCTTTCAAGTTCCTCCTATAACTTTTTTTTTTTTTTTTTGGTGCTGGAATTAAAGACGTGCCACCACTGCCTGGCTCCTCCTATGATTTTAAAGAGAATCTACTTTTTTTGGTTTTGGTTTGTTTTTTGGTATGAGTGCTCTGTCTGCACATATGCCTGCATGCCAGAAGAGGGCATCAGATCCCACTGTAGATAGTTGTGAGCTTCCATGTTGGGTGCTGGGAATTGAACTCAGGACCTCTGGAAGAGAAGCCAGTGTGCTCTTAACCGCTAAGCCATCTCTCTAGCCCCAAGAGAATCTATTTTTAAATGGAAATTTTAGGCTTCTAGAAACAGCCAAGATATCAGCATAGTCTAATCAAAGATTTCCCAAGCAAGGTAGTAATTTTTGAAAAACAATCAACTGAATGGTCAACAATCTTTGCTTCTAAGAATGTCTATGCAACTCATTAAATCTGGTGAGGCAATCTTTCTCTTTTATTAAGCTCTTAGAAAATCTTTACAATGTAATCACTGTTATGTCTAAAATGTAAAAACATACAACAGAAAGTAAAATGTTCCGGAAAGGAGGTGTACACAAATTACAAAAGCAAACAACATATTCTACTATAGTCATCTGAACTTCTGACCTAATCAAGCTGTTGGCTCCCAGCTGCTTTAAATTTTCAATTAAGATTCTATATTCCCAACTTCCTGTCTTAGAAAGAGACTCAACAGGGCATAACATCCAAGTGACCTTCAAGTTTGTCCTTTGGTTTATTTTAAAGGGATGATGTTAGGTGTCTCATTCAATTTTTCTTTACACAGAGATTGTGCCTGCTGCTAAACAATGCACCCAGGCTTGAACACACAAAAGTGTTCAGTAAGAAATGAACTTAGAGCCAGTGGTGGCGCACGCCTCTAATCCCGGCACTAGGAGGCAAAGGCAGGTGGGGCTCTGTGAGTTCGAGGCCAGCCTGGCTTACAGCCTGAGTCCCAGGACAACCAGGGCTACACAGAGAAACCCTGTCTCAAAAAGAAGGAGAGAGAGAGAGGAGAGGGAAGAAAGAGGAGAGAGGGAAAGAGGAGAGAAGGAGAGAAAGAAAAGAAAACAAACAGCACCCAGGGACTTTTTAGGCCCTTTCATTTCTCAAACTTCCAAGTATATACTTAAATATCATCAATGTCATAAAAATTTTGTATTTGAAAACATAGAGATTTCTGTGGCATGGAGAGTTTGGAAAGGGGGATGTGTAGTTTAGGGAAATATATATTATACACTGTATTCCCAAGGCATACAGTATAAAATATGTTTTCCTAAAGTAACACTGTGAGGGAGGAATTCAACATGAATCCCACGTCTGTACATACAATGGCTACTTGGAAGGAAACAGCAGGTTGAATTATGTGCACTTTCCTCTGAGATCTCCGATTTGAACGCACACACCCCAGAGAATGCACGCCCCCCAGGCCATGTGCACGGCTACCACAGGACCACACTACATACGCCAGGCCCCGCCACCTCCTCATCCGTGCCATTTCCGCCCGGTCTCAACATCAGGGTACGTCACGATCCCTGTAACTGCCTGGCTTTGAAACCTTAGCTGACTTGCATTGCAACTAGTTTACTTAGAGTGACCCTGTCTCACTGTCATGAAGCACTGTGTACCAGGTCAAGGTCCCCGGGTGCAAGAGGAACAGATGGGCTCTGACTACAAATACCCCCCCATGAAATAAAGGACAGGGATTCAGAAACTAATTATTTTATATTTCCATCTGCTTTCTCCACTCGATCAATGTAGACACATAGGACGAATGTCACCAAAATTAAGTACTAAGTAGTATTCATATTATCTTCCTCACAAACAAAAACTCCTCTAAAAGATACTAAGGTTATTAACATACAATATAGGGAAACTATAAGGGATCTTTCAAATATCCAACCCTAAAAAGACCAACTGCACTTAAAAAAAAAGAAAAGAAAGAAAGAAAAAATCACTACCACTAATCATTTACATTGGAATAAGTATTTTTACTTAGAATTACTTTTCCTACTCCAAAAATCACTTTTCAATTAAGTTATACTGTCCTAGAAAGCTATAGTCAGGATATAGCAAGCACTTAAAAAACAAAATTAGAAATAATGAGAGGCTGCCCTAAAAAATAACAAAACAACTAAGTACTTACATTTAAAACAGTAAGTGTTCCTAGTGAAATTAGCAACCTAGGTACAATTTCACTGAGTATGTCCTTAGCAAGTTATACTGTAATAGTCTGGTCAGACACAGACCCCTCATAGAAAGGATATTTAGGGGCTGGAGAGGTGGCTCAGTGGTTAAGAGAATATGTTGTTTCTGCAGAGGACCTGAGTTCAATTCTCAGCATCCATGTGGTGGCTGCTCACAACCATCTATAACTCCAGTTCCAGGGATATGATTCCTAATTACGACCTGCCTGGGCACGAGGCATGCATGTGGTGCACAGACAATACATGTGGACAAAATACTCATAACATAAAATAAGTAAATCTTTAAAAATTAAAAAAAAATAACATTTACAAATGTCTGAGACCAAAAGTCAGCCAAGTGAATACTTTCTAACCATAAAAGTGACCCTTAAGCATTTTAATTAATTCTTATGCCCCTGTTCGTCACGCCATATGAGGAAGCCGTCTAACAATAAATATACTAAACAGCCCTGCTCGTTCAACTCTGCTAATCAAGGCCCTAAGAAGCAGTGAGTGACAACCCTAAGTCCTCAACAGCTGAAACATGCCAAAGGCTGAGGTCCACCATCACCCCAGTGTTAGAAAACTACTGCCTATCTAGAGTGAGGGGTTGAGGTGGTAACAAATCTAGCTAATACCACTTGCCCGAGCAGAAGGAAAAGCAAAGGGGGGCAGAGCACACAGGCATCCAGGTGGACTGTGGAGGGGACAATTAAGAATGGTGTTCTTCTAGAATAAGCTCCTGCAATAGGGCGAAGAGACCAGACCAAACCAAACTGGATTCAGTCACTCATGTTCAATGCCACATAATCAACCTGTAATTGAAAGAAGGAAAGAAAAACAGGTCTCAAAACAAAAATGTCCCCTGAGTCCAGAGACCTTGCAGTCTATCTGAGCCCTTGCAGTGAGAAGGACCCTCCTGCGGCTGTGCACAGAAAACAGGACCCTGCCTTAGGCAGAGGCTAGCCGGTCAGCTTTGACTGACTTCTGTTTCCTTCTTCCTACCCTACAGAGCCTGCTGCTCTGCCTTCCTGCAGAGTGAGAGCTGCCCCCATTCACAAATCCCTAATAAAAGCCAAGCAGATCCATGACTGTATATTGTGTGGTTCCTACTTCTGACAGAGCTCAAAGGTTCCTCAATCTGAAGAATTAGACAAAGGGGAAGAGTCACTTGCATCTCGGCCCCTCGGCTGTTTCTTTTTATCCCCTTACTCTTCTTCAGAGTCCTTCCCTCCCCCGCACCCCCTCACTGTTCATTCTCTTAAAAAGCTCCCCCCGGCCGGGCGGTGGTGGCGCACGCCTTTAATCCCAGCACTCGGGAGGCAGAGCCAGGCGGATCTCTGTGAGTTCGAGGCCAGCCTGGGCTACCAAGTGAGTCCCAGGAAAGGCGCAAAGCTGCACAGAGAAACCCTGTCTCGAAAAACCAAAAAAAAAAAAAAAAAAAAAAAAAAGCTCCCCCCCCCTCCAAGGCTCCTTAGGCCAGTTCCCACCCTCCCCTCACCCTTGTTCCCCATTGGCTAGAAAGGCACAGAGAGGCTTCCAACCTGCTGACAGTGACAGATGGCTGTGCAGAGGGCCCACAATGGAGGCTCCCATACGTCATCCCCTTGCAGCTGACCTTCCAAAGAAAAACCCAAAGCTGGGGTCTGACCTGGAGGAGGCTAATTCAATTAATACAGCAAAGGGCAGGGCTGCCAGCGGCCTGCCTTGGCTGGCTGCCTTCTCTGCAGACCGTGAGGGACAACCCTTTAAAAGGTTGCCTAAGAAGACAGCGCGGGGTGGGAAGTTATGTCAGTAGAGCTGAAAGGTAGGAAAAGGGCTAAAAGAAGAGGTGTGCTACACTAAGAACAGATGCACCAAAAGGTCATGATCCAGTGACACACTAACACCGAAATGCTATGACTCACAGAATAAAGACTATGCTCTGGCCTGGTTTTCAAACCAAGGACGATTATCAAAGATGCCTGAAATGATCCAGGCTACTCAATCATGGGACCGGGACCCATGTATACTACTGCCCTTCGCCCCCAAAAGAAGCTTTCTAATCAGAGAACACAAGAACAAATTGCTTTGTTTGTGTTTGTTTTTTGAGACATGGTTTCTCTATGTAGCTTGGCTGTCCTGGAATTCATTATGTAAACAAGGTGGCCTCAAACTCAGATCCATCTGCCTGGGATTAAAGGTGTGCACCACCATCTCTTGACACAAGGGTGCTGCCTCACAATAGAGATGTGGTGGTTACAACATACATATTTTTACACACATGCGCGCGCGCGCGCGCACGCGCGCGCGCACACACACACACACACACACACACACACACTCATGCGCAAAGCATGCAGACATGCCTGCACTTGCATAGATGGCCCTCCAATCAAGAAGCTCCAAGTCTAGCGCTAAGCTAAGGGTAGTGGGGAGATAATGCGAGTCAACATGTAACAACAGTTCGTGGTGGGACAAAGAAACTAATTTGGTAGATCTGAATTTATACACTCTCATTCAGTTTCCATGAATACAACACATTTTGTGTTTCCTAAAAGCCCCATCAAACTGGCTCACCCAAATGTAGACCACTCCTGCCAACTCCCTTACCTTGTGAGTGTGCACTAACAGCCACCACTCCTGCCAACTCCCTTACCTTGTGAGTGTGCACTAACAGCCACCTCTGAGCTCTGACACTGACAACAGCGTACCACTCAACAGCGACCAAGGTGGTTGGGGACACGGCAGACCCAAGAAGTCTCTCGTAGTCTTTGGATCTTGAAAGCATGATGTCACCTGTAGGTGAGTTCTAAGTCAAACTACAAGGCATACTCCATCTTCTCCCAGACCATGTGAAACCTCAGCCAAGCAAAGCAGCCATGTTACATCTTGTCAGCAATTGCCCTGATGGTCACCAAGACTGCAGGCCTGGTACCCTGGAGTTGCTCCTCTCATGAACAAGATGGTGGCTGAACTTCCAACAGCTAAACAAGGGAGGGCTGAAAACCTGAGAAGCATGACCAGCCCAGGTGTCCCAGACTCAGTAACAACAGCAACAAAAACAAAAACGACTAGAAGGTTCCAGGTCAAGGTAAGACAGTGTGGTAACTGGGCAGCTAGGAAAAGTTAGCTACTGACTGACCCTGGTGAAATGGCTGTAGGTCAGGCCATGCCTACATTTGGCCTTGTGAGCTAGACCTTCAAATACATCCCATTTCCTTTCACGGTTCACAGTGCTAGCTCCTCACCATGAACAGCCTTTATTTAGATTTGATTATGCCATACGGTGGCTGGGGAGTGGTTATCAAATGTATTCCCATTCAGCAATTAAAGTCACATCTTTAACTTCTTGAGAACAATCTTTTAAGCTTCATATAGGACTTCACAGTCTAGTCAACAAAGTTGGCTTTACAGTAGTGGCATTTCCAAAGAAAAGATACCCACAATGAATTTTTCTCATTTCTTCTGAAATGGGATGGAGGCCTTTTTTTTCTGCTACTAATTCAAACTTGCCAAATATTCATTCTTTGGCAAAGAGTATTGGAACAAATAGCCAAATAGCCAAAACCAATATAAATGAAAATGAAAGCCAATAACTAAGAACTAAGTAAAAGCTTCCAGATCAATAACTGGTTCACTCAAGAGACTCAGTATCCAGATCTGACCAAGAAGACACCTAGTTTGTGGTGCAGTACGTTGTGTGTTTTAAGATATTTCATCAAGGGGCTGCAGAGATGGCTCAGTGGTTAAGAGCACTGTCTGCTCTTCCAGAGGACCAGGGTTCAATTCCCAGCAAATACACAGCAGCTCACACCTTTCTGTAACTCCAGTTTCAGGGGACTCAACACCCATGGCAAAATACCAATCACATTTTAAAAACAGATATTTCATCAAACTCAGAGTTGATAAGGACAATTCCTTTCTCAGTGGCTCAGTATGAATTGTCTTAAATTTCAATTCTTTCCAGCAACCATACCCCAACAGTATTTCTACCTAGTGCTAAAACTATTTTGGTACACTAAAGCTAAGACCACAATCACTCCTCAGCAACCTGTGTAGCATAAAATTCTCATCCACGTGACAGGAAGGAGGCAGACATGGAGTTCAAGATCATCCTTTGCTGTATACAAGTTCAAGGCTAGCCTGAGCTACTTGAGACACTACCTCAAACAAGCAAACAACAAAAGTTCTTGTTAAATACAACTTTACTTTTGCCTGCTGTCCAAACTAAGAAGCAGTCTTGGCATGTAAAAAGGTCACCAATTTCCACCTTGTAAAGACAATGTCTTGTTACAAATCTGTCTACAGAGGGAATTTCAAAACAGATTTGTCTCAGAGATCAAAGGACTAATTTGTAAGGAGACAGTAATTACAGTTTCCGGGTCTGTTTCACTTTTTAAAGAGACATTTTACTTGAGAGCCTATGCCTCCCTTATCTATATGATGCCGTGTTCCTTGCCTAGTCTAAAACTGCAATAAAATATTTGCTGAACATAGCTCTTGACAACCAGCATTAAAAGTTTCTCAAAATGAGCAAAGAGGAAAAAAAAAAAAGAACACCCATACTATCCCTAGCATGCTTTTATTCTGTGATTCACAAAAATGTGTTTCCAGGAACTTGCTTCTTACAAAAAAGCGTACTTCTACAATATTGCAAATTTGCATCCTGTTTAGAGAAAATGCAAGTAAAGCTAACATTGTTACATGAAGTTCCTTATTTGACAGGAATGTATCACAAATATCACCTACATGCACCATATCACGGATAAATAAACATGGGAGATGAAAAGACATGGGTCTACCTTTTAAACTTAGGTACAATGAGTTTCTAAGCCCAAGTGAAACTATTTAAACACTTAAATAACTAACTGCCAACAAAAGCAAAGTGGAATAGAAGAATAAATAGGGAAGGTGGGGAAATTACCGTCTGGAGAGAAGAACAAAGGGGTTCCTGTCCCTGCTCAGCCATCGCTTTAAAACATGACCTTACCTAATTAGTGAGCCTCTCGGGTCCCCACTTCCTAGCTTTATCATTATTTTTAGGCTCCCCTGGAACCACAGGCCGGGATTCGGCATGGACAGCAGTATCCAACACCCTGAATCACATTCACGTCACCCAAAAAAAAGCCACATTTAACTTTATAGCTTTAAGTATCTGAGTATGGATTTCCATCAAAAGCAATTTACAAAACGTCAGCTGGCCTCGTGTCCATTTCCAGTGGAGAACGTAAGCAAGCACTGCTTACAGTTTCACGTTTCCCCCGACAACAGCTGCTGTTAGGAGAGCATTTAACAGTCTCGATGAAAAGTATACCTCTTTACAAATGGAGAAAATAAAAGTGATGTTCACAGTCTCCGAGAGGCAGCTGCCCCTCCCCCACTCGATTCCTATGTTGACCTTGTTGGGACAGTGAAGTAGAAGGGAGCTAGCTTGGGATACAAACTCAGACAAGGCCCTCTTGAGTGATGCCCCAACCAGACAGCCCATCCCTCTAATCCATGCTCACAAAAGCCAGCAAAAAGATTTCCTGTGAGTGGGAAGGGCAGATACTTTGACAAGGGAGGTACCTCACAGAATAGCAGCCAGGCGGCAGTCCCAGACACCTGCTTCCATTCTGAAAAGAGCCAATAAATAGAAACCTATGGCTAAGGCCAGTTTGATTAAGCTATAATTTATATTTATGCATAGCTTGTTTAAAACTACAGTATAAAGTACCTTTGGATTGATCGTGTTGACTCAGTAATTTTCATATCAATTGCAAATTTAATTTTTGCCAGTATATTGAATAAGCATTATAAAACTTATCTCATAGATGAAGGAATTTAGGGATTTGCCCAGTCGTAAACTGTTATCAACTGCCAAAGCCTTCTTTCAAACCCAAGCCTGACTTCTCACCTTCAATTTTTCTGGGTGTATCGGCAGGCCAGTAACCCAGACAGTCATGGTGGCTGTGGAAATGAGAGGCCAGCCTAGGCTATACAGTGAGACCCTGTCTCAAAAAATTAAAGAAGAAAAACAAGTGGCCCTTCTTACGCCGATTTTCAGTCTCTACTATTTTATCTGATTTGACAAATAGTTTCAGAAACTGTTCTACTGCCCAACCTCCAGTAAGCACTTCCTCCTAAAGCACAGGCACAGTGAGTCTCCCTCCATTCACACGCTGATAAGATCTTAGGGTTTTGCTTGGGTCCCCAGCTGCGGTCTTACTCATCTCTGCCCATGGAAAACACACAGGGATCTCCTGCCCTCTGGCTTCCCCCTCTGCAGCCACTCCTTCACTTCCCTCTCCCACTAACAGAAAGTGCCACAGAGTGTGCTGAGAGTCCTCCAGAACGTCTGGCACATGGTGAGTGATTTATAAGTATTCAGTTAATGGATCCCGTGGCAGATGGACAGATGGGGGCATTACTAATAAGTATTTCAGTGCACTTTATAATGTATAGACATTTATAAATGTGGGTCTCAAACTATAAATCCAATAGTGATTTTGGTTTTCTCTTTCTGAAATGTGGCTCATCTCTCTGTTTCAGAAGCTTGCTCAGAGGCACACAACTAGTAAGTGGTATCCTTTCCATGTCATAATGGCCCAGAAGCCCACTTCACTTTGCCCATTTTCTTGGTAGCTGTGAGGGCAGGCTTGGGGTGTTAGAGCATAACTGGGGTGTTGCCACATTCAGCTTTCATGTGATTCTAACGCTTCAGGAAATCCACTAGTTGTAGGCTAGATGGAGAAAGCAGACCTTCCTCAGACAATTAGCCATGGAATAGCTATTGCACAGAACTTCACAGGAGCCCAAGGAAGAATGTATCTCCTAATGTCTTGTACACACACACACACACACACACACACACACACACACACACACACACAGAGATACACTCACCACACTTCTCAGCTTACTCTCATCCACAGGCAGAGAGAGACAGGTGATGGATCAGAATTCACTTCTAACCTTAATTTTCTGTCCTGTAAGGACAAAAATCAGTTAAGTCAGAAGACAAATTTCCAGCTCCAACGCACAACCTCCTTTGATTCTAGAGCACATACACATAACTAAGGCGAGTCATTTCAAAGACAGGAGAAACCACCATTGCAAGCGGTCCTCTATTTACTAAATGAACAGCATGCTGGGTGCACATTCTGCTTCCCCCAGAAATGCAAACTCAAAAGAACTCTTCGATAGATAATGAGCAACACACCAGAGTAGGCCACCTAGACCAGTGCTGAAGGTTCAAGCTTCCTTAATCTCTAGGGATATATATAATTTGTATGTATTTGGGTTTAGCAGCCATTTCCAACAGATATGCCTGGTTGCCATGGGAATTCAGGCCTCCCTCAGCTCGGATGGAACTTTTTTTCCAGCCTTGTCTCCTTTTAAATTCTCTTTTCACTGGCAAGAGCTCTCAAGACATACACACACCTTCAACATGTGCGACTGTGCAGCATCACACTACATCATTGGCACAAGGGTGTCCAAGACCGTGATTGGGAGCGGAATAGTTCCTAAAATACTAGGCACTCTATCTTTAACCCCAACTGCTGATGAAAGGAGACATATATCAAAGCCTGTTTTCCTAACTTTAAGTGGAGGATTTAAGGGAGATGTTTCCGCTCCAGAGAGAGATCTGGTGACAAGCATCAACCCCCAGCAGAGGGTATGCAGGCAAGGCAGGACATTGGTTTTATTGCTGGAGAGTAGTAAGTAGTATTAAGTGCAGCACCTCAGGGCACTCACAGCGAGAACCCTATTCTTTGCCATGACCTGCGGGGAAATGTTGGGAGTGGAGTCCTGTGCTAAAACTGGTCCCCAATTTTAACGATGCCCAGATCCTGAAGCCTCGCCTTACTACAAGGAGCAGGGTCACACTAACTCAGGGGAATAGGAGACAAAGATTCCCCCCACAAACTTTACACAAGCGCGCGCTTGCGGACGCCAAGGCTCCACAATGCACATTCCACCAATCTTTCACTGCAGTCCTCATCCTCCACGCAGCCTTTCCAGAAAGTTTAGGGCTGTTCACACCGACTTTAAAAGGTCCATTGTTACCCTCTCCAGGAACACAAAGTGGTCGAAAAAGGGATCAAGCCCCGATTCCCAAGGAGCCCCTTTTCCTGGAAGAACATTGAGTCTGGGGGCGCGTATGGAGAGCCCCGGCGGGGAGGCGCAGACGAAGGCGAACGCTGGGACCCACGAGACGGGGGGCTTCTCCGCAAAAAACGCCAGCACGGGGACAGCCAGGCCTCCGGGACGCCAAGGTGCGCGAGCCGGGTCCGCGCCCTCCGGGCCCCGGGGACCGCCAAGGAGGCGGGGCTGGGGACCCGCGACCAGCGGAGCCTTACCTTCCCCTCCCCCTCCTGGCGTCGGTCTACTCAGGTGTCTACGCGGTGGCCCGAGGAGCGGGAGAGGAGCTCCTGGAGTCCCCGCGTGCGGATCTCCTCTCCATGGCCAGGAACCCGGGACCCGCCGCCTCTTTGAAGGCAGCGGCAGCGGCAGCCGCAGCCTCCGCCGGAGGAGAAGTAGTCGCGACCGGGGAGTAACGCTCCTCCCTCCGCCTCCGCGGCCACCTCCTCCAGCCAGCCCGGCTTGGCGCTCTTGGATCCTTCCCTCCCGGAGGAAGAGGAGGGGAATCGCCGTCCAGGCGGCGCGAGCCCGTGCGGCCCGGAGACAATAGCGACAGGGCGCGTTCCCGAGCCGCGCAGGTCCCCGGTCGGCGGGCGCCGCGGCTCGCTAGGGTCCGCCTCGGCCGCCACCGGTCACACACAAGCGCCGGCTCCGCTGGGCCGAGAGTGCTGCGGATTGGGCAGAGGGCGGGGAGCTCGGGAGGCGGGCGCAGAGGCGGGGCCTACGGCTGGTGGGCGGGGCTTGTTGTCGGAGGGACGAGGCCTGCGGAGGCCCCTCCCACCTCCAGCAGCAGACGAAGGCTCAGCGCCTCCCGTTGCCTCTAGCTGGGAAGAGCTCACGGTGGCACTGCCGGCGGCCAGGGCTCCAAGGCGGCGCCCTGGGCTCGGCTGCAGATGACTACCTGGGCGTTCGCGGGAACCGGCTGAGCTGAAACTGAGTCTGCGCTCCTCAGTAACCTTAGCTGAGCCTGAATCGGTTTCCCGTCGTCTCCTACTGACCTGAGCCTGCAGCCCCATCACCTGCAGAAATCTGACCACGTTACTGGGTATCCATCACCTCCAGGATTATGCCGGATCCTCTGCCCTCATCACCCCTAGCTGAGTCTAATACTGCTTCCCGGTCACCTCTTGACAAGGCCGATGTGAGCCTGCAGTCCCCATCACTCGAAACTGAGCCTGCATTTTCTCCGGTCTGGCCACGCTGCGGAACCCACATTATCACCAACCCCTATCTCCCAGGGTTGATCTCTATTCTCTTCCCTCAGTTAACCAATAACTAAGTTAGACATGATCTTTGATCGCTCCCGAATGAAGCTGACACCGCATTATCCCCCAATAATATCTCACAAGCCCTCCCACACCCCAAACTTTCTGTGCCTCAGGTCACGGCGCCTCAATTGCCCCCACCTGGCCAGCAAGAGATCTGGGTTCGTAACCCTCTCCGCTGAGGCAGCGTGCTCTTGACTTCAAATTGTTCCGTTGGGAGATTGGAGCAGCCCCAGCATCTCACTCAGGGGCCAGAATAAATACACCTAGGTCCGGGCCACGCCTTCTACCCACGCTATTCTATAGTGGCTGAAGCTTGCAGGGGGCGGGGTTGAAACACTGAAAGCCACTCCTCAGCCCACACTACACCAAAATACACTGGCGGGGTGGCTTAAGTAGCCCTGCCACCAACTGGTCCCCTCGCGGAAGTTGCTCTTGCAGCGGAAAAGCCTTGCCTGCAGCAAAGGGCGCGACCTGACTTGATCCGTTAGACCCACGAGGTCCGGAGCTAATGACAGCTGCAAGATTGCTAAATCCAGACAGTCATCATCCTCTATTTAACTCAGAGTTGGACGTGTCCCCCTGGGGAACTGTTTCAGTGAATACTGTACAGACAGGATTGTTCATTTTTCAGGCTTGCTTTTCTGTTTGCTTGCTTGCTTTCTCCATCCTTCCAGTAAAAATTCCCTCATGTAACCATGACACACCAGCAGGCTGGAAGGGGAAAACCCGATTTCCAAGGTTTGGTTCAGGACTTTGTAGAACTGAATCAGTGTTTCCAGCCTGGGGCGGATAAGAATCTCCTGAGATCCTGAAAAACTTGGATTCCGCCAACAAAGCACTATGGATTGAGTCAGAGGAGCCTGCAAAATGCAAATTTTGGAACCGCTTCTAGAATATATCCACAATTAACATAAAACCTTGGAAAGATGCGCCGGAGGAGCAGCTCCACCTACTTCTGAGATGCCACAGACTCCTTAACCATCTGCCAGTTCCAGCTCCAGTCCCTTTGGGGAGAGAAAAAGGACGACTTAAAAATAATAGCACAGATGGTTTTCTACGACAAACTGTAAAGGAAGAAGGATACTTCAGTGGCCTCAAAGTGAGATGTTTAGAACTTGAGAGCCCCCTGTGGGGGGAGGGGGCTGAGATATGACTCGGTGGTTAAGAGCACTTGCTTCTCTTCCAGAGGACCCGGGTTCTATTCTCAGCGACTACATGCCAGTTCACAACTTTCTCTAACTCCAGGGAATCCAATGCCCTCTTCTGACCTCAATGGTAGGTACACAGACATACATGACACACATACAAGCAAAATACACATAAAATAAAAATTATTCTTAAAAAAGAGGAGAGGCAAGCCACACACACACACACACACACACACACACACACACGCACACACGCACGCACACGCACATACCGCAAGCGCTCAAATGCACATTCTCTCTCTCTCTCTCTCTCTCTCTCTCTCTCTCTCTCTCTCTCTCTCTCTCTCACACACACACACACACACACACACACACACACACACACACACATCCTTATATATCAAGATTCTATTCCTGTTACCTGCTGGATGTGGAAATGGCATCTTTGCAGATGTGATTAAGTTAAGAGTCTTGATTGAGAGGTTTTCTGAGTTACCAAGTGAGCCCTAACTGCAACCACACTTACGAGAGGAAGGCAGAGAGAAATTTAAACCACAATGGTGTGGAAGGTGTGTAACCAGGGGGGCAATGATGGGGTGACACAGCCCAGGAGTCAGGAAGAGAAGCAGCCACCAGAAGCTGGAAGGGTCCACGAAGAATTCTCCCTAGAAGCTGACTGTACTAGTGAAGCCAAGTTCAAATGCCAGACCTCTAGAAATGCAGGAATCAATTTATTGTTTTGATCTATTGATTTGTTGTCATGTGGTCCTGACTTGTGCCAAATTTGTTCAAAATGCCTTTCTTCTGAATCTTTATTAAGCATCAGGCACTTTTCTCGGAGTTCAAATATGTTATATAAATCCTCCCAAAAGTTATGAAGCCAGTTTTGGAGATGTAACACCAAACCTGGAATTTTTAAATAGCTTGTGCAAGAGTATATTAGAATTAAGTTGGTCAATTACTCCGTAGCTAAAAATAGTCATCACAAATTCATATAAACCATTTTACTAGAGGTTTTGATTGTAAAGAGCTCTTCCATTACCTGTATTCATTGCCAAACCAAGGAACATGAGAGTCAGGGAGACTAAGGAGGCAGGGGAATCCTGTGTCTTCTGCTCAGTTTTCTTGTGAAACTGAAGTCTGTTAAGGGAGTGGTTGGATATTTTTTTCCATAGACTACTTTTGAGAATTTTATAAACTTTGTTTTAGATGTTCATCTGGAACATGAAAAATCAAAATCTGCTAAGAAAGAAGAAGGAACAAAGGGACAGACTGAGAGCACATAGACTCCACATCAGGAGTACCAGGGAACCAGGTTCTGAGGCAGAGTGTCAGGATGTTCTTTAGGCCTGTCCACCAGGTGGCACCTGGAAGTGGAAGGACCCAGAAGCAGGCTAGAGAGGAGAAGCTATGTGGCAGTGTGTTCTCAATGCCCACCACCAACCCCACTGGAGGCTTTGGGCTAGCATGGTTCAGCAGAATGACTGGGTCTAGATGGTGAGGTGTTTGGATACTCTTCTGGAGCAGCCATTGGACATGGTCCACCCTGGGAATATCACCCACTTACATGGTATTTGTTGTCCTCACCACTATGTTCAAAAGCATCAAGGGGCAAGGGGTGCTCAGAGCATGTCCCCCACCCCCACTCTGGTCATGCCTATTTCTTCCCATTTTCAAGCAGGATAACTCATTGTTTGAGAGTTAAGATCTGCTGTGGGATGGTCTGTATGTCAAATGTGTTGCTGATTGGTCAATAAATAAATCACTGATTGGTCAGTGGCCAAGCAGGAAGTATAGGCGGGACAAGGAGGAGAAAAAACTGGGAAGTGGAAGGCTGAGTGAGGGAGACACTGCCAGCCGCCATGATGACAAACAGCATGTGAAGATGCCGGTAAGCCACGAGCCATGTGGCAAGGTATAGATTTATAGAAATGGATTAATTTAAGCTGTAAGAACAGTTAGCAAGAAGCCTGCCACGGCCATACAGTTTGTAAGCAATATAAGTCTCTGTGTTTACTTGGTCGGGTCTGAGAGGCTGTGGGACTGGCGGGTGAGAGAGATTTGTCCTGACTGTGGGCCAGGCAGGAAAACTCAAGCAACAAAGATCCTTTAGTCAGATTGCCTGGGTTAGAACCCAGGTCCACAGCTCACTACTATAACTCTGGACAAGATGCCCAACCTCTCTGGGTTGCATATTTGCATTTTAAAAGAGAAATAGTAATGGTAACTAGCTGACAGAGCCATTGTGAGAATTAAATACAGAAATGCTATAAGCGGCTTAGCTGGGCAGCTCATAAGTTCCCATCCATTTGTGCTACACAGTGATTTTTTTTTTTTTTTTTTAGGGAGGCACAGGAAACCGGTCGCCGTTGGAACCCAGGCCATACCTGAAGGTCACAGATAAATCCACTACCCACTGCTGCCAACCAGGCGGATGAAAATGAAAGTGCTTTGGGAGAGAAAGGGGAGGCCCCTCATGCTGAGACAGGGAGCAAACTAGGGCCTCTGTGTTCAGCAGTCCGTCGCCATCTCCTGCTTTGCAGTTTCCAGCTCTAACCCTTTTCATGACAGATCATCCCTCGACTTTCATCCCCTCCTCCTTCGGCAGCTCTCCTCCCGTCTGTTAGAACTCAGTTCCTTCCGTCTTTCACCCTGTGAAGGTCAGAGCGATCGTTTTAGAGTTGTGTAGACCCGGTCATACTTGTTCCTGTTAGCCCCGGTGAGTGCATGGGTGTGGAAATGATTCATGAGAAAGGTGTTGATAGGCCATTTCCCATCCACACCTTAATTACGGTTTTTTTTAGAAGCAGCCCCGCCCCCATCCACTGGGTGCAATCACATTACAGAATGTTAGTGTGACCTTTCTCCACCATGGCACAACTGTGTGTCTACAGACCTTCTTTTCTTTATTTATTTCCCTGTGTCCAGCCAACCACATTCTCACACTTCATTGATCCTAATGAAGGCTGTGTGTGTGCTTCCTGTTGAGCTTGCTGGCCATTTGCCTTAACTTATGATGTAAGCAATCCTGGTGTAATTAAAACTCTGACACGGTCTTTTCACAAAAAGGAAAAACATGTATGCACTCTATTTCAAACCTCTAAATTCTATTTGATTGATAAGAATTAAATCTCTCTCTTTTTTATATAGAACAATAAACACCTTTATTACATGAGCTATGAATGATGTTTTATTTGCCTTTCCGGGCTTTGATCTTCCTCAGATAGAACTCCAGCTCCTTGCCTTCTAGCACGTAGCCATCTGCTCTGCCACACTGGCCTGGTCTTGAGGCAATACAGGCAAGAAGCTTGCCCTGCTGGAACTGCTCCTCCAGAAGACTGCTGATTTTGGCGTTCTTTTTCCTTTCATCATATTTCTTTTGGATTTTCTTTGATCGCTTTTTGTTTAATATTTCTTCCTCTTCAGGAGTCAGCTTGACCCCCTTCTTGTGGCCCAGGGGCAGCGCCTAGTGAAATTCATACCACTGTCGATAAGCACAGTGCAGTTCTTCACCAGGGCCTTGGTGCAGACCAGCTCGTTATTGGATGCGTTGTAGACAACATCAATGATCCTTGTTTTCCGAGTACAACACTCAGAGCCCCAGGAAAAGTTCCCCACATCCAGTCTTAGGGCACGGAACTTCTTATTGCCTCCTCAGACTCGGACTGTGTGTATACGAAGAGGGCCAATCTTCATGTTGGCAGCAGGCCAACCCAGCTCATACTTCCACTTCTTGTGGTTGGGCTTTCTCTTATCCCCGGTCTTGTGGTGCTTGTGCCAGTTGTCTCGAGAGATGCCCATCGCTGGGCGCTGGCTGCAAGAATTAAATCTCTTATCATTAAAAAAAAAAAACCCAAGATTTTCTACTCTGAGGAAAAGGTAGCCTCATATAACATCTTAAAAAAAAAAACACACAAACTATTTTGTCGTGGTGATGGTAGTGTGTGTATGTGAATGCTATATCAAAGGTATCTGGGTGTGTGCACACATGCACGTGTGGAGTCCAGAAGTGGATACTGAGTGCCTTCCTCTATCCCTCTTCACTTTCTTTTTTCTTTTTTTTACACCCGATCTTTTACTGAACTTAGAGCTCACTGATTGGCTAGACTAGCTGCCTAGCAACTCCCCCCCCCCATCCTCATGTCTCTGCCTCCTAGCACCGCTGTTCCAGCCACACAACTACACCTGGCCACTTACATGAGTGCTTGGGCTCTGAAGTCAGGTCCCTATGCCGGGCAGCAAGCACTTTATCATACAATGAACCGTCTCCCCAACCCCTTTTCAGTGATGTTTCCCTAATTTTCTTTTCCTTTTTCTAGCATTTCTCTTTCACAACTTACACAGCCACTTTTACATATGTGGTATTCTTTGCCGCCGACACCCGGACCAAAGAATTTGAGAAGGGCATCTCTTGCTGACTCCCATTTCACGGTTGAGGACTGCCCTTGAAAGTGGCTATGAGTTGTTTCAGGTCTCTGAACCTGAATGAAGTTGCTTCTGTAGCTTAATTTGGATTAAGGTTTTCTAGCATACATGCCTAAGATACATGCAGCCTCACTATTCCTGCATTGTATCCCGTGACATCCGTAAAGAGAACAAAGACTTAAGAGCCATGGCATCTCTTCAGTACGCTCATATATGCAGCGTACCGAGAGATTTCTAATAACGAATTTGCGTAAGAAAAGAGAGAACTTGTTTTATGCGCACACACACATACAAATATGTGGTACAAGTGTGGCCCTCAAAGGCTCATGTTCTAGGTGCTCAAGGTGGTGACTGGAAAAGTGATGGGCCTTCTAAGAGCAGAAGCCGAGTAGAGGATCTAGAATAGGTTGGGGAATTTATGTAGTTCTCTCCTATCCAGACTCTGAAGTTAGCTCCTCAAGGGAGTGGGCGATTATAAATTTTAGAAAGTGAGACTAGGGCCTCTGAGTCTGGAGCCTCCTGATTGCCATGTGCTCTCCAGCAAGAGCTCCTGCCTCTGGGATGCCTCCTCCCCCCAAGCCCTTCATCAGCTTCCAGAACTGTGACCTCCCTTCTTTACCAGCTGCCCAGCTGTTTTGTCATAGCAACCACAAATGGAGTAACCCAGCACACAAACTTCACCTTGGAATAATACCAATATCCTGAATCATGTGTTATCGCGGGACCTCTATTCCTTCCTTCCAGGCACCCAGAGAGGTATAGATACACTCTTCCTCGAAAGGTTAGGAAGCCTGTGTTCTCTTCAAACAGGAGAACTAGAAGGGAAACGTGTAATTTCCAGTAACGTGTCACTATTAAAATTCCCCCAAAGTGTGTTATACAAAAGCTCTCCATGTTCCCCAAAGTTATTACTAAAAACCAATTTAAATGCAAAAGTCACAATAGGTTCTCTCAGCATTCCCAGACCCTTTGGGTGGGAAGAGTGTTCTCCAGGAATTGTAAGCTGACCTTGACTTGGGCAATTCTAGTTAACAAATTTTTAGTTACCATTTCAGTTAAATTTCACAAGTTTTAAATTACTTTTCTACATTTCACTCTGAAAAAAAAAATGAGCATGAAACTACTTTGAAAGACAGTCAAGATCACTGGCCTACCATGTGTGGTGAGCCCTCACCCAAGGTCTGTGGTGGTATTTTACTTGTACTGAAATGTGATTTTAATTGTATGTTAATAAATAAAGTTGTCTGGGGGTCAGAGCTATTGGAGCCATAGCAAGTGTGTGGCGGCGGTGGCGCACGCCTTTAAGGACCTGGAGGGCGGTACATACAGGCAGTGACGAGGCAGTCACATGTTTACAACCAATGAGAAGGCAGAACAGAAAGACTATAAAGACATACACACACAGGAAGTAGGGCCCTTTTCGGAGAGCTCTCTTGGCTGGAGAGGATCCCTGAATCAGGAAGGGTGAGGCTCTTAGCTCTGACCTCTTGGCTTTCTTCTCTGAATTGGCTCTGTGTTTCTTATTTTATAAGACCGTTGGTTACATCTACAAAGGTCCACGTGTCTCAAACTATCACATGTATGCTTTCAAAATACACTTTTTTTCTTTTCTTTTTTCTTTTTTTTTTGTTGTTTTTTGTTTGTTTGTCTGTTTGTTTTTGTTTTTCGAGACAGGGTTTCTCTGTGTAGTTTTGGTGCCTGTTCTGGATCTCATTCTGTAGACCAGGCTGGCCTCGAACTCACAGAGATCTGCCTAGCTCTGCTTGCTGAGTGCTGGGATTAAAGGCGTGCGCCACCACCGCCCAGCCAATACACACTATTATGCCTCAATAAATCTAGATACAAATTACTTAATATTAATGAACTAACAAAGTGTCAAATGTTCCCTATTTCTAAAAAAAAGGAAGGAAGGAGAAAGAAAGGAGGAGAAAAGGAAAGAAAGAAAGAAAGAAATAGAAAAATGCCATTCGTAATAAAAGTGGAAAACCTGATTTTATGTTCCATTTGGATATAAAAATTTGCTACATGCAGCCAGGTGTGGTGGCACATGCCTTTAATCCCAGCACTCAGGGGACAGAGAAAGGAAGACCTCTGAGTTCAAAGCCAGCTGAGTCTACAGAGTGAGTTCCAGGACAACCAGGGTTAGAGAGAGACCCTGTCTTGAAAAAAAAAAAGCTGTATACTCAATCTAAGGCACTGTCAGAAAGCCACTGTTAAGATGTTTAAGTGTTTAAACAGTGTTTAAAAAAGTAAGCTTTAAAAGTGAGGAAAATCTTCTAAACCTTGTAGTGTTGCATTGCTACCACATCTTGGCCAGGTGCTCATGAGGTACACAGGAGATCAAGCTGAGCAAACCATAGAGAACAAGCCAGTAAGCAGAACTCCTCCATGGTCTCTGCTTCAGTTCCTGCTTCCAGATTCCTGCCTTGAGCTCCTGCCCTGACTTCCCTATAACCTCTAAGACATAATAAAACCTTTCTCCCCGCAACTTGCTTCTGGTCAGTGTTTCATCACAGCACCAGAGAAGCAAAGTATGGCAGGGTCCCACCTCCTGATGAACAAACTGGACTGAGTTCACAGCTCATTGGGAGAGCTCTTGTTGAGTATGCGCAAGGCCCTGGATTCAATCCCTAGCACCTGGGGGGAGGGGCTGTTATTAGTTATGTTTCTGTTGCTGTGATAAAACTCCATAACCAAGGAAATATCTAGAAAGGAGAGTTTGTTTTGGCTTACTCTTCCAGAGGGTTAGCGTCCATAATGGCCTTGGAAATGCCAGCAGGCAGGCAGTGTGTCCACCAGAGCAGGAAGTTGAAGGCCTACATCCTTTCCCACAATCATGAATCAGAGAGCAAACTGTTAGTGCCACAAGGTGTTTCATCTCAAAGCCCATCCCCAGTGTCACACTTTTTCCAGCAAGCCTGGGCCACCTAAACATCCACAAAGAGTGCCACCAACTTGGGACCAAGTGTTCAAATATCTGAGACTAGGGTTGATAACCATAATGGCACAGACTGTGATAAACTCTCCAAAGTAAACACAAGTTGTGAGTATTGAGTGACATGGAAGTTATGTTTGTAAAAAATGATCCAGGGTCTCAAGAAAATGACCAGGCAAACCCTAGTTTTCCAGCAAGGCAAAAAGTTATGCTTCTGCAGAAGGGTGTATAGCTGTGCTAAGTCTAAGAAGCAATCCGACCATCTGGGGGTCCCACTAGGTTTTTATTCCTAAACCATGGGGTGCTGTGCCTCACCCTGAGTGGTCAGAGCTTAGCCTCACATTCTCTCACTATTGGCTAATACAGAGCAGCACAGTTTCTAGTGAGAAATGAAACTCGAGCATATATTTTGATTTCAAGAAATGCAGACCTTGGAAGAATTTGAATTTCTGCCAAGTAACTTCTTCACAGTTTTTTTTTTTCCTTTTTTTGGAGTTTTGTCTTCTTTAACCCTTATGTAAGAAAGGCAATGCATTTTATTTACATTTTCCAAATATTGGCTTCTGACATTTAAATTTTTGTGAGTTCTCTTTCCCATGGACTCTAGACTGGACATGTATCTTTCTCTGTCACACACACATTCTATAAGGAGAGCATTTGCACAGAGAGATGGGGCTTGGTGAGGGAAGGAGAAGGTGTGATAACACGGACAAGGAATGCTTCTCCCAACATGTCATAGTTAAGCTGAGATCTAAAGGAAGTTAACTACCCTGCAGAAGAGAATTTTGACAAGTAAGATAAGCTATGTTGGTGAAAAACGATCGACTGAGGTCTGAGAGTCTGGGAAGGCAAGCTTGAAACACTGTGCACCTGGGAAAGACCAGCTACAAACTCTTCTGCCTAACTTCTGCTTGAGCCGCTTTCTACCCAGATACCACAATATATCAAAGGAAGTCATAAATGTACAGTTATTTTCATGGACAGTGTTTCACTCTGAGTAAATATGTGGAAATATTGCTTCGTTGAAAATTAGCAATAGCTGCATACATGCCAGGCAGGATTCTGTGTTACTGGCAGCACGTAGCTACTATGTGAACACATTCTGCTAGAGAGAGTAGGGGATAGACCACAGCATCCTCACTCAGCCACGAGACTGAGAGGCCACATGTGGGGAAAGAGGACCACAGATATCAGAGAGAGAAGATCCGGCCATCTCAATATACCAGCTGAGCCTAGTCCCGCCTGCCCTATTGAATAAATTCAGCTGTTAAAGTAACCACACAGGAACACTGCAGCTGAATCCAAGAAAACAAACGACAAACGGAACCATAGTTTTCCTTTCCTCTCTCTTTAGAATCGGTCTTACTCTGTAGCCTAGGCTGATCTCAAACTCTCCATCATCCCACCTCAGCCTCCCACATGTTGAGATTACATTTATGAAGCTCCATTCCCAAATCAATCAGTACATCTTAAATAGAGGTGATCTTGTCTCCCGGAAGGTATCTGGCAACATCTGGAAGCAGTTTTGATTTTTGCACTCAAAGGTTTTGGGGTAAAGTGCTACTGGCATTTAGTGGGTATAGGCCAGGCAAGATCCTAAATATCCCTCAATCTACAGAATGAGGCAAAGACTCACCCAAGCTCTCAGTAATACCTATTATGTAAAGAAACTCTGACCTAAACAAAGCAGTTTCCTATAATTTTTGAAAAGGCCATTGTCACACAGTCCCTCACAGAGGTCATGCCAATGTATTTTACCAAGGACATTAAATGAAAATCCTAGGTTCCTGTCCCTTCACCAGACACACAGAAATGTGTTAGTAAGTATACAGCATATTCCTATATTTCAATAGGAATAACTGATACCATGATCTTGAGATATAGCTCTTGAGTAATGAGGCTGTATGTATTTCCCACGTGGAAGTCAGTTATAGCCTCATGCTGTCTGTCCATATCTTAGCTCTCTTTCTCTGTGATTATTCTTTTTTTATGCAGTGCTGAGGATTAAACCCAGGCAAGCACTGTCACCTGAAGCTGCCAACCCTTCGTGTCGATTTGCTAAAGCTTTAGATGTGTCCCTTTGTTTATTGTCTTCGTTGAAACTATGCTCTGTTTAGCAAACTGACTTAAAGTGGTAAATAGCTAGAAACCAAACTATACCAAAAAAAAGTCGACATAAGTGAAAAAATATGTTTGTATACTGTAACTTGCACCAGTGAAAGAAACCAACAAATGATGGATGTGTTGGAGAAAAGAAATACTAATATTTGCTGCCAGAAACCATACCGTGAGGTACAAAGAGTCAGCATGTATGAGCAGGGGCAGATGGACTGTGTACCTCAAAGAGGACACAAGAACGTACCCTATGAGGCCAGGCAGCTGAGGATCTGAAAAACTGGATTTCAAAATGCACAAAACTGCTTCAAAGAATAGTGAAACTTGATAAAAGTCATACTCAAGTTTAGTCTCTTGGCTACCCTCTAATTTTTGACCCCTGTGACCTCTCTTTCTTTCAGCCCCACTTAATATAAAAATAGTCACCATCCATGGCTCAGATTCAGTCTTGGCTCTACTGAGGACTAACTATGTGACTCTGAAAGAGCTACTTAACCTCCCAACGTCTCCACTTAATCATCTGGAAAATGAGAATAATGATTCTCAGCCCACAGAGCAGTGAATTGGTAATCAACATGACAAAGAGGAGTGAACAGCTAAAGTTAGCTATTATACTTGTGCACACTAATACATGTACATGATTACTCTATCTCTAACAAATAGCATAATATTTGAATTTTTAATCTCCTGTTACAGGTACCTCTCCTCATTTCACAGATAGACCAAAACTCAGAGAAAGTGAGTAAAACTTTTCTCCTCATCAACTTTAGGTTGTCTGCAATATTAAAGAAAAAGCTATCTTTACAAGGTGTGGTGGTTTGAATGAAAATGCCCCCCAGAGGCCCATAGGGAGTGGCATTATTAAGAGATATGGCCTTGTTGGAGGAAGTATGTCACAGGGGTTGGACTTTGAGGTTTCAGATGCTCAAGCCAGGCCCAATGTCACTCTTCTTCCTGCTTCCTGGTGATCCAGATGTAGAACTCTCAGCTACCTCTCTAGCACCATATGTGTTTGCACGCCGCCATGCTTCCCATCATGATGATAACGGACTAAACCTCTGAACTGTAAGCCAGCCCCAATTAAATGTTCCTTTGTAAGAGTTGCTGTGGTCATGGTGTCTCTTTTAAAGTTAGAAACCCTAACTAAGACACCAGGAAACCCATGAGAACAAGAAGTCTTCATCACACAGGCAGTTGGAAAAGGATCTTCAAGTATATGAAGAGTCATTGTGAGGACCAGAAATTAACTTTGATCTCTGCAGCTGATCGGAGAAGTGATGCCAATAAGATCAAGGAATGCAGAACTTGGTTCTGTATCATTTCACTTGCTATGTTTTCTACAAACCTCCTTCAGGTTTCATCTCTGATTGAGTGTCTGTTGAACAAATGAATGAAGCCTAAGAAGTCCTGACTCATCCATTAACTCATTCTTTCACTTCAGACAGATTTATCAATTCCTTCATGTTTCAGTTTTATTACCTATAAATCAATAAAATTAAAGCAAATAATTTCCCAAGAGGACAACACATTACTTACAAAATAACAAAATACCTGCCAAGGTACCCAGCATAGTCCTGTACAACACTCTGTTCCCTCCCCTAGCCCACACAATACCAAAAGCCATGTGTGACAGCTGGAATTGAACAAAGATAAATATCTCACTTTAGGAGCTAGAGAATCTATCTTCAACTCAGCTGGTGATTTTTGCTTGCTTTTGTTGCGTTGGGGCCTCACATTCCCACTGAGTGCATAGAACAAAACCTGCAAATCAATAGTGGCACATATACTGCTGCTATGAGCCAGGCACTGTGTGTGTGTGTGTGTGTGTGTGTGTGTGTGTGTGTGTGTGTGTGTGTGTCACAGAAGTGGATTCTGTTGGTCCATACCCCATCCTCAGGAAGTAGGTATCAGTCAAAGAACTAAGACAGAACAGCTAGTTTGTCTCTAGAAGAGTGTGCAGTTAGTAAGCACCAGCGATATGAACCCAGGGAGTCTTGCCTGTTAACCACTTCCTGCACCACAAGAGAAAAAACAAAACAAAACAACTGCACAGGATCTGCAGTGTGAAGGATGATTAACTGTCATGAGGCAGATGTTGGCATCTTTGACTTTGATTTCCCATCCAGGAAGCACGGGGATCCTAGTCAGGGGTGGACAGATGAAGTGATTCAACCTCAACAGAGTACAAAATAGTAAACTGGACATGGTCTTATGCCAAGGAGAGGAATCCTGCTATGTGGAGTGGGACATTTCTCCTAGACCATGCTGCTCAGACAGAGTCATGAATTGGGGACCCTTGGGATCACCGTGTGACATGGGGCTCTGACGTACTTTCATTTACACAGGAAATAACACAGTCATTGACACAGTTGCCCACCGTGTGCATTGCAGGGATGCTGACGCACTGAGCTGGGGGTTGGGGTGGAAGCAGAGGTGGGAGAGCTGCTTCCTTGTGCCAATAGGTTGCCTGCTTAGGGCCTGTTCTGTGCCCCGAGTCATGTGGGGCAGCTGCATACACAGCTCAGACTTTGTGCAGCAGAGGAGGATGGACTCCCATTGCATAGCTTGGCATTTTGGTTTTGAGTCTAGTTTTTAGCAGCTGAACCATCTCTCCAATCCCCCATTGCAATAGCTATAAATCAGGTTTTTAAAGTTTTAGTGCCAGGTTCAATTTGGGGTTGAATTTTAAGGGGAAAATGGGAAGAAAGGGGTAAAGTGGTCTCAATAGAACTCTTGCTCTCTACTTTTAGAATTATTTAGATGTAGTATTATACCAGGCTTTTTCTTTGGAGCCACTAACGAGCCCCAAATCATGACACAGGGACTTATTAGTTATGAATGTGGGCCTAGCTCAGGCTTTTTCTGGCTAGCTCTTTTAACTTAAATTAACCTGTTGCTCTTCATCTACCTTTTGCCTCGGGGTTTATTACCTTTCTTCCTTCTGCATATCTTGCTTTCACTGCTTCTCTATGTCTGGCTGGCTGACAGCTTCCTGGTTCCTGGCCCCAGGCATCATTATCTCCTCTCTTCTTCTCTCATTCTTCTAGATTCTTCCTCCTATTTATTCTCTCTGCCTTCTAGCCCAACCTATCCTTTCTCCTGCCTAGCTATTGGCCATTCAACTTTTTATTAGACCAATCAGGTCCTTAGGCAGGCAAGATGAAACAGATGCAAAACATATTTACATAATTAAACACACATCCTTACATCGTTAAACAAATGCAGGATAAACAAATGCAACACACCTTCACATCGTTAAGTAATATTTCACAGCCCAAACAAATGTAACACATCTTTACATAGTTAAAATAATATTCCACAATATAGTATCTTGTGCTAACTCTCAAGTTCAGTGGTTAAGTCTTTCTGCTGAAGAAAAACCAATTTGCTGTGTGTGTATCAGTGAAAAGAATGTCCATACATGCCGTACACTTTCTGGAATGCATGAGTGGACTGTCACTATCATTCCACAATGACAGCAGTGAGGACCCTAAGGATAGCTAACACTATTCAGAACTCCATTCAACTTGTTCCTAAGGAGAAAAACATCCTTCATTTTTAAATTACATGTATTTTGGTATAATTAGCCTTTGTGGTAAAGACTTATTCCTTGTTAACTGCCTCAACCCACTCCAGACTATTATCCTCTATTAAGGGCAGGAAGAAGGGAAGAGAGTGGGAGAGAGCAGCAGGAATTTTGGGGAGAGCCAAGTTAGTATGTGCTTTGCATCCAGATCCCAACCAGTCAAAGAATGACACGTTTGTGATCAAGTGAGAATACTTGGACATGGACCAAGAATTAGGTGTCATTAAGGGATCACTGTTAATCCAGTCAGACTTGACCATGGTAACACAGTTACAAATGTCCTGATGGCCTTATTTTAAAGACATTAGCACAAACAGTAAATGAAACATCTGTAGCAATTTGGTGATAATTGCTAACTCCAGGTTGTGAATATGAGTGTTGATTTTGCTATTCTCTATATGCATTTTTCTGTATGTTAAATTTTCTCATTAAAACTGTTACAAATTACTTCTTTTTCTCTTGAATGCCCTTGTCTGTTTTATTTTAAATTTTCATCTTTTGCTTCACTTTCTTTTACAGAAAATTTGGTGTATATGAGACATAATTTGAAGACTAAGCCTGATCTCATTTTTGATTGACATTTTAGAATTGTATCTTTTATACAATTCCAACATGTAACACATGGAAAAAATATTAAGGCCTTTTTCCTTCTCATTTCTTTCTTTGTTCTCTCTCTCTCCTTTTTGCATTATTGAGTACATACAAGACAAGTACTCTATGACTTAGATCACTGAGCTACATCTGAGCTATGCCTCCAGGCCTCTTTATTTAGTCATAGTCACTTTAATTGTGAGACAGTCCCACTAAGTTGCCCAGATTGGCCTTGAGCTTGGGACTTGTGCCTCAGTTTCCTGAGAGAAGCAGACATTACAGGCCTGTGCCATAAGGCACAAATTTTCTTTTTCATTTTGGCATCATTTCAAGCTTACAGGAATTCTAAGGATAATGCGAAAAATCCTTCACCCATCCATATGCATCAATTGTTGACTCTTGGCCACGTTTTCATCCTTCACTCTTCCCTTTTTCTTCACATTTAGATATGTTGTGTCTGAATCACTGGAAAAGAAATGACAGATGTCATTCCCTTTAATACCTAAACAGTACATCTCCTGAGAACAGGGACCTGAGGACACAGCATAACACATTATCAAATTCAGCACACAGTACACATTCAGGCTTCATCAATGGGCTCAACGATGTCCCCAGTCCAGAACTCAGGATCCAACCAAGGGTTGTATGTCACACTTGTCATGTCCCTTCAGACCCTTTAGTCTAAACTAGCTTGTCAGGACTTCTCTGTCTTCTATGACATAAGTGTTAAAGAGCACAGGCATTGTTTTGAATAATGTCCCTTAGTGTAGGCAGAAAAGCTAGTGACTGTTTATTATCAAGGCTTCTGTCAATTCAACCTTTCTCTTTTGTAAGAACAGCTCTAATTGTTTTATAAGAAAAGATAAAATGAACTGTTAAACCTACGAAGTATCCATGAAGAGCATTATCCTCAAGCGGGTTAGGATAGACTTTACTAATGAAAAAAATTAATTGAATAAATTTCCCTGACAGAATCAGCTTTAAGCTAAATTAAAACAGCTAAAATAACTTAGTATTAAAACATGCTATCAAAGAACTCTTCAGGGATTTCTAGAAATTCGAGTCTCATTTCTGTTAATTTCACTTATTTTGAACCTTGTAAGATATGAGTATTTTATCTGATCTGTGCAAGATATATTTATGCAAAAGCAAGAAAACCATGTTGTAACTTAGGGATATCTGCCATAATTAGATTCTTAGACAGAGGGGAACTTAGAGATTATCCCATTCAACTCTCATGGTTTTTTTGTTGGTTGGTTGGTTGGTTGGCTTGTTTCAGAAAACAAGACCCATATCTAGACAATATCAGACAAGTCCTTGTGGACATTTGTACAAGGCAGCTCACTCAGTACTGTTTGTAAGAGTTTAGAAGAGCTCCCAACCTCCATACAGATTCTCTGTCATCATTTACTCATAATGTAAAAGCACTTTTAGTGAGACACCCAAGAGATGTGAAGCGGAAAGTGAGATTCTAAAATAGTATGCACAGTAGAATCTCATTTTTATAAAAGCAAGTGCAGGTGGTTATGTGTGGGTGTAGAGTAGAGTTGAGACATAAATACATCAAAGTGGCAGTAGTGATTGCCTCTAGGTAAGATTAGAAATGATCTGACCTGATTTGTGTGTGTGTATGTGGTACTGGGTTGAAACTAGGGCCTCTGAAATGCCAAACAAGTTAAGTACTTCACACTGAGCTACACATGCAACCAGTAACTGTATTTTTAATCTTAGTGCAATGAGAATGAGAAATTTGGAGTAATTGAGATTTGCTTGTTTGGGTTTTTTTTTGTTGGTTTAGAGTTATTGCTTTCTTTCTTTTGGGAGGGTGTTTCGAACAGGGTTTCTCTCTTTTTTTTTCCTCTCTTCTTCTTTTCCATTTTTTTTGTTGTTGTTTTGTTTTTCCTGTTTTACAGTTTTGTTTTGTTCTGTTTTGTTTTGAGACAATATGTAGCTTGCTCTGGCATGAAACTTCCTATGTAGCCCAGGCTGGTCTCTTGACCCTGCTGCATCTATCTTTTAAATGCCTGAATAACAGGTGTGTGCCACCATGTGCAGCCTGGGATGTCTATATCAATATTATTTCACTAAACAAGATTTCAAGAAGAGGAAGTTGTTTCCTTTTCACTTTTTCAAGTGAATATTAATCACCATCAAAAGTATGCTTGGCAAAGTTTGAAATCTTTGCTGGAAGCACTATTCCTAACACCCAGGGCCATATGTAACTGCATATGTAACAGTGAAGAGAAAGTGAGCTCAACAGAGAATTTACGGTGATTCAGCCATCATTAGAGAAGCTTTCTCCTACAGCATATGGGGACAAATATAAAGACCCACAGCCAGACATTACTCAGAGAGTGAAAGAACTTAGAACACTCAGCCCTAAGTGGGATGTCTCTACCAAATCCCTTCACTCAGAGCTCTGGGAACCCTGCGTAAGAGGAGGCAGAAAGTGCATAAGAGCCAGGGGGAGGAAACCAAGAAAACAAGGCCCTCTAAATCAACATAAACAAAGCCCATATGAACTCATACAGACTGAAGCAGCATGTACAGGGCCTGCATGGGTTTGCACCAGGTCCTCTGTGTATATATTATGGCTTCCAGGTTAGTGTTTTTATGAGATTCCTGAATGAGTGGGTCTCTGACTCTTGTGACTTCTCTTTTCCTTCTGTTGGTTTGTCTTGTCCAACTTTGATGTGATAGTTTTTATTGTAACCTATTAGATTCTATTTTGTTATATTTTTTAAAATGAATGAATGCATTAAAACCTAGCCACTAGTGTAAATGTTAACTGAACTGTCATATATACCTACTTGGCGATGTGCACTAAAACCTAGTCACTAGTGTAAATGTTAACTGAACTGTCATATATACTTACTTGGCGATGGAAAACCAGCTTTTTTCTAATAAAGTGACACTAGATATGTCAACCATTCCAGGGCAGTCCTCATGTTCAGGAGTAGTTGACCAATATATAATGGACTCAAGAGTTTTTTTGTTTGTTTGGTTTTTGTTTTGGTTTTCGTTTTGTGTGTGTGTGTGTTGTTACAGTTTTGGGTTTCTTTTTCTTTTTAGATGATGTTTTATTTTGTTTTCTTGGTTTTGAGAGGTTTGTTGTCACATTGGGTTTTTGTTTGTTTTTTGACAAAGAATTTAAAGTTGGGTGAGTAGGAAGGGGAAAAGATCTGGAGGGCCTTGGGGGAGGGGAAGAATACTATCAAAGTACATTTAAAGCTAAAAATTATTTTAAATAATAAAAACATAACAAAACAAACAAAAAAAGTGGTGTTATACAGAGGGGTTGGACTCTGAAGAGAAACGGAATGAACCTTCATCATTTGAGAAAGGTTTTCTTTGTATGCATTGTGGTTTGTGAGGAGGGGAGTTGGGGAACAGATGAACAGAAAAATGGATGTAGATGGATTAATGGTTGTACAAATGTGCTTCAATATATATGAACAGGTATGGTGGATTACAGTCCAAAGGACTGGAAATGCATGTGGGGTACTGCAATAGATGGCTAGAAAACCTGGGTTTTTATGTTTTAATATACAAGACAACATTCATAGTAACAACATTTCTTCATGCTGTTGACACCCTCGTGGGGAAATCCAGGAAACCTCAGGGCTCTACCCGTCCTGAATCTTCGTCCAATCACTTGTCCTGTGTCTTGAAAAGCATCCAATCACCTTTGGTGCCTGAAAGAGTAGATGGAAAGCTGAAAACTGGTTGCAATCAACCATTAAGGAATTAATTTTTTTTTTTTTTTTTTTTAAGAAAGAGTTTCTCTGTGTAGCCCTGGCTGTCCTGGAACTCACTCTGTAGACCAAACTGGCCTTGAACTCAGAGACCTGCCTCCTCCTCCTAAGATCTGGGATTAAAGGTGTATGCTATACTGCCTGGCTAAGGAATTAAATTTTTTTTGAGACAGTGTCTCATTACTTAGCTCTCGCTGGTTTAGAACTTTATATTAGACCAGGTTTGTCTCAAACTCACAGTCCTGTGTGCTGGGATTAGAGACATGTGCCTCCATGCTTGGCCATTTAAAGAATTTATGATCTCTGTAGAAGGTGGTGGGTCTCCTTTAAAAATCTACAGAAATCTGCAATCTATCCCTTCAAAACAAAGGGAATAAAAAGCACATTATTCTGGCATAATTCCAAAATGAATTTCCAGACCTATTCATTGACAGCTCTGAGGTTCACCAGCTCCAGATTAAGAAATTCTGAATTACAAAGAATCAACTAAGCAGGGCTCATAAAGAACTCATGGAGACTAAATCGACAATCATGGAGCCTGTATGAGTCTGAGCTAGGTCCTCTGCATATATGTCATGACTATGTAGCTTGGTGTTCTTGGGGAATTGTTAATAGTGGGAATGGGGGTGTCTTTGACTCTTTTGCCTGTTCTTGGGACACTTTTCCTTTGCCTCATCCAGCCTTGATATTAAGGTATGTGCCTAGTCTTGTTGTAGCTTGTTATGCCATGTTTGGTTGATATCCCTGGGAGGTCTGCTCTTTTCTGGAGGGAAACAGAGGAGAAATGGATCTGGGGAGAGGGGTGTGGGGGCTGGAATCAGTGGCAGGAGGAGAGCTGTGGTCAGGATATAAGAGAAGAATAAAAAAAATCTGGATTAAACTATAGAGACAGAATTGGCCAGAGAAATTTTGGAGATCATACCTTTATAGTTTATTGGCAGAAAGGGTTCTGGCAAATTTAATTTAGCTTAAGTAACTAGGCACTGAAAATAAGAGAAAAAAATCCAGCAGTTTGGTGCACATCTGTAATCTCAACAATCAGGAGGCTAAGGCATGAAGATTTTAAGATCCAGACCAGCCTTAGCTACATACTGAGACCCTGTCTCAAAAAGCAAAACAAAAATTAGAAGAAAGAAGTTAGAAGTCTATATCTTTTTTCTGGTTGATATTTTGAGTTAAAACAATGCCTTTTAGAATAAATAATTCACCATAGTTCCAAGTGATTAAGGACAAGAGTTCATGATTCCTTACAAACAAACAAAGAAAACTATATTCACTTATTAACAAGTCTATTGAATCCCCAGTGTATGCCAAGCCTTGTTCCAGGAGCTGAAGACAGGACAAAGAACCACAGTGACAAAGTGCCTGCCATGGGGAACCTACTTTCTCACTGAAGAGAAGGAGTCAAACAACAAACTAGCGTTATGTGACATAATGTCATATTGTAATATGTGCCCAAAAGAAAAATACAATAGAGAAAAGAGAGCAATGGGGAGGCCGTGTGCCAGGAAGCAGACAGGCAAACCTAACCATTCAGTAGGCTAGTCACAGCTATGCTGCATCTAGTCTATTTGATGGAGAATAGTAACATGTCCCCAGGCATGTGGTAGGCAACTACGGATTTTACAAATGTGTTCCTTTCTACCACAGTTAGGAAAGAAGGACCAAAACTTGTTGAAATTGATATATGTTGTAGATAATGATATACCATTGTAATTTTCCCTCAGGGCTATATGGATTTGTAGCCCTCTACCATAACATAGTCCAATGAGATATAGACCATCTAAGTATCTCACAAAACACATTAGTGGCATCATGTGAACAAGAAGTAACTAACATGTGGAAGGCTATAGTAAGAAACATGTATTCCAGAAAGTGGGGAGGAGAGCCTATAAAAATGCAGGACTTCCTTTTGTATCCATAAAATTTCAAGGGTCCTGAGAGTAAGGTGTATGCTGGAATAAGTTCCCAGGTAAGAGTTAATTATTGCATCTTGCATCTCTCCCAATGAAAGGAACCACAGTGCCTCCAGGACTTCTTTGGGTTCAGAAGGCAACACATTCTATTCCTACACTCATGGTTGGGGCCCATACACTTAGTGCTGCTTTGGATGAGTCTCTGAACAGAAAAAACCTGCAGATCAAGCTGAATCTGCAATGGAAGTAGCCCTGAAACCATGTAGTGTGTCGACTCTGTGATGCAGGAGAGCCATATGGAGTTTGCCCCCAGAATCCTAACCCTTCCAAGTACTGCTTCTGAGCAGGTCCTTGAGCTGAGCCTTCAACAGACTGTCCCACCACTTTGTTGCTGTGGCAGTTGGCTGGCCTGCCATATGATAGGAGTCACCCTTACGTCTTTATTGCTGTAACCAAGTCCCTTTTCTAGTATATGGGGCTCCAGGCTAGTGAATTAAGCCTTTCCCAAGTCCTCAGAAAGGAATGGTTCCAGGGGGCCAGAATTCAGGAAAAGGAAAACCCTTCCTCAAAATATTGGTCTACTGCCGACAAACAGCTACACTTCAATACAAATGAAGTCCAGGGCAGTGACCCTCTTCCCTACCCTCTGTTGCTTCCTCTCTTAGTAAGTTCAGACTCACAAAGCTTGTTCCCTGCATGGCCTTCATTTCTGCTACGCTGGCCCCTTGATTCACACATTCATCATGCCAGCCGTGGGATGACATTGGCTAGCTGCCAGCCAATTATTGTGGAGGGGCTACCCACCACCCCCACTTTCCCCAGCGTGCTCTCGAGTAGGAGCAGCAGGAAATGTTAGTTAGAAGGATAGAGGGGGGGAGATGGAAATAAAGACAGAAGATACAGGATAGCCACAAGAGGGCCTGGATCCTAATCCAAAGAGCCTCAACTGTCTCTGCCCTAGGGTATTTAAAGGAATGCCAAGGGGTAGAGCAAAAGACCTCCCCGCAAGCACAGCCAAATGCAGACCATCTCAGACACCTGCACTCAGGCCCGTGGTCCAATCATCCTCTCCATGCAGACCTGCTGGGTAAGGCCACTAGGAAACCCAAATGGGCTCCCACAAATTATCCCGGTAATTTTGCCTTGTGGGCTTTCCATGCCTCTTTTGTGATGTTCTCTGGTGGAGGTTAGCATTTCTTCAAGTCTATCCACTCGCCTCCACCCTCAGCCACCAATCCTTTTTCTTTCCAGGCTCCTGGCTAACTCATCAAGCCGTTTGCCCATGATTTTTTACATATTTTAATCCAAAACAACTTGCGTTTCCACACAAAATGGATGCCCAGGTGCACAACTGCCTGGGAGGCTTTTTCTTGGCCAGCCTCCATACACCACCTCTGAATGCTCCACGGACAAACTATCACTCACTTATTTGCAGTTCACCCTCACTTACAAAGCCAAAGCCTTTTCTGTTGTACCAATTGGTCATGCAGAAGCCCTTTCCAGCCAAGACTGTGCACTTGTTGGGGAGGATTGCTGAAGCAATGTGCCCTTGAATGTCTGGACTGCTCCTCATGCAGCTTACTTGTCTCCACCGGCCCTCATGCTCAAGCCCAGGTGTCTCACCTTCATATGGCAATTACTGCTGTGTTCCTCTTATGATTCTGTTGACTTTCTAGTTGATCAGTCAGGCATGAGCATTCAACCTTGACAAGAGGAAAGTACGCTCTGCTGTCCTCCTGCCCTGATCTCAAATGAGCTCTTGCGGATATTAATACACTGCATATCCTTAAACACAGGAAGTAGCTGAAGTCTGTTTTCTCAAAGGCTAAGAACTGAACGGTGCTTCTCCCCTCTCCACACTCAGAAACTACCTGAGAATATGTCTAGCTAGTTGCATGAAATTTTCATTAACGCAAATGCGGCAGGAGGGTCCGGGCATTCATATACTCTCCTAACCATTCTAATGGAAATAAAGCCTCATAGTTGTGGTTATTTCCAGGTCTTGCTATTGTAGAATAGCTGGGTTCTAGTGGTACCATATTGCCCTGGCTGTTGTTGATTGTATTCTTACACTGGCATTTAGGCACCTGGGTTTGGGGTGATTAGGTCAAGGTCCTGATTTGAGTTTGTCTTTGTTGGATGGGTGTCTTGTTCCTTGGTTTCTGTTTGCTCTTTGGTCTTCTAGTCTTTGTGGCCTGGATTTCTGGAGGCCAGCATGACCTCTGATCTAGTAAAGTATCTCTGTCCAAGTTGGAAGCTGGCCTTCTGGCAGTTAGCTTAGCCTTTGTTGCAGCAGGGGGGTGGGAGTTCTCTGTTCTGAATGGTATGGCCTACACCTGTTCTTCTGACTGTAGCCTGCATCTGAGCAGGTGAAGTCTGCTGGAGTTGCGAGAAAGGGCTGTTCTGACTGGTGTAGCCTGCACCTGAGCCACAGGAGTCCACTGAGGTGGGGGCAGGGCCCAGCAGCAGTGGGGGTGATGAGGTGGGGGACAAGGACTGTGGGAAGGGCCTTGGGGAGCAGAATCTGGAGAGTGGGGCAGTTCAGCTGGCAGCCAGGTCACTCACCTGTCCTCACTCACTTGCTGTTATTTTTTTTTTTTGAGCAAAGACTTTTTAATGAATATATTTTGCAAATATATTGGAGAATCATGCAATGCTGTCTGCATTGTATGCAATCCTTTGCAACTGGACCTGTAATAGCAGAACCTTTCATCTCACCTTTATTGTTTATTATGAGCCCCCCATTATCTTAAAAATAAAGAAACACCCCATCTTTTCTTCGATATGACTTTCGTTGTTGAATTACCACTGCTGGATAGACCTTTTTGCGTAGTTCTGGTTTGCCTTTCTTAACTGTGGCCCTCACCATGTCGCCCACACCAGCACCAGTCTGTTCAGTTGTCCCTTGATTCCCTTCACAGAGATGTTATACAGATTTTTGGCTCCTGTATTGTCAGCACAGTTGATCATAGCTCCTACCACAAGACTCAGGGCAATCTGGAATTTTGCTCCGGAGGACCCACCACATCTTTGATTTTATATTGTGAATACCTGGAAAGAGTCAGAAAAGCCATGTGCAGTTATTTTAAGGGAATTCACTTTGGAAAACGTTCAGACAAGTTCAGGATTGGGTAATACTACTTTTCTGCCTCCTGTGTTTTAGCATGTGACCTAAACTGATCATAGCATCAGCATCAACGTCATTAACATCATCACAGCATCAGCATAATGTTATTTTTTTCTGTTCAGTCTTTTAGGAAGTAACTCCAAATTACCATGTTATTACAACACAAATGAGATTGCTATTATTTGTTTATTGTTATTTATTACTATAGCATAATTCTAACTATAATTGCATTTAATACTTAGGAAAACCTAATAAAGGAGACTGTGAGAGACTCACAAAGCCATTCATTCCCAGGTGTGATGATTGCTAAGAGTGCCTTTATCATAGTGATGATCATAGCTATGATTTATTTCAGTGAATGATACAAAGAAAACTGAGCAAAGGAAAAAGGTTTATGGCTGAAAGCCAGAGGTAATCAGGCCAAGCCTCTAAGAGTCCGATAGTATGTGTAATGAGTGGTAACAGCTTATTTGATGTCTTCTACCAGGCAAGCTCACTAAAGTCTCAGTGCCTGAGATTTTTATTGGAGAACCAGCCACACAAACACCAAAGTGAGGACTCTGAAAAGGAATTCAACACAAGCCATGTTGTCTGCACAAACTGTTTAGGTAGTCTGTAGCATCCTTATCAGAGATTGGTGGGAACCTTCCCCAAGTTGAAATATTTTAAAATCAATATTAATTCAGATACTTCAACAGGGTTTTGTGTAACCCAGAATGGCTTCTAACTCCTTATGAAGGGGAGGATGACTTTGAATTCCTGATCCTGCCGTCTCCACCTTCTAAGCACTGGGATTACAGGTATTACATGGTGTTGAAGATCTGTAGGTGAGAGGTTTTTCTGTGTCCCACTCTGTCCCATAGCAGGCTTCCAAATAAACACTCAGAAGCCCATAGCTCAGACTTATTACTAATCAGCTCTTACACTTAAATTTACCCATAATTCTTATCTGTATCTAGCCATGTGGCTTGGTACCTCTTCTCAGTGTGGCATTCTCATCTTGCTTCCTCTGCATCTTGCTGTGGGATGGTCTGTATGTCAAGTGTGTTGCTGACTGGTCAATAAATAAATCACTGATTGGTCAGTGGCCAGGCAGGAAGTATAGGTGGGACAAGAAGGAGAATAAAGCTGGGAAGTGGAAGGCTGAGTCAGAGACACTGCCAGCCGCCACGATGACAAACAGCATGTGAAGATGCCGGTAAGTCACGAGCCATGTGGCAAGGTATAGATTTATAGAAATGGATTAATTTAAGCTGTAAGAACAGTTAGCAAGAAGCCTGCCACGGCCATACAGTTTGTAACCAATATAAGTCTCTGTGTTTACTTGGTCAGGTCTGAGCAGCTGTGGGACTGGCAGGTGATAGAGATTTGTCCTGACTGTGGGCCAGGCAGGAAAACTCTAGCTACAGCATCTGGCTGATGACTCCTGACTCCATCCTTCCTCTTCCCAGAATTCTCCTAGTCAGGTCTCCCTGTCTATACTTCCTGCCTGGCTACTGGCCAATTAGCGTTTTATTAAACCAGTTCAAGTGACAAATCTTTACAGTGTACAAGAGAATTATTCCACAGCAAAGATCAGCCCATGTTGTTGTGCATGGTAAGTGTGTGGTTTGAATGAGAATGCCCCCCCATAGTTCTTGGTCCCCAGTTGGTGGAACTGTTGAGGAAGGATTAGGACATATGGCCTTGTTGGAAGAGGTGTGCCACTGGTGGTGGAGGTGGAGGTTTCAAAAGTCCGTGCTGTTACAAGTTAGTTTGTTCTCACACTTGAGGCCATGTAAGTATGTAAGCTCTCAGCCACTGCTCCTGCTGATGGTCGTAGACTCGCCCTCTGAACAGTAAGCCCCAATAAACTCTTCTATATGTTGTCATAGTTATGCTGTCTTAACCCTGCAATGAAACGTAACTAAGATAGTAGGCAAGTACTCTACCAACTAAGCTGCACCTCAACCCTTTATTTGTTTGTTTGTTTGTTTGACACAGGGTCTTGCTATATTTGACTGCCTCGCTTCAACTTCAAAGAAATACTTCTGCTTTCCCTCCCAAGTACTGGAATTACTATGTGAGTCTCAGGGTGTAGCTCACTTTCAAATATTTGTTCTATGAATGAAATCTTTTTTTTAAAAAAAATGACTTTAATTTTATGTTTGATTTTATATGCATGCAATACCAATGGTGGCCAGAAGGGGGTGTCAGATCCCCTGAAGCTGGAGTTACAGCCAGTTGTGAGACTCCATGTGGGTGCTGGGAACTGAACTGTGGTCCTCTGCAAGAACAGCCAGTGCTCTAACCACTGAGCTGACTCTCCAGCCCCTGAATGAATTCTTTCACTGGCAGTTATATCTGTTCATAGTTATCAATACCCATAGAAACCTATGGATAGAGAGAAAAGGACTAGGGATTTGTTTGTGCAAAGGACTGTGGTTTTACTTAAGGCAATCAGGTCAAGGACTGTACTGCTAAACCACACCCCCACCCCAAGGAATCTCACTATTGCTCATTTCCAAACACTTATGATCAAAAAGTAAAACATTTAGGTTGTACACTTTTGTTAGTTCCTTTGCGTAATAGTTTGTTTTCACTTTGACCAGTGATGTAAAAAAATAGTGGTGTAGTTCATCAAAGATTGGGGTTTCTTCCTAGGAAGTTTAAATAGTACAGTGATTGAATCACTCCATACACAGGCATAAGTTAAATGCCTAGTAAATGTTTTCTTTACTACTATCATAAATGGCATTCAGTGATAACAGACAATTCATTTTGAAAACACTCTACTGTCTTTTAAAAACAGAAAGCCAGAGCTCAGAGGTTAAGAGCACTTGCTGCTCTTGCAGAGGACACGAGTTTGGTTTCCAGCCCCCACACAGTGGTTCACGACCATCCTTAACTCCAGTCCGGGGATCCAACAACCTCTTCTGACTCCCACGGGCACCAGGCATACGTGGGGTACACATACATATGTGCAGAAAAGACATATGCATAAAATAAAATAAATCTAAAACAGAACCAGAAATTGGTTCCTTCCCTTCCGAGAAAAAATATTTATTCATCGCTGGCATTGTTCTTATCTGTGAGGATTGGGTAATGGGAAAGTCATGGAAAAACCCATGTGACAAATACTGAAAACATCAGGGTCTCTCTGGAATGGAACAAGACACCAGGAAACAGGAAAGCTGAACATCACCAAGGCCTTGAGGACTTGAGAGTGATGGATGGAGGCTGCATTTTACTGGTACTTTCTTGTAAAGTTTCCTGGTAAAAGTTTGCTTAGTTGGCATGTGAGTTGCTGTGGCGACAGAGGGATGGGAAGAAATTATGTACGGATGGCCCTCACTCATTTTAACTTGGCTAAAGTTGATTTCTTTGAGGCTAAACTGTGATGGTATATACCTATCTCTGAAGGAACTGGTGAGTATCAAGAGTTGGACCAACCTATGTCTTTACTATATTTGCTTATGACCCAGGAAGGAATTCATTACTTTTATGATCTAGGACAGTGGTTGTCAACCTGTGGGTTGTGACCTTTGGGAGTCAAGTGACCCTTTTACAGAGGTTGTATATCAGATATCCTAGTACCAGATATTTACAATTCATAACAGTAGCAAAATTACAGTTGTGACGTAGTAATGAAAATAATTTTATGGTTGGGGGTCACCATACATGACGAACTGTATTAAAGGGTTGCAGCATTAGGAAGGTTGAGAAGCACTGCTCTAGGAAGTAGTTTTGTCTCTTTTCTATCTCTTCTGTATTTCCTGATGTAATGAATTTACATGGGTCTCTGTCTTTGCAATATTTCCGAATGACTCAGGAAGGCCACTGTGTAGATAAAGTACAAATGTTTGGTGAGAGTTGGGGACTTAAGATAGCAATCAGAGTTTGCTTGAAGGATTTAGAATATTTCACTGCAAATTGTAAAAAGTATTTGAACTTTAGAGCTACAAAATTTGAAGTTCAAAGCTTTCTCCACCACCGATGAGCTCTGTGCTCTGAGGTACGTCAAGTTCTAAAACTTTGTGAAAAAAGACAATATTGTCTGTTCTCCCAGTCTGGAGTTTTTATGAGAACCAAATAAATTTTAAATATTGAACTGTTTCATGAACATTTCAATATATGGTAACATTTCATACATGGTAAGGACACTTCATACAAAGTGAACGCTTTGTAATGGAGGGTCACACAACCTTTGTGGGGCAAGAAGTGTTGCTTTCTCTCTCTAAGAATGAATTAATTAAGAACTGGATTACAGACAGAAAGAATGTAAAGGCCAGAAGATGTTGTGAAATGCTGTCTTCTGGATGTGCTGTGACTGAAGCCATCGTGAACTCATAGTATCTGTGGTTACCTGCACAAGACCTGTACAAGATCAAACCAGCCAAAAGTACTGCACAGGTGGGGTAGGTACATCCAGGCCCACCCCTTACTCAGGATCTGTTAGCAGTGGATAGTTGCTAAGGGAAAGAAGACTCATTCTTTTTGAGGACAATACCACTGGTAGATTTCTCATGATGCCTGGTCCCATAGCCACGCACATAGGGGCAACACTAACTGAACTTTGTGAATTTTTTTAAGACATGACATTGGGAGGGGAATGCTAAGGAGTATATAGGCAGAGTAGGGGATAGGAAGTGGAGGCTAGATATGATCATATTTCATTGTACATATATGTATGATATTCTAAAAACTAAAGAGAAAAGTTTTAAAGAATTAAACCAGAAGGTGTGGAACACAACAACAACCCACCAGTTTGATGATCACTGCAATGCTGGAAAACTGCTAAATTCAACATAGTTTCTTTTAAACCCAGCTTCTTTCTGTGATATCCTAGGAACACATTTCTCTGGGGTCTACATACAGAACTGACACAGCTGTGGTCCAAAGGGGCCAGGTTATAAATCCATCAAGCAGCAGAACTTGACAGGATCATCAATGTGGTTTTGAAAACATGAATGATGCACTACATAAGGGGTCATGAAGACCACCTGAGGCCTGGTGCTGTGTGGCAAGGTAGGAGTCCCTGCAAAGATGCCCTGAGAAGTCATTTCATGAAGCTGTGGGGATGAAATTCAAGTTACTGTGGAGACTGCAGGATACTGTAGATGCCAGGACCATGGTTCATACACCAAGGAGAGCTGCAGGCATGTAGTGGAGCTTACGAGATAATCCATGTCTGTTGTAGGGGGCAGAATTGGAAGGATGGGGCTACTCAAGCCTTTTGAAGCCTCTTGATTACATTATGAGCTCCAGTGTCAGACACAGTGCTGCAGGATTTGTTTGGCCTGATGGCTTCGGGCATTGTTTTGCTTTGATCATTCCTCAGTGTGCCAAAATTCTTGCATTTGGAGTGGGACTGTGTACTCTGTGCCATTGCAGTTTGGAAGTCATTTTTTAAAAATTGTATAGGCACTCACAGTTAAGAGACTTGGGACTGATAAAGTGTTGAAACTGGTATGATGGAATTTGAACTTTAGGATTAGAAGTTCACTTGATATTTTAAATTACTCACTGTTTATTTATTTGTTTGTTTAAAATAAAAAAGAGATTGGGATTGGAAGAGCAACAGTTCAGCATTTGTCTGGCATGCACAATGTCCTGGATTTGGTTCCTAGCACCACAAAAACGTGCAGGTCCCCTCAGATCTCCTAAACCAGGCTTTAATAAACCCCTGTTGACCATTCAGTAACATGATCCACAGGAACAAACGTGACTGCAAGGTGCAAAGACTTAGCTCTGAAATATATTGCCAGGAAGTATGGGACAAAAGGACCAAATATTTTCCAATGTTTTAAACTATTAAAATTATTAACAGGTTAGGTCTCAGTTTATTTGCAGTACTTGGAGCTTTTTTATTCATTTCTTATTTAAAAATCTGTTTGTTGTTATTTTATGTGTTAGGAGTATTTTGTCTGCATGTATGGTACACTGCACGCATGATTGGCACCTGAGGCCAGAAGAGGGCGCCAGATCCCCTGGAACTAGAGTAATATGGTTGTGAGCCAAGTGCTCTGAACCACTGTGCTATCTTTCCAGTCCCTTGATTTGAATTTTTATGCATTTTTTCATGCAATGTAATTGTTGGTTTCATAAATGAACTAGTCATGTTCCATCTTTGTTTTATATGTGTATGTGAGTGTGGCTTGCATGTGTTCGTTTGCATGTTCACATGTATGTGGGCACACATGCATGTATGTGTGCATGCATATAGAGACCTGAAGTTGACATCAGGAGTCTTCCTTGATTTCTCTCCATCTAATTCACAGAGGTAGGTTGTCTCGATTAAACCTTGAATTGATATACAGCTAGTCTGGTTAATACTTTTAGCTTTTCTTGTCTTGGAATATTTATTTTGATAAACATCGTACATAGTTGGCTTGAATCCCTTGGTAACAGCAGAGCAAGTCATCAGTATATCAGATCATCATAATTACACAGAAGATCTCTTTTTGAACATATGCTCCTGTTTTCTGTCTGTTCTATGATCAACAATGTCATTTTCTTTTGTAAAGAGCATGAATAAATTTTGAAGTATGATATAGTTCCACCTCTATGAGATATTTCTCATTTCATGGGAACCTAAAACACAGATTTCTGCATAGAACATTTGTTCTAAAATTATTATTTTCTATACCAAGCTTTAATCATTTTAAAATTATTCTCCCGTATGGAAAGCTAAAATAGTTATGTTTTTTGTACATTACAAGGTTTTTAACATTTTAAAAGAAAAATTTCCCTCAACATGAATAGTCTTTCTTCTTAATTATGCAATAAATAGAACTATGCAGAAGGAGCTATTGGTTTAAAAATACAGGGCAATAGAAAAGGCTTTTGTTTTCTCTTGCTCCGAGGAAATTCAATATAGTGTTTTACAGAAGTTGGCAGGGCACAAAGTGGGGTGAGGAGGGCCCTGTGCCCCAGTTTCAAGTGTTTGAAACTCAACCTGAATTCTAGGCTGATCACTGTGAGGTTTAGGCTTTTGGTCTAGAATATTTTACACACACAAAAAGGGCATTTTAAAAATGTTCCATAATATGTTTTAGAAATGAAATTAAGACAGACTCCCCAAAGAAGATAAGCAATCAATAATGTACTGTGATATTAGAAGCATGGAGCAACTTCTTCATGTCCCCCCACACAGTGGTCCCCAGCCACCACTGACAGGATTATTTCAGGCCTTATTGACAATGACACTGTGGAAGAAAAATATAAAGTGAAGACCCCATTTTATTACTGAATTCTTTATTTGTAACTGACCACAAATCACCTCTCCAAAAGCAGTTAATTGTCAAATGGCTTTTAAATATCAACTTTGTGCCAATATGTCTATACAAGCACAAAAGATCTAGGAAATCACACTGGTGAAGAACAGAGAGTATGATTTTTAAACAGAAAGAGGAACCTGTTTCTTTATACAGGACCTAAGCATCTAAGCATGTGGCATCACCCAAATTATTCTGCAAATGACTGCAAGTTCAAAAGCTAGTGCCCATGGAGATGGCCCTTCCCAGATCCATTTCCAAAAGGGAAGAATGGAAAGTTGAGTATTCAAACCCCAGCATATAGCAGGTGACTCTTCTCAGGAGTGGGGTTCCCATAGTTCCAGCATCAGAAGAACAGGTTGTCTCTCCAAGACTACACCTGTAAGATGTTATGTGTCTTAGCTTCTTTTCTGCCTCTGTGATGAAACACTCTGAGAAAGGCAACTTATAGGAGAAAGGGCTAATTCTGGCTCACAATTCTAGGGGACAGTCTATCCCTGGTGGGGAAGTCCAAGTGGCAAGAGCTTGAAGCAGCTGATCACATGACATCCACAATCAAAACAAAGAGCAATGAATGCATGTTGCTGCTCAGCCCCCACCCCCTACGTAGTCCAGGATCCCAGCCAGGGAATGTTGTCACCCACAGTAGGTGGGTCTTCCCACCTCAATTAATGCTCTCTAGATAACCCCCCAAAGGCCATCTCCCAGGTGATTAGAGATTCCTTCAAGTTACCAACTAGCACTAACTATCACATTATTACAATTAAAATGCCATCATAAGACTCAAAGCTTTTAAGTATGTGAAGGCATTTGACATGAATGAATAACATGGCCACACAGAAATCACCCCAAGAGCTACTGTTCTTCAAAGAGAAATAACTTTTTCTTTTCTTTCTTTCTTTCTTTTTTAAACCATGAACTCCTGATCCACCTACCTCTACCTCCTGAATGCTGGCATTATAGACATGTGCTACCATAGTCAGTTTTATGAGGTGCTGGGAGTCAACTTCACGGTTTTGTGAGCATTCTACCAACTGAACTCTGTCTCTAGCCCCTATAATAAATATTTTGATCATATTGAGCTGAATCCTAATCATGTGTATATCCATGATAGTGCTGCAAGTTTAAAAGAACCATTGCTTCAAAAAGAAAGTTAGAAAACAGGAAAAGATCTTCCTGTTGGAAGTTTGAATCCTTCCAATAGACTCACCCAAGGCATTCTCACTGCACAGAGCAGTGGAGGAGGTGTGGCATTGGCCATTTCCACTTCCCGGCAGTGCCCCTGAATTATTTTGGAAGGTATGAAGATGCTACTTTAGAAATAAGGTTACAATTATGTAATAACTCAAAGGTTTAAAGTACCTGTACAAAGAACATATGGGTCCAGTTTAGCAAATGTAGGAGACTGAAAAAGGTTGGTGTAAAATTCTCCTAGAAGGAAAAGGATATATTGTGTAAGTAGTAGATGAAGTCACAGCTACATGTTGTTTAAAACATGAGAATTCTGGGCCTGGAGAGATGACTCATCAATTAAGAGCACTGCCTGTCCTCCCAGAGGATGCAGGTTTGATTCCCAGAAGTCACATGGTGACTCACAAATGTCTGTAACTTCAGTTTCAGAAGACAGGATGCATTCTTCTGACCTCCCCAGCACTAGGCATGCGCATGCCACACAGACATAAGTACTGACAAAATATCCATACATATACAACGTTTTATATATTAGAAAATCAATGGGGAATTTTGGAGATGGTATTTTGTTCATTCAATGACTATCTGCTAAACAGTAAGTATTGAGGATGTGTCTTCTTTACACTGAGGCTTAAGATAAGCAGTTGACTCTCACACTGATCAGGTGTTTGTTGCAAAATTAATGTCTTATTTACAAATAAACTTTTTATGTATAGCTAATCTAAAACAACATAAAAAATGTAAAAACTGGATACTTAAAAATTGCAAGCCCCACCCCATCCCTGTGACCCTATCAAAATGATGCTATTTGGAAAAATGTCCTAGTGATTGTGTGATTTAAGAGTACTTGCCAGCCGGGCGGTGGTGGCGCACGCCTTTAATCCCAGCACTCGGGAGGCAGAGCCAGGCAGATCTCTGTGAGTTCGAGGCCAGCCTGGATTACCAAGTGAGTTCCAGGAAAGGCGCAAAGCTACACAGAGAAACCCTGTCTCGAAAAACCAAAAAAAAAAAAAAAAAAAAAGTACTTGCCATGCACACATGAAGATCTGATTTGGCCCTCAGCACCACCATGCACTTGTAACCCCAGAGCTCAGGTGGTAGAGACTGTAGGAATGCTGTGGTTTGCTGGCTAGCTGTTCTAGCCTAGTTGAGGAGCTCCCGGCCAGTGAGGGACTGTCTCTCAAAAAACAAGGTAGACTGCTGCTGAGAAACAACACCTGAGGTTGTCCTCTGGCCTCCGTACATATGTGCAAGCTCACCACCCACCTATACACACACACACACACACACACACACACACACACACACACTCTCTCTCTCTCTCTCTCTGTCATTCAAATGAAGCCCCTGTGGTCATGTGACTCCAGATAGTTCTGGAGACAGTTGAATACATAGTTTAATAAAGTGAATTATGAGAGCATGAAGCACGCTGGACTTAACGGCATGGCATCCAAGTTGCACTGTGGGGCCACAGGGCACTACCATGACCAGGACTGGTGGAGAAAGGACTAAAAGAACCTCTCAATAGAATGTCTGGACAAGCACACTCAAGCAACTGATACCACTGATTGTATTATGACATTAGGCTGGATCGTACAGCCTAGACCATGCTGGAATATTAAGGCTGTACAATTTCATTATAGTGACAACAACCTTTTGCAGAGGTTTAGTCCACCTGAAATGTTACAAAAGTTCCTATTGGAAATGGAGACAGTGGCTTATGGAAGCACCACACACAAGAGTATCATTGCTTTGCATCATTTTAGAAACCTGACATCTGCCCTTAAGTGAGCCTTCTGGAAGATGAGAAAGGGGAACTATTGGGGCTGGAGAGATGGCTCAGTGGTTAAGAGCACTGACTGCTCTTCCAAAGGTCCTGAGTTCAATTCCCAGCAACCACACAGTGGCTTCCAACCATCTATAATGAGATCTGGTGCCCTCTTCTGGCAGGCAAGCATACATGATGGCAGAACACTGTATGCATAATAAATAAATAAATCATAAAAAGAAAGACCTATTTTAAAAAAAGGAAAAGGAAATATTGTCTGAGTCATTAAGATGGCATGGCCTTGTAGATGTAACGGTCTTATTAAATAAGAAACACAGAGCCAAATACAGAGTTAAAAGCCCAAGAGGTCAGAGCAGTAGCTAAGAGCTGAGACTAAAACTGTCTTCTTATCCCTCGCTGCCGCTGCTGTCCTTCCCCTCAGAAAGAGACCTACTTCCTGTGTATCTGTCTTTTTATTGACTTTCTGTTCTGCCTTCTCATTGGTTGTAAACCCACATGACCTCCTCGTCACTGCCTGTCTATACAGACCTCCAGGTCTCTATGGTTGGTACTGAGATTAAAGGTGTGTGTCTCCATGCTGGTGGTGTCATTGAACACACAGAGATCTGTCTGTCATGTGACAGGGATTAAGGGGTGTGTCCTACCACTGCCAGACTTCTGCTATGACTTGCTATTAGCTCTGACCCCCAGGCAACTTTATTTATTAACATACAAATAAAATCACATTTCAGCACAAATAAAATATCGCCATATGACCTTCTCTAAGCTCTGATGACACCCAAAGTAGGATGATATCATTGAGGAAGTGTCTTGTTTCAGCATCAAAGGCCATTTTAAATTCCTGATTCTAAATAGCAACCAGTATTATAAAGTCATCAGCAGAAATGTAAAGGCATCATGATATGTCATTGCAGAAGATTCACTTTCAGACATGACTTACTAAAGTTACTCAATTGGAAGTAAAAAATTGTGTACACTAAGTCATTTTAGGAAGAAGGAAGCCAGTTGTGATGATGCACACCTGTAATGCCAATATTTGGGAGGTAGAGGCAGGGGGATCAGGAGTACAAAGTCATCCTCATCCACTCAGCAATTGTGAGTATAATCTGGGCTATACAAGGCCTTTTCTCAACAAAAGAAAGGAAGACAAAAAGGAAAGGAAACATCATTTGATATAAATGTATATTATACCTATTTCTTGGTGATAATATTAAAGTTCTTTAAGGTTATTTAACTGTGCAACATGGATATTCTTTATCGTGTTATAATAATTTATACGTTGTTTAGCTCTAAAGTTATTTAAGCATGTTACTACAAAGCACAATTATGAAGAATTGGGGGCTCAGGTAGGTTGACTGATGGAACCAATTATGCACAGTAGTCTGGTTGTTGATTGACACCTGCCTTTCACATTACTTCCAGCATGCCTCATGCTCTTGTATTTCCATGTTCTTGATAGAATACACCATTGAAGTATGCACCCTTTCTCAAAAACATAGCTGCTGGTTAATTGGCCTATTTTTAAATCTTATTACGATTGAATAAGAATACTTGCCTAAATTCAAATAGTTTTGCTGATACAATAAAACAGAGGAAACCATCACAGAGATTTTCAAAGGCTATAATTACTGTTTTCATCAATTAAAAACTTGTTTCAGAGGCTGGAGAACTCATTTGATAGAATCCTTGCCTAGCATACAGGAAGACCTCGCTTAGATCCCCAGCACTGCATAAACCCAGGCATCCTGGTGTACATCTATAATCCCAGCACTGAGGAGGGAAAAGCAGGGAGATCAGAAGTTCAAGGTCATCCTTAGCTACATAGTGAGTTAAAGGCCAGACAGGGCTGCACGAGTCCTTCCCTCTCTTACAAAATAAACAAACAAAACACTTCAAAGAGTAAAGTTTAATGTGTCAACTAGAAACTAATTTTACTCCCTCGATTACCTTGGATGTTCCCTCTTATGAGGGCAAGGGACACCAAAAAAGTACAAATGAAGAATAAATTTATAGTAGAAAATAGTAATACAGAATCTCTTGAGGAATCCACACATGGATTTCTTCCCAGCATGCTTCTGTTTCTACTAACCCATGGGCTTAAATCTGAGTAAATTCTCATCTTCATAAACTCTAACTCTGCTTGGGGAGGGGGGACAGTAAAAAGAAGTCTTCACTTACAGTCACTTGAGATAGCTCTGTCACTTGAGGTAGCTCTGGTTCCATTATGGTTATATGCTTGCTTGATTGTAGATTTCTTATGCTTGATTTGAACCTTAAGTTGTCAAATGCAAATTTGACTGGAAGTGATTCTAAAGTAAATACTGTCTATGGTTAAAATAGTCGTAAAAGTGGCTGGGGCTCAATAGAAACGTATCTGTCTAGCATGTTCAAAGGCCTGAGTTTGATCCTTAGCACCATAAAGATAGATAGATAGATAGATAGATAGATAGATAGATAGATAGATAGATAGATAGATAGATAAGGGGCTAGAGAGATGGCTCAGTGATTAAGAGCACTGGCTGCTCTTCCGGAGGACTGAGGTTCAATTCCGAGCACCCACATGGCAGCTCACAACTGTCTGTAACTCCAATTCCAGAGGATCCAATACCCTCATACAGACATACAGACAGATAAAACACCAATGTATAGGAAATAAAAAATAAATAAATCATTTAAAAAGATATATAAGCAGATAGATAGATAGATAGATAGATAGATAGATAGATAGATAGATAGATAGACAGACAGACAGACAAAATACGTAAAATGAAACCCTGAACCAGGCATGGTGGTGTGTAGAAACCCACAGAGGTTTCCTAGGGAGAACTTACTCAGGGTCCAAGAATCTGAGCTTGCTTTACCCAGCAGGGCTGCATAAGGGGATGATTTGACCACGGCCGTGATTACCAGGTGTTTGGAAGGGTCTACACTTGGCTGTGCGGTGTGCTTTGATCTAGCAAGGGGGAGGTCTTTTGTCCCACCTTTTGGCATTGTTATAAAAAGCCCTTTTGAAGAGACAGAAGGGGTTGGTGGATTTTGATCCAGGTCCTCCCGAAGCTAGCCTGTGTTTCTGTCTTTCTCCTCTCTGCTATCTTTCTATCTAAAAGTTTCTTATCCCTCTCTCCTCCTCATATGAATCCTTTTAAAAGGTGGGAGCTGGCTCCCACAGTGGTGAACGTCTTTAATCTCATCACTCGGGAGTCAAAGGCAGTAGATCTCTGTGAATCAAAACCAGCCTGATCTACAGAGTGAATTCCAGGACAGCCAGGGCTACATAGTGAAACCCTGTCTCAAAAAACCAAAAGGAAAAGAGAGAGAGAGAGAGAGAGAGAGAGAGAGAGAGAGAGAGAGAGAGAGAGAGCGAGCTACATCTTAATGGGTGTTAGTTGCTATTTAAAAATTGTAAATATCAGGAAGCCACCCAAGTCCCCCACCCCGCCCCTTGGCCTAGGGTAGCAGACCTTACTATGATGAACAGATATGTGATGGAGAGGTGAGAAAGATAAAGTGCATGGTGGAGAGATGGGAGAGAAAGAGAAGAGGAGCCATTTGTATGGTGTGGAGACAAATGCAACTGGAGACACAATGGTGATGAAGAACAGGCTGACATGAGGAGTCTGCACAGCCACCTGAGGCCATGCTGCCACTGGGAGCCATGTCTCAGTCTGTGGCCCTACTGCAGCCAGGGTCTGTGTTGATGTCCATGGCCTGGGCCATGTGAATGTCCATAATCTGGACTGCTGCCTGAGGCCATGTTGATGCCTTGCTGAGCTGGCCCTGCCCCTTATCAGCCACTGAACTCTGGAGAGCTGGCCCCATGCCTTGCTGACCTGCAGCACCAGCAGTGATGTGGGTGGTGGGGACCTGTCCCCACCCCTCAAATGGTGGTGCAGGAAGGCCCAGAGTAGACGCTGGCTGACCAACTCCGCTGCCACTCAGGCCCAGATCCAGGGCATTGAGTTGGCCCACCCCAACATCCACCCTATCTATGAGCTACTGGAGCGTTATGAAGGGACCAGTCCTGCAAAGCCATAGCCACAGGATCTCCACGGCTCTGGGTAACAGCAGGATATCTGAGAGGAGTCTCAGGGAGGGTCCGGTATTGGTGTAACAGAAACCGGGAGGCCTTGAACCAGACCCATGGCTCATGGCAATGAAAGCTGTTCTAGCAAACGGGTATATTGTGTGACATGTCGCAGTTCCCAATGCCACTAGGATGAACGCATATGTGATGGAGAGGTGGGCAAGATGGAGGAACAGAACGGTACATGCACAGCGGAGCCCGAGCCCCGATAGCTGTGACTTGTATGAGAGGAGGTGTCGATTGATAGAGGAACAGGTTGTTGCCCGGAGGGGTTGGTGGGATGTTTTTCTGTTTGTTTGGGTTTTTTTTATTTAAATTTTTTATTTTCTTTGTGGTTGGAGTTTACAAGGGTGGAGGGCAGATATGGAGAAACAGGGAGGTGAGTGTGACTGGGGTGCATGATGTGAAATTCTCAAAGAATCAATGGGAAAAATATGTTCTAAAGGAGATGCTGCACATCAAATGTCACTCGAGGTTTTTAGGCAAAAATTGACCATGGTATAACCCCAGCCCTCAGGAGGCTGAGGCAGGAAAATTATACACTGAAGCTCAGCCTGGGCTGACTAGTGAGTTCCAGGCCAGTCAGCCAAAGCTACAGAGCATGATGAAACAGAAGTTCAAGTCTCAGGAAAGGTTATGTAGAGGAGCATGTCTGTGTGCCTTCTACGACACTTGTACAAATCTCTGTTTTCCACTAAGAATTTCATACATGCATATAACGTTTCAATCAAATCCCTCCTTTCCCCTCATTCCCTCCCCTCCAACATCTCCAATTGCTTCCTCCAACTATTTCCTCCCAATTTCCTGGGTTTTTTTTTTCCCACTAAGTCCACTTGGTGCTGCCTCTGTGTGCATGGGGGTAGGATCATCTACTGGAGCATGGGTAGTCTCTCAGGGGCCACATCTCTGCAGAAAAACTGACTCTCTTTCCCTTACAGCATCCATCAGTTGCCAATAGTTCCTTGGCTAAGTGTGGGACGCCCGAACCACCTCTCCCATCCACGCTGGGATTTTGTTTAGCTGGACCTTGGGCATGCAGTCACAGACGATGTGAGTTCGTACGTATCACTGCCCTGTTGTTTCCAGAAATTACTGTTCTGCTGTAGTCAGCCACTGCCTCTGGTTCTTCCAATCTTTTCACCCCCTCTTCCTGGATGATCTCTTAGTGTTGGGAGGTGGGTGTGTGATACGGCTGGCTCCTTAAGGCTAAGAGCTCTGAAGTCTCTTACTCTCTGAACATTGTCCAGTTGTGAGTCTCTATGTTAATCACCATCTATCACAAAAAGAAGCTTCTCTGATGAGAGTTGAGAGACGTGTTAATCTGGTAAGCATTTGTGAGTTTGTTTAATATTCTTTAGCTGAACACAAGTAGTAGGTTTATTTAATAACTGGGTTAATTCCCAATAAAATATCTTGGATATCTTAAGCCTTTCATCATCAATAGACTAAGGAAATTCTTTTGAAAAATATTTTATGGTTTTTGTTAAACTTCATAAATGATTAACTTTATTCATCATATATTAAAATGCCCAAAAGGGAATTACTGTATTTCATATTGCTATGGAAACTTGCATCATTAAACTTCAGGTGAAAGTATACTATCTTCTACCTTTAATTCAAATAAATCTTATAAGAAATACACAAATAAAAGCTATCAGGAAAATATTTGCTGTTATAAGGATCTGATACTGTGAATGCTCAGCTGGCAGATTTCTGTTTTTTCTGGAAATGGCTCCACTCTACCAGCAGAGGTCACCCTGTGCATACAGGGCCAAAAGCTGAAGTTCATTTACATCTTAGCACTTGGCTTGGTAGTCTCTGAAGGGATGGTACTGTTCAGTGTGTGTGCAGACCAAAGCTAGTTGTCCCTCCACACCTCTGTGGAACCTTGAGATCTTGTAAGGCACCTCTCAGCATCAACACTTAGAGGACCTGAGTTCAGCCTTAGTCCTCCTGATTGTAATTACAATTGTATGGCCGTTTGGGGACATTCCTAACAAAGTGTCCAGAGTTGAGTGGAGACAAGTTAGCAAAAATGAGACAGCTCTGTTTCTATTCTGTTAGACCAATTCTACCATCATTTTGTATGGATAAGGTGAGAGAACCGAGTTCAATTGGAAGGTTAACTTTGGGTTTTGTTTTTTCTTGGGGAAGAACCTCTGTATGTAGCTGTAGCCCAGGCTGACTTCCAATTCACAGACCTGCCTCCAGCTCCTTAGGATTGGGATTAACAAGCACAGGATACAACACCCAGCTTTGGCTTTTATTACACATGTTCAATATAAAAATTATTCATATATATGTATATATAAACTTGGCTGGTGGATTATGAGAATTTATATTCTTCTCATTAAATAGTCACCAAATATTTGGCGTGGAACAATACAGTCAAACATTTTATACATTGTACGTTCTAAGGTTTAAATCCAGGTAATATTTATTTTAACTGTGCAATGCTAACATAACTCAGATTACTTAATTATTTTCAACTGAGAAATGAACAAATTGTAGTAACAGAGTGTCACCTCTCTGGAGGCAGTGGAACCTGGGAGAATGGCGTCGATAAATGAGGTGGACTAAAGTCTCATGCAATAGCCAACCTTATTTAGAGCCTCGGACAATTTATGAGTGTTAGGAAGGTCCCATGAGGAAAGTTTTCAGGAGTTCAAGCTGTAGACAATCACAAGGACAAGCTGCAACTGGCAAAAGCATGCTTCTCCATAGAGGCATGTAAAGGCTAGTTTAACATTTTAATTGAATAACTACAGCAAGCAATGATGAGTAATCTTGGGCTAGAGAGATGGCTCAGCGGTTATGAGCACTGGCTGGTTTTCCAGAGGTCCTGAGTTCAATTCCCAGCACACACATGGTGGCTCACAGCCATCTGTAATGAGATCTGGTGCCCTCTTCTGGCATGCAGACATGCATGCAGACAGGACACTGTATACATAATAACAAAATAACTCTAAAAAAAAAAAATGAGTAATCTGAAGTAAACTCACTCCTATCTGCCATACTTGGGAGGAACATGAAAACACGTTCTAAGAACAATTTTGTATTTTGAAGAAACAGAGGTCCCAAGAATTCTCCTCATACAACTCCATTCCCGGACCCTGTTCCAACAACAGGGAATTTTGAAATTTGAAAATTTCCAAACTATACATATTTCAGAAGTGTGTGTGTGTGTGTGTGTGTGTGTGTGTGTGTGTGTGTTAACTCAAACTGGCCTGGAACTCAAAATCCTCCTGCCTCTACTCCTTGAATATTGACATTACAAGTATGTGGCACCACATCAGCTTGCTTTTGATTTTTCTGGAGCATTATTTTAGAACTGAAGGCTACAGTTGAAGTATCTTTCTCCACCTTATAAATGTAACCTTAAACAACAAGATTATCTCATTCTATGTTCTTTACATTGTCACATATATAAAGAACAAAAGTCCCACCACCAAAGAGCAACAAAGAAACTCCATAAATCTTAACTCAGTATTTTTAAGAAACAGGGAAAAAAAAAAAAAGAAGAATTTCAAGATGGATGTGGTGATTCACACCTGTGAGACCAGAACTTGAGAAGCTGTGGGAGGAATATGCTGCAAGTTCAAGGTCAGCCTGGGTTAAATAGTAAGTACAAGACTAGCTAGCCTGGGTTAAATAGTAAGTACAAGACTAGTCAGCCTGGGTTAAATAGTAAGTACAAGACTAGTCAGCCTGGGTTAAATAGTAAGTACAAGACTAGCCAGCACTACAAAGAATGTCTCTGTCTCTAAAATCAATCAAACAAACAACCACGGAAAGAATTTCACTGTCAACACACAGCAAGCTCTCATGAGCCTCCTCCATGGACAATGCCCGCTCTCCTGCTCTCCATGACATCCACTGCCTTCGTCAACTTTTCTTCTTACAACCTTCCCCACTCTGGCCTTCCTTCTAACTCTACTCCTCTTTCCCTTCTTCCTGTGGACAGTTCCCTGCCCTGCCTCAATTCTGCATGTTTTCCATTACCGTTCCACAAAAGGCAGGCCTTGGAAAAGGAAGAATAGAGAAAGGATGTTCTAAATGCCCACAGAAGAAATGATGAGGGGCTGGACAGAGGACTCAGTGGTTAAAAGCAGCGGCTGCTCTTGCAGAGCACCTAAGTTAGGGTCCAAGCATACTCACGACCTCTGTAACTCCAGCTCCAGGGGATCAATCTAATCTAATGTTCCCTAGGGAACATGGACACATGTGCACCCCTACACACACACCACATAATTAAAAGTATAAAAAATCCTTTTAAAAATAAAAAGACATGATGGAGTATCTCACACTGTCAAAAAGAGGAAGCAAGAGAACTAGTGTTGAGAAGGGATGCTTTTCAAAATGATGTTTGCCTTTTGATTAGCTTTGACAACAGCCAATTATTAACCAAATTTGACATTCTCTGCCTTGACTATAATATCAAAACCAGAAATAAAATCTGAAATCCTTTGACTTGAAGGATATCAATAATTGCTACATTTTACCAGAGGACCAAGACCCCGTGAGGTGCAGTGTTTGGATGATCTGATTGATTGCAAAGCTGGGATCAGAATCCAGATCCATTAACCTCAGCCTGCCTTGTCTGTCACAACATATGGCCTTGGGCTACATTTTTAGCTATCACACTGATATCAGAATGAAGTCTTCCTTAATTTGAGAAAAGCCACAATCTCAAAACAGAAATAAAATTATCTAAGCCCAATGGCAGAGCAAGTGCTCAGCCTGTGTGGAGCACAAGCACAAAACCTAGCATTATGACCCTGTCAAGGAACCTGAAGAGGCTGAGGCAGGAGGATCATAAATTTGAGGCCAACTTGAGCTGTTAAACAGTTAGAAGCCAAATTTTATCTTTTTTATACTTTTCTTCCTCCATTTTATTTATAGAAAAGATTTTTCCATCTGAGTAATAAACAGACAATATCAGATGATGTGTTTTAATGGCAAACACTTTTTATCTAAATGGTATACTAAAAATTTCAGAAATATGACTCATGTATTTTTTAAAGATTTATTTATTATTATGTATACAGTGTTCTGCCTGCATGTATGCCTTCATACCAGCAGAGGGCACCAGATCTCATTATAGATGGTTGTGAGTCACCATGTGGTTGCTGCTGGGAATTAAACTCAGGACCTCTGGAAGTGCTCTTAACTCTGAGCCCTCTCTCCAGCTCTGACTCACGTATTTTTGTAAAAAGTACTTTCATTGGCAATAAGGAGGATGACTACGATTAAAGAATGTTATACGCATTCAGGAAAAATGTCAAAGTGAAATCCATTGTTTTGTATAATTAATATACACTAGTAAAAACTGCAAAAGTCACTGCAAATACTCCAAGAAAACCAAATTTAGAAAACATTAAACATTTGGACTACTACTTTTTTTAAGTTTGTGGTGTCCTAGGTAGGTCTTCTTATCCAGTGCCATCATAGGTAATACAAAGATGAGAAAGTCATGAGTACCCCACTCTGGCGGAACAGCCATCTGCTGTGCTGGTTTGAGTGAGAATGGCCCCTGCAGGCTCATATAGTAGAATGCTTGGTTGGTAGAACTGTTTGGGAAGGAAGAGGAAGTATGGTCTTGTTGGAGGAGGTGTGTCACTGGGGGTTGGCTTTGAGGTTTCCAAAAGCCCACTCTTCCCACCCCCCATTCCTTACCCCATGCTTATGGATCAGATGTAAGCTCTCAGCTGCTTCTCCAATCATGCTCCCCACCACGATGGCCTTACCCTTTGGAGCCGTGAGTCCATTAAACACTTTCTTCTACAAGTTGTCTTCATCTCAGTGTCTCTATAGCAACAGAAAATAGCTAAGACACTTGCTTATTGCAACCATCCCAGAACCAAAATGCCACTCATCTCTAGCATCTCTTAAGTAAACCTGCCAACAGTGATTTAAGTTGTCTTTCCCAGAAGGTGAAGATATGTCCACTCCAAAATACCTCTGTGTTATGTAACCGACCACTTCAGTGCATTTCCATCTTGTCAAAATATTGTTCCAGGAAAGCACTTGTCTTTCCTTTCCCAAGAAACGCACAGAAATCAACTGGTGTTGACACTTGGTCTTGGGGAAGGCATCTCAGCAGGAATGGCTCACAGCCATGACAGCAAGAACGTGATGCATCTCACCCACATCTCAGTACAACACCAAGCAGAGAGACACTTGAGTTGTCTTTATCCAGATACAAACATGACTGTCCATGGATCTCTAGAAGTAAGGAATGATGGTTGTAAGTGATCTACATTTAAGTGTAGATCCAACTCTCTCATTTTTCACTTTCCACATTGGAAGAGATTTTAAAAGAGAATTTCCCGTGCTGACAAGGATATTGAGACATTTGTCCTATGTTATACTATTGGCAAGGATATAAATCAGCATATCCTTTCTGGGAAATTATTTGGCAATCGTTAAACCTGAGAATCTCAAGGAGAAAAGATCAAATCCATGATTGTCCAGTGAAAGCAAGTTGTATTTTGGGGCGCACCCGGGAGTGGCCAGCCCGCTGTCTTACCTTAAGCTGGCCTCTTGAGATCTCTTTTACAGGAGAGATAAGGTGTTCACAGGGGTGAGAGAACTGGCTGTTACACACTGTTAGGAAGATACAATGAAAGGGAAGGAACAAGATAAGGATATCCATCATGTGAGTGGAGTTGCAAGCAGTTTACATCAGATCGGACTTAACTAGAAATAGAAACCTTAACTTGCAAGGACTTAAAACAGGACAAACAGTAACTTATTCTTAACTGTCTTAACTGCAGACAGAACCCTTAACCTGCAAGGTATATTATTCCTGTTTTGGTCTCACACAATGAACCATCAATTTAAAGCTAAGAAACGAGTCATGACCTCTGATTTGACAATTTTGCTCCTAAGACTTTGCCTATGTTGGGGCTGTGGAGATGGCTCAGGAGCAGAGAGCACTTGCCACATAAGGATTCCCTGAGCCTTGATTCCCAGCACCCACATCAAGAGCGAGGTGTGCTTCAGGACAGAGGCAGGTGGAGGCTTTCAGGCCAGCCAGTCTAGCAGAGACAGCAAGATCCTGGTTCAGGGAAAAAGCCTGTCTCAAAAAGGAGGAAGAGAAGCAATTGAGAGAAACATCCAGACATCTGAAAGAGCTGGCCTCCGGGTGAGCCCACATGTGCTGGTGCGCTTACACACATGAGGCACATGTATATACACCACACACAGACAGAAACACAGAGAGAGACAGACAAATAGACAGAGAATTCAACTATGAAAGCACTCAGAATTAGAGGAAAAGGAAGTTAATCACTACCTTATTTATAACAATACACGCACACACACACACACACACACACACACACACACACACACACACACACATGTACATACACACAGACTAAATAAATAATAACCTAATACATAAGTGTTCAACAACAGGGAATTGGCATTTGTCAGGCAGGCAGAGCTTGCCTGTCATCCTGTCACTCAGAAGAAAGGTAAAGGGGTTATGAGTTTGAGGTTATCTTGGTCTACAATAGCAAGACCCAGTCTTAGAAAGCAAAACAAAAAACAAAAAACAAAAAAACAAAAAACAAAAAAATGGAGCTAGGTGTGATGGTGCAGGTCTATAATCCCAACACTTGGGACTTGGAGATGGGAGCAGCAGGGGTTCAAGGCCATCCTTGGCTACTTAATGGGTTTGTGATCTGCCTGGGCTACTCAAGATCCTATTTCCAAAACAACAACAAAGCAAACCCAAGTGGCTGGGATGGAGCTCAGCTGGTGGAAGGCTTACCTAGCATAAATGAGTCCCTAGATTCAATCCCCAGCACCACATAAAACTATACATGGGGTGCAGGTCTGCAGTCCCAACTTTCAGGAGGTGGAGCAGGAGGAGCCGAAGGTCAAGGTCATCCTCAGCTAAACAGTGAATTCAAGGCTGGTCTGGCTACTTAAGATACAGTCTCAAAAAAAAAAAAAAAAAAGAAAAAGAAAAAGAAAGGAAATAAAAACAAAATGACAGTAGAAGATTCGCAAGAGAGTTATAGTTTGAGCATAGACTGGAATAACGGCAGCTGCTGAATGCGTTGTTACCAGATTTAGTGGCACATGGAAATGTATAGAACGCATTCCATGGAGAAAGATTGCACCATAGAAAATCCTCATAAATATTTATCATTTGGGGGATAGGGAAGGTTCAGTCTACTACTGAGGTATAACTCAGCCTCTCTCTCTCTCTCTCTCTCTCTCTCTCTCTCTCTCTCTCTCTGTATGTGTGTGTGTGTGTGTGTGTGTGTACACTTTAAAAATTACAAACAGTAAGAAAAGCTTCCCAGTGCCTCTCTCTGGTAACAGGATAAAATGGTACTTATTTCTTATTCTGTATTTCTCTATGCTTTGTAGACTTTCTACAATAGACATGCATTATGTTGGTCAAAGGATGCCTACTTACACAGAAATAGCTTTAGGAAACCTGTGACTTCACACAATGAGTATAGCCAATAAACATACACACTTTACACTTGATCTTAGTCAAAAAGCCAATAAATAGATTAAAAAAAAAAAAAAAAAAAACCAAGCCGTTCTAAGTTGGCTCTCCAGCTGTGATGAGGACATGTACTGGAGAAAGTATACAACAGTGCAAAGGGGTGTCCGGCCACACTTGCTGCTGCGGTTGTGTCCGAAGCCTATGTAAGCCTCAAGCACATGCACGCACCCTTGAGTCTGAGCTGAGCACAGTCTTTCTTCTTCTAGCCCGCAGCAATCCAAGCAGAAGCACCTTGGCGGACTGGCCTAGAGCCAAGATGTCTTCCACCACTCTGTGAGAGCCACAGAAAGGCCAGCTCCTCTCAGAACAGGCAGACAGAGGACACCCTCTTAGCTCCTGTACATCCAGCCATATTGGTACAGACACAACTGTAAGCGGGTTCCCCAGGGCCGAGTGACATGAGTTTTCTTTCAGGGGGTGCTGGGCAAGGCCAGCTGGCTTTGTCAGCAAAGCCCTGGCCTTTTTCAAGGAAGATAATGGACAAAAAAAAAAAAAATGGAGAGAACTGAAACTGAAGCCCTGAGTGTAGTGATGGGGGAAGAGCTGGGCTGTGAGCACTGTGGAGACACTGTCAGGAAATGCCCATTGTTCAAGAAGCCAAGGACTCCATGTGAAGCAAAGAAAGCTCTGGGCTGAGAGCTAGGAGTCTGGTGCCTGTCTTTTCTAGTAATTTCTAGAATAGAATTGAGAGGAGAGTGAGGGACACATAAATGACCTGTGGAGTTGCTTCTAGCCTTCACAATGTACACAGAAATTTATAATGAAGATAAACAATAACCATTTTCTAGTGAAAAGTTTACTCAATACCCATTACACAAAGAGAAACCAGTCAAATAAACCACTGTCACTCTTCACGGTACTGTGAAATTTGTAATATAGCAGTTCTCAACCTGTGGGTCAAGACCCCTTTGGGGGCCAAATGACCCTTCCATGGGGGTCTCCTAAGACCATCAAAAAACTCAGATATTTACATTATGATCCATAACAGTAGCAAAATTACAGTCATGAAGTAGCAATGAAAATAATTTTATGGTGGGAGTCACCACAGTATGAGAACCTATATTAAGTTATCAAAGCATTAGGAAGGCTGAGAACCTCTGTTCTAATAGCTACAATGATCCACTATACTACTTATTTAAGAGGATGTTTTCCACTAAGGTTTGATTTTTTCCTCCGTTGTCAGAGAAGCTTCCCATCCCACTGTCAGTGAGCAGCAAGGGTTTTTATACTCACACACATACAGGTTTGGTTAAAAGCATGAATCCCATACGTCGGCACTCTGTTTCCTAACTGGCTGGTCTTTAAAGATGACTTAAGGCCTCTCAACTTCAGTTTATCTGTCTTTGAAATAGGAATAATAAGAGCGCCCTCTTCCCTAGTACTACTGTAGGGAAAAAATACCTAGAGTACCTCTCAGTATGCCATTGGTATTTATCTTAATGAAGGAAATGCCAAAATGCCAGCTTAAACAAAGCACAGGAATGCTAAAATGTTAGATTTGAAAGACACCTTAAACAGAATCAATTTCATTTAAATCATCTCATTTTGCATAAAGAAATCCTAACTCAAAGAGGTTGAGTAGGGCTCAGCGACCCATAACAGCCTCTCTCTCCTTCTCTCCGTCCCTTACCCTCTCTGGGTTATTTATATTGATTCTCTTTGTATGACTACTGTTGGTTAATTAGAAAAAAATATTTGGTAAGTGGCTTGGAAAGTATTTCTAACCATTTCTAAGACTTTGAACACTTGATTTGCTGCGTATAAGCTTATATAACTGCCATTTCAGAGAGTCTTTCCAAGATGAACTTGGCATTTGACTAAACAGCCCAATTGACCCTTGCCACAGCTCACCCAACCCATCCTGACTGAGCCAGGAGACTCAGCCTTTGCTCCTTCGCACACAGCCCGCCCAGTCTGCTTTGCTACTCCTGGTTTCTCTTGTCACTGTGAGCTAGTCTGAAAAAAACAATTGTAAGTTTAGACAAGCCATATGTGGTTCATTCATTCCAACGACACCAAACATCTTTTCTAGAAATCAAAACTGGAGGTGCAACAGTATCTGGCAGGTAGCAAGAAATCTCAAGGAACGCAGAGAGACAGGTACTGTGTGGTCTCACAAATGAGAAATCTAAGGCCGCTATCCCACAGAGGTTGCAAGTGAAAATCAACAGTGGGTACCACAGGCAAAGCAGGGATGGGCGAGGGAGATGGTAGACATGGCTCAATTATGCACAATGTAGAAAGTCTAGTGTTTACTGCAGAGTGGGATGACTATGGCTGACATGTGTATATATATTTCAAACTAACTCCAGGGGTGGTGGTGCATGCCTTTAATCCTAGCACTGTAGAAGCAGAGGCAGGTGGATCTCCGTGAGGTTGAGGCCAGCCTGGTCTATACAGTGAGGTCTGGGCTAGTTAGAGCTACATAGAAAGACTCTGTCTCAAAAAAAAATTATTTTTAATTGGGAAAAAAAACTAACTACAAAGACTTTGTAGTAAGCCATGAAGAAATAAAAAATATTTAAAGTGACAGATATGATTTGATCATTTCAATATGGTTACATGTATCATGTTATACTGAATGAATAAGTTCCATGATTTGTGTCAATAAAAAAAAGTAAAATAAAATAAGCCAGACTTGGTGGTGTAGGCTTAGAAAGACTAGCTTTTCTGAGGCAGGAAGATCACAAGTCAAGGCCAGCCTGGGCTCTAGACTGAGTTCAAGGTTAGCTGGAAAATTGAATGAAACTCTGCTGCAAAATAAATAGTAAAAAGAGGACTGGAGATAGAGCTCAGTGGTGGAGTGCTTGCTTAGTACGCACAATGCCCTTAGTTAAATCCCCGTTTCCACAAAAAATAACGAAATAAAACTTTAATAACGATGATGATAGAAAGAAACAAAACAAATGGGAGGAAAGGGAGCTAATGACTTTCCTGTGGTTTCTGGGTGGCTAGGGACACATCAGTCCTCCCAATGACCTGGTTAGTCACATATTATGAGCCCTATTTCAGGTGAAAACACAGAAGGTCAGAGGGCAACTTGCCTGAAGTCATGCAGCCAGGAAATGATGGATTTGGAATTTGAACCCAGGTCATTGCATTTCGAAACTACGTCTTTTAAGTACTCTTGCTCCAATTTCATGGTACTCATGACATTCAGCTGATGGAGAACCTCTTCACATAGAAAATGAAAAATGGTTTTATAACGTTCCTACAGTCCAGTCCAGTCAAGTATTTAGAGACAAGAAATCCTGTATGAAATTCACTAAAACGTATCCAGCCTCTAGTAAACATTACCAAAACACTCAAGTTGAATCGTAGACTCCTCCCAAGTAGTGGGAGGCATAAGGCTTTATAGTCCTACCTGGCATTGTTTTCTCTGTTTTAGACAAGGTCTCACTACCTCTTCCAGGCTGGCCTCAGCATTCATTCCTTCCATCCCTCCCTCCAAGGGCAGGCGCCACCAAACCCTGCTGCTAACATGGCTTTCATGAACTACAAATTCGGACACATACTATCTTCACAGATAGAGCAAGAATTGTCCACATTTTAATTCCATAACGGCTTGTCTCTAAACTCAGTGTCTTTGTGATGGATCCTAGCCTCTTTCCTAGCCTTTCTGGGAGCAAGGATTCTGTGTTCTCTTTACGGGCTTTTGCTCAAAGTGCTTTTTCCAGTCCACTTACAGTTGAGAACAGATGTAGATGCTGGCCTGCTCCCAAAATCCCACAGCCAACTCCGGCCTCCACCATTCCCCACAGACTGAGTAGTGCCGAAGTAGAAAATGACTTCAACCCGTGGCTGAATCAGCACTGGTGCCAATCCAGTGTCAGCCCAAAGGAGCCAATTCTATTTGCAGCCTTCTTTCTTCTCCTCAGTTCATGCTGAGCATGTACAGGGTACACCACATTTCAGTGATTTAAGGTTTCTTTCTCCCTCCTCTGGCCCAGCATCATCATTTGTCAGTTCCCTGGACTCTAACAGCAGAAGGAACAAAGTCTTTGGAAAATCTGAAACACACAATAGATCAAGATTATCTGGACTTGGCTACCATGCAAATGACCGTGAGCTCCGACAGAAAATACAGTGGGTCTTTAAAAAATTAACTGCTTCGGGCTGGAGAGATGGTTCAGCGATGAAGAATGCATGCTGCTCTTGCAGAGGACCCAGGTTCTGTTCCCAGTACCCACATCAGGCAGGTCACAACTGCCTATAACTCAACTCCAGAGGATCCTACACCCTCTGCTGACCTCCTCAGGCATTTCCACGCATGGCCACACACATACACAAAGTTAAAATGAAAAATAAATCCTAGAAAAGAAAAAGAAGAAAGAAGAAAGTACCTGAGCATCATTTAAAACATGAATAAGGTCAGCGCATGGGAGTAGAGGAGCAATACCACAGAACTTCGGGGCACTCATGCCTGCTAATAGTCAGCTGTGTTATTTCCGAATCACTGACAAATACAGGGAAACTGTCCTGTGTTGATAAAAAACAGAAGAGAGGACAGCCATCGCTAACAACATCTTTTATTCCAGTAAAGCTACTGCAGAAATCCCCTGCTGTTGCAGTGACATAAAGGGACAGGATGGCATCTTCATGGCCCTCAGTTCTGGGAACAGCTCATGATGCTCACAGTCCTGCAGTTGGTCAGAAGAGCTGAGCATCTTCATGCATATTAAACAGAGGTATCATGTGTTGTCCTCTGGGCAAATCTGGGGGCTCAAGAATCTACTCGGGGTCTTCTTTTCTACTTTTTTTCAATAAACCGAGACTCTGGCATTCCCTTAAACAACCATACTGGCCTCATTCACTTATTCATTCACTAAATATTTGATTTCCAGTCATGAATCAGTTACTGTCTGAGACACAGCTGAACTGGAAAGACCAGGGCCTTGCTCTCAGGAAGCACTGGACCAGTCCGACTCCATTCTCTAAGGGCAGATTGTAAGCACCTTCATCAGCCTAGGAAATATGTGGGTTCTTGGGAGTGATATTTCAAAGTGACTATGCCTTTCTGCTGATATCCATAGCTTTTTCTTCTCCAAGGATTTTTTTAAGCTACAGAATGTACAGCCCTGCATGACATGGAAGCAATAAAAACCTGGAGACTTGAAAAGAGTCATTTACTGCTCCCCTAAAGTGTCAGCAGAATAATATTAAGACTCGGGGGACAGGGATGGGGCCTCTCTCTAAGGCACTCAGATCACTTTGAGACATATAAGGCTATAGAGATACCTTGTTAGTTTTTGTTAATAATATTTGAAGAACTTTTACAAGTTAGCACAGAGGATTAGGCCAAGTAAATTCTCTGAGCAGGCAGTATAAACAAAACAAATGATAATTACTCTCTTCGAAGGGCCACTAGACTGACACACTATTTTGATAGAGAAGGAAACAGCCTTGCAAGAGGCAAAGTGAACAGCCTGAAAGGCAGAATCTGTTCAAGGGAAGGACCTGGGAGGTGAGGGACCATAGCAAAACGGTGTCTGCATTTCAGCATCTCACCAGGTGAAGGTTCACTTCCTCCATAAGAAAAAGTTAGGGGGAAAAGAAGAGGGGAATAAGTAAGGGTGAGGCCTCAGCTAGGAACAACAGGAAGCCTGGACAAAATTGTCAAGTGGCAGCCTCCTGCCACAGAAGTGAGGGCACCAGAGCCAGCCAATGGAAACCTGAACTCAAGGAGTTACAGACTGGGATTCAGCTGGGATTTAAATAGTGAAGGTGACCAGAGAGCCTCTGTTCTGCAGAAGTCAGGGCTGTAGGACAAGATGGCGGGAGTAATTACAGACTATGAGAAAGTGTGTGAGGGGGAGAGGTCAGAAAAGAACACTGTGAGCCCCAGGGGAAGCAGCAGATTGATTTAGGCACAGAGCACAGACATCTTAGCAGAGAGGTTATGCTCTGGGGATTGAAGTACAGGAGTTCTCATCTTGGTGTGGTGGCACATACTTATAAACCCAGCACCCAGGAGGCTGAGGCAGGAGAAACGGGGGTTTGAGACCAGTCTGTGCTACATAGTGAGGGCCTATCTCAAAACCAGAACTAAAAAGAAATTTTCCAGGGAGACAAATTCAGAAGACTGAGTTTTTTCAACTTCAAGAAGCAGCATGTGCAAAGGTGATAAATTAGAATCAAGTGCTATGGCTCTGGACACCCACAAAGCAAAGCCAGACAAGTGTTTTGTTCTCTCTCTCTCTCTCTCTCTCTCTCTCTCTCTCTCTCTCTCTCTGATAGGATCTTACTATGTACTATTATCAGGTTGTTTTGCTCAACCTCATAGTGAAAATCATTTTAAACTTAGAGAAAAATTGCAACAACCAAAGAAATGACATGGCGGTACATTGGGAGGGTGAGGCAGGAGAATTACAAATTCAAAGCCACCTTGGGCTACATAGCAAGAGCCTGTCTCAAAAACGAAGCTAGAATAAACAGAAACAGAGTTCACAGAGAACCGCTCCAATAGTCAGCTCTTCCCACCATCATTCTCTGTCTCCACGCCCTATTCACGCAATGCTTTAACATCCAGAGAGTAAACCACGCACAGGCACTGAAGTGAGTTCAGTAGTGTAAGAACCATCAGGCCTGCAGTTCAGCTCAACGGTGGAACACTTACTTATCTAGTGTCCATGACTGAGACCAATCCACAGGCTCACAGAAAGGAAAGGAAACGAAGACGGCAATGCTCATGAAGACAGGAAGACCTTCAGGAATATATTAGGTGTCTATAACTACAATAATGGGCAATCAAGTGAAGTGGGGGTTCCCTGGTATGAGGAGGACAGAGATGTTAAGGGAGGAAGGACTTTTGCCATTGAGTGTGTCTGAGGGAAACTCTGGCTTTGGAACTTGGTATCTGAGTGGTTGAGACTGTGACAACACAAAAGTTAATGATAAAAACAACAGAACATGAATGTATAGATGTATAAATCTTGCCTATATACACATGTATAATTCTGTTTATATGGTAAGCATTATTTCAAATCCTTTAAATGAGTTAATTCATTTAATTCTTGTAACAATCCCTCAAAGTTAATAACTTTATTTTACAGATGTTTTTAAGGGCAAAGATGATGGAGTCTACTTCTGAAACTAAGTATAGTCTACTCTACCTGGAAGCTCCCAGATAGGAAAGGGGCAAGAGAAATGTAGAGCCATAGAACTATCTTAAAATTTTTGCAATATTTGGTATCCATGGTTAAAAGCTCTTGCTGCTCTTACAAAGATCCTGGTTTTGGTTCCTAGCACCTACATGGTGGCTCATAACCATCTGTAACTCCAATTCTAGGAGCTCCAGCACCCTATTCTGACTTCTCCAGGCACCAAGCTCATCATGTATGCATGCATACAAGCAAAACTCATACACATGAAATAAATAGATATAAAACATTTGTAAAGGAAATTTAGAACATTTCACCTTCACTTACACCAGGAAATAACTTGCTACTCTTCAGACCTCCAATCTTGGCTGAAGCTTGTACTTATCTTACATGTAACTTTGTGTCTGTAAATGCTTTAGATTATATATTATATTAATATCGCCCACATTAACAAAACTAATCTAAAATGTGAAGAGTAGGAGGCACTTTTGATTACAAATTGCTTTTAAATTAGATGAACTAAGGTTAGGTACAGAAATGGCAAATCATTTTAATTTCTATTTAAATATTTAAAGTCTTTAAATATCACTGGAACGAAAATCAGCATTTCCCAAGCGCCCCCTTGTGGCTTGGACTAATGATCCACAAATTCCTGATAGATGGTAAGTGGAGAGCATGACAAAAAGTCAGAACAGGGAAGCAGAGTTTCTTCTTCTGTGCTGGGCATGAGCCCAGGGTCGTGCACTTCCTAGACAAATGCCTGAGCACACCAGTGCACACCTGACTGTAGACATGCCATCCTGAAAGCGGTCCAGAGTGATTTCCATTGAGTAGCTGCTATGGAAGCCTGCCCCGAAAATGCTGGAAACAAACCTTTCAGAGGCACGAGGAAACAGAGATCATTTCTCATATTCTATATGAAAGATGGGAAACAGATCGCCAAAGGTCCCCGAGAATGTAAATGTCAAAATGAAGAGCAGAGTCCTGTGCCTCCTTGACCCTAGTCGCTGCGTGATTAACCGGGAGAACACTGTCTAATCCAATCCCTCACAGCACGCTGATCGGGGAACTCACTGAGTTCTGCAATGTTCCCTGTACTGCTATCTATCACCTCTGACCGAGGACAGCACAGGTAAAGCTGCCAGGAGATATTCTTTGAAGATAAACTCTTCCCTTTGCAGTATGTGGCATACACCAAAGATTGCCTTTAAGGGGGTGAAGCAAAATAAACAGGAGAAAGCAGTCCTCACAGGATGCTGAGTTTCTCCTCATGAACTAGTCTGTAACTGGAGAAGCCTGGGCAGGAGCCGCATCCCTCAAACACCACAGCACTACCTGTCATTCTACATTAAACTTTTATTCTTTGGGTCTTGTTACTCAAAAGTGCATCGAAAGCCAGGCGGAGTGATAGGTGGCTGGTGTCACAGCTACTTCCAGAGTTGAGGCAGAAGAACCATTTGATTTTAGTTCTGAGCCAGACTGGGCAACCGATCTAGACCATTTTTCTTACAAGTAAAAATGAGCAAACAAACAAAGAAACGGAAAACCAAAATAGGAAAAGAAGAGAAAGTGCGGGGGGGGGGGGGGGGGGGGGGTTGGGAGATGCTCAGTTGGTAAGGCGATTGCTCTGCAGGCATGAGGACCTGCGTTGGGATTCCCCACATGCATGGAAAAATACTGTCATGGTGGCATGCACCTGTAATTTTACCTTAGCCCTGGGAAGGGAGAGACAGAAGGATGCAAAGACTCAATGGCCAGCTAGTTTCATTGAATCAGTGAGGTACAACTTTGGTGATGTACACAGCCTTTTTAGGTGGAAGATTGCTTTGAGTATCAGGAGAAACTTGGAAACTCTTGAGAAGTGTTGGAACTGTTAAAGGCTGTGGTGACCTTTTGAAGTTTGGATTTAACATGCAGCAATAGATGGACATGAGCCTATAGGAGCCAAGGGGAGGGATGATGTGGTTTGAACATGCAGTGTCCTCCGTGGGCTCACATGCTTGAAAACTTGGTCCCCAACTTGTGGTGCTGTTTGGGAAGGTTGCGGAATGTGGAGGAGGTGGAGCCTTACTGGAGGAAGTGGGACACAGGAGCTCGACTTCATAGACTGCCCCTATGTCCTGTTCCTTCTCTGCTTACTGAGTGTGGATGTGACCATCCAGACACTATTCATGCCACCATGCCTTCCCTGTCTCCTATCATGTCTTTCCTGCCTTGGTGGACTGAATTCCTTTGGGACTGGAAGCCAAAGTAAATTCTTTCTCCTTTAAGTCGATTTTGTTAGGGCATTTTATCACAGCAACAGGACATGCTCCAAGTGAGGACTGCATGTTGCCCTGCCCTTTAGATGATATTTAATGAGTCTCACAGCAGGAAATAAATGAAGATCAATCTAATCTTTATTGGGATTGGTCATTTTTTTAGTGCATCCTGGGCTGAGTCAGTGAGGAGGCCATACTCCTTGTGCATGCTCAAGGCCCAATCAGAGAGGCAATCATGTGTAACTATCCAATCAGAGGAGTGTGTAGGAGGCCAGCTCCCATCTTTCGCAGGGTTCCTATGAGGAGGAGAGAGAAATAAGGAATTTGTAGATAGAAAGATAGCGGAGGTGAGACAGACAGAAACACGAGATAGCTTCGAGGGGACCTGGATCAAAACCCAGTGGCCCCTTCTGTCTCTTCAAAAGGGCTTTTTATAACAATGTCAAGGGGCAGGGCAAAAGACCTCCCCCTTGCTAGATCAAAGCACACTGCACAGCCCAAGTGCAGATCCTTTCATACACCTGGTCACCACACATGTGGTCAAGTCATCCCCTTATGCAACCCTGTTGGGTAAAGCAAGCTCAGATTTCACTAGGAAACCACTATAGGCCTCCACAGGAGTGATTATATGTAATATATGCCTAGCTCATGTGCTGTGGGATGTTCTGTATGGCAAATGTGTTGCTCTGATTGGTTAGTAAATAAAACACTGATTGGCCAGTAGTCAGGCAGGAGGAAGTATAGGCGGGACAAGGAGGAGAGTAATTCTGGGAAGTGGAAGGCTGAGTCAGAGACACTGCCAGCTGCCGGCATGACAAGCAGCATGTGAAGATGCCGGTAAGCCACGAGCCATGTGGCAAGGTAGAGATTTATAGAAATGGATTAATTTAAGATATAAGAACAGTTAGCAAGAAGTCTGACACGGTCATACAGTTTGTAAGCAATATAAGTCTCTGTGTTTACTTGGTTGGGTCTGAGCAGCTGTGGGACTGGCAGGTGAGAGAGATTTGTCCTGACTGTGGGCCAGGCAGGAAAACTCTAGCTACACTCATGATGCACCATGGGCCATTCCCTTACTTTCAAGGAGAGCTAACACCTGTTTCACCCCCATAATTAAATTTCTCTCAGATGTTTTTTGAGTCCTTCACCTTTGCGCTCTCTCTCTCTCTCTCTCTCTCTCTCTCTCTCTCTCTCTCTCTCTCTCACACACACACACACACACACACACACACACACACACACACACACAAATTTACTTTATGAAGTTCTGAGCTGCTCTGGCATTCAGAGCTGGCCTTGGGGGTTTGGGAGACAGAGGCAATTTTCTTAAAGTCAGACCAGCAGCATGGACTTCCCCTGAGAGCTTGTTAAAAATGCAAAGACTCAGTGCCCCACCCTGGCCCTTCAGAAGCAGAACCGCCACTTTAACAAGACCCCAGAGGGGTTCATATTTACTTTAGTGTTCGAGAAACGCTGCCCTAGAAGATGGTTTCTGAAAGCTGTGGCTGGGAAAGCAACAAAAGGTCACCTAGGCCAGTTCAGAAACCTGGAAAGCATTCCCATGATTCCAAGCACCAAACTGTAGAATATATAAATGCTTTACTTTGAGGTAACACAAGAGTCTAGTTTCCTTCTCTCTTTCAGTCACACGCTTCCTTTTACCCATGGCGGTACATTTGTTTCCAAATGCAGAGAGTACTGCCTAGCAGAGTCCAAGCACCATCATTTGAAGTCGATTATGGAAGAAGCCAGCAACTCCCAGCATGTAATGAGATACTCCGACCTCGGTGAATTACTAAGGTTTTCTTGATTAGTCACTTAATCAATAGTATGGAGTCATTGCTGATAATCTTATGATCTTATGTATTTCCCAAGGATGTTAAAAGATCCAAGAATTCCCAGTCTCAGGCTGGGGAAATGATAGCTCAGAAGGTGAAGGGCTTGCTGTGCAAAAGTCAGGACCAGAGTTAGGATTCATCTATGGTCTCCCACACTGAGTCCATTGCAGTTAATAAAAGGCTTATCACTTCTCCCCAGGTTCTCCATTTATCCTCATTGCCACTGCTCTGGTTCTACACAATATGTTGCCGAATCCCAGCACTTTTTGGTGCCTCTGCTTCTGATACCCTTTAATCTACCTTTTAGTCTGGAATTAGATGGATTCTTTTCTCTTTTAACATTTGTGTGTATGTGTGTGTGTGTGTGTGTGTGTGTGTGTGTGTGTGTGTGTGTGTGTCAGAAGAGTGTGTACATGCTATACCATACATGAAGTCAAATAACAACTTGTGGATGGTTGCTAGGAGTTCTTCAAGGCCAATTTAGTCAACATAGTGAGTTCCAGGACTACATAGCAAGACCCTACCTAAAACAAACAAACAACAATAACAACAAAAACTCAAGAAAGAACAGAGAAAAGATACAAGGAAGAAATGATAGGTGGAACTAGGTGATGAACACATGAATGTTTATTGTGTTATATTTTGTATAACTAACCAGCATTTTAAAAGTATTTTATATTTATGGATGAGATTAATAAATGATTTTCACCTATAAGACATTTAATAAAATATTAAGAGCTTATTTTTTATTTATAATAAATTGTCTCTGCCATAAGCCCCCATTTCTGTTTGTGGGTTCAAGATGCCAGTGGGCCTGTGTTGGCTTCAAGATTACCACCTAAGCCCCAATTCTGAGGGTGCATTCTGCCCCTACACTAAATCTAGTACTACACACTCAGTTAAAACAGGAAGTAGCAAAAATCCTGGCTTTGATACTTACCGGCTATTCTATCTTAAGAATGTTGTCCTCAGTTTTCTAACCCACAAAATGGGACTAAGAACTCCAACTTTACAGGGTTGCTGTAATTACTAAAAGAGATAAGTGTGCACCAAGTGCTTGGGACCCAATGCTACCAATGTGTTAACTTCCTTCCCCATCATGAAATAAAGAGGAAAGAGTGAGTACTCAAGTTAGTATGGAGCTATGGCTGTCGTTAACAAACAAATGTAACCTGTACACTGTTTCAATTAACTGACTATGCAGGTGTCAGTGAGTGGCCTCTGTCTGTCTAATATTTTAGTAATGGATGAGTAGCTTCACCCTCACAGATGGAACCTCAGAGCCAGATCCCTGGAGATTTTTCTGGACCACACCATGTACTACACAAGAATGAAGTTACAGAAACTAGGAAGATGGTTAAGTGGATAGGAATGCCTGCTGCACGTGCGTGAAGGCCTCTATCACCCACATAAGATAAGCCAGGCGTGGCCATATGTGTCTGTAATCCCAGCACTGGATGGTTGGAGGGGTTGAGACAAGAAATACTGAGGTCGGCTGGCCAGCCAACCTAACTAAAAAACAAACTCCAGGTTCAGTAATAGACAGGTCTTGAAGGAATAAGTTAGAAAGTAAGAGATCAGAAACCTGATATTCCCCTTCTGGAATCTGCAGGCACATGCCTGGACAAGTGCACCTATACACACATGCACACACATGCATATACCACACACAAACACACATGCACCACCACACATACGCCAAAATGAAAAAAAAAAAAAAAGAAAACTAATGGAGTTACAGATATGTTGCTCTGAGCTAGCAAAAAGTTTAATAAATAATGACAATGTGACCCTTACTGCCAGCTTGGTACTGAAGGCCATTCATACTCTCTGCTTCTGCTGAGTCATCATTGAGCTGGAGACTATGATTTCCTAAAGTTACCTGGAAGGCTGGCTATGTCATCTCCGGGTATAATGGATCCCAAACATATATCCCACCCCCCAGGGGCCAGGAGGGAGAGGACTGAACTCCTGGGAAGTAAGATGGTGTTTTGTTCTAGTTTACGAAAAATACCATTAGATTTCATTCCCAGAAACCATCCCCTGAATGACACAAGACAGAGCTAAGGAAACAGAATGCATATTTTTAATTGATTATTTCCTTGAGCCAAATCCCAAGGTGCCTAATAAATTTTTAAATTCTCAATGAGCTACTTGCATTCAGAATAACTCCAAAAATGATATTCTAATTTAGAATGCTACAGGCATGATAGTCATAAATTATTGCACATCAAATTGCTGTTTTGACTAATTGTGGTCTGTATGAAAGGTGACTTCTTCATCCTTCCTATCTGCTTTCTCCTTCTTTATTGTATATCAGTTCTCAAAATTAGGGACAGGATTCTAACCTTTCCTCCCATTAATAATTCCAACACTTAGGTCATAGAAATTCAGAGGTAGAGACTAAGCTGTTGCCTGCATTTCCCAAGATCTTAAATTTTAGCTTAATAGTTTTGTAACTGCAAGTGTGCATCAGAATCAGCTGGACATTTGTAAAACACAGGCCACTGGTCTTCAGTCCTGGAGTTTCTGATGTAGTTATGTATAGGGTCTAGAATTTGTACTTGGAGCAAGTTTACAGATGTTATTGATGCTTTTGGTTCAGAAATCATACTGTAAGAACCAAGTATCTTATTTCATTGTAGGGCAAGATGCAGTGGTCTATCCTCGGGTAACTCAGTAGGTTTTCCAGAGGGCTGCTCTCTAGGACAGGGCTTCTTAAGCCTTGTGCCTTTTTCCTTTCTGTTGTGTCCAGGTATATTTTGTATGTTGAGTGTATTCCCCACCACACACTATCCCCCTTATTCTCTCTTTTGTCCACCTAGACATTTTACTTATATTTTCATGTATATGTATATAATTTTACATGGCTATATAAAACCTGGGCACCACAAATGACAGAACACATGATATTGCCTTCCTGAGTGTGCTGGCTAGCTTTGAATGTCCATATGACACAGGTAGAGTTATTTCAGAAGAGGAGAACTCAGTTGAAAAAATGTCCCTACCAGAAGAGCCCAGATCTCTGTGAGTGGGACCACCCCTGGGACTGTGGTCCCGGGTGCTATAAGAAAGCAGGCTGAGCAAGGCATGAGGAACAAGTCAGTAAACAGCATTCCTCCACAGCCTCTGCTTTCAGATTTTTGCTTTGAGTTCCCACCTTCAATGCCCTGCTGTGGGATGTCTTTCTGTACCCTGTGAATATGTTTTATTACCATTGGTTAATAAAGAAGCTGCTTTGGCCTATAGCAAGGCAGGATAGAACCAGGAGGGAAATCCAAGCAGAGATACAGGGGGAAGAAGGACAGAGTCGGGGGCAGACACCAGCCAACTGCTGGAGGAGCAAGATGTATTAGAACACAGGTAAAGCCACAAGACACGTGGCAACACATAGATGAATAGAAATGGGTTCATTTAAGTTGTAAGAGCTAGTTAGTAATAAGCCTCTGAGTGATTATTTTAAAGGTGGCTGCAGGACCAGGCGGAACAGAAAAGCTTCCGTTTATAATGCCCTCAGTGATGGAGTGTGACCTGAGAGTTGTAAACCAAAATAAACTCTTTCCTCCCCAAGCTATTTTTGGTCATGTTGTTTTAGCACAGCAATAGAAATAGTAACCAAGATACTGAGGCAATTTTAATTTCTGTGAATTGTCTTCAGTTATATCCACTTTTCTATGAATAATATAGCTTCATTCCTCTTATTGCTGAAAAACTTCTATTGTGCATTGTACTGGTAAGTTTTTGTTCATTTGACACAAATTAGAACCACCTGAGTAGGGAGCCTCAACTAAAGAATTGTCCTGATTGCTAGCTTTTATAGGAAGGCCCCCTACACTGAGGGCAGTGCCATCCCTAGGCTGCCTAGGGCCTGGACTGCCTGAGACAGCTGAAAAAGCCAAAGGGAATAATTAAATAAGCAGCCTTGTTCCTTGGCTGCTGCTTCAGTTACTGCCTCCATGTCCCTGCCTTAGTTCCCCTTGATGAGGGACTGTCACTTGGATGTATACAATGAAATAAACCCTTTCAAGTCGCTTTCAGTCATGGTGTTTATCAAAGCAACAGAAAGCAAACTAAGGCATGAATATATGCCGTTCTTCCTTTATTTAGTCCTCTGTTGTTGGACACCTGTGTGGGTTCCATAACTTAGCAACTGTGAACAGAGTTACAATAAACATTGATGTGCAGTGTCTCTGTGATATGTTGAATTGGAGTCCTTTGGATAAATACCCAGGAGTGGTATAGCTGGGTCATAAAGATCTATTTTTGTTTTATTTTGAGAACTCTCCATGCTAGCTTCTATAGGGGCTGAGTTAATTTACTTTCCTGCCAGGGTGTAAAAGGGTTCTTCTTTTCCTGGCCAAATATAATTTCTATGCTTGAGATCATTTATGTGATGTATTACATTTGTAGATTTGCAAATATTGAACCATCCTTGCATCTCTGGAATGAAGTCACCTTAATCATAGTGAGTGATCTTTTTAATGTGTTCTCGAATTTGGCTTTTAAATATTTTATTAAGAATTTTTGTGTGCATGTTTATTAGGGAGTTTGCCTTATCTTTGTGTGTGTGTGTGTGTGTGTGTGTGTGTGTGTGTGTGTGTGTGTGTGTATCAGGTTTTGGTACCAGAGTGATATCAACTGCATAAGAAGAGTTTGGTAGTATTTTTTCCTTTGCTATTTCATTGAATATTGGGAGATTTGGTGTTAGTTCTCCTTTCTTATATCATTCAGCAGTAAATTTATATTGATTTGGATAGTTTTGCTTTGAGAAACTTTAAAAATTATTGCTTCAATCTGAATATTTGTTATATAGTTGTGTTTAAATTAATCTTGTTTTAATTTTTTTTGGGGGGTGGTGGTTTCAAGATAGTGTTTCTCCATGTAACAGCCTTGGCTGTCCTGGAAATTACTCCATAGACCAAGCAGGTTCAAACTCACAGAGATCCGCTTGCCTCTGCCTCCCAAGTGCTGGGATTAAAGGAGTGCACCACCACCGCCCAGCTTAATTTAATTTTTATAGGTCATGTGCATCTAAAAATTCACTCATCTTTGTTAGATTTTTTTTTCAAATTTGATGGAAGATATGACATTAAAGTATGATCTAATAATTTTCTTAATTTCATTGGTATCTATTGTAGTAACTCCCTTTTCATACCTAATTTTATTAATTTAGGTCTTCTCTCTCTTTTGATTAGTTTGGCAAAGGGTTTGCCAATTGTGTTTAATATTTTGAAGACACAATTCTTTGTTTCATTGATTCTTTGTATGTTTTCATTTCTATATTATTAGCTTCTTCCCTATTTTTAATTATTTCTTTCAACCTACCAATTTGGGATTTGGCTTATTTTTGCTCTGCCAAGGTCCTAAGGTGCATCATTAAGTTATTTGTTTGAGATTCCTCTAATTCCTAAATGTAGGCACATATAGCTATAACTTTCCTCTTAGGGTTGTTTTCATTGTGTTCCATAGATTTATTGTATTGTGTTTTATTTTCATGCCAATCTAGGAATTTTTAATTTTCTTCTTGATTTCCTCAGTGACACATTTGTCATCCCATAGTGTCCTGTTTAACCTCCATGAGTTTGTGTATGTTCCATAGTTTCTCCTGCTGTTGATTTGTAGTTCTATTCCATTGTGACTGGATAGAACACAATATATTATTTCAGTTATCCTATATTCATTAAGACTTGACTTGTGTCCTGATATATGGCCTATTTTAAAGAAAGTTCCATGGGCTGCTGAGACTTGTATGTGTTCTTCAGTGCTTGCAACATCTGTTAAGTCTATTGATGTTATTTGAATAAGAATGGCCCCATAGGTTCATATATTAAATGATTAGTCACCAGGGAGTGGCACTATTTAAAAGATTAGGAGTTGTGTCCTTGTTGGAGGAAGTGTCACTTGGGGTGGGCTTTGAGGTATCAAAAGGGCCGTGCCAGACCCAGGCTGCCTTGCTCTCTCTCAGTCTGCTGCCTGCAGATCAGGATGTAGTTCTCAGTTACAGCTTCATCGCCAGGGCTGCTGCCATGGCACCAGCCATGATGATAGCAGATAAGCCTCTGAAATTGTGAGCAAGCCCTCAGTTAAATGTTTTCTTTTATAAGAGTTGCCTTGGTCATGTATCTTTTCACAGCAAAAGAACAGTGCCTAAAACAATCATCCTATGACATCATCTAATTCAGCAGTTTACTTTTTGCTGGGATGACTGTTAATTGGTGAGAGTGAGATATCAAAGTCCCCACTACTATGTTGCTTGGGTTAGTCAGTGACTTGATATCTTGTAGCATTTGCACCATGAAATTAAGTACACCTGTGTTCAGTGAACATAAGTTTAGAATCATGAAGTCCTCTTAGTGGATGTTTCACTAATCATTATGAAGTGACCATCTTTTCCTTTTCTAACTAGCTTTAGTTTGAAGTTTACTTTGTCAGATATTAGAACAAAGATATATACTTGTTTCCTGGGCTTCCTTGGAGGTTTTTTTCTTCTTTTTTCTATCCTTTTGCCCTAAGGTAGTGTCTGTATTTTGTTTCTTGGTGGCAAAAAGAAAGAGAGAGAGAGAGAGAGAGAGAGAGAGAGAGAGAGAGAGAGAGAGAGAAGAAAAGAAAGAAAAATAGAAGGATACTGCCTTTTAATCCATTCTGTTAGTCTTGTGTTGCAGGAGAATTGTTCATACAGCCATTCCACTGTGCCAATAAAGCCACCTTGAATCAGAGGACAGAGTCAGCAATTGGCTGACCAGGACCAGCCATAGAGTTGCTAGAGGACTGAGGAGGACTGCTAGAGAGAGACAGAAGAGAGACAAAGGATTCCATGGAAATTTCCAGGGCTGGTGGATCAGGAGAAATGTGGAGAGAAGGTCAGCCAATTGACTCTCTGCTATTTCTTGGATTTATCAGGTCTTTATCTCAATTCCTGACTTCTGAGTTTTCATTATACTGGAACAATTTAGTTAGTCGTTTCATCTGGCATCGAACTTGGGGCCGTCGATCACACCCCAGGCGTCAAAGCTGCCACAGCTGTGTAATGCCCCCCACCCATCCACCCGCACCAGCCATTTCTGATTGCTGGGCCTCCTGTGCACTAGCATGCCATCATCCCTGCCTCAGCCCCACAGCTGCATGAGTGGGTGCCTTCAGCCTGGCGACTAGCCTTGCAGAGCAGCGATAGCCAGCAGAGTACACTCCCAGCCATCCATGCCAACACTGCTCCTTGAGGGGCAGATTGGTTTTCTCTCACACTGTGTCCTGCCCTCCACTGCTAGCTGCAGGTAGGACAGTCCTATCCCACACTGCATCCCAGCTGTGCAGATTTCTCCTATCAGTTTCCTTATGTTAGCTCTTCAGACAGCTCAACCCCTCCCCACAGGGTGCATGAGCAGCCACAGGGGCCCACAGCTCAAGCATGTGTTGCTACCTATGTCATGAAACCTCTAGAGACCACCAAGGAGTCAGTTTCCAGTGCAAGCACACAAGGGTCTTTTCATTGTCAGTTTGAACCTATACTGCCACCCAGTGGAAATGCAGCAGCAGCCCCAGGGCTCAGGGGTAGGAGGGTTTTTAAGGAAAAAAAACACAAGTTGGGAATTACATGACTTGGTACTTGAGGATTGAGTGAAAGGGATATGGGGCGAGGTGATTTTTTTGAAACCATTGGTCTAGATTTTCAGCACAAAACCACATTTGAAACTATTGGGTTAGACTTTTGGTACGAAACCACAACCTGCCGACATTTGAAACTATTGGGTTAGACTTTTGGTACGAAACCACAACCTGCCGACAGGATATCTGGATATCTACAAGGGCCATAAACTGCTAACAGGATGTCTGCAGGGGCATCTGGATCTTGTCAAACTGTACTGCCCTGTTTCTTAATTGGCTGCTTCTAGGGTATCTGTTGGAGTTGTCATGGCACATTTCTGAGGTTCTTCCTGGAACTGAGTACAGCCCCTGGTCACCAGGTGGTCTAAGATGGTGGCCCTTACCTAAGATGAAATCTACAAAGTCAAGTCTAGGCCTTCATATTGCCTTCACATGTGCAATTAGCACGGCTTGAGGCACCCTGTCACACCTGCCCTCTGTGCCAATATAATCAAACATTATCACTGCAGCTGATTACCCTCACATAGATTTGCCTATGCTGTCAGCATCACCAGCTCTGGTAAGACAATTGGGAATTTTTAAACATGTAATTAGATTTTTAAAAAATTGGGAGGGGTCTTTCCCATGTTAAGAATCAGAACTATTACAATGTTGGCTCTTTACAGCCTGGAGTTCCTTTGCCTTCTCTATTACCTAAATGATGGTCTAGAATGGTGATTAATTTAAAAGGTTACATTTTTACTATACCTTTAAAGGAACAGGATAGAGAAAACTTTGCCTTCACAATGCCTAATTATAATAATTCCCAGTCTGTTAAAAGATATCACTGGAAAGTTCTTCCATGAGGGATGTTAAACAGCCCCACTTTATGTCAATATTTTGTATAGCAGCCATTGGAAATAATTTGTAAACAGTTTCCTCAATCTATAATTTACCATTATATAGATGATATTTGACTAGATTAAGATGCAGATACCTTAGAAAAAGTGCTTGAAGAAGTAAAGGAAATTTTGCCTTGTTGGGGATTACAAATTGCTCCTGAAAAAATACAGAGGAGATTCTATTAATTACCTAGGATATAATATAGCTTTATAAGAAATTAAGTCACAGAAAGTACAAATCAGGAGAGATCAATTACAAACTCTTAATGATTTTCAAAAATAAAGAAAGATCTAATCACACTTTAAAAGATATGCTTAATAAAGAGAAATGGGTAATAAAGACCCCCCAGAGATCTATCACACAATGCTTTATTAACCCTAAATTTTTAAATGCTAATGAGAAAGGAACAACAGCTGTGGAGAGACATTGGATAGAGAAAAAACTCTCTGAATTAAATCAGCCTGTATACTGTAAAGATGTGTTAAACTCAGAATGGAAACCAAGATATGTGTTACGTTGGGGAAGAGGTTTTGCTTTTGTTTCTACAGGAGAAGAAAAGCTATGGATACCATCAAGATTAATAAAGATTAGATTCAAATATGAAAGACTCTTGATTAGAAGAGGTGACAGGTCATCAAACAGTGTGGCCATTCAACCTGCCAAGAAGGGAAACTCCCTAAAGTTAAGGTTGGGACAGTGCTTTATTTCTGGAGGAGAATGAAAGCATCCAACTAAGGAATCTGAAGACCACTGGATAAATGAGACATTTGAAGAAGAAGGATGAATCATCCAGAGAAAATGTCCCAAGAAAAAGAGTAAATTGGCCTAATAGTATAGAACACTTCCAACAGGATAGAATTTCATAAACCTTCCCAAATGTTTATTTCTGCTGTTCTCTACAGACACATAATGCAAATGATCTTTTTGTAATCCCAATTCAATTAAAAATTAAAGCTGGCTTTGGAGTTGGAGTATGGCTCTCTCCTTCTCTAAACTCAACCATGCTTGTTAAAGGAAAACTGAAAATCTGTCTCATGGCAGAAGAGCCACCTGGTATGGGACAGAAGAAAAAGCAAAATTAGGGACTATTCTATTGCTACTAATCTTATAATCCTTTGGTTTTTGACTCTTTAAAACTTTTCTTAAGATATAAATATTATCTCAAAATTTATAAGATTAATAAATTATATATTTAAACCTTCTGTCATAATATTAATGGCTATATAGAACACTAACTAATTTTAGATATAGGCTTCATTTAGCTTCCTGTATGTGATTTTGGGCTTGAGTCCAAAGCAGGTAATTAGTAACTAAATTTATGTATCCCAATTGTATTTAATAGCTTTCTGGTTCTTTAACCTCTCTGCTATCTGCTACATATGACATTTAAAATATTTAAGTTTTCTGCAGTGAACCATGACCATTCCTAACAGCAAACTTAAAAGTCTCCAAAAGGATGTTGGGGCCCCATAATGATGAATCCACCTGAATTGTGGTAACACCACTAAGCTGACAAACACCAAAGACTGCAAACTTCTCAGGACAACTTCAAAGCAGTTAGCTAAGATGGTCCAGCCTTGTAGACTACTCTAGTCAGGAATTCAGATAAGCCTTGCACTCTCCCATCATAACGAGACTAGACAACAGCTAGATCTCCCAGAAATTGATTTCAATTTTTTCAGAGTCCCCTAAAGATGCCATCACCCCCAGACAACAGGAAATAATTTTAGGAACAAGATGCCCACATTCCCAAGGAGTGGGGTGTGTGGTTTTTGGTCATTTGATGAATGATTGTTGTCATTTAAGGTGGTTGGTTACAAGTTGTTATTAGCCATGGTCAAGGAAGAAACTAGGCAATGGAAATTAGACAGGGATCTTGCTCTGAAAAGAAAAAGAGGAGATATAGAAATGCTAGGATAAAAGGGTAAATTATTGAATCCTCTTTAAAGTTAAAAAAACTACTAGTTTCAAATATTTTATATTGTATGGATTTATGCACATTGACACAAATCTAAGGTTATTTTTGTTATACTGTGTTAAATGTTTCTATTTCTTGTTTAAGGTATTGTACCTGTGCAGCTTATTTAAAAATGTAAAGTTCTAGTCCTTGAAAGCTAATTAGGATAATAAAGAAATACAAGTGAGTAGAAAGATGCTGCCTTTTAATCCATTCTGCTAGTCTTGTGTTGCAGGAGAATTGTTCATATGGCCATTCCACTGTGCCAATAAAGTCACTTGAATCAAAGGACAGAGTCAGAGATTGGCTGACAGGGATCAGCCATAGAGTTTTGCTAGAGAAATGAGGAGGTCTGCTAGAGGAAGAGAGAAAAGGGATTCCAGGGGGATTTCCAGGGCTGGGGGATTGGGAAAACACGGAGAGCCAGCCAGTCCACTCTCTGCCGGTCCTTGGATTCATGAGGTCTTTATCTCAATTTCTGACTCCTGAGTTTTTATTATACTGCAACAATTTAGGTAGTTGTTTCAGTCTTGGGCCTTTCAGTTGACTATTTGGAAAGTATTTATATTCAGAGTTATTATTGGAAGTTTGGTTTATTCTTCCCAGTGACCCAATGAGTGTGTTTATCTTTCTCTTTGGTCTAATTCCTCTAAGTATCTTCTGTAGAGCTGGCTTAGTGGTGATTAATTCCTTTACCTTGTTTTTATTGTGGCAAGATTTTCTGCCTCTGGCAATAGTAACAAATAGTTTTTCTGGATATAACAATCTGGGTTGGCAGTTGTACTTGAAATATATCACTTTAAGCTCTCATGGATTTTAAAGTCCCCCCCCCTTTTGGGGGGGATTTTTTTTTTTTTTTTTTTTTTTGGTTTTTCGAGACAGGGTTTCTCTGTGTAGCTTTGCGCCTTTCCTGGAACTCACTTGGTAGTCCAGGCTGGCCTCGAACTCACAGAGATCCGCCTGGCTCTGCCTCCCAAGTACTGGGATTAAAGGCGTGCGCCACCACCGCCCGGCTTGGGGGGGGATGTTTTGAGATAGGATTTCTCTGTGTAGCCCTGACTGTCCTGGAAGTCTCCTTTGTAGACCAGGCTGGCCTTGAACTCAGAGATCTGCCTGCCTCTGCCTCATGAGTGCTGGGATTGAAGGCATGCACCACCCCAACTCCCCACCCCCAGTGATTTTAAAGTTTCTATTGAGAAATCTGCTGTTATCCTAGTGGACCTATCTTTATTTTTTTAATATTTTATTTGTTTGTTTGCTTATTTGTTTGTTTACTTATTGAGGCAAAGTTTCTCTGTATAGCCTTGGCTGTCCTGGAACTCACTCTGTAGACCAGGCTGGCCCTGAACTCTCATGTCTGCCCCCTAAGTGCTATGATTAAAGAGAAACCTATCTTTGTACATGACTTGCCATTTTTTTCTGCTTTCAATATACATTGACACCTGAACATCAGTGGCTTACTCATAACATAATGAAGCACATTCTTTTCTGACCCTGTGTTGCAAACGCCTCCTGTGTCTGAAGAGCATCTCTTCCCTTAACTTGGAGATGCTTTCTGCTTTTGTTTTGTTAAAAATATTTTCTGTGCCTTCAGAATAATATTATCTTCTATGTTTATGACTTTCATGTTTGGTTTGTTCATATTTTCACATGAATTTTGAAAGTATTGCTCACACCTTCTTTTTTATCTTTGTCCTTGTTTGTATGTTCTGATTCATCCACTTGGTCTTCAAGCTCTGGTATTCTGTCCTCCCCTTGATCCATTTTAATAGTGAGGCTTTTCGGTTTACTTACTGCTTTATATTTCTAGTACTTCAGTTTGGTTTTTCTCCAATATTTCTATTTCTTTAATTTGTGTTTCATACCCTGTATGGACTTTATTTCATTCAGCTATTTGTTCTCTTAGAATTCAAGAGTTTGTGTCTTCTTTAAAGTTTTTGAACATATTCATAAATTCTTTTGAATTCTGTAGTATTTCATATAATGCACTCTCACTGGAGGTGACTCCTGTGGGATTATTCACTTCTGAGTGGCTGTTGGTTGCATAATTGTACTAGGGACTTGTGCACTGAGGTTTTCTCTTGGTTGAAATTCTTTTTTCTTTTTGTATGTCTATGTGTATATGTTCTTTTCTCTCTCTCTCTCTCTCTCTCTCTCTCTCTCTCTCTCTCTCTCTCTCTCTCTCTCGGTGTGTGTGTGTGTGTGTGTGTGTGTGTGTGTGTGTGTGTGTGTGTGACACTGAGTTGAAGATGGATTTTTCTTTGGTCCACCAGCTCATAAAAAAGCAACATGGAGAGACTTATTGATTATGAAAGTTCAGCCTTAGCTTAGCCTTGTTTTTAACTACCTCTTATAACTTAAATTAACCCATTTATATTAGTCTATGTTCTATCATATGGCATTATCTCTCTTCCATTGTGCACCTCCTGTTTCCTCTCCTTGTCTTCTGTTGGCTCCACCCTTCTTCCCAGAATCCCCTCTGTCCCCAGAAGTCCCACCTAACCTCTTTCTAGCTATTGGCTGTTCAGCTTTTTATTAAACCAATCACAGCAATACATTTTCACACAGTGTACAAACATCTCATAACATTGAGTATCTTCTTCTATTGCTCTCCACTATTTTTTTTTCTGGATGTAGTGAACTTTATTGAGGTATTTGTGAGAGTAGGGCTCCTTGGCCCTTCCCTATCTCCTGGAGGTCTGAGATAGAAACTGTGCAGACAGATGTTCATTTGTATTGAGTGCTGGGTTGGGGCAAGGACTCCACACAGTTGAGGATCCCTTTCTTCCTCTCATGTTTTTGCTGAGCAGAATGTCAGATCCTCATGTACACTGGCAGTAGGAACCTGGAAGGCTTCACATTCAACTCTCCAATGACCTTGCCCCAAGGTTTAAAGTACGAGTGGATACAGGGATGATGTTCTGGGCCATACAACACAATTTCCAAAAGAGGCCATTCACAGTCTTCTGTGTGTTGATGATAATATAAACTATGGTCATGAGTCCCACAATGATGCCAAAGTTGCCATGGATGACCTTGGTCAGGGGAGATAAAAGTAGTTGTTGGTACAGGAGGCATTGCAGAAGATTTTCAGTGAGTCATTGTACTACTCCTGGTACATGCCCATCACAAACATAGGCAATTAGAAGAAGGGGAAGAGATGTTGACCCCTTTGGCTTAACCTTTCAAGTAGGCCTGGCCTTCTCTATGGATGTGAAAACTGTTGGTTATTTGCGGCACTCTTACCCTGCGAGGAAACATCACGAAACATGACAGAATCCACTAACAAGAGTTTTATTAAGATAAGGGAGAGAGAGACAGATGTACACAGGCCTGTGGAAAAGACACATGAGTAAAGAAGGAGCCAGGTATCATGGCGCCAGCTTATAAAGGCTGGGCCGCGCCTACGCACACAGGCCCATGTGGCTATTCCACACATGCACATAGATTACATGGCTGCGCTGCGCGCTTTACGCAACCACACAAAGCCATGGGGTCCTGGTCACGTGAGACGTTTTGACCCAGAAATGACTAGGCGGAAGTGACTAGGTCCCACCAGGCATGCGCAACCATGCACAACCGTAGGGGTGTGTTGTGAATCCATATCAAAAACACCAGTAGATTCCACAACATATTCGGCACTGGCATCACCACATTTAATAATGGCAAAATCTCACTCCGGGAAGATGGAAATAGTCTTCCCATTGACAACAAGTTTCTTTTTACCTCTCTTTACTGTGCCATGGAACTTGTGGGTAGAATCATACCTGATTGAGGTCAATGAAGGAGTCGCTAATGTAAATAATACCTACTTTGTTAGACTTGAAGGCAACCCTGCTGACCAGGTGACAATGTAGCCAAATCCATTCACTTCAACCTTCACCATCATGTCTCAGAAATGAACTGGTACTGCATGAGAAGATGCAGTTGTTCCAGGGATGGAGGGGAGAAGAGAGCCTCTACCATAATTTTTTGAGACAGTATCTCATTGTACCAAGCCCCAGGAATCCTCTTCTCTTTACCTCCCCAGATACACATGTGTTGCCAGCCTGGATTTTTAACATGGATTTGGAAGATCAGAACTCAAGTCCTCGTGACTGTCAGCAAGCCAACTGAGTCATCTCCTCAGCCCCTGGATTCATTTATTTTTAAATATTTTTAAGTCAATCTTTGTCTTTCAGATGAAACATTTTCAATATTCACGAGAAACTAGGCATTGAGATGCTGTTTTTCACTGTTATAGTGGTGGTTGGGGAACAAGGCTCAATTCCCAGTACTCTCTAATAAATTAGAATACCATCTGCAAACATGACTATTACAGGGTAGCCCCACAATGAAAGTACAATAATAATCAAACAAAAAAATTAATCATCCCAAAGCACCATTATTTAAGGAAATAAAGGGGTGATGATAATAGTATGCATATCAATATATTAGTTACTATAGGTATGAGTGGGAAGGAAAAGAAGAAAAATAAAACAATATCAAGAAAACAAAAAAAAAAAAACCACTGGGACTCAGAGCAAGACTAGTGATTAGTATTGAATTGAGAGAAAAGCTTGGAAGAGGGACATGCATTTAGAAGAGGGAACAAGCCGGGTGGTGGTGGCGCACACCTTTAATCCCAGCACTAGGGAGGCAGAGACAGGCGGATCTCTGTGAGTTTGAGGCCAGCCTGGTCTAAAGAGTGAGTTCCAGGACAGCCAGGACTGTTTCACAGAGAAACCCTGTCTCCAAAAAAATAGAAGAGGGAACAATAGTGTGAAGAAAAAGTGTGGCCAGGCAGTTTGGGTAGAAGGTTGGCAGAAAGGGGAGAGTAATATAAAAACGCTATCAAATGACAAAAGTCATTCCTGGCTTTCAGGAGGCTAAGACATAAAGACTCATAACCTGGTTAGCCCGGGGATTTGGGGAATGGAAAATGAAAAGGGAAGGAGTAGGGAGGGAGGGAGAAGGGGTGGGATGGGGTGGGGAAGGACAGAACAACACAGAGCTGGCCTGCTAAATTGGCACTGAGTTATTAAACAAAGGAAGCCTAAATTGGAGGGATAGAGAGCTCGATGGAGTGAAGGGTACTGAAGCAATTTGGCCTTTGTCAACACAAAAACACAACCCTCATCTCAAAGAGAATAAGAGCTAGTTTATTCTGGAGCCTATTTTTAGTGACCATGTCCCAGGAACATAGCTTTAGGTCTCCCCCAAATACCATGTTCCAATGTGGAAGCAGTTTCATCAAGTTTTTATAGCCACAAAACAAAGGAAAGTTATAAATCAAGGAAGCTTTCAAGCACATTGGTGGAAACATTAAGTAGTTAGTTAAAGCACAGTGGAGAAATTTCAGCCACAGGCCTCAGATATTATCTCAGCCCTTTGATTTGTAGAGAATAGGGTTTTGTTAATACATTCCAAAGGGTTTTATCTGCTTATCAGGGTTTCAAAGCCAGCACAGAGGTGGGCAAGGAATGGCTCTTAGACCAAGAAAAAGTGTAATTAGCCCCTAGAATGCGACATTCCAAACTCTCCACAGTCCTTGAAGTTTTAATCAGTCAGCTGGCCTTTGTGGAGACAGCTCCTTTCCAGGGAGCTGCTTACAGCCGTTTCTTGCTTTGCTGGATTCCATCTCAACTCTGAGTCTCTGGGCATCCTTTCCCTGGCTCCCAGGAGTCTGCACTGCAGACATTCCTACTCTCATTTCAGGGTCTCCCTCCGGGGAATCTGTTTACAGCTGTGGCCTGGTCACCAGTCATTGCTTCCCAGGTGGCTTCTCAGATGCTGGCCACATGTCCAGGTGCCTGTCAGAACACTGGGTGCCAGTGGTGGTCCCATTCTTATGGGATCTTTTGTTCATTCAGTGTTGCAATCACTCTGCCTGAGAATTTTACATGACCTTGGGTATACAGTATATGAAATATGTGTGTAAATCAAACCTTTACTGATGACAAATCATAAAGTTATGTATATTATGTATCAATTTTTCTTTATTCTTGAGAATTTCATACAATGAAACATAGTCATATTCATCCGGAGTCCCTCCAATATAGCTCCTTTCAGTTTCATGTCTTATTTTTTTCCTTTCTTTTTATTTTTTTCGATAATTCACTAAGTCCAGTTAGTGTTTCCAATGTGTATATTAATGTGGGGCCATTTATATTAAAGCAACTCTTTGGTATGCATATAATTTTACCTTGTATTAAAGATAGAATCAAATTTCCATGGTTAATGAGCTGGATGTGTTTGGTTATTTCTATATAAAAAATTTAAATCATGGCTGAACATTTGATACTGCAGGATGTAGAGTAATATCAGTGTTTTCTATAGTTGACCTATATTTTTACTGTATAATTGTCAATGCTGAAAACCACATTTCCTGTAAACACAAAATGGCAGAAGTATATTTGGCGCCATTTCAGAAACTGTTGAAAATTTTGTCCTAATCCCAAGCAAAATTTACTTGATGTCCTTTTTATGAAGCTCCTGTCAGCAACTCTAACCGCATCCCCACATAATACAGTCCAAAGGCAAACTAACTTTACACATGCTGAGAATTGATGATAGGAAAGGATTAAGTGCTTTGATTTTCTGTAATTAAGCCATCGTGTTTCTATAAGAGTGGGAAACTGTATATACACTAAAAATGCTGCTATTTATAACATATAATCATCTCAAATCCAAACAGAGGTGCTTTAGGCCCAGCTCATCAGAGCTGTGTTGCCTGATGGCATGCACAATGCAAAGTGCACATGTCATATGCTTAGTAAAAGGCTCCAGTGAAGTCACATGACGCCACTTGGGCAAGCATTGCCAGAAGCACCTCAGATTCATTACATATTTGGTGTTGAATTCATTTTTAGCTGCACCTTGCAAAACTTTTTGCCATTGCCAAATTTGTTGCAAGCCCTACATTCAGTTACACAATGCCATATGGGGTTATGACCCACAGCTTAAGAAGCTGGGTTTTAGGGTATAGGTGGTTTCCCCTTTGTTGTTCTCTCTTCTAGTTCTAGAGATCGAACCCAGAGTCTCATCAATGTCAGAGGCCACCAAGCCAAACCTCAGTTCTAGCCCATGCATTTTAAGTTCAGGTTTCGGAAGCCATGGGCACATCTTTGCAATAAGGGGGGGCTTTTTCTCCAATAGGCCTGCTGAGAGGGGAGGGTTTCACTGGAGAAGCATGGGCTTTCCTATCAAACAGATCTGGAACAGGATCAGGTGACCCATAGGTTGGCCTTGAGACTGTAGGCAAATTCCTTAAGTCCTGCTTTCTTCATCTATAAGTTAGAAATCAGCATTGAGTCTGAAGATCTGAGGCTGCTGAAGCAGAATGCAAGAACTACTTGACACTGGGACTCGAGAGTCCAAACATCTAATTGACGGAACATCTCATGTGGCTTCTTTATTTTCAGATATGGAAACAAAGGTCCAGGGAAATGTCTTTCCTAGGCCAGCTCGGGTGGCATGTAGCAAAGTGCGGACCAGACCTTGGCCCTTCACACAGGTGCTGGGAAGCGAATCCTGAGGATCCTACACGCGCGCTCTGCTGCTGTGTCCCATCGCCATCAGAACCTGCTATTTTTGTTCTCTGTTACGAGGGATCGAACACAGGGCTCGCAGGCAAGTGGTCCACCCTAAGCTGCACCCCTAACCTCCCAGAGCCTGTTTAACTGTTGTTGCTGTTTATTTTTGTTTCTCCTCAAGTGAGACTTGTTTTACTTTAATCCCTTACGTTGGGAAGTATCTCTAAACATGATGTTTCAAAACTCAACATTTTAGTACTGAAAACGGATTTCTACAGCAATATAGAAATGGAGGTTTATGACAAGCATTTCAAAGGGCCATTTTAGTCAAATGTGATTTAATCTACCTTTCAAAATAACCATTCTTGACCTGGGCCACGGAATCCTAGGACCCAGAAGGCTGAGGCAGGAAAATGAAAAGCTCCAATCCAGTCTGGGTTGCCAAGCAAAGTGGCTCAAAAAACATACAAAGTAATTCAGCAATCAACCATCCATTTTGGCCCAGGGGGCCCTGCCTGTCATCCCAGCACTTGGGAAACTGAGGCAGGAGAAACCAGGGTTTCAGGCCAGCCTGGGCAACACAGCATGACAGCATCCAAAAACAAAACCAACAAAGTGAGGCTGGAGAGATTGCTCAGTGGTTAAGGGTGCTCACTGTTTTTGCAGGGGACCTAGGTTGAGTTCTTAGCACCCATATGATGGCTCCCATCTGTAACTCCCATTTCAGAGGAACTGATGCTTTCTTCTGATCTTCATCGGCTTCTGCATGCTCCTGGTGCTCATAAACTCTCACAAGAACACATGAGTACACATAAAAATTAATAAATAAATCTAAAAAAAATTTAAAAAAAACAAACAAACAAACCCAAAACTCAAAACACAAAGCCTCTAGACATGGTGGCACACACCTTTAATCCTAGTACTCGGAAGGCAAAGGCAGGTGGATCTCTATGAGTTTGAGGCTAGTATGGTCTACATAGGGAGTTCTAGAACTTTCAGAGCTATGTAGTGAGACCCTATCTCAAAACAATCAAAGCCACTCCTTATATAATGTTGGGAAGCTTCGTAAGTAGAATCCAAGTATAAAATTACAACCACTTAGCTTTAAAACTTAAGATCCCCGCTGGGATTCCTATTTGTTCTAGAATTGAGTGACACTGCTAAGTAGGAAGAGTGTTTGAAGGAGGTTGAAGAAAGCTGAAATAAAGAGTAAAAAGTGGCTACATCCAGGGGAAGGGCTGTGGTCCTGGCTGCTTGTAGTTCTGGCCCTAGGGAGACTGAGACAGGAGGGATTCTGTGTAAGCGTTTGAACCCAGCCTGGGCTGTATACCAAGACCCTGCCTCAAAACAAAAGTGTAGGGGTCACTTTCATGTTACTTCCCTTTGGTGAACACGGAGTTCCTTTGGGTGACCTTTCTAGGCAAAGATAAAAGCGGAGGGAACTTCATAACCATTCCCTTCGAGTCTGTCCTGTAGAAGAAACTTGCCGCCTCTCACTTCTCCCATTTTTTAAAATCAAATGACAATGTTATTATGCATTTAGACTGATGGCTTCTCACAACTCTTTAGCTACTGTTTGAAGCTTAAGTACCCAGATTTCGTCAATGATGCTGAAAGTCATCCCACACAGCAGAGATTTTCACTTGCCTTAGAAGGACTTACTGAAATGTAATGAGTCTGAGTGGTAAAGAGGATGTATTTACAGTCATTGGGGAGAGTGCTGAATGAATCAGAAAGCCTGGGTTATCTACCCAGTTGCTGATAATCTACAGGTCTCATAGATGGGAAGATGCCTTCCCAGGGGGGACAATGGGAAATCCCCTTGAAGAGCCATTTTGATTGTGGCTACAGCTTGCAATGTGTCCTACTTCTGATGATTCTGAGCTTACTTTAGTAGGCCTGAACACTCCAAAAACAAATGATTCTGACACGATGACATAAATTATGTATGAGTATCAATTGAATATTCAAGCATAATGAGTTTATGGAATCCAAGAGAATGTTTCCTTTGAGATGCTGCAATACTGTTATTGTTAGGTTCAGGGCCCAGCTGATCCCGTATAGGGAGCCTTTGTGCAAATCTGAAAGAGGCACCCCCTCTGGGTGATGCAGTCCTGTGGGTACATGACTTGGCAAGCAGAGCCTGCGCTGAATCTTAGCTTCCTTTTGTCCCCCCTGGCTGGATGCCTTTGTGCAATGCACAAACTGCGCCCCTCCAAGCGGCAGTCCCCATTGCTGTTGGAGCCCTGGGCCAGCCGAAGAGATTTACAGGCTTAAAAGTGCCTGTGCTGCTTGTCCCAGAGGGCGTTTGAAAAATGCAGAAGTGACAGGCATTTTCCCTTAGCCTACCCCTGAATTCATTCGCAAGGGCTAAAGTGCCAGGTTCAAACATCCCCTGAAAGTTGGTGAAGCCTTCATGATGGAGAACCGGGTTAGAATCCTTTAGCCAGTCTTGGTGGACTGAGCCTGAGGGTTGTGCATGGTAGACGTGAAAAGAATACGGGCTTCGGTGTCCACTGTTGCTCCTAGAATTGCTGCTTCATGGTGCCACAGCAGTGAGAACAAAAAACTTGCACAGGGCTGGGGGTGGGGCGAAGAAAAAAAAAGTGATGGTAAAAATCATAGGAATTGGACAGCACTTCCGGTTCCAAGACACAAAGGAGTAAATGTATATCTTCCCATGTCTCCTGGTCATTTTGTGTCAAACAGTGGTAGTGGAAAGGTCAGTTTGACTAAAAGAGCACGGAAGCCTGGAACCCCCAACCCCCGCCCCACACCCCACACCCCACTTTGCCTAATAAAATCTCGACTGGGTGCTAGGAAGCAGGCAGTGTGAAATGCTAACAGGTGCAGACAAACAGCCCTAACAAAAGCCAGTTCTTTCTAGCTACGGGACAAGGAAAGTGGTGGCCTTGCAGAACACCTCAGTTTGAATTGCTCTCTGCTCTAGTTAAATACCACAGCATTAAACGTGCCCTATCACTACTCACAACAGCAGAACTGAGGGAAGAGCCTAAGCTTATGTCCTTGCTCAGCTGCTGCCAGGGACTCTTCTCCCCACCTCACCCTGTGAGATTAAGGAAGAACCAGTGGGGAGTCCAGAATTTTACAGGTGTTTGGCAGAAATGAGCCTTCAGCAACTTCTCCTCCAGATGTTAGTTAATATGTGAGGAGCCAGGTCTTCTGCACTCAGCATTGAGTAGGTGCTGTTCCCAAAGCGATGCTATTAGAGAGGACAGGGTGGGAAGCTACTAAATCCTAGCTGAGTTTCAGGAAAGTTCATATACTACTCTAGTTTGGATCTTGGATATCCCCCAAAGGCTTATTTATTGAAGGTTTGGTCTCCATCCTGTGCCACTTTTGGGAGGTAGTGGGACCTTTAAGAAGTGGGCCTACTGCCAGGTGGTGGTGGCATACACCTTTAATCCCAGCACTTGGAGGCAGAGGCAGGGGGAAATCCCTGAGTTTGAGGTCACCCTGGTCTACAAAGTGAGTTCTAGGCTGGCCAGAGCTGCACAGAGAACCCTTGTCTCAAAAAGAAAAAGGGGAGGAGGAGAAGGAGGAGAAAGTGTAGGAGGAGGAAGAGGAAGAGGAGAAGGAAGAAGAAGAGGAGAAGGAGGGGCCTAGAGGCTGGAGAGATGGTCTAGCATTGGCTCCTCTTCCAGAGGACGTGGGTTCAGTTCCCAGCACCCACATGGCAACACACAACCATTTGTAACTTCAGTTCCAGGGAATCCAACACCCTCTTCTGGCTTCCACAGGCTGTAAGTGGTACATAGACATGGAAGCCAAACACTCATACACATAGTGCAGGAAGGGAACTGCCAGCATGACCGCTCCATTACTGGGAAGGTTTTTATTGTGGGTAAGAGAGAGAGAAGACCCAGAGGACTCTGGAGGAGTCCAGAGCAGAGAGAAAAGCAGACTGGGTATGGCCAAGGCTAGGGAAAGAGTAGTGGAGACAGCAAGAGATAGAGTACTGGAGAGCACAAAGAACAGAAAGGAGTGAGCGGCATCAAGATGGCCTGAGAGCGAGAGGCGTGGACAAATCATGCCAATGATAAGGAGGACGAGCAGTTGGGGGGAGTGGACTACTTCTGGGGGTGGTTTCACAATTTCCTAAGGAATGCTGGCTTCTATCTGTCAGAAATCCTATGGTCCAGTTTGAGCTCATTTCTAGACATACAGAGGGCCTGCGACCTAACACATGAAATAAAATAAGATGGAAGAAATGAAGTGCACCTAGAGAAAGAAAATTTTGTAGGTGGAGATACATCTTTCAAGGGGCTGATTGGGCCCCTGTCCTTATCTGTCCTTTCTACTTCCTGGCAATTATAAGATATACAGGCTTTTTCTACCACAGGCTACTGCCGTGACATTCCATGCCAACACAGGCTCAAACCAATAGGGAAAAGTAACCAAGGGCTGAGACTGTGAGCCAGAACAAACCTTCCTTCCTTAAAAGGTGATCATCTCAGGTACCTTTGACACAGTGATGGAAAACTAACACACATATGCCAGTCCAATGCACGGTTATATAATTCATTCAACTGTCTAATCACTGAAGTTGTTTGGGGAGATGAACTTTGTATGGATGAACTTCATATGGGTATTTTGTCTGCATGCATGTCTGTGCACCTCATGTGTGCCTGGTGTCTTGCAGAGGCTAGAAGAAGGCATCAGATCCCCAGTGGTTTGGGTTACAGATACTTGTTAGCGGCCACATGGTTGCTGGGACCTGAAACTGTGTCCTCTGGAAGAGCAGCCAGTGCTCTTAACCTCTGCATCATCTCTCCAGCCCAGGAGATGAACGTTAAGAAAAACTTTTGATTTTCATAATCTAACAACACGCCTATTCACGTGTATACATTTTTCCCCTCTGCGAAGCTTGGCAGCAAAATTAGGATGTGGGTGTTTAAAAATAAAGTCATTGTTTTAATGTGTGTATTATTTAAAGTTATTCAAATTAACATTCTAGTGAGAGTAACCTCCAGAAGTATTTTCAACAAAATACAATAACCACACAAATCGCAATTTCCAACTGGAAATGGGCCAGCTCCCGCATCAGCTGGTGGAGCCAAATAACACAAATGAATGAGATTCCCTGGACAAGTTATTTGAATGCTTTTCTGTGTAGCAAGGAATGTTGCTAACTTTCTTATTCAAATTGGTAAGGATTTTTGGACCCCCAGTAGTAGGTTTCTCCACCGACGCAATAAGCCAGGTCAAGCCAAATCAAAAAGACCAGGTTTAATGAGCAAAGTGCCCCAGGTGACTCTCAATCCCCCCAGAAGTGAGGTGGGGAGGGAGGAGGAGAAATCACAGAGCAGGTCTGAGGACCGGAGCTTAAATACCCTGTAGGCAAGGTCTTAAGTAGCTGTCTGCGGCGAGGAGCCACCACTTGGTGGGCTTTCTGAGAGGAGCAGGGTTTGGAGAAGGAGGAGGTGGGGCTGAAACAGAGCTCCCAGTTGAACAGAAATGACATGTGAAAAACTCTTTATTGACGTATTTATTGAGTCGTCCCCTGTAGTCCTTGAAACAAACGGGAAGATATTAGCCTCCTTACAGAAAATAACAAGAGCTATCAGGAGGGGGATTTATGTTGGAGACCCCCAGCCTAGGGCAAGAGCGAACACAAATCTGATTACAATTCTGTTCTGGCCTTTTAAAGAGTGTACAGACTATTTTATTCTGGTCATAGCTATAGATTTATGATGGAGAATGTCATCTATTTTAACTAAAATAAAATAGATGTTCAGTGGCAGATCTATGTCTTTGACCAATCTAAATAATTTTAAAATCTGCATTCTTGGTTATTTTTACTCATTTTAACAAATATTTGTGCCCCTGTGTGCCAAATACAAGATTGCTTCCTACTTTTGAGGGGAGTGGGAGGGTTGTGAAACACTATTTGTTGTATTTTTGTACACAAGTCTATTATCAGTTTAATCTCATTAATCAGAGCTTTATTCCATGTTTCCAGGCCTTTGGATAATGTTCTTTGTTTTCCAGTTTAAGCCACAGAATCAACTATTCATTATTCAATTCTCATCTTAGTATCTAGAATACTCATAAATATTTCGAACATGAAGTTAAAAACACCAAGTACCCTTCGTTCTTATATTGTCTAACCTTCTGGGAAAGTACCCATATTCCCCACCCTTCCATCCCAGTGAGATACAATGATACAGCTGGAAACTGTCAGAGCACAAATATATCAATATGTCAACAAGCGATGACTCAGCAGTTTAGAGCACTGGCCGCTCGTGCAGATGACCTGGTTCAGTTTCCAGAATCAACTGTGACTCCAGTTCCTGGGGATCTTCTGGCCTCTGTGGGCACCAGGCACACATGTATACATATATACATGTGGACCAAATACTCATACACATAAAGTAAAAGTAAATATTTTTTCTTTCACAAAAGAATATATCAATCAATTAATATCCTCTCCCCTACCCCTCCCTAGAAATCACAAGAACCAAAATAACCCCTGTTCTAATGAGTTTTCTTCATCCTTTTCTCTTCACATTTTTTCTACAATCTGAACGTGTTTTACATTTAGTATCTTTCTGCCCCACACCTGCACTCCATTTGGTTACAGGAATTTTAAGAACAAGCTACAGTCCCAGGGGTATGTTCAGTTGTTTTCTGCTTTGTCCACCAGAGACAATCTAGGACAGCCTTTAGTCCCTTCTGACACACTTTAGCCTGAACCTGATCAGGCCTCAGCCAACGGTTTCACTGGAATGGCATTTGATGAGCTGGCATTTTCTTCAGAGACTACTGGTTGTCTATTTCAGAATGCTAGGGCTTGTGCACAGCTAACCGTGTTTGAATGAGAAATATGTCATGAATAATGGCTACGGTAGTGGAAAGGAACTGTCCTTGCACGCCCTCTTTACTTGTAGACAGAGTTGAAGTTTGGCACTAAAAGAAAATTGATTCTCTTGGGACTGTGCCTAGTACATGCTTCCAGTGAGTGTTCCGGGGTGGGGAGCAAATTCAGGCAGTGAATTTAAACCAACAAAACCCAGATGAGCCCATCTCACCCAATTGTGTCTGAGCAGGTCAGGTTCTGCTCATTTCCATGATGAATCCACAAATCCATGCTTCCCGGCCACTAGGGCTTTTACATTTCATCCTAAGAGAGTGACACTGGTTGCTTACTTGTGTGCTGGTTTGTTTGTTTGTTTGTTTGTTTGTTTGTTTCTGTCAACTGGACACAAATCTGAACGTCCCTGGCTAAAGGGAACATCAGGTGAGAATTATCTCTGACAGACTGCCCTGAAGGCAAATCTATGGGGACATTTTCATGATTAATGCTTGATATGCGAGGATGCTGGCACCCCTGGGCAGAATGGTTCTGAGCTGCATAAGAAAGGAAGCTGAGAAAGCCAGGTAGAGCAAATCAGGCTTCTGTTTCAGTTCCTGCCTCCAGATTCCTGCCCTGGGATCCCTTAAAGACGGGCTGTAAGATATAAGCTGAATAAACCCTCTCCTCCCTAAGTTGATTTGGCCACAGTATTGATCACAGTAACAGAAAGCAAACTGGAACAGTGGTTACTGTTTGCTTTGCTTTTCCCAGTTAGGATGATATAATGGTTTGGTTAAGTATCCATCCTTCACAGAGAAGGGGAAATACTGAATGGAACGCAAGAGCGGAGAGGGAAAAGGAAGAAAGGGAGAGATAAGAAAAAGGAGGGGCCAAAGATAAAACAAGTGCTTTTCACATGTGGGAGGAAGACTATGCAGATACAAAGAACCACACAGAACCAATGCCCGTACCACCTGGATAAAAATTCATTTCTTTAAGTGGCAAAATATGTTTCCCTTTTTTAGTTTTTCTAGGCAGGGTTTCTCTGTGTAGCCCTGGCTGTCCTAGAACTTGATCTGTAGACCAGGCTAGCCTCCTCAAATTCAGAGATCTTCCTGCCTCTGCCTCTCAAGCGCCAGGATTAAAAGGCTTGCACCACCAGGTTAGGATTCCTTTCTTATTCTTATTAAATAGCACTAACCTTCTCTTAATATGCAAGTAAAATAGTGGACTAATTCCAAATGCAAATCAATACCTTTGCCTGCATCATATTGCTGACCACAGTCACAAACTTACCTGCGGGGTGGTGTGCAGCTCATCCATTAGTGGGGTCCTTATCTGGTGTGCTTGAGGCCTGGGCTTGATCATCAGCATCACAGAGAAAAACAAAAAGCCCAGGTGTAGAACGACTCTTAAAAGTTCTTATTAATAAAATCAAACCCGGAGCCAGGTATTGGGGTGAATGCTGGAAGATCAGAGAGACAGAACAAGCCACAGCTACCTCACCTCACCAGTTCCTCAGCTAATCCTGTTTCCTCAGACTGGAAGCCTCTGAGACCTTATCCAAATGAATCTCAGCTGAACTGCTTCTCGAAAGCCTGAATGCTTAACCAGCTAAAAGCTTCTAGTTTCTGGTCTTCACACCTTATATACCTTTCTGCTTTCTGCCATCACTCCCTGGGATTAAAGGTTCACTTTCTGGGATTAAAGGCGTGAGTCGCCATGCCTGACTGTTTCCAGTGTGGCTTTGAACTCACAGAGATCTGGATGGATCTCTTCCTCCAGAATGCTAGGATTAAAGGTGTGAGTGTCACCATTTTCTGGCCTCCATGTTTGTCTAGTAGCTGTTCTGTTCTCTGACCCCAGATAAATTTATTAGGGTGCACGATATATTGGGGAACACAATACCACCACACCCAGGTATACTATACTTGATGAAATCCCATTCTCCTCACTTCCCCTGGACTCATGACTTCAGTTAGGTTCTGTAGCCAGCGATCTCCATTTCTAGGATGTAGTGGATTAGGGCAAAAGCTTGCATTCCAGACCAGTATTTACTGGATTGACTTATTCTAAGAATTGATCAATTTCTCATACCTGAAAATGAACTCTTCAGGTGAAAATCAGTCTTTTCTGGATCCCCCCCCTTTCAATGGCTGTCTCCTGGGAAAGGGTGAGCCAGAATTTTTTCCTGCCTCCATGTGTGTTTGTTGCATGCTGTGCTAGCCTGAAGTGAAGTGCCATTAGGAAGATATTCGTTTTCTGTCTTTTGATTTGTTTTTTCAGACAGGGTGTTGATGCTGTATACAGGCTTAGGTCAGTTTTCTCTGCCAGTTAATGAATAGGCAGGTAAGAAGTATTCCTGAAAATCTTGAGGAGTCCCAGCAGAGCCATCATGTGATACCTGGAAGTCTTGTCGTGGGCATCTTAGTTATATTAATAAAAAGAATTAAGAACAGACTCAAAGGCAAGATCAAGAACAATTTATAAGAGATTAAAATGAAAGCTCCAGGACAGGCAGGCTGTAAATCTCACAGCTGCCTGGGAGGAAGGAGAAGAATGGAGCAGAGAAGGAACAGAAACCCTGCTGCTTGAGATAAAGTGGCATGGAGGTTGGCTACCTGGTGACAGGTGGAGGTCAGGTTTGCTTAGGAAAAGAGTGAGACAATGCAAAGCATCAGTTAGTGCTGTGGGATGTTCTGTATGACAAATGTGTTGATAATTAGTCAATAAATAAAACACTGATTGGCCATTGGCTAGGCAGGAAGTATAGGCGGGTCAAGGAGGAAAATAAAGCTGGGAAGTGGAAGGCTGAGTCAGAGAGACACTGCCAGCCGCCATGATGACAAACAGCATGTGAAGATGCCGGTAAGCCACGAGCCATGTGACAAGGTATAGATTAATAAAAATGGATTAATTTAAGCTGTAAAAACAGTAAGCAAGAAGCCTGCCAAGGTCATACAGTTTGTAAACAATATAAGTCTCTGTGTTTACTTGGTCGGGTTTGAGCGGCTGTGGGACTGACAGGTGAGAGAAATTTGTCCTAACTGTGGGCCAGGCAGGAAAGCTCCAGCTACAAATGGCGCCCAGGTAGAGTGTTGGTTATTGTTCTATTGTTGTGATAAGACACATGACCAAGGAAACTTCCAGAAGAGTTTACCGGCACTCACAGTTTCAGAGGGTTAGTGTCCATAATGGCAGAAAGGAGGAAGCAGGCAACTGGAGCAGCTGCTCCATCTTGGAATGCAGGCAGGAGGCAGAGAGAGAGAATTTAAAATGGCAAGTCTTTTGAAACCTCAAATCACCCACTTATACTTCTTCTGGCAAGGCTGCACCCCCTCGTCTTCCCCCAAATAGCCACCAACTGGGGGCCAAGTATTCAAATGTATGAGCCTGTGGGGGCCAGTCTCATTCAAAGCACCATAGTTAGGCAGTGTAGAAGCCTACTTAGGCTCTGGCCAGTGTCGGAAAGAAAAAGACAAGAAAGAGAAATAGTTAAACCTGGAGACGGAGATAGGTGGCTACAGAACCTAATTAATGTCATGAGTCCAGGGAGGTAAAGAGAATGGGATTTCATCAAGTAAAGTGCACCTGGGTGTGGGAGTCTGTTGGAGTTCCAACTCCAACCTGTTGAAGGGTTCTTTTGGGGGAGGAGAGAGGAATGAGGAAGAATTAGATAGAAATATAGGCAGAGATAGAGAGGAAATATAGGCAGAGATAGAGACACAGAATAGCTTCGGGAGGGCCCTGGGTCAATATCTAGCTGCCTCAAGGTTTATTCCAAAGGACTTTTTATACAATACCAAGGGGCAAGGCAAAAGACCTTCCCCTTTCAAGATCAAAACACAATGTACAGCCAAGTGTTGACCCTTCAAAACACCTGGTAACCACGCCTGTGACCAAATCATCCCATTATGCAGCCCTGCTGGGTAAAGCAAGCTCAGATTCGCTGACCTTGAGTAAGGTCTTATTAGGGAGCCCTTGTGGGCCCCCACACCTGGGCTTTTTGTTTTTCTCTGTGATGCTGATGATCAAACCCAGGCCTCAAGCACACCAGGTAAGGACTCTACTAATGGATGAGCTGCACACCACCCCGCAGGTGAGTTTGTGACTGTGTTCAGCAATATGTTGCAGGCAAATGTATTGATTTGCATAGGATATTTATGGCTCAGGGACATGTAGGGACTGCATTAGGAGTGAGAATTCTGAGAAGGAAAAGTATATTATCATAAGAGGAACCTGCCTTCCTAGGGGTGGTCACCTAACCAGGTCCCTGATCTCTTCCACCATTAAGAGACAAAAGCATCTCTCTACCTAGAGGTGGATTCTATTCTTTACATCATTGCCCTGTAGTTCTGACTGGCCTGGAGCTTGCTGGGTAAACAAGACTGCCTCAAGATTGCAGAGGTTTTCCTGCTTTGACCTCCTAAGTGGCAGATTATAGTAAGTATCATCATGCCTACTTTATGTCTTTATAGTTTTTGTCTTATATTATTTCCCTTTAAATATTTTTGTTTGATTTTTTGCAGTAGTGAGAACTGTCTTAGTTAGGGTTTCTATTGTTGTGAAGACACCATGACCATGGCTACTCTTATAAAAGAAAACATTTAATTGAGTTTGCTTATAGTTTTAGGGGTTTAGTCCATTATCATCATGGCAGGAAGCAGGGCAGCACACAAGCAGACATGGTGCTGGAGAAGATGCTGAGGATTCTACATCAGGGTCCACAGGCAGAAGAAGAGAGAGTGAGCCACTGGGCCTGGCTTGAGCTTCTAAAACCTTAAAGCCCACCCCCATGACACACTTCCTCCAATGAGGCCACACCTACTCTAAGAAGGCCACACCTCCTAATAGGGCCACTCCCTATGGATCTTTGGGGACCATTTTTCATTCAAACTACCATAGGAACTGGACCCAGAACCTTGTGTCTGCTAAACAAGTGTGTTGCCATTGAGCTACATCCTTAGGCCTATTTTACTTTAGTCAGTGCCCTGGGTTTGGCCCCCTACCAATCTGCAGCAGCAGCTGTGGCAGCAGCCTATCTCATGACCTGATGCTGCCAGATGCTGAGCATTTTCACTGCCGCAGGGCTGTAAGAGTTTCACAGAGTTGCATAGCAACATGCTCCCATTTAAAGTTGGGCAGTGGTGGTGCATGCCTTTAACCCAACAGTCAGGAAACAGAGGCAGGCAGATCTCTGAGTTCAAGGCCAGTCTGGTCTACAGAGCAAGTTCCAGGACAGCCAGGGCTACACAGAGAAACCCTGTCTTGAAAAACCGAGGGGGAGAGAGAGAGAGAGAGAGATCCTGGCCACCCCAGATCATTCTGTCTTCCTTCCCTCTGTCTCCAGGTCTGTCTGTCTGTCTGTCTGTCTGTCTGTCTGTCTGTCTGTCTCTCTCTCTCTCTCTCTCTCTCTCTCTCTCTCTCTCTCTCTCTCATGTGTCCCCACTGAGATGGTCTTTCACTCTCCCCTCTCCCCCAGTAAACCTCTTTCATTAGATCTGTTTTGTGGCTTGGTGTCTTAGGGGCACACCTTGGCCAGCCTGCCAAACATCTTTCTGCTGCTTTATCCTAACAGTCAGGGTCTCAACTGTTTACTTACCTAGGGTTACTACTGCTGTGATGAAACACTATGACCAAAAGCAACTTTGGGAGGAAAGGGTTTATTCGGCTTACACTTCCACAGTACTGCTCATTGACCAAGGAGGTCAGGTCAGGAACTCAAGTAGGGTAGGGACCTGGAGGCAGGAGCTGATGCAGAAGCCATGGAGGACTGCTCCTTCCTGGCTTGCTGAGTCTGCTTTCTTATACAACCCAGGACCACCAGCCAAGGGGTATCCCCACCCACAATGAACTGGCCTTCTTACATCAAACACTAATAACAAAAAGCAGTGGTTCTCAACCTTCCTAATTCTGGGACCCTTTATGCAGTTCCTCATGTTGTGGTGACCCCCAACCATAAAATTATTTTCGTTGCTACTTCATAACTGCAGTTTTGCTGGTGTTATGAACTGTAAATATCTGTGTTTTCCAATGGTCTTAGGTGACCCCTCTGAAAGGTTGTTCCACCTCCCCCAAAGGGTCATGACCCACAGCTTGAGAAACACTGTCCTACAGACTTGTCTACAGCCCAACTTTATAGAGGCATTTTCTCATTCAAGGCTCCCTCCTCTCAGATGACTCTAACTTGTGTCAAGTTGACTTAAAAACTAGCCATGACGACCCCTCAGGTGATTCCATTCTGTCACTTTGTCATCTCTTTCCATTCTGGCGCTGTGTCATCTCTTCTCCCAGATGTGCTCAGAAGCCACTTGTTTTTTGCAAGCTGAGTTTTATTGGATGCTGTACTTTATGAATGGAGCATTGTCAAGTGTTGACATTTTGTTTTTCTCTTTAATAATCCCTTCCTTCCTGCCATTCAACAGGGTCTCTCTATGTAGCCAGGCTGGCCTCACATGATCTTCCTTCCTCAGGGTCTCAGTGTTGGTATAACAATTGCAGAGCACCTGTAGTCAGTTAAGTTACTTGCAAAGATTACCCTGATTTATTGAGACTTTAAAAACATTGTTCAATTTTGTTTTGTTTTGCTAGGGACTGAGCCCAGGAATTTCCACATGGTCAGCAAGAGCTCTGCCATGAGCCACACTGCCAATTCTGGGGATCACTTTAGATTTTTTTAAATATTGAATCTAGAGTTTTCTTTTATAGTATCTATAACCCCATATCAGCAAAGACATCCCCGAGGTCTGGATGGACGGGACTGAATTACCCCCAAGCTATGCGTGAATTTGGCAATCCTTAGTCTTTGCCCTAGGGGATTTCATGCTATACATACAGAGTAGTATTGAGCCAAGAAATCAAGGAGGTCCTTGTGAAAATTTCTCCGGCTCTTTCATATGCAGCTTGTTCCACTCCATAATTCTGTTCTAAAAATTTCAGCTACTTCCGCATCATGAAACTAGTATTTAGTTCTTCGTAGCTGCGTGGAATTAGCATATTCCATTTGGATTTTCTTTTCCTCTGTCAGAATCTAAATATTGCCTCTTACGAGGGTTGCCAGAATTAGAAAATAAAAATACAACCTTGTACTTTCACAAATACAACAAAAAAAAAAATGTCTTTTGGTTGTAATCTCAAGGCAGGATGGACAGATACAGACAATTATAGGGACACCGGATGGGAAAGGGGCCTCTGACTCTGGAGTCTGATTGAGGCTTCCCACCGGCTGGTTGCCAAGAATTCCAACACAGTTAACAACACTTGTTGTGAACATTCTATGCACAGAGACAATATTTCTCTTATATAGAATGTTACAATTAAGAAAAGAATGTTAAAATAGCAGCAATCCATGCTTGAGTCCTGAGCAAATAAGGCCTTTCTTCTTTCCTGGCTGTAGACTAGTAATTTCTGGAATTCCCACGAGGAGAAACTCCATTTACAGTATGTCCCATAAAAGTATGTCTTGATCCCTTGTGCAATCTGTGTGGCTCCTGGTTTTACGTTATTGGATTGTAATTCCACCCAAAGCATCCTGATGCCACTCTATGATCTCATTTACTCGAAGAGAGGGGGAAATGCTTCCTAACAACACAATCTCAGGAATGTCTTCCTCTCTCCCTGAGCGCCTTTCTTTCTAACGTCTATGCCTAAATCTGTTGAACTAACTTTCTAATAAATTGAATACATTCTGACTGTGCCTCTAACTGGCTCATTGTGAAATTTTTTTCTGCAGAGATATCAAGGGTCCAGCTGTACCAGAGTGGAAGTCCCTTGAGGATGAGGGACTGCTCAGACCATGGACAGCTGTTCTGGGCAGTGTCTCCTGCTCATTTCCACTGACAAACTGAAATTTCTTGTGTACCTGACATTTAACAAGATTTGTCTAGCAACCCTACTTGTAGATGGAACTCTGGGACAGGTGTGGGGCTGATTTCAATTTTCTGTCCAGAATAAAAATCTTGAATACGCTGTAGCCATACTGTTGCAATAGAGCTGTTTCTTGTATGCTGCTGCGCTTCCTAGCATTTACAACCAGTGCATAATACTGTATGAGTTACTCCTCAGTTAGAAGCAGAAGTCCATAGTGCATTCACAAAGCAGCTGGGCATGGTGATGCGTATCTAGTCTTAACACCCAGGAGGTGGAAGCAGGATTGGTAGTTCCTAGCTGGCTTTGGCTACATAGTAAGACTTCTTCTCAAGACCAAACAAGCAGTACTGACCCTTCTAGAATTCTCTAAAGAAATTATTTCAAACAAGTACACGAAGCTGAGTGTGGTGGCTCTAATTCCAGCACTTTAGGGGCAGAGGCAGAAGATCACTACAAGTTTGCATATCTAGATGCTATCTCATTGTGTCCTTCATCAAAGGGGTAAATCAGTGTGTGACTTCCTGTGCTAGACTGAGGTGTCTGTGTAAGAACGAGATAATTTAATATTCAGAGGCTCGGTCTGACATTCGGTGTTAATATAAAAATAAATAATAAACATTTCTTCAAGACAGCTTCCATATGTAGCCCAGACTATCTTCAAATTTATATTCCTTCTGTGTGTCTCTGTGTTCACCTTTAAAATATTAATTTCCCCCATGCTTTGTGGTCGCCATAGGCTTTCACCTGTCTTTAGTTTCAGGTGGTTTGGAGAATGCCAAACCTGTGGGGTTTCCTTATCATTCCCTTCCTTCTGGTCTCCCCCGCCCCCCATCTCCTTCCCGTCCTATCTTTCCCTTCCCCTCCTTTATTCTCTCCCTCCTCTCCTTTTTCTTTACTCTTTGGGAAGACTCAGTAAAAAGTCAAGCTCTGTTCACAATGGGGAGGAAATGGAGCCAGCCTAGATGTTCATCAACAGATGAATGGATAAATGAAAGTGTGCCACATATATACAATGGAGTTTTCCCAGAGGCAAAGAAAAACACAATTATGAAATCTGCAGGAAAATAAACACAGAGTGAAAGTCTCACACCAAGCCAGGTGAAGGACACCAAACGGAAAGACAACCGCCACCTATTTTATTTTCATATGCATGTCTCGATTTTTATACACGTGTGTTAGAATCGGTGTAAACAAGGATCAAAAAATAAAAAGGAGACCAAGAAAAGGTATAAAGCAGGTGCCAAGGAAGTGGGGGAGGCAAAAGGACACACATGAACTGAAAGCCTAGGGGAGATTGCAGGTAGCGGGGTAGAAATGTGAGGAGAGCCAACTGTGTCTTAGTTAGGGTTTCTATTGATATGACAAAACGCCATGATTAAAAAGCAATTTTGGGGGGTGGGAGTTTGTTTGGTTTACATTTCATCATTGCTGTTCATCATTGAAGGAAGTCAGGGCAGGAACTCAAACAGGGCAGGAGCCTGGAGGCAGGAGCTGATGTCGAGGCCATGGAGGGGTGCTGCTTATTGCCTTGCTCCCCAGGGCTTGTTCAGCCTGCTTTCTTATAGAACCCAGGACCAAGAGCACAGGGATGGCACCACTCACCATGGGCTGGGCACTGTCCCATTGATCACTAAACGAGACAATGCCTTACAGCTGGATCTCATGAAGGCATTTCCTCAGCTGGGGCTCCTTCCTCTCTGATGACTCTAGCTTGTGTCAAGCTGACACACAAAACCAGCCAGTACAAACTATAACACACTTTGTTTGGAAATGCCATTAGGACAGCTAATTAACTTTGTATGGTAATTTACAAAGAGGGAGAGGGGCAGGTACAGTGGTTCCTGTAGCCTTTGCAGTCAGGAGGGTGAGGTAGGAGGATCTCAAGTTTCTTGGGCAGCATTGGCTACATAGTGAGTGTGAGACACGCCTCTCGAGTAAGCGTGGTGGTGGTGGTGGCGGTGGAGACAGAAAGTGAAGTCAGATACACTCTTGTAAATACTTCAAAGTTGATGAGACTGGGAGGTTCAGAACAATTGTGTAAAGCCCACAGTGTCAGGACCAGAATGAAAAACCAGTCATTTACTGCAGGATGCCTCTCTTTCCATTCTAGTGTTTCCCGGGCCCTCCCATGCAGATCAGAGTAGTCTGTGGTCCAGTGTTCTGTCTGCTAATGATATTTCCTTTAATGCAATCCCTTTCAAGATGTCTCACAGATTCAACACGAGACAAAGATTGGGGAGCAAACAGCTTCTTTGAGGAGGTAAAGAAGATGCTAGAGAACCTAGACAAGCCAGGAGAAACAGACAAGTTTATGAAATCAGACTAGCGGAACTGCAAGGGCTGAGGTATGCATCCCGCAGGCAGAATCTGTGCACCTGTGCAGGAAGCATGAATAATTTATCCTCTTTGCTCATCCCACGGAAGGGGACCAGGGTTTGGCCTGGGTCTAGCAAAGGGAAGTCATCAGAGAAAGCAATACCAAGTGCTGGCAGTTGGCAGGTGGGTTTGACCGGGCACTTAAGTGGTAGGGCAGGGCTCCAGCAAGATGGAACTGTACTGGAGCATCCAATGAACAGCAATTGCACAGTTGTGATCATTAGAACTTGAGATCATTAGAACTGGATTAGCTTTAAATCTTAAAGAGCCTTTCACATGTAGCATCTTGTAGGGACATGTATAAAAGCAGTGTCAGAAAAATGGCAAGTCAGACAGAAAAATAATTTAGTCATTGGTACTGAACACCTTTTAGGACATATAAATCTGGTCTCCTCCTTGAGATCTTGTGAATTTTAAAGTTTTCCTTTGTTTATTCAAAGTCCCAGTCATCCTTATTCTGGAAACTCACAGAACTCATTTGGTGGGCCAGACATGGGAGTGGGGACATTTTGATGTGGGCTTTAGAGTATTTTGGGATCTCCCTCTAAAAGCCTCTTTTTTCAGAAACATACAAGTTTGGGCAGCATTTAGAACCTCATCAAAAGATATACTAGTGGAATCAGCAAAGTATTAATGGGGGGTTTAAGTCAAACAATTAAATGCATCCATTGACATGCATTTAAAAATTGGAGAGTTCAGAGTAGGGGGCAGGGTATGCAAGCCAGGAGGACCCTGTAACTGGTAGGGACTGAGGAATGCTGGGAGAACCTGGCAGCCAGGTCCACTTTGATATGTTAAATAGGCACCTCAGCCATTTGTCCCAGGGGCTTAACAATTATTAGACATGTGGACACATATACGCGGGTAAGTTTTATGTATGCCTGTGAGTGTGGGTTATGTAGAATAGAGTGTGAGTCACCTGATGAGGTGCTGAGAGCTGAAGCCAGGACTCTGTAGGAGCATAAGTATTCCTAACCACTATGTCACCTCTCTAGCTCACATACGTTTTATAGTAGGGGAGTGTTCCTTCCAACTTCTTCAAGGTCAGGTGAAGAGTGCTCATTCCAGTGAAGCCGCCTGGGCCAAAGTCCTAAGCGAGATCCTGGAGGCAAGTAGAGGGCCTGTGCTCCTCAGCCTGGTTTTCAGGACAGCCGGGTGAACAGTATCTGAGAACAGCTTTCAGGGTTCCTCCCTCTGAAGCAGAACTGCTCACTTGAAAAACTCCCTCATGGCGGCCTGGCAGTGGTGGTGGTGGCAGCAGCGGAGGTGGCACACGCCTTTAATCCCCAGAGGCATTGATTTGCCTCTGTGGAGTTCAAGGCCAGCCTGGTCTACAGAGTGAATTCCAGGACAGGCTCCAAAGCTAAAGCAGGAAACTCTGTCTTGAAACCAAAACCAAACAAACAAAAACAAAAACAAAACAACAACAACAACAAAAAACCCAACCAACCAAACAAAATGAATCCCTTATTTTGGGTTAATGCAAAGCAGTGACCTTGCTGTCAGCACAGCAGATTGAGAACTGGGACTGAGTGTAACCCTGAATTTGAGTGGGGGAGGAGCACGTGGGAAGAGTTGGAGGAAAGAAGGGGAAGGGGTGAACCATGTCATGATATTTTAATTAAAACAAAATATAAGCATGTCATCAAGTCCAGCTGGAGTTGCTTGTCTGTTGTATTTTTGGACCATTTTAAGACAATCTAATATTATAGTGAACAATTATTTACAATTAAATTTTCCTTACAACATAATAGATCTTTATTAGCATGCTAATAATTAAGTTTTTATACACCAACACCTTCTCAAATAAAATGGGAATCGCTATGCCGGCAGAGAAGCGCTGAGGTAGAACAGACAGGAATTTCTCGTAAGGAAAAAGGAGCATGATTTGCCACTCAGAGGAATCTTTCCTGAAACCAGGGATGTTTATTTCATGTTCCAGGGCTGTCTTGCCTCTGGCCTCTCTAATTTAACTAGCAAAGCTAGGAAGACAAAGGCAGCATGTTTGGGGGCAATAGACACAGTTGGAGACAAAGAGTCAGCAGAGCAGGGCAGGATTGGACAGGACAAAAGGTACATTTGCTCTCCTTTGCTCTGATCCCCCAGCCTTGCCATTCTTAGTGAACCATCATTGTACGGTTGCTTTAGGCTGTGTCGTATCAGGCATGCAATGCTAATGTCTATGATATATATGTATGAATATATACAACACACACACACACACACACACACACACACACACACACACACACACACACACACAGCCAAAACTTCACCAGGACAGCTTCCCGATGGATGGTTAGATGATTGTCGCCTTGAGGGAGTGTGGAAGAGAGCCTCTAGGTGATTTTCTTGATGGAATGTTTAGGAAGAGAATAGGCTGGCACTAGCAAGCAAGCATTCATTATTGATCTCTGCCCCAGACGTTTTGATTTCGGTTGCCTTGACTTGCCCACCATGATGGATTGTCCTCTGAATTGTAAACCGAAACAAACCCATTCTCCTTTAAGTTGCCTTTGTCGGGGCATTTTATCACAGCAATAGGAACAGATTGAAAGACAAGCTTTAGTTACAGAGATCCAGGAACTCAGTGCCTTTTCTGCAATTCCAATGGTAAACTAGCACATTTTGAAGAATAAAATCTAGCTAAATCACTAAAAATTATTTGTGGCCTTATATATACTCCCGACTCCACATTTATATACCTATTACACATGTTACTGGGCACTGTGCAGAGAACTTCCTAGAATGAGCAGGTTTGAGAGATGCCTCATTCAAATCTTGGAATGAGGATGTTAGCATTTAGGTATTTTTACCGGCCTGCCCTTAGGGTCCTGAGAGGATATATCCTCAGCACCCCCCTGTGCACATTGTCTTATAATTTTTGGTTGGGAGCCTAGCCTTTAACGACTGAGCCATCTCTCCAGCCCACACACTGCCTTATAAAAGGTGGGCCTTGCCCACCTCCTGTCTCTCTTCCTTCACTCCCTTCCCCTCAATAAACCTCCCGTGTGGGCCATGTTGTATGGTGTGACTCTTTCTCGCCATTTTTAAATTATAGCATACGACTTGAGCAAATTACTTCCTGGAGACAGTGGTAAGGCACATGAGCACAGGGAACAGTTTAGCAAGCTGGGACTCTACTTGGCTTGGGCTATGCACTTACTTATTTTAATTAAAATACAATTACATCATTTTCCCCCTTCTCTTGCATGTGGCAGCCTGATCCCTTTACCTGCATGTACTGTGCACACCTCTCTGAATAAATGCACCTAGCAACTTTGGACTCCCACCAAACACAAACACACACAGCCCTCTCAGGTTTCTTTTACCTTGACAACCACCAAACTTAGATTCTTCCAGTCTCGCTCCTGATGTCTAGGTAGAATGTAAAGAATGACAGCCCTGAACTGGTTTTGGATGCATGCTCAATAAGGCAAAATTGTGGCAAATTAAATTTTAGGGACAATATCCCAACTTACCATCTTACATGCCTTTGCATAATTGGGTATGCATCATGGGAAGGGACATGCACTACAAATGATTGTGATCTAATATATCACAATAACCACACAAATTAAACCCCTAGTAATCAAATTCCTTCTCTTTAACCAAATATGAGAGCCCCAGTTACTGGACCCCTCCATTTTCTCATGTGGCCTGCTGTTATCTTGCAATTTATTTTCTGATCAGTCCTAGAGGTTTGCTTTGAATAGTTTGTTTGCTACTTTGAGACCAAGACCAGGGACCTGGAAGCACTGGATCCCAAACCAACCTCTGGCCACACTGGGAAGCATGGGAGACTGGGGCAGCCACCAGAATCCTTCCTCCCAAGCCTGTTTAGATTCTTTCCATCATGCTCTGCTACTTCTCTTTGGTACTCTGGCTTCTCCGACGTACAGCAACAGTGCAGATGTGCCTACAATATGGGTATAAACAGTGCCAAGTGACTGATTTCTGGTCAGTCCCCATCAATGAGCATTTTAACCACTTAAGAGTTTCATTACAGTTTGAATCTGAAATGTTCCCCATCTGATGCTGCTGTTTGAGGGTTGGAGTCTTTGAGGCAAGTCTGGCCAGGAGAGGATGGTCACTCTGGGTGGGCCCTCAAAAGTCTAGCCAGCTCCTCAGTTCCAGAGTGCCTCTGCTTCCTGCTGTGCTGACATGTACACAGCTGCCACCCCAACCTCTCTCCACCATGCTTCACCACCCAGGATGGACTGAGACCCTCTGAAAGTGTAAGACAAAAGAGACCCTTTCTTAAGTCATTTTCCTCAGGCGTTTTGTCATAGGAACACCAAAGAAACTAATTCAAGTTTCAATTTTATTTACCCCCCCCCCCCTTTATTTGTGGGAGACAGCTACTCACTGTGTAGCCCCATCTGGTCTGGAACTATGTAGAACAGGCCAGCCTCAAATTCAGACATTTGCTTGTCTCTGTCTCCAGGGTGTCAGGATCAAAGGCATATGGATATGTATTCAAGCTTAAATTATTCAGAATTTTTTTTGAGGTAGGGTCTCTCTATATAGCCCAGACTGTTAGACTCAGTATCCTCCTGCCATAATACCCCAAGAACTAGGATTAGATATTCGTAACTACAACTAATTTTGAAGTTGACTACATCTGGAATCAACTAAAACCTAAGCAGTTGCATACACCTGTGAAGGATTTTCTTGATTGGATTATCTGAGGTGGGTCACCAAATCCAGGCCACACTTTCTGGTAGCAGCCTATATAAAGACATGGGAGAAGGAAACTTGCTTTTTGCCTGTTTGCCCTTACCTCTCACCCCAAGACAGCCATCTTTTCCCATTGTGTTTATCCCTTTGTAGGATAATTCCACTGCATTTGATGTTATTTCATACTTAGGTTTCTCTTCCTTCACGGTGTTATATTGGGTATTCAGGAATTTTAATTATCACACTTTTCTTGTGGAGCTGGATTACCAATCCAGGGCTAAGCTTAACCAACACACACTTCACATGTCTATTCCAGTTTCTCAGGTTTGTGGTGGGTTTGCTTAGGGCACACTATGCTTAGGGTACTCTACTACAGAATGTTTCACCCAACCAGACTTAGTGATAACTCCTGACTGTCATATGGACTCAGCTATTCTATTTTCTCACAGTGGATCTAGAAGGTTTGGAGACCCGACTTTGATACTCACAGGGCTTGAAATAATACAAAGTCTTTAATGGTAGTATAGATGGCTTCTGATATTTACAAAAGAAACAATGTACTTAAATGCAAATGTTTCATCTAATTTATTGAGATATAGAATGCTAACTAGAAGTTTTGGTTTCTAGTTTATGTATCCACTTAGTATGAAAGGAATAATTCATCAAAATTCTTTTGTTCTTTTTGCAACAAGGTGTTGCTCTGTAGGCCAGTGTGGCTTGGAACTCATAGCAATCCTCTCATCTAAGCCTCCCCAGAGGCTGGGATTACAGAATGAGCGACCATGCCAAACTCATTTTAAAATTCTGATTCAGACTGCCCTATGCCCACAAATTTGCCTGCTAACCTCCCCACACCAATTCAAAACTGACTTAAGCTGTTACTTTGGAATGTATTAAATTTTTACTTTTGTGGTGTTAGGATGAAATGCAGGGGGCTTGTACGTATACAGCAAGCACTCTTCCATGGACCTTTCACCTCAACCACTTATCAGTTATCTTAGAAAAAAAATCATTCTCGATGATTACAAAATAGCATTTCCCCCCTTTTTCCAGTATAAGAATTTGGTGTTTTCCATGATAGGGTCCCTACTTAGCTCCATCTGGCCTTGAATTTCTGTTCCTACTGCCTTTACCTCCTATGTGCTTAAATTACAGGCGTGTACCTCACTGCCTGGCTGAATTTCATTCTTAAATCATACTATTAAAGCTTTTTCCTGTGAGTGTTCTAATTGTATTATGCATGTTTAGTCATGGCGGCCAAGAGGAAATAGAAGAGTCCAGTCCATCTGGACTCACACAAGCCAATTAAACAGCTGAACATTTGTAGACTCTATTCTTCCTGTTTTTTCTTTTTCTGTTTTTAAATCTCAAATGTCAAGCAGGTCACTTCCAGGCTAGTGGTGTTCGCTTCCTTCCTCGGCATTACTCATCCCCTATTTAGTCATAGGCATCATTTATTTAGAAATGGGATAAATGTTGCCTCTCATTTCTGCAAACTATACCTCAGTCAACTTCTACTGTAAGTATAAATTGTTCTCAATATGTCATAATTTGTAGTAAATGTAAACTCTTATTTATTCATGTGGCCATACTTACTAGGTGCTGACATCTAAAAAGCTGTTATTTCACCTAGTAAACAAAATAAGTTAGCATTAATTAAATACACAATTCATTGAGAAATATGAAAGGAACAACTTACTGCTATTGAGTGAATATCCAATATTGATAATGAAAACCTAGTTACTTAAAATACAGAATTAGGCACTGGAGAGCAAATACATTTGTGCTATAATATCCAAAAGGGTCACTGAGCAATCCCAGCATTCAGGAGAGTGAGGCAAGAGGACTGCAGGGTCAAGCCAGCCTCAGCTCTGTAGCTAGAACCCAAAAAGATCACAGCTATATTGTGGGATCTAGGAGTCTTACCACAGTGCTAATGAACTTAACCCTAGAGCAAACAACTACCCCATCTGGGTTTGTTTCTGCATTTGTAAAATGCAGGGTCAGGCTGTATGATCACTAAACTTCTTAAGATTTGCAGGTTTATCTGGCTTTCTGCAATATAATACTTGTTCAGGGAAAGCTGCTCGTAAGCTAAGTTTTGGTCATGTAGAATACATAAATGTACCAAGAATATGACAATTGCTATCAGTTACAATTTCAAAAGTTCACTTTTATTTACTTATTTAACAATTCATTTCTTTTTAAAATTTTATGTGCATAAATGTTTTTGCCTGCATGTACGTCTGTGTGAAAGTGTAGGATCCACTGGAACTGGACAGTTGTGAACTCCTATGGGGGTGCTGGGAGTTGAACCGAGTCCTCTGGAAGAGCAGCCAGTGCTCTTAACCGCTGAGCCATCTCTCCAGCCCTCTTTCTGATTTATTAAGCTCTTAAACTGAACACCTACACATATAATCCATTAAGAAAAAATGACAATATGTATGTGTATACACACACACACACACTTACATAGGAGAAAGAATTGGTAAAAATCACCAAAGGCCCAGGTTCAGAAAAGCTGAACCCTGATAAACCACTTTATGCTACAAATTTCGGATCTACCAAGAGGTAAGTTTATAGTTAATAATGAGACTACATAAAAAACAACCAACCAACCCACAAAGATTTAAAATATACAACTTAACATCATCTCTCAAACCACAAACCAAATAAAAATTAGCAGAAGAAAACAAATAATGATTGAGATAAATAAGAGACCAAAGGAAACAACAGAAACTATCAATAAAACAGTTGGAGCTTTAAATTTGTCTGAGACAGGGTCTTCTTATGTAGCCCAGGCTGACCTCAAACTTAGGACACATCTACTTAAGCCTCATGAGTGCTAGGTTACAGGCATGGGTCTCCATAGCCAGCTAGAGTAGCTTTTTAAAAAGACTGACAAACCTTTACCTGGACTAACCAAGAAGTGAAAAGGGAGACATAGTAACTAACATTATACAAGAGCTCATTCTTCATTCTCTTCATTCTGAAGAATTATATGCTAGCCAACTGGAAAATCTTCTAGAACAAATTTCTCAACACCTATGACCTACTGAAATAGATCCATAAGAACACAAAACTACCTGAAGACCAATGAACAGGAATTGAATAGCAGTTAAATCTCCCAACCAAAGCCCTATTAGATAGTTTCATGGATGAATTGTTGAAATTAAGAGAGTTAACATCAATTTCTTTCAAGTTCTTCTAAAGGAATAAAGGGGAAGGAACATCTGTTACAGTTTAAATGGGATCCCTCCCCATATATGTGAACACCTGGCATCTAGCGAAGTGCTGTTTTTGGAGATCTTGGGACCTTTAAAGAAAGTATGGTCCAGCTGGAGGAAGTAGGTCACAAGGAATGGGCTTTCTGGGTTACCACCCCATCCAGGTTCTTGCCTGAGTACTCACTGTGCTTCACTGATGTGACCAAGCAGCCATATTCTCCTGTGGCCACAAACTCTACCCTCCTGGCTAAGATGGACTATATTCTCAAATGCCAAGCCAAAACAAATCTCCCTCCTTCAGGCTGCTGCATGTCAGGTATTTTGGTCACAGTAACTCAATTTCCAAACCAATTCTAAGCACCTGGTACCACAGAAGAACACACAGAACACAAAGAGAAAACACCGATGTTCTTTATGAACATAGTTGCAAAAATTTCGCACAAAAGACTAGTAAGACAATCAGTGATGCACATAAACAGGTATGATGGTGAGGGGCTATGAAAGGATCCATGGAGCCAATGAGAGGCCTCATAACACAAACTAACCAATACCCTGCCCTTGGACATCTGGTTTCCAAAAGTAGGAGAATATACAATATACAATTTTGTTGTCAAAACCCAAAATGTTAGCAAGTTGAATTCCACATCACACTTTTTTTTTTTAAACCATTTTCAAGTGGTTTAATCCTAGGGACATGAGCTTGTTTCAACATATGCAAATCCCCTAATTAGAATGAAGGATTAAAGATTATATGATCATCTCAACATGCAAAGAAAGGATTTGATAAAGTTCAACAATGCATTGTGATAAAAACCCTAAACCAATTAAGTTCAGAAAGATCACTTTAACCTAACAAAGTACATATGACAAACCCTCAATCAATGTCCCAGTGAGTGGGGAAAAGCTAAAAGCATTATCAACAGCAACTAAAGGCATCATGGACACCGTTCTTACTCAACAGCACTAAAAGATTTAGTTAGAAAATTACACAAGAGAACAATATAAAAAGCATACAATAGGAAGTCAAATTATTCCTGTGTACAGATGATGATTTTATAGTTAGAAAAGCCTAAGACTCTACAAAAACGATAAACCAATTCAATAAAGTAGGATACAAAATCAACAGCTTTTCTATACATCAGTAAGAAGTCGGCTAAAACAGTGGGCAGTGGTGGGGCACACCTTTAATCTCAGCGCTCGGGAGGAAGAGGCAGGCAGATCTCTGAGCTCTGGGCCATCCTGATCTATGGAGTGAGTTTCAGGACAGCCAGGGCTACAGAGAAACACTGTCTTGAAAAACAAAAAACAAAAACAACAAAAGAAATCTGCTAAAATTATGAAAGCTATATCATTCACAAAAGCTATGACAAAACAAAATGATTACAACTTAAATAAACTTAACTAAAGAAGTGAAAGTCCTCTATAATGATAATTACAAAACACTGATGAGAAAAATCAAAGACACAAAAAGAAAAATGCAAATACCTTCCATGTTCATGGATTGAAGAAGCAATAAATATTTAAAAAATGTCCATATTACTTAAAGTGATCTATATTTCAATGTAATCCTCATCAAAATACCAGTATTATTATTCTTCAGGGAACTAAGAACTAGAAATAACAATCCTGAAATTCATATGAAAGCACAAAAGTCTTCAAATAGCAACGTTGGGCAAAATAAACAAAGCAAGGAGCATTACAATACCCTAAAAGACAAGTCATAGGGCTGGAGAGATGGCTCAGAGGTTAAGAGCACTGGCTGCTCTTCCAGAGGTCCTGAGTTCAATTCCCAGCAACCACATGGTGGCTCACAACCATCCGTAATGAGATCTGGTGCCCTCTTCTGATGTGCAGGCATACATGCAGGCATAACACTGTATACATAATAAAAAAATAAATCTTTAAAAAAAAAAAAAAGACAAGTCATAACAACCAAAATCAAAATGCTATTATTACCCTAAAAAAACACCCCCATCAATAGAGACAGAGATTCCAGAGATCCCAGAAATAAACGTCTACACCTCACAGTCAGTACATTCTCAACAAAAGTACCACACACATGCACTGGAGAAAGCTCAGTCTCTTCAATAAACAGTACCAAGAAGCTGGATGGCAAAAGGCTCCTTTCTTCTACCCCATGTAAAAAGCAACTCAAGGTCTAAAAGAAAGCGCTGGCACTCTCAAACTACCAGAGAAAATAGAAATGAACTATTCTAGAAACTGGTACAAGCAAGGCTATCTGGATAGGACCACCAAACACAGGAAACAATAGTAAGAACCCCATGTGTGACCACACTGAATAAATCTCCTGTTCAGCATTAATTTGGCTCTTTTAATGGGCTTGTTGAGGATGTATGCCAAGTCTGGCTTGTTAGGGCTGCTAGGGAACAGGCTCTGACCTTAACTCTGGCAAGTTTGAGAGAGTCAGGAAGGAGACTGGAGCTGAGGCAGTGATGGGCTGGACCACAACTTAGCTGGTAATACTTAGTATACTGCTAGCCCTCTACAAACTTAAACCTAATGTCAGGACCCCAAAAATGGACTTGAAAAGAAGGCTTACTGGATTTCTTTGCCTCTCTTCAATGTGGCTGCGTTGATCACTCCCTCCCCTCCCCCAACTTACTTTTTACTATTGTTTAATTGGCTTATTGAAGACTTGGCTTATTGGGAGCGTCAGGGCTCACAGGCTCTGACTCATTAAATAACTACAGTTACAAGCAGATTAGTGAACAAGTAAAATGTGTCACACACCCACAACAGAGTATTACTTAACCATAAGGAATAAAATCCTGCCATATGCAGTAAAATGGATGGAATTAAAGAACATTATGTTAAGTAAATAAGCCAGATACAGAATGATAAGCATGGGATTTTCCTTTTCTATACAGATGCTAAAAAAACTAACCTGAAAGTAGAATACTGGAGCCAAGCATGGCAATGTACACTTTTAGTCCCAGCACTTGGGAGAGTTGCAGAGGCAGGTGCATCTCTGAGTTTGAGGCCAGCTAGGTCTACATAAGAATTCCAGGACAGCCAGTTACATAGTGATACCCTGTCTCAAAAATAAAATAAAATAAAAAATAGATAAAATAGTATTATTATTGTTAGAGACCAGGAGGGTGGTGGAAAATCAAAGGTTTACCTGATCAGTCCAGCCATTCAATTTGTGGGAATACCAGACTAACCTTCTTAAATGGACAATTAGTATGTTACTACAATTTTTTATAAATATAGAAAACTTTAGAAATGTCCCATAAAGGTTTGATTGTTACTCTTTTAACATGGGGATAAGGAGTTCAGAAGAAGGCAAACAAGCACAGCCGAGTGATACATTTGTTGTTTTACTGTTAATTTGACATATCTGAACCAAAGCATTCACAATACTTGATATACTTTGAAGAATCATATACTATAGTCTTAGACATAACCACAGAACAAGCAACAATGAAAACTACATAAGGCCTTAAAAACATATCCACAGTGTGTATTATTTCAATTCTCATTCATTACAAATTAGACTACATACCATTAGTTTAATTTTTATTTTACTTTCATTTATTCAGGCAAGATTCATTCAAGGAAAGGCAACTTAGTTTTTGTGTGTGAGCTTTATTTATTTATTTATTTTTTACTATACTGGTTAATATAAAATGTATGACATGTTTTCTTATCCCCTGTATTAAGGAGTAAACCCATGACATTTTCAGATAGTAATCCAAAAGAACAGGCCCTACTCTTAAAAACAGCCAAGGTGGAAAGGGACCAAATAGCGAGTCTGTCTGTAGTCTTGAAGAACGACTAATGGAGTTTCAAGTATTCATATAAGGAAGACTACCACAATTCTAATATTAGTCAAAATTGAAAACAACATTGCATACAAAATCATTCTTGAAGCCCTAAATGTCTTAAATAACTGAATGAAAATCTTAAGTAGTTGTCTCACAGTACCAAACATAAATCAGAACTAGTTAAAATTCAGCGCCATCAGGACTTCTCATTTACACGATGAATAGCTGGTAAGTTAACAGACGGCATAAAAATTAAGACTTCATTGTTTTTTAGGATAATGTACTATAATCGGAGAATACAGAAAACTCAATGTATTTTGACAATAAAATAACCATTTAAGCCTCTATCCCTGTACAACAGAGTATAGGTCAACTCTAGTTAACTTGGGTGTCTTCATACAGTTTTGTTTTTTACAGTTTATTCTGAGTACTTGAATTGCTTTAGATATACAGCTTTTTGAAAGAATATTATATTTGTATATCAGGATATTTAGTACATTGAGATGTTTAAAAATATTTATAAATTTGCTTTTGATATGCAAAAGCATTTGGCAATACTTTTACAGCATTTGATTTTATAGAATTAAATTTTCATACAGTACTCATCTTGATGTTTAAAAAAAATTCACAGAAAAAATATAAATTACACAGCCTGACTGCATGATACTGCTATTTCCAGTTTCTAGTTCTGGTAATTAAAACCTTCATTAAGTTTGTTAACAAATCATTACCTGTACAGTTATGAAGGCAACATACATGATTTGTAAACACAACTTTCAGGTTTTATGTTCTTTACCAAGGGGTGCAGTTCAACAAGAAAAGAAAACCCAGTATGCAAATTTACAGAGTAGTTTACAAATTTACCAGTTCCTGTGACACAAACTGTTTTAACCTCTCAAGGTATTGTCCGTAAAGCTCCACGTCATTGTGTCCTGCCCCTTCAACCCACAGAGGCTCCACAGGTCTTTGGCAACGCTCAAATAATGCGAGGCCATGCGAAAAGTCAATAACTTCATCTTCAGTCCCATGAATTATTAATACTGGAGAGGTTATCTTAGAGATTTTGTCAATACTGGAGAGAAAAAGAGAAAGGAAGAAAAAAATCAATGAACTATATAAAAAGGAAACAAAAGTTTCCTGTGTTAGAAGAGAAAGTTCAAACATTAGAGGTGTACAAATCAGCTTTAATGGTAGTCACTTAGGTCTGAGTAGGATTTCTGTGAACTCTTACGGGTGGAGGAAGTCACCTTTGCACAGCTCCTCTGCTTGAGTCACTCACTGTCACCCTTACCCTGAAACACTTTTCTACAGTGCTGAGTTTCCCCTAGGCTTCGAGAAGCACAAACCAAGGATGACACCTGACCGCACTCATTTTATTCCCTGCTGCACTCATTTTATTCTATCAGTCACTAAAATTCAAGCAAAATGGTTTGGTTTTTGTTCTGGTTTAAGGTTATAAACTAAAAAACAGGGAGAATATTAACATAAAAAATTCAAAGCTGAAAAGCAAATGAATGTATGAAATAACTGATTTAAAAGGTAAGTAAAAACATAATGTAAAGTAAACAGAAGGCAAAGTGAAGAAGCAAGTTGGCCAGAAGGCCAAGGCATTGCCATGGAGATGAGGGAGGGGGACTGAAACATGAAGGAATCCTTCAAAGTCTGTTTAAAATACAATCAAGTCCCTCTTTCCCAGACTTCTTGGAAAAGCTGAGTAACTTTCTTCCTTTAACTTTGGAAAGTCTGTAGATGCAGGACTCCAGTTTAGGGGAGAGGTACCATAGTCACACACACACACAAAAGGCTGGCTCTGTGGGGCCTGTTTGCTTCTGAGAATGCTGGCTGGCAGGCTTCCTCATCCAAGGCAGAGGTTCCAGTTTTCTTTGCATAGTGTACCAGAGTAGCTCTTTGGTTTTCCTCTCTTACATAAGAATAGACAGCCAAGAATGATGAGATACTGAAGAGAACACTTCAAATGTATGATAGAGACCAAAACAAACAGAAATTCAGAATTTTCAGAAACTTGGGAGGAGAAACTATGCAGAGGAAATCTTACAAACATGTTTCCTGCACCCCCCACCCTAAAGAGAACACTTTAACTATAAAATAAGATGAAATATCTTATTACTCAGTGAAACTGCTAAGTAATCTCTGCCCTCTCAAGGCTCTATTTCCTAGTAAACAATACAGAAATGTTCACCACAGAGGAATTCAAGATTAAAATAGTGTATTTTCTTTTTCACCTAGCTTATTTCTGGGAAATGTCTAGGTATGTCAATCATAAGAAAGATAGAATGAGTGAGTTATGCATCACCCCAACCAACTCTGTAATTCCCATCACTCAGCTAAACAGACTATGTTCAGTGGCCAGGGAGCCCCAGGGATCTACCAGTTTCTATTTCTGACCCCTCACCAGTTCTGATACTGAAGTATTTAAGTGTGAGTACCACTACTTTTTTTTGTTTTTTTCTTAATTAAAAATGGGTTCTAGGGATTGATCTTAGGTCCTTATGTTTGTAACATCTCTCTAGCCCAACACTGAATAAATACTGCTTTTGAAATAACTTTTGTTCTTCTGCTAAAGAACCAAGTGATAACTTGGCTTCTGGCCTTCCATTCACAAAAATATCCTTTGTATTCTTGCCAACAGGGGAAAGAAGACCGAATGAAAACTGCCAGCTTTTGCTTTTGCCTTCTTGCCTGCTCTGTCCTTGAGAAAAATAGGCCATTAACTTTTTTTTTTAAGTACGAAGAAGGCAGGTGGCAAGCACTTGTCGCCTTGGAAAGCAAGCAGCAGCCCTCCTTTCAAATCTATCCAGTACTATGTACGTCAGCAAAACGTACTGAGCCACTTCACAGTCAACCTTCTCTGTAGGTTACATCCAACTGACTGCGGATCATTACCCATCTTCTCTCCACCCATTCTTCTTTCCTCATGCTGTGCATCTCACTAAACTTCATATTGTTTTAGCACCTCAAGGCAACAGCCTGGGGCCTTAGTCAAGTTGTTCTTTGTAGAATCCTACCTCCAACCTGCTGCTCTGACTGTTAATTTATATTCAAATCTGTTCTCTTGTTTCTAGCACTCCTTCCTCCTCAGGTTTAGGATCTAAGGCCATTTCACACTCAAACATTTCAGCATTTGTTTTTTATCAGTCATGAGCTAACACTCTCTTCAAGCTAGTTTCCCACAATTCCTATGTGATCAATTACATGAAGTAGAAGTTCAATGGTATATCTTACTGGTTCTTGGAAGAAATGATTTTGAATATTGAACTTACTTTGGGAATGCATCAAAACAGTAGGTCTTCTTGGTATCAGGGAAAGCCACTCGCATTCCTGAGGTCAAAGGAGAATGGAGAATAACAGCAGCACTCTCATACCGAGCAGCAAGATCCACAGATGGTACCGTCCCTATGCTTTGGCCATATATAATCACATTTTCAGGACGAATGCCGTATCTAAGAAATTCACAAGTTCAAAAGATATAGGTGACTGGAAGGAAATACTCCATTATTCTAAAAATTTGCTATAGAATGTCTCACAATAAGACAATGCCAATGTATATTTAAAAATTTAAGCCCGGCGGTGGTGGCGCACAATTTAATTCCAGCACTCGGGTGGCAGAGGCAGGCAGATCTCTGTGAGTTCGAGGCCAGCCTGGGCTACCAAGTGAGTTCCAGAACAGGATCCAAAGCTACAGAGAAACCCTGTCTTGAAAAAACAAAAACAAAAACAAAAAAAAAAAAAAAATTAAATTTCTTAGCCATCCTTTTTAATGTTACAATAAGCTCTTTACTCTGAATTATTTCATGGTCAATTCTAATCTTTTAGCAAAGTAATTTCTAAGGTCTTTTAAAACTTCAACTCTATGAAAAAAATTTAAGACATTCATTGTGTTTTAGAAATTTCAAGCTTGGACTATATAGTACCATTTATATTTATTTCAATGGACTAATGATTAATATTTAGTGTTATTTAGTGTGAGGTATTATTTTCTATTCATAAAAACAGATGTTCTTGATTGCTCTGTACATCAAGAGTAGGTTGTATGATTTTTTCTAAACTGGCCATAGTGATGAGATGCTGCATAAAGTTATGTTATGGAAAGAATACAGAACTTAACACTTTTAGTCAAGATCAAATTACAGTAGTTATTGAAATCGCCCTATGGTTATTCAGAGATGGACTAAAACTAACAAATATAATCAAATGACTTAGAGTTCCAAATGGCATTGTTTAGTTAAGCAGGAATAGAATTCATGCTAAAAACCTTAAGAGTATCACTTTATCTTCTTTGACAGCACTACACCCTTAGGTATGTGAACTCACTGACTCCTAAGATGCTCCAGGAAGTGTTACTTGTTTACAGTGTAAATGTTCCAACTGTAAACTACTTCAGATGTAGGTGAGGTGTCACAGGAGCTAATGAATGTAACAGCTAAAGGTTACAGAGACTTTTGGTATGCTTTTCCACTTAGAAGGCTGAGTGGTTATTTCTGGCAGTTAAGAGTAATCTGGACAGCAGTGTCTAATCTTTTGGAGAGCTTAGGGAGAGTTTTGAGAATGTGACCATTCACCAGGAACAAGGCAAATCTTCCTATGTCCTCTTCCAGGTACTCAAGACCATTTTTACTATCCAGACAATGACATACCTCCCCAAAGCTTCTTCAATCCGTCCTCCACAAGTATACAGGGTACAACCAGAGGTGGGTTCCACCTATTCCTAACTGACTGGACATGCTACTTAACTCAGAAAAGCTCTCAGTAGCCAAGAAGCTGGGAGGATGAGCATTTGCAGCATCAGCATAACTCTTGAGACCATACTACTGCTGTCAGCTGCTTAACAGCACTGCATGTAGTAACTGGAGGTTTGGGGCTAAAGTCAGTAGTATCAAAACTCAAGAGGAGCAAGACTCAAGAGGTTCTAGTTAAGCAATAATAATCTGAGAATAATGAGTTAAAAAGAACTTTAGACACTATTCAATCTACTTAAGCTGCTTAATGACCAGCTATTCAAAATCACAGTTAAGTTGATAGTAAACCTATTATGCAGAACACAGATAAACTGACTTCCAATCCCTTAGTCTTTCCATGAAAGCACACAGACAGGATTGTGGGAGAGGACTGCATAGACTACCACACTCACTTTTGTCCCTGTTCATCCATCAGTCAGAATCTACTATTATTAGAGATTCTCAATTTTCTTAAAAAGATCATTTAAACAATAAGTTTATATTGTATTTCCTTTCTTTTGTTTACTTAAATAAAACTGTATAAAAACACAATAAAAATATTTTAACACACATGCATTGAACTACTTTAAGGATATACTAAAGACATGTTAAACTTGCAGAGTTTTAAAAGAAATTCAAGGCATTCATATTCTAATTTGAGGATAAATTTCTAGAATTGGACAGGATCTTGGATGCCATTTACCATAACCTCTTCATTAAATAGATGAGGAAACAGGTTTAGAAGCGTATTAATTTCCCAAGACTACTTACATCACTAGCAATTGCACTGTATTTACAGTTTGTGGTGGTTTGAATAGGTATGGCCCCCAAAGACTCACGTGTTTGAATGCTTGGCCTATAGGGAGCGGCACTATTAGGAGGTCTAGCCTTGTTGGAGAAAGTGTGTCACTATAGAGGCAGGCTTTGAGGTCTCATATATGCTCAAACCACACCCAATGGGGCAGTTCACTTCCTGTTGCCTACGGATCAAGATGTAGAACTCTCAGCTCCTTCTCTAGCACCATGTCTGCCTGCATGCTGCCTTGCCATGACGATAATGGACTAAACCTCTGAACTATAAGCCTGCCCCAATTAAATGTTTTTCTTTATAAGAGTTGCTGTGGTCATGGGGTTTATACAGAGCAATAGAAACCCAAACTAAGACATGGTTTAACATGAGAGAAAACATAAAAACCCTTTTAATATTGTTTAGTCTGTGGAATTATTTGACTTTTTCGAGACAGGGTTTTCCTGTATAGCTTTGCACCTTTCCTGGATCTCACTCTGTAGACCAGGCTGGCCTCGAACTCACAGAGATCTGGCTGCCTCTGCCTCCCGAGTGCTGGGATTAAAGGCATGCACCACCACCGCCTGGCCCGTCTGTGGAATTATTTAAGGGTTTATTCAGTTCCTGTTCTTCATTAATACTGGAAATTGGATATATTAAAAAGATTAAGCTAGGCATAGTACTGCACACCTTTAATCCCAGCCCTGGGGGAGGCAGAGGCAGGTGGATCTCTGAGTTCAAGGCCAGTCTGATCTACGTAATGACTTCTAGGATAGCCAGGGCTACACAGAGAAACCCTGTCTTAAAAAACAGAAACAAAATAAAACAAACAAAACACAACATACATTCACATTGGCACTGACATATACATATAAATCTGAGCTATTTTTAAAGACTGCTTTGGCTATTATACAAAATTTCCATCTGCTTAATACTTAGTTTAATATGTATATATATACATATATATATTAATATGTTTATATATATACATATTAGAATGCTTTTCATTCTGCTGTTCTACAGTATAACTTAACCACCATAAGTGTAAAAAGTGATCCCCATAACGATTACCTTGTCCGAAGAGCCAGCCAGGCAGCTTCAACATCTGCATATAGGTTCTTCTCTGTTGGCTTTCCGGAACTAGCACCGTATCCAGAGTAATCATATGAGAATATATTACAATTAATCCGGGACCCCAGACCTATGTAAAAGCTGCTCATCTGACCAAGATCAACAGCATTTCCATGTGAGAAGAGTAAGGTATATTTAGCATTGGGTGAACAACGCACAAACATACAAGCAATTCTATTGCCTTTACTGGTTCTTGTCATGAAACACTCAATAGCATCTTTTTCTCTGGAAGAGTATTGCCAGTCCGCTCGTTCTGACAGGTGTAAAGTCCAGCGGCTTCCACTTTCATCACACATCAGAGTATAAGTTGGATCAGGTGGCAAAAATGCTAATTTTGAAGCAATTTTCCCTGGACAAGGTGGACAGCAGAATAGGCAACATAGCTCGCTAAATGAAAGATTATTCATCTTCTGAAAAAGAAAAGGAGACAACAAATATTTTAATAACTCAATATGGACTCTGTACTCTCATACAACAGGTTAAAACAAAGACATCAATAAGTATTATTGGTAGTCAATGTCTATTAACTGTAATCAAGAACCCTCCCAAATAGATTTGCTGACATTGTTCTGAAAATACTTTAAATCCTGGAGGGAGGCAAACATTCCTGGAAATAGACAGACTTAAATACTATATATTTCTCAAAGTAGTGATTATCCTACTTAACAAAAACATTTAAGTTTATCTACAAATAAGATACGAGGTGTGTTTAGGTTAGTTGGTAATTTCTGTGTAAGTTGATGAAAACTCTCAGAATCCCACAGGAAGGTAAATAAACAAGAGCATTTGGAGACACTATTGGTCAGCAATGTGTGTGTGTGTGTGTATGTATTTATGTTTACATCTCGATACTCAAAAACAACCTTGTATATAAATTTGAGAAAAGAAATTTGTACAAGTGAGCCAGGTAAGACACTAGTCACTGCTACATTCACACTGAAACAGGGTTTTGAGTCCTTGAAGCTGTTTAACCAAGTGATATAATCCTTTCACATTACAAACCTATTATTGCAGTTTATAATTTATGACTCACAAAAATTCAAGAGAATTCAAATCATAATGACAAATAAGCACAGAGAAAAAAGAAAACATTAATGCAGATACTACTGAAATAAAGAACAAGAGCAACAGAGAGCCAAAGCTAATTCTTAGAAGAGCACGCAGTATCAACTGAACCTACTCACTTTACTCACTGCCAGGGATTTTTATAAACAACTTTCCCCACAGACACTAACTCATTTAAGCATTTTCAAAAGTGCTTTGACATAGAGACTATGATCCAACCCACTTTGCAATTGAGGCACAAACAGTTATACAATCTGCCTATGGTTGATTATGATTGAATAAGAAGGCCAAAGAAGCTGGAAGCTCAGGACACACAGAAGAAGAGGAAGCAGAAAGAATTTAAGGGATGGAATATAGAGAGGAATGCTGGGAAATCCTGTCTTCTGGACAAGATATGGCTGTTAAATCATGAACTCACAGCAGCTGCAGTTACTTGTACAAGGCCTACACAAGACCAAGTCAGCAAAGATCCCAGCATGCATGGTGTGGCGGTTTGAAAGAAAATGGCCCCCAAAGGGAATGACACTATTAGGAGGTGTGGCTTTGTAGGAGTAGGTATGGTCTTGCTGCAGGAATATGTCACTGTGGAGGTGGGCTTTGAGGTCTCATATATGCTCAAGATACCACCCAGTGTCTCAGACCACTTTCTGTTGCCTGCAAGATGTAGGACTCTCAGCTACTTCTCCAACAGCATGTCTGCCTACATGCTGCCACGTCCCACCAAAATGATAATGGACTAAACCTCTGAACTGTAAACCACCCCAATTAAATGTTTTCCCCTGAAGAGTTGCTGTGATCACAGTGTTTCTTCACAGCAACAGAAACCCTAAGACACATGGGGTAGAGGATCTCCAGCCCCACTCCCTGCCCACAGTGAGAAGCTATTGGCAGTGGATAGTTGCTGACGGAGGGAGAATTACTCTTTATTCAGGATATAGTCACTGATAGGTTTCCCATGACCAGTGGATCTTCAGGAAAGAAAAACAAAAAAGAAAAAAGAAAAAAAAAAAAGGACATGAAGTTCAGAGAGGGCATTCTGGAAGAGGGAAATGGGGCTAGATAGGATCACATTTCATTGTACACATATATGAAATTCTCAAGAATAAGGAATTTAAAATCATAAGGTTTGGTTCTTTTAAAAAGATTAACAAGATTGACAAACACTTAGTCAACAGACTAGGAACCCAAATTAATACAATTAGAGGTGAGAGGCTGGAGAGATGGCTTGGCAGTTAAGGGCACTTCCTATTCTTCTAGAGGATCTGGGTTCAATCCCTAGCACCCACAATGGCAGTTCACAACTGTCTGTAACTTCAGGATCCAACATGTTGAACACAGATATACATACAGGCAAAACACCAATAAAACAAACAAACAAACAAAACAACACTAAACTTGAAAAACATCTGGAGAGATGGCTTGGCAGTAAAGAGCACTTGCTGCTCTTGCAGAGGACCTGGGTTTGATTCTCAGCACCCACATTGGTTGGCTCACAACCTCCTGTAAATCCAGCTTGAGGGGATCCGAAACCTCTGGCTGTCGGTGTGGAATCATCTTTTTGTACACTGTAAAGATGTGTCTTTGCCAATAAGGCTAAAGTGCTGAATGGCCTTTAGTTAGGCATAAAGAGGTTAGGTAGGACTTCCAGGCACTAAGAGAGGACGAAGAGATAAATCTAGGCACCAGAGAGATGCCAGAGGACACATGAGGTACAAGGAGAGAAAACAGGAGGTACAAGGTGGAAGAGAGGTAAAAAGCCACGAGGCAAAATGTAGATTAATATAAATGGGTTAATTTAAAGTAAAGAGCTAGTGGGATAAACCTAAGCTATAGGTTTCATATTAATAAGTCTCTGTGCCATGATTTGGGGGCTGGTGGCCCATCCGTCTATATCTGGCTTCCCCACTGATATGAACATATGCACACTCACATACACATGCACAACACACACACACACATACACAAATAAAAGTAATAAAATAAAATTAGAGATGAAAAGAGAGCCATTACAATAGGGTGCTGTAGTGGGTAGCCATTCCAGCTTTGATCTGGAAGTTCCAACCCCCATTGAGACTTCGGCAACTGTCACGCCTACAAGGCGGGGCCAAGGGAGGTGCCTGGGGACCCGAGATCTGGATAGGCGGGCGCTCTCTCAGTTGCGGGACCCTGGATAGTGGAGGTGGACCGAGCAGAGCTCCAGAGAACACCGCTGGACTGTGATACACCTTCCCCAGACTCCGCGACCTACCTATCCCTTAATTTGTAAGTTATGCCATTAAATAAATCTCCCTTTAACTACGTGGAGTGGCCTTAATAATTTCACCAATATCTGGCGCCCAACATGGGGTACATTTGACATACAGACCATCCCACAGCAGGGTGCACCTTGAAAACATATATTCCACTAAATTGGAAAAAAAATGAATGCATTTCTAGATAAACATGACTTTCCAAAATTAAACCAAGATGAGATAAAATTAAACAGATCTATAACAAGCACTAAGATTGAAATAGCTATTAAAACTCTTCCAACTAAAAAAAGTCCAGGCCCAGATGTCACTGGTGAAATTTTATCAGACCTTCAAAGAATTAAAACTAATGCTCAATATTTCTCAAGCTATTCCATAAAACAGAAAAGGAATGAAAATTATCAAACTATTTTTACAAAGCTAGTATAAGGCCTGATACCAAAATTAGAAAAGATGGAGGGAAAAATTACAGACCAATTTCACTGATGAAAGATAGACAGGCTGATCTCTGTGAGTTCGAGGCCAGCTTGGCCTGTAGAGGAAGTTCCAGAGCAGGCTCCAAAGCTACAGAGAAACCGTGTCTTGAAAAACCAAAAGAACACATAGTATAGATCACTGACCATGATCAAGTTTGAGGAATTTTATTCCAGAGATGACTCAATATATACAAATCAATAAATTTTATTTTATATGAGTGGACAGACTCAACAACAGAAATTCCGTTTTTATATCAGTATCAATAAATTCAGAAAAGGCTTTTGACAAAATTCAAAATCTGTTCATGTTAAAAGTCCTGAAAAATTCAGAATAGAAACATATCTCAAAATCATAAAGGCTAAGTTTGACAAATGTACAGCCAATATTATATTACATGGGGAAAACGATAAAGTACTTCCACTAAAATCAGGAACAAGTTAAGTGTCTATTTATCTAATACAGTACTGGAAGTTAACAGCCAGAGCAATAAGACAAGAGAAGCAAATAAAAAGGATACAAATAGGAAAGGAAAAAGTCAAATAGGAAAGGGAAAAGTCAAAGTGTCTGTATTTGTGGATGACATTCTATACATGAGATCCTAAAGACTCCACCAGCAAATTTTTAGAGCTGGTAGAACACTTTCAGCAAAGTGGCAGAATATAAAATTAATACATAAAAACCTACAGTCTTCCCACATACTAATGACAAAAAGGCTGAAAAAAAAATCAGGGAAACAATCCCATTATCAAATACCAAACAAACAAACAAGAACACACCCCAATTAATAAACAACCCCCCACGAAACCCTTGGACTATACCACAGATATGAAGGACCGCTAGGATGAAAACTTAAAAATACTTAAAAGATAAATTGAGGAAGACACCAGAAGATGAAAAGACCTCCCATGCTCATGGATTGAGCTAATCAATATTGTGACGATGGCTATCTTACCAAAAGCAAATTATACACTGAATGCAATCCCAATCTAAATTCCAGTGACACTCTTTATGGAACGAGAAAAACAAAACAATTTTAAGACTCACAAAGTAGCACATGGTATTTTGGATAATTAAAGCAATCCTGAACAAGAAGAGCAGTGCTGGATTATCACCATACTTTGATTTCAAGTTATACTACAGACTCACACTAATAAAAATACACAGTCCTGGCACAAGACAGACATGTAAATCAATGGACTAGAATAGAGGATTCAGATATAAGGTCAGTTGTTAACTACAGTCACCTGATTTTTTCACAAAGATGCCAAAAAATAAACAATAAAGAAAATATGAAATCTTTAGCAAACAGTGCTAGAAAAACTGGATATCCACATGTAGAAGAATAAAACTAAATCCTTGTCACTCTGAACAAAATTAAAATTGAACAAGGGCCTCAATACAAGCCTTTAAACTCAAACCTACTAAAGTAGAAAGTGTACTTCAAGATACAGGTAATGGTAAGGATTTTGGCTTCTCATGAAATAAGGCCAATCCCAACAAATGGGTATTTCTCATGAAATTAAAGCTTTTGTAGAGGAAAGGAAACCGAACAAAGTGAAGACACATCCTACAGGGAATGGGAGAACACCCTTGGCATTACAGTCCCAATAGAGGATTGGTATCTTGAACACAGAAATGAACAGTTTTTGAAAAAAGGAAAGAGCGAAAGAGAAATGGTTATATATATTTTAAAAATGTCAACATCATTAGCTCTGAGGGAAATGAAATTAAAATTACCTTAGGATTACATCTTACCCTAGTCAGAATGGATATTAAGAAAACAAGTGACAGCGGATGCTGGTTAGGAGGTGGGGAAAGGGAAACAAACGTTTATACACAAAATGTAAACTGGTCTAGCCCCTATTGAAATCCATGGGGATGCTTTCCAGAAGTTAAATACAGTAAGTCAATTTATACCTCTCCTGGGCATCGAACCAAAGGACTCATCTTCTTTGCACATCCATGTTTACTGTCACTCTATTTACAATAACTAGGAAATGGAACTAGTCTAAAAGTCCATCAGTTAACGAATGGGCAATGAAATGCCCAATGTATATATACACAATGGAATTCTAATCAGCTCTAAAGAAAAATGAAATTACAAAATCTTCAGGAATTTGGATACAGCTGGAGGACATCATATTAAGCGAAGCAACCAAGGCCTAGCAAGACAAATGTTACACATTCTCTCTCATGTGGCTCCTAGCTTTGAAATTTTTATTTGTGTGTTAATTTGGAGTGTCTATAGAGGTCAAGAAGCTAGAAAGGGCCTATTGTGGGGAAGATGAAGCCTTGACGGGCAAGGGAACAGAATGCATGTGTTGGCAAGGGGACAGAATGCATATGTTATATGCAAGTACGGGAGGGGGTTTAATTTAGGGTTAAAAGTTTAAGCAGGGGTGGTGAAGGGACAGGGGAGAGAACAGGGTGAAGAAAAGGTTAACCAAAACTAAAGATGCATGAAATCGTATCCTGGAAACACACTACCTTACTTGTAAGCTAATTAAAAAAATACAATCAAAACGAGTTTGAACATAGGAACCCTGTATAGCTGGACAATGCTTCCTCCAAAAAGCATGGTTATTAAATGAAAATCTCAGTGCCAGGCATGGGATACCTTCATATGAGTTATTGGTCACTGAGGCCTCAGAGGACCTGAAAATAACACTGCTCTTTGTTGTCCACCATAACTAAGTTGTGATACTCCACTGTTGAAGATGCAACATACTTTTGTTGTAGGACATAAAGAAATCAAGTACAAGTGGCTTGAAAACTTCCTTCTTCTGGCTACTACTCATAAATTAGTGCTGCTCTTCATTTTGGCCAGAAGTTACTTTCTGCAGTTAATACACAGATTCAGAATGGTCAAAGGCCTAATAAGTGACAGTTGAGTATTAGGTGAACAAAAAATAAGGAACTAAGAACTGCTTATGTCATTAACATAAACTTACACATATATGTCTGTCCTTAAGATACAATTAAAAAAGAAAATGAGCAAGCCATGAGGGGCAAGCCAGTAAGGAGCATTCCTCTCAGTTCCTGCCTCTAGGCTCCTGCCCTGACCTCCCTGGATGATGGACTTTTAAGATGAAATAAACCTTGTCCTTCCTAAGTTGCTTATTGTCATGGTGTTTTATAGAGCAATAGAAACCTTAACTAAGACAATCTATTTAACACAGAAGTGATCTTATCTTTTCAAGAGGTATAAAATTTCCTCCTCCCTGGCACTGTCCTGCTTTCTATAACGCACATCAGTCTCCATCCTTATTTCCCTTTGTATAGGCATACACTTTGAAATACACATCCTTAGCTATCTTAAGACAGATCTGAGTTCAAGACCAGCCTAGTCTACAGAGTTCCAGAAGAGACAGAGCTACATAGTGAGACCCCATCTCAAACAAAATAAAATAAAATACAGAGTTGAACAACGCAGCCAAGTTAGCCTGCCTTAACCCATGCTATGCCTGCCCGCCATTAGTTTTGATCTTAATATTCTCTTCAGGTGCATGTTAAGTGTCTACCACCAAGCTAAACTCCAGAACACACGGACACTTTGGTGATAAAAACTGATGCCTGGGGCTGGGGAGTTGGTACTTGCCATGACCTTAATTCCTTCTTGAGTCAGAAGTCATGTAAAAATGTGGATGTGGTAGTGTGGCATGTCCTTGTAATCCCCTGGGGCTGGGGAGGAGGAGAGGAGGATCCCTGGGGTTTGCTGGCCAGAACTGCCAGGGCCAAATCTGAGATCCTGTCAAAGAAAGATAGATAGATAGATAGACAGACAGACCGACCGACCGACCGACCCCTGGCATGCACCTACATGTTCAATGCACCTCCTATCATACTCACAAAAATACTAAAGCTTGATGATTTGAATGGGCAGCTGAAGACACCAGAAAAAAAGTATTTTTGAGTCTACCTACTCCAGTAGTGGACAAACAGAATGGATATTTGTTAACAAGAGGGGAACACTGGAATGGACAAAGTGACAGCAATTTATCAAGTGGTGCTGGGAACCAAACCCGGGTCCTCTGATGAGAGCAACAATTGCTCTTACGCGCTGAGTCATTTCTCCATCCATCCACTGTATTTTTTGAGGCAGAGTTTCTCACTTCACCATGAGTAGGCCAGTGAACTCCAGGGATCTATCTCCATCTTTCACAATGCTGGACACTAAGCCTGGGACTTGGGGAGGTACTAGCAATCGGACACAGGTTCTCATGCTTGTAGGAGAAGCACTTCACCAGCCTACAAGGACACTGA